>NW_010972576.1:8594845-8956412 GCF_000737465.1 Haliaeetus leucocephalus | reverse complement strand
AAAAAAAAAACCACCCACACAACAAAACCACCCCATTTATTTAACCTTGTAACTCTGCTGCAGGTATCAAGTTTAAAGCTAGATGGGCACTTTTGCTTCTCGGTCTTTGGCAACTGAGTCAGGGACATTGCTTGAAGGGGAAAAGGGAAAAAAAAAAAAAAAAAGAAAGAAAAAATCAGGGACACCTGGCCTCAACGGGAAAATGAAGACCTAAAAATCTATTAATATGACTTTAATTATCTGTGTTCTTGATGGAATTCTCACAATTCTTTAAAGCAATGAATTGGCTTTCTTCTTCCTCTCTCTTTAAGTAGTGGAGAAATTTCTATGGGAAAACATTTAGAGCCCACTTTTCATGCTCAGGGTACTATGAATTCATTAACCAACTAATCCTCAAACTTCTTGTTCTGTAGTTAAATACATTATCCCCATTACACAGACAGAGAGTTGCACAGAGAGGTTAAGTATGTTCCTATAAACTAGCCTAAATCCCCACTTTATGTCTTATTACACTTTCTTCTGACTTTGAGTTTTCTAGTCACACTAGAGACAGGATGCATAAGTCAAATAATTGCTCCAACATAGTGGTTATATCCTAAAATCACACAAGCCATTGATAAGGACTGGTAGTCCTTTTAGAAGACTACGTAGAGGTTGATCAGCCCCTTTTCTTCAGAAAGAACCTTTTTTGAAGGCACCTCCTTAGTTATAGCACTTAATCTAAGTTCATGACATCTGACTTGCATACATCTTCTTTCAGCCATGGGACTAGTTAGCAAGCACACTTGTATACCTACAAAATTTAAGGATTTAGTTCAAGAGGAAGAAATAAGATTTTTAAGAAAAGACAAACTAAATCACTGTTAAAGAGCAAGATAATTGAATCTGTAAAAAAAACCCACCGGCAGCAATTTCTGCTTTGCTTAGGTCCACATTGGCAGGTGAGTACTTCCCTAAAAATGGTAACACTCAAAAGGCTTCAAGCCAGATCCAAAGCACAAAGTACAGCTCATCTTTTCACTGGCTAGAATGGGCTTTCTCTCTTCTAAAAGCTGTAACAAATCACAACTAAAATGGACTTTAAGAGATAAAAGAAAAGGTACGTAAAGAGAACAAATGAGCGGTGCGAAGCAAGAGTCTCACAAATTATGTCACTCACGTGCTGCATTTGTCCATATCCTCTGTGCAAATCACAGATGTCTTATCAATAACAGCAAACAGTAAAAAAGGCTTTTTTTCTATAAATGACAGTTTATGCACAGTGAGTGTAATGGGCATTAATTTTACAAGTAATAAATTCTGATTCATCTGAGAAACTTTTGGAGCTGCTTGAGTCATTATTACTTCTCCAAAAAAGAACAGAGTTCACAAGGAATGTTAATTCGCTTCTTTGGGGGGCATGTCAGAGCAGTACTCTTTAATAATGTACAATGCACAGTAGGCAGAATAGGAAGTGTGATGGAAACCTCTGGAAACTTATAATTTTTTAATCCTCAGTTTAGATAATACTAAGAATTTTGAGGCCTTATCTAGAAACCAGCTATCCTTACTAACTCTTTAAAGCATCCAGTACCCTGAATTGGCCACATTAAGTGGAAATTTTCACTTAAGTCTGTAGATATACTTAACGGGACAGGAGGCACAGCCAAGAGTTTGTAGCTCACAAATACCCTCTACCTAATAAAAAATGCTTTTGGAGTGTAGTCCTGAATAATAATTCCAGTGGTAAAGAACACTACCTGAAAATTTGAGAGAATGAAACTGAAGTAAAAAGTAAATTAAATTAAACTTACTTTAAATAATGAACACATTATTGACTTAATATGCATCTGACACAGAGACAAAGCCATTTGCATTTCCTCACTTTAATTCTCTTCAATTCTTATTCATTAAAAAACAAAAACTGGTGTCATCCATTTAAATAGACTGAAAAAATCTTATGCTATGTGGTTAGTTCAAGGTATCAGAGAAAAACATTGAAAAAGGAAACCAGTATCTTCTATTCAATATATGCTAAGCATTTGCAGAAAATTAGTTTGTGGGAGGGGGGGGAGAAAAAAAGAAAAAAGAGAATTACAGAACAGGAGTTACTGATACTGTAAAAATATTATTTAAAAAAAAAAAAAGATACTGTTCAGACCTTGGCAAATACAGGCCTCTTATAAGCCATGAGCACCAGTCTCAGGACTTCAGTGATTGCTGCCTCAGGCACTTTGGAAACTTAAGTCCAGCAGGTTTCAGCCACACTGCTCATCCTTCACTACAGTTTCCATCCTGAAACATCCTCAGTTACATCAACATCACCTCAGCTCCACCATTAGCATCCATGGGAGAAGCACCACCATCGACCAGCTAATGTTTCTAACAATGGGGAGTAGTTGTCTTCTTTCTAGTAGTCTAACTAAAATGTGGTTAATGGTTGATGTACCTTATGTTTCCACTGATAAGCTATTACAGTGTTGCACATTAATGCAACCCCTAGAGGAGCAGCAAAGAAAGGATGTTCTTGTAAAACAGATGCAGCAAAGGGAAAAAAAAAATTGTCCATCTAACGTTTATTTCCTCACACCCACACATAACACTCTGCTACCTTAACCAAGTCAGCTTGGGACCTGAGTTTCTCTCTACAGAGGAAAGATAGCTAGATACATAAGTCTCACATGCCTTTTACTCATCTAAAGCCTTAATTTTGACAAGGCTACGCCCCTTTTCCCATCTGGTTGGCCAACAGATCTGACCATACTGAGGTCAACTTTTGATTTGTTTAATTCTAAGTCCCAGGAGATCCTTCAGGTATTTGAAAAAAATAACATCGTGATAAAACAGTCTCACTTACAGCCTTAAGTGTTGGGAGATAAACAGCATAGCTAAGCCTTATAATGACAGTCCTAAATTACTTAGCAAGTATTTCCCATTCCCCACACATGAGCATTAAACATGCCTTTTGCACATTAGAATTCGATATTTTATATTTAAAGGTATTGCTTAAACTTACAAAAAGTTTAGATGAGATGAAATCAGGTTACACCCTAGGTTAGTCCACCAGTCCCTTTGCTCCAGCACCTTTTCTATGAAGGCCCATAAGTTATTACTTCAGAAGGAAAAAAAAAACCCTACCAAACAAACCACCAGTATGCACCCATCCCACTGTTCTGTGCTGTGCACAGTGGGAAAGGGAGATAGGAGAAATTCCTTCCTGACCCTACTAAGCCATCACCTTCTACCTTGAAGTTTGATATTAAATTAACCTTTTCATCTTAGCTTGCATAGTTATAAATCTTGTGAACAGTCACAGAGTTATCCTAAAATAACATAAATAGGAAAAAAACCAAAAAACAAAAAAACCAGAAGCATTAAACTCTGTGACCTTCTGTAACAGTGAATTCCAGCAGTGTCAACTGGCTGTGAAAAATAACATTTCTTTTACTTGGTTCTAATTTACTCCCCTCTCTTTCATAAGATAGTTCAATATTATTGCATTAAGAGGTGGAATTAAAAAGAACTGATCATCTGTTACAGGAGAGAACCATCAATCACAAATATGTAACAGTCATACGCAAATTGTTATTGATGCCATCTGCACATGGGAGAATGGCCAGGAAGGCCCACCTACTATTGCTAAGATTGGTTTCTATTTCTGGACTTTTAATATCATTTGTTTTCATTTTCACTGCAGGTACTTCTTTGAGTCTTTGTGGGTCATTTTTTAAATGAATGCTCCAGATGGGAAAATTAACAGTAACTCTGTGAATCTCCATATTTCTTTGATGGCTATAAGGAAGCATGCGCTTTTTTTCTCTCTTCAGACGATATTTGGAAGTTCTGATTTGTCACCAAATAGTAACATTATAGATGAAACACAGGACCCTGTAACACCCTCAGAATGCAACTCTTGAAAGATAACAACCAGGTTTGGCAACCGGATCAGCACGGGAAGCTCCCTGCAGAGCACCATTTCAGTGGGCACAGGATCTCCCCATAAGGATGCCATTCCCAGATCATATCCTAATTTACATGTGATGAGGCAAAAAAGTTATCATTAATTTAATTCTTGTTACTTACAATTATTATGATGTAGGCTGTAAGAAGATCTGCCCAAATTTAAAATTTGGTGTACTCAAGGCTAGCCAGATAAATATTTCATGATAGTAAGACAACCAACCATGGGCCTCCACCCTCTAATTTACGTAGGGCAACATGTTCCACTTGATAATGCTATTTCAATCTAAATAACACTGAGTTTCCCCCATTTTAAAAACACAAACTGACAAATATCCCTTACCTTGCATTGTTGTTTTTTTTTTTTAATAATGAATGCATTCTTAAAGTGCTGATATAAAGCAACTGACCAACAGACCTATCAAGAGACCATGTGCCACAAGCAAATGTTCCTCTGCCACTGAGCTGCCACCCATACTCTCAGGGAAAGCTGCTAGCTCTGAGAGGTTACTTCAGTTGACACGTCTACTCAGTCTTTGCTTTACCTGGCATAACTTCAAACAAGAAGTCATCTGGGAGGACTTCAGTCAAGAGGACATCTGTCCATTAGGAAATAGACTTGCTTCAGTGACCGCCAAATAACCTTCAAATGAAAGCTTTAGCCTACTGCCAACTTTCTCCATATTATGAAAGAGGTCCAGGTTAATAGGACTGTTTGAATTCTAAGTAGTGGCCCAGACATTAGCTCCATCTGTCCTGTCACACTTTGAGTGAAACGTGCATTCTTGGGCCTCTGTCACCACTTCTGAATAATGGAGATAATCTTGCCTTTACTTAATGGAATAGTTTGAGGACTAAATTAGTTCATTTTTTCAAATGCAAAGTATTATATCCTTTTCCAATTTCCTTAATTTTGTTTCTCCATAGCTTAAACATGTGAATGTGTGTGTATCTGCTACAGAGTGTGTGTGTGTGTATGCACCTGCAGACAGATAAAAAGATAGAAAGTAATTTCATTTGGCCATTATACAAATAAACACAGCATTAAATATTTACTGCATTTCAACAGACAGTGCATGTTGTGGCCTTGAATATCTTATCACAAAGGAACAAAACCCAAACCAGAATCAAGAGTTATGCTGGGCAGAAGAAATTTAAAAAAATAATAATTAAAAAAAATTGTGCAGTACATCACAAGGATTTCAAAGCTTTTTCCTTTTTTAAAACTACATTATTATTGAATTTCGTTGAGAGCTTGTGTCTTATCCTTTAGCCTCACTACACAAAACTCAGAAAGTGGTTATGAAGTAAAGTCAACCCTTAGAGCAACCAGCGTTATCAGAATGAATTAGCAGGGACTGCTGCTGAGGTAGATTTATTTTGCCTCCCTTTAAACTCATATTGTAGATCTCCTGTTTTGCCTGAGCCATCCTGTTATGTACCTCTCTTAGAAGCTGTTATGCTACTGGAGGGAGGACACGGTGCCTAATAGCAGTAAGACTTCTTAGGCATGATCTGAACAGAAAAAAACAAACTTGAGAAAACATAACAGAAGGAAAAATGGTGTCAAGTCATTCATCTCATTGGCAGAGGATAGAATGCCGTGCTCTGAGATATCTATATATGTAACATCTTTTCAATCTTATCTAGGTTAAAAGGAAACCAGAGAATAAATTCTCCCTTCTCTTGCTTCATCTGCCCAGTGAGTACTAAGTATCAAGCCAAATTCTTCCAATGCCAAATCCTTCTCTGTAGGCACCCAGCTAGTCACCCTCCTTCAACCCTGAGAATCTCACTCAAACTCCCTCTTATTCACCACTTTGCAGAGTTGTTTTCTCCTCCAGGACTTCCCTGGTTCCTCCTGAAGATGACTTACTGTACCTCAACACTGTATATATACAGTTTCACTGTGCTGTCTTGCTGGTGCTTTGTGTCTTTCTCATATTCCTCCTCCCCCCATTATTCACGACATCACAGTCATGGCCCTTGCTGCTATTTTCCTTTTACCCCTTCTTTTCTTTCCTTTCCCTTCAAGAGCTATAGAAGTTGGAAGAGAAGCAAGGCACTTTCTGCCAAGGCCACCTCACAATTATGCCAGGTGAAAAACAAGCCACAAATGGTGGAGAAAGCCAGTAGGGGAAGGAATTGAAGCAGGGAATGTGCTGACATCGGCAACCACAGCTATGGTTTCTACCTACAGATCTTCTACTGGCAGCAGAAGAGTCACTTTAGCAAGTGCTTGGTCAGGTCTAAGACCTTGGGTAGGGTATCAACAGCAAATGCAGAGGCAGCACTCCTAGGAATTGGTGAAGGACATGTGTGTGTTTTTTGTCTGATGTCTGTCCATCTCACTCCTAGCTCCTCTCCTGATACCCATTAACAACTTTTGGCTCATTCTAGCCAGAAGTTCAGGCTATAATAAAACTAGAACAAGGGCTGATCATGTTCTGTGGAGAAGCTGCCAAGCCAAATACACCAGTCACTGGGGAAGGTGTGCACAGAGGAGAAGTCAGGAAGGCTGGAAAACTAGCTTTGAGAACATGACGCATTATAGTGGAGAGGAATCTGTAAAAAAGCTTTGATCAAAGAAAGACAGCAGAGCGGTGGCAGAACACAGTGAAGTCACAGTTCAGATCCGAGTAGCTCTTCATGTAGCCTTTTAGTGTCACGCAGCTGAAGGACTCAGACTATTCTGGATAGTATATGGAGTGAGAGCGCCAACCAAGAGCAAACCATTTTAACTGATCTCATTCTACATCTTCACTGCTGCTGAGAAGAGAGGAGGGAGTTTCAACTGTGACAGTAGAAGAAAGACCAGTCAGAAGTCATCACTGAACCAGAAATGCCACATGCTGTCTGGTTGCTTCATATCATGCAAGACCAGAATCAGCTCAGTCTTTACTACTGCAGTGGTGGAAGAGACAGTTGGAAAAGCTTAGTATTCAAAAACAGAATTGCTATTGCTTTCTGACCCCATGGTTCAAGCAGGGGAAAACCCAGCACATTAGATTCTTTTACCTATTTGGAAAAGTTAGCAGGAAGACTGTTAAATTTGGTGGTTTAACAAAAATATGACTCAATTATTTGTGAAAGACAAATAGTGCAGGCATTGGTAGTTATTTAACACTGTAGTTAAGCTGTCACCTGCAAAGCTCTACATATTTTTCTATTACATCTTTATTTACTAGTAATCATTAGTGTTATATTGGGACTTCTAACAAGACTAAGATTTCATTGCGGCAGATACAGCACAAAATGCATAACAAAATAGTCCTCACCACAAGTACAGTACACTCTGATTACACAAGAACAAGAGTCAGGAAGGGAAACAAGAAATACGTTTCGATACCTAAGAGTCTTTAACCATTCTTTATGACACACGTTTTCACACTGTTATTTTCAGTAAGAATTCCTCACTTTCCTTTCATGCCCTTCTCCCCAAAAGAAATACTAAATCAAGGTAGCTGAAATAACCTATTTTAAATTTCTTGCTTTGATGCATTAAACATAATTTCCTTCTCTGTGTTTTCATCATAACAAACAGCATCCTTATAGTTGACATTTACCTTATTCCACAGTATTTCTGTCATAAATTAAGAAAGAACCATTAGATCCAATGACATGGCAAGGAAGAAAGTACCTAACTAACATGATAAATTATTTGTGGTGATTTTTAAGATAATTCAACTTTGTCTGTACAGTACCTAAAATTAAAATAAACAACCTATTTTTCTCAGTTGGACCTGGCTTCTGCAAGTAGTTTTCACATAATATTTACCCTACATAACCATCCCAACAGGACTGGAAAGGCCACACAACTCTGAAGTGCTACTGTTTCAATGAAAGCCAGTCAGAAAGACTTCATTTTAAAGAGCCTCTTGAAAACATACAATTCTAATAAAACCCTACAGTAGATGGAAAAAGGGAAACACAGAGTAAAATCATCTCCCTATTATAACCGACTTTTCATTGATGCCTACTTCATTTGCTTAGAATTACTAACAAGTGAATTTTGAAAATAAAAAAGCTGCCATTTCTATTTTGACTAGGTTAAACATTTTCTTCACATTAGTGAAGTCATGCTGATAAATTAAAACAATTCCTATTAGCAGGACTGTAAAATGTGTTTTGGATGACTCCAGATATTGAATGTTCCTGCATCATCCCCATCACACACACACCAAAATTCTACACTATCTATTTATACTACAAGCTTTCAAACTGTTACTGTTCTCCATGTTCCTTAACCTCTTTTGACTTTTCCTCTTTAATGTTTACTTTTCTGGTCTGTCTCTTTTTCATCAGCTTAAGTCACAAAAAAATAAGCAGATGGTCAGTATACATTTAGATGACCAGTGAAGTATAAGATAGTTCTGAGCACTTACCTGTTGGGTGAAACGCTACGAACGATTTCACCACTGGGGACTATGACAAAGTCCCCCATTCTGTTGTCCTTTGCCTTTCAAGTTTGTGGTCTATTCCAAAAAGGCAAGTAGTAACAACAGTTAAGATCTTTTAAGTGTTACTTGCACTGAGTACTTTCTACATCCCCCCAAAACCACCCTCCCCCCCCAAAGTTACTCCATAAAGCCTCATTTTAATCTTCAGAAAAGAAGATATTGACAGTAATGTTGTCAAAGTTTAGTAAATGGCTCAATAGCATTCAATACTTCTATTGATCATTTGGCTATGGAAAAAGGGGGAGGTGTTCAATAAAGAGAATGCTTGCATATGTTACACCAGAACAACATAATTCGAATGCTTAGCAAGGTCTGAAAGAAAAAGCTGAGCACTTTAAAAAAAACACTTTTCACCTTAAAGAACCCCTCCACCTTCTAATTACTTTATTAGACAATTCTCCAAGTAGTGTAACACTACAAATGTGTATAAATTATTCTTGTAGATAAGCAATTACATGTTTTATGACCCTCCTTACATATCTGAATGGACTTCTACTGACACATGAGCTAAGTGTTTGAAAAGCTGTAAACCATTTAGCCTGAACATCTGTGGCCTGATTGCATACTTCTCTTGGGTATCAAAAAGTTATTCACGTTCAGTAAGTTCTGCTTCAGTGAAGGTCTGCTGTAAATACTGTGTTTTTATTTCCCACTTTTACTCTTTTTCATGTATACAGACATGGTGACACATTTATGCAAATACATAGAATTTTGGTCCTTTACTATACATTACTCCTCAAGTAATTGCAGGGAAGCATAGTGGAATTGCTTAAGGAGCAAAGGACAGCTGATTGCAGTATGCACATCAGACTGCGGCCCTTGACTTGTCCAAGTTAATTAACGAGCTACAGTTCCAGATTTTAAACTGCCACTCTCACAACATGAATTTCATACTGCCACAGGAAACAGCGAGGGGGAAACAATAATTGCATTAAATGATGTTTAAAACATCTTTGAGGGGTGAATCTTGGCACAAAATGGGAAGCAAGAAATCACCTCAAGGGGTTAAAACTCTGAACATACCTAGAAGCTTCTGTTAGCATCAAAGGCTTGGTTACTTGACTCTCTTTCAAATCAGTTAATGTCTCAACTAGATCAAGGCTAAACACGTCTGCTCAACCCTCTGCTTTGGAGAGTTTTGGTGAAATCAGAGGCTTTTCCCATATACAGAAAGTTGAACACACAAATACAAGTTTGAAGGACTGGCATTTAATGGCATACAATTTGTCTATCAGTTCTCCATAGCATTTTTTTACCACTGTTGTTAACAAAATTAAGCATAAAAGAATCAATAACCCATAGGAATGGCCATGTCTCCTTTTTGGCTGTCAAAGTTAAATGGAAAAAGAAAAAATATATATGTAGTTTAGTAGATGACAGAACATAAGCAACTTTAATAAACACATTGTCAGACAGATTCTTCTACCCCCAACTTTGGGCAAAACTACCAGGCACACTACAAAGTAGAAGTCTGATTTCAATCTCACTACAAATAGAACACAAGCAGCTGCTCATTTGTAAAAGAAAGCAATTTTGCAGGAGGCTATCAAACTTGGACTTGAACTTAAATATAGTCATTAAAAGGGTTACACAGATTAAGTCCAGCAAGCAAAACTGAATTTAAAAAAAATCAAGTAATGAATTAAGCACTTTAGACTAATTAGCTCTGTCTTCTATCAAGCTAGGTATAAAATGAGAATTATTTCAGTATAAAAATCAGACTTTTAGTAGAATGAAGTGAGAACTGAATTTTTGGGTCTACTCAGAGGAGCAGAAATTAGGGAATTGCCTCCTCTATTTGCTAGAAAGCTACCTTTAAAGAAAGAAAGAAAAAGAAGTCTTTAGGGACTTAACATAAAAGAATCCAGAGGAAGCAAAACTAGTTTCATATGTGGCAGTATGATATTTTTCCAGCATTTTTGACTGAGGAGGGAAACACACACCCCCCCAACATGTCCTCTTCCTTCTGGATGACCTTTTGTTATCCAGACCCATGTATAAAATACAGGGCTGTGGATAAGCACTGAAGCAGGAGGGGACTTTTATAAACCCTAGGGGAAATAATACTAAACCAACTGATGGATGTGAATTTTGAATCCCAGTGTCAGTTTCCTGTGGTATACAAAGCAATACAAAGGAACTCATCCAAGAATGGTGTACATTTGAATAGGTGGTTGGAGTTTTGCCATCAATTTAATTTTTCTTTAAAAAAACCAAACCAAAACAAAACAAAAAAAAACCCCAACCACCCACACAAAGTCTGCAAGTTGAAACAAAAACTTTGCATGATACATTGCTATCCAAAAAAACTCCAATCAAACAAAAAACTCCAGAAGAAGCAGTATCATCACAGATTAAGCTCTATGGCAGCACAGTGGCTGGAACCTGAATCTCTGTACATCAGGCGAGTCCCTGAATTATTAGGCTATAAATAAGGTCTGGCTGAATAGTGCTCAGAGCTCTCAGGTCATGGGGACCTGGCCAGAACAGAAACATTTGCCTTCCCTAGATAACCAAATCACTGACAGGACAGAGGCTCTTGTACAGACCAAGAACTAGAGCCCAACACAACGAGGATGAAAATGCAGTGCTAGGAGCTCAGAAGTACTCCTTGGTACAGCAATTTAAACAATGCACCTGAGCTTCTCCTGACAGAGCTGTCCCACTTTCTATAAATAATGCTCTAGCTGAGGGAGATTGACTGTCTGTTTAGGCCATTCTCGCATATGATTTAATTTGGACCTTCTACTTTTGCAGTGAATGGCCCTGTCTGTAGAAGTAGCAGTTATTCTGAGGTGTCTTTTTTTTTTTTTTTCCTCCTCTCCCCACCCCCCCCTTCTTTTTTTTGTTGAGGATGCACTTGGTAAGATTTAAGATTAATTACAGAAAGGACACAGATTTAAAAACTTTGAAAACATCTGTGAAATAGATTGCTTGTATTACATACCTAATCCATATATTATAAATACATCCATTATAAATGGCTCCACAATATTTTTTTTTAGGGTGTTACAGCAAAGTTGCCATAACAGAGTGAGCCAGTAGCACTGAAGCTGTTTTGTGTTTTCAACTTTGGTTTTAAAAGTGCTGAGGGACATAAGGCAAAAGACAAAGATATACACCCATCTTTGTTTAAAAAATAAAGAGGAGGAAATGAAAGACTGTGAGATGAAAGCATCAAAAGCATATTCAGCTGGTCTTTATAAGATTTTGCAGTAAAAGTCAGCACAAGTAGAAGAGTCCCGCCCCAACTTCATGCATTCCCAGCAGGTCATAACCATTCAAAGGAAAGCCAGTATATAACATACAGACCTGAACTCCAGCCTAACATCAAAGCTACTACCCTTTGTTTCAGCTCCTTTTAGTACATCTAGAGGAGGGACAAGAACACTTTGAGAGGGAAATTGCCAGGGAGACAGAGAAACAGGGCCAATGTTTAGGAACAGGCAACACTCCCCATTGCTCTTGTCTGTTTGTACAATTTCCACTGTTGATAGAAGTCAGTCTGAAGAGTCTTTAGAGAGAAAAAGCTAAAGAATGGTACCATGGACAGAGATAATGCTGTGCTATGAAAAAAGTTTAAAACTATTAATAAAGGTTAAGTGTTAATGATAGACAATTACTGTCAGGTAACTTTTGGTGGTTTGATTTTTAACCAAAATAATATTTTACATATGCATCCTTACGCAACTGAACCTCCACACACGCATTTCCAAAACGTGCATCTTAGCCTCAAATAAGGGGGGAGGAAACCCCTCCAAAACATTTCATCTGACTAGTGACATTATGATACCACTTAGACTGTCACACAGGAGACCTTTAGCTCTCCAGTTTTCAGGGAAACACCCTGCTTGATGATTTCTTATGGGCAGTTCTAGTCCACATCATCTCAGAGTTACTGACACATACAGTATGTGAAAACTATCTATGTCAAATAAGTTTCAATGCTATTTTTAATAATGCCTGCTCAGCATAGTAAGCCATCTTTTTATCATAACTGTACAGAACAGACACCACAGTGATGTAAAAGGCAAGGTTAGTTACTTCATTGGATTTTGTCTGCGTGATTAGGAAACTTCAAAAATATACACATACATTCAGATAATTTGCTTTCTAAGCATGTCATGTTTCATAATTTGATTGTGGAGCAGAGTTAAAAAGGAGGCAAAGAAGTGCCTACAGTTGATAGGCAAATATCCGCATATATTTACTTCCAAATGAGTATTTATATGCATTTTGAATTTAAATTTACACGTATACTGATACTGTACTTTTGAGAGTTGATCTAAGGCTTCTTTAAAAAGAAAACCTATTCCCAAAGTACAAAATTATTCCAGTTTAGAGTACTAGCACAGAACCTTAGAAAACTTCTGAAGTTAAGATAACTTTACCTGCACTGTTTTCAGGTACAAAATATAAACACAATTTGTTACTGGCTTTGAATTTACCTGGGGTAGTTCTGTTTACACTGAGGTAGCTTTCTGTTCTTGTTAAAAGTTCCATTAATACTTGTTTTCTTTCTACGCTTGATGCCTTGAATATTTATATGACAAAATGTTATACTGTCTGGCTAGGGAACCGAACAAAGCCCATTTTCTTTATAGGGGAAACCCTGCAAGTTCCCTGAAAGACGGAATACTTTTGAGACTCCATCAAAACCTCCCAAACAAAACTTCTAAAAGTCAGATATGTGCTTATATAATTTTGAACTAAAGAAGCTACCAAAAAGACAGAAGAGCAAAGCTACAGCCTGTTATACCAGCAGTAAAGTCCTCCCTCTCAACATTTCAATAGCTTCCATTTACTTTCAATAAGACATGTAAATATTAGTTTTATTGCACACCTTACCTTCCCCCTGAAATAATAAACAAAGTAAAGAAAAATCTCAGCTAAAGCTGGAAGCATTAATATTTCACAAGTTAATAATATTTTTTTAAATTTTAAGTTTACATATATATATATATACAAAAATATATATACATGTATATATGCACACATATTTCAGCAACCAAACACATTTTCTTCAAGGTCTCGTTTGTTTTCACTGTATGAAACATGCCTTAATGTGATCTGCCATGTAAGGCAAGATTGAAAGTGTTACTTTAAACATTCATGAATTCCTAGAAACATTAGGGTTTTTATTCAAGCTGCGGACTTACACTATTCCTCTTCAGAGAATCAACCAAATATTTTCATTATTCAGCAATAAAATGATGGTAGTTAAAAATCCAGAACTCAGTCTCTGTATCCTGGAAAGCTATATAGTATATACTGAAAGGCAATGGGATACCCCTGAAGTATTACATTTCTCTAAAAGAAATGTCACATCTCAGCGGTTCTTCCATATAATGGAAGTTAATGATCATGGCAATAATAAATGTACAACATGAATCAAACAACATTTAGAAGAAGTATGACTTCCTCTCCTGGTCTCTTTTCTCAGCCCAGGAATTTTCCTGGAGGCTTATCCTCTCATTAGATTAAAATTTGCTGAGTTCATCTTATACTTACTTCAGTGCTTATACTCATAATTTTGGCTTAAGCACAAATATACTCTGGTCAACAGCAAATGAGCATCAAGAACATAAATGAATCATAGGTCCACAAATCTTTGAGATCATTTTTAAGAGAGACTTGGGAAAAGAGCAAGCTAACTTGATAAAAACAATCAAAGAGATTGTTATGTATCAATTTATTTTTTCCTTGCAAATTTAAGGATGATAGCTACATAATGGTCATCCCTCATCATAAATAAAATCTGCTCAATGAGATCTAACAGATTTATTTTTATAAATTCTTTAGATCTGTCTTTTATGTCTAGCAATGCTACTTTGATCACCAAGAATACTTATAAGTAGGTGTGGGACCCTGACAATTATGAGGATCCATATTTTGCTCATGTAATACTCTGCTGACATTTTAACAACTTATCTAGATACATCAGACTGTTTCCACATAATTTGTTCACTTTCAGACGTTCTTTCAGCTGATGTATTCATTTCACTCAAAGCTGTCAATTTGTGGTGTTCTTTGAGTGCATAAAATTTCTTTAGTAATTGGATCATGTATTTTTACTTTCCATTTTTTAAACACATACTTTGAAAACTCACTCCTCATTTGGCATTCACTTAGTCTCAGAAAGTTGTACGTCTAAACTTTGTGCTTTCTCCAAATATTAATTCCATGCCTAATTGAAACTCCTCAAGTTGCTACAGTCAGTCAACACTTTCAATAAATTTGCCAGCAAAGGCATTTCCTCCTTAACTGCCTCATTCCTACAGTTTGGAAAATAACTGTTTGGTTTTTGTTTTTTGGGGGGTTTTGTGTTTTTTTGGTTTTTTGTTTTGTTTTTTTTAAGACAGATCTACATACTCTAAAGTGCTAACATAAAGTCACTTATTGTAGGTTCATGATGTTCTCTGGTAGTGTTGCCGAAAAACTCGGAATAAAGAACTTACCAACACCAATTTAGTGTAGATAAGCAGACACTTCTTTATTAACGGCCGGGTGCGCGGGCGAGTCCTCTCACGAACCACGCGCACCTGAACACCAAAATCATACACCTTATATTAAACTTATTCATACATATTCATTAGATTTCCAAGAAATGTTATGCATATTCATTAGATTTCTGGGAAGTTATTAGCATATGTAAATGTCCTTTATGCAGGCGCAGTGAAGGTCTCTGGTGGTCTTCCATAGTCTTCCTCACTTTGTCCAATAGTTGACCTTTCATGGGATTCTGCGCAGTACAATTTTCGCCATCATGTATTAGATTTACATAAAGTACATTCAATGTTAATTCTTGAATTTAATATTTCTAGTGATTGGCCCTCAGTCACACCACCTTATCAATATTCTTATACTAAAACAATCATTGGTTAATCTCACTTAACTCTACTGATTGGAATCCTCGTTAATTAGATCGAGGTGGGAAGGGTAAGGGGTTTCCAAGCAACAAACTGGTGTCCATAACGGCGTCCTTAGCCTCTAACAAATCTTTGCCAAAGCTTCCGTGGTTAACTGATTTCAGACAATACTTATTTTCTTATGACTGTATACAGCACATTTTGTATGTTCCTAAGTTTCGATGACTACATTGCGAGCTTCAAACCCCTATATTCTACAATCTTTACCTTTTGATCAAACCCAGCTTATATAAAATTTTAACTTATCAAAATATTTGTAACAGTAGAGCTGAGAGTTGTGAAAGTCTTGCTAGGGAAGCAGAGCAGAGTTTTGCTTTAAAAGACAGTACTTCTCTAAGACATCCCAAGGTTCCCTGAGCAGTTTTCGTTTCTGTACATTGGGCCCAAGCTCATCTTAATTTTTGTCCAAAATGTTTCTTTGCAGAGTCTTTCCTAAATGTCCCACAGATGGTTCAGAAAGCCAAACAGCATTCACAACAGCTCACATAGCTTCACCAGCTTCTCTTACTACTTCCTCATTCCTCTCAGTTACAGTTTCTTTTTTCTAATCCCCAGATCAGACCTCAGATATCCCATATTGGCCCTTCTGTGTAGCAATGTCAATTTTTTAATTTTTCCCCACTATTCTTTTAGATAAAAAAGATTACTTTTCTTTGTCTTGTGTTTTTGTGTCTGTCTCTACACACACACTTAAACATTTAAGAAATGCTTTGAGAATTACATGAGAATACTGGGTTTGACATATCTGAAGATACAACTCCTATTACCCAGGACAAAATGTATTTATGGACTAAATGTGTGAAACTGAATTTCTACCTCCTGTTTTTTATATCACATAAAGGCTTTGAAGAGCGTATTTGAAAATGTATTACAAAAGTGTTTCGTGTTGGCCATTCTGAGATTAACTGGAGATTTCTGGGAAAGATCTGTTAAAACTACTGATTCTAAACTCAGATAACATAGGATCAACTCAATGAGCTCATGTGTATATCATGCAGTGTCATTGTTATTGCAACAGTGAGCTCACATCATGGATCTGGATTTCACTTGCACTGATGCTATACACTCAACAGGGGGAAACAAAGTATAAAACCTGATAAATTGGCACATTTTTAGCACACGTCATAAATAAGAACATAAACCAAAACTGGTTAGACTGGTTTCTAACCACTATCTCTCTTAACTGCAGCCAAAAGCAAATGTCCACTTCATCTAAATAGTGCAAGTAGTAGAAGATACAAGAAATGAGGCAACCAATATTTTCACAAGATTGTGTCTGAACTTCCAAAAATCTAAGGTCCAGAGATTTCCTATGCCTTTCCTCACCTCCTTGTACAGCTATTCAGTTCAAAAATAAAGTTTGAAATAAAGCATGGGTTTAGAAGTTTTTCCACCTTTTATGCAGTAAATTCAGCTAGTCTTTGTAATTTGCACTCATTATGTAAAGCAATAGTAATTTTTTAATAGTTTTCTGTAGAGATATTTGCTTAGTCAAAATTTACTATCAGAGAATTTTACAGCTCTCACTCCTTTGGCCAGGTACTAACAGTTGTTTGTTTCTCATAAACTCCACCAATTTCTTTAATTTACCTCTCCATCTACAGTCAACTTTTTGTCATCTAGCACTTTTAATTGTGCAGCATGTCACATTTTGGATTGCCATCACACCAGGGTAGGACTCTGAACTATATACTCTCTTCTCACATATACCTGAAAGCTGAGAACTCTTCTAATCAGCTACACTTTTCTCTACTTTTTACTTCCACCCATCACATGACAAAGATGTCAAACAAAGCACATTTGAGAAGTTAAGGAATAAATACTTGCAAATTCTACACATTTTTCTTTCTGAAAATGTCAGTCTTCAAATTACTTTTTCTCCGAAATATGAATAGTTTTTCTCCTTCCCCACACAGTGTGTATATATGTATACACTGTTAGACTTTAAGTGTGAACAGTGACTATTACCAGCAGTTCAAGATATATATCACTTTTCAAGGGATCACTACCCATGGTTGATGGTTTTGGAAATAGCACTTACATCCTTTATCAACCAGTACAGATTCAAACTAAGTTAGAACGTGACCAAGGTATTTTCAGCACCCTGTGTTTATTTGTCTTACATTAGAAACAAACAAAAAAATCCCCAACCAGAACCACTGTTCCTATGAAACTATAAAACTTACCAGGGAAAAAGAGAGAAAGAAGCAGACACTGAAACTAATCTGACCAGATTCATAAAAATGGAAATAAGTAAGTGCTCCAAAGAATTTGCTTCAGTTTGGCTACTTTAGACCAGGATATATAGGAACAGCCCACTGAAGAGTAGCCTCTACCACAATGATTAACTGCATAACTGGCTTAAGGCAATACAGATGCAGTCAGTTCTACAACTCGCATTAAAGCAGTAAGGCTTGCATTTATAAACAGGTTCATCTTAGTACCTTGAATCTCAGGTGTCTAGTATATTTACTTTGTAACACAAAGTAGTATTTCAGCCTGGTACTTTGCTCTATCTAAATAGATGACAATATGATCCATGTTCATGGGAGCCATGAACAGTTAGATCCACTGATACTGTATTAAATTACTTTATTAATGTTTCAATCAGAGTATCTAGTAAGGCTTTGCTGTAATCACTAGGACATAGAAATTATAGAAAATGTTTTTTTTGTTTTGTGTTTTTATAATTATTCTTGGTTTTACTTCCTATGGCAGGAACTTCAATTTACATGGAAATTAGAAGGTTTCAGATCTTGTCAATTTATTTGTCAAAGATCTTCCAGGATTATCATCAGAGTCTGATCTTATGTGTGGTTCTTGAGAAAATGCCTTTGTGGAAACAACACTGAGAATTCCACAGGCAGGGTTTTTCCACTGACTTATCTATAAAAACATTAGCACTGTGAGCTCCCTGGGATCAGATGTTCCTTTCTATCAGCATCTTCTCATAGAACACATTAACTTAAGTAAAAGAGGGACTGTGGACACACAGGTACATCTGCGAAACCCTCTCTGACTTCAGCTCATTCACTCAGTTACACACATACATACCTATTAGTCTTAAATGGGTTTGGATCAGCAGCCCAGGGGAATAATCCAGAAGGATTTGGGATGTGCAGGAAGAGTTAGGGGAAGCGACAGGCCTGCGGGCTTTCTCTGACTACAGACAATACATGAAAAGGAAAGAAGTCAGTTCAACTGTTAAATCTAAGCTATGCTTGCAGGGTTGCAAGACAGATTTTATGTTACAAATAAGTATACATTAAGCAGGGAGAATAAACAAAACAAGTGAGATATAATGAACACAGAATTGTACAAAACAAGTATATGAAGGGCCCATATTTTACCTGGAGTGACAATTTAAAAAGACATACTTCTGATATCTTTCTCATCTCCGGGCAAGACCTCACTGCATAAATATAACATTAAAATGCCTGTAGGATTTTATTTACAGTAAGCTGAAGACTATGCAAGTTCATCCAGCAGTTATATCTTTCAACAGCAAAATGATAGGTCACCAAGTCCAAAGCCTTTTATTTATTTTCCTGGTTTGTGAAGAGATATTTGAAGATTCTTTTGCTCTGTGCATTTCAGTAACAGATTCTGCTTAATATCATCTTAGTGGGAAACCATGTGAAAAAAATCTGGGTTCTACTCTTTATTCAAGCTACTGGTATTTTCATATACATTGTTCTGTACTGGCAACAGAGATAAGGATTTTCCTGGGATTTGTGCTCCTAAATCAGTGGGACATTAAAAAATTCCTCTAAAGAACTCTTGCAGGTGAATTCTATGCCTCAAAATGTTTAAAAAAAAAGTGGTCAAACAACAGGCTATCAACCCATCACTTTATTCTAAAGCTGAGAGTCTTACCATAAGGCATGCACCATCTATCAATATTGAATTTCAAAACCTCAGGAAAGCACATGACTTCAATTTCTTGGTGGGTCTCAGGATTGATTTTCTGTCAATCTTACAAGATCTGCTAGTAATCCTGCACAGCGAATCCCTTCTTGGCATTACTCTATTTTTCCTCAGCTGTACAGAAAACCCCAAGAACAGAGCTACATCAAAAGACATATCATCTGACAGGTAGGGTAGACCTTGGAAAAAGGACACCTCAGTGTTTCTGAATCAACACAAGGCCTTTTATTCCTTGTGTACTTATCTCAAAAACATTGTGGCCCAGAAAATTTGTAAGCAGATACTGCTTTCAGCATTTCATTTGATTATTTGCATTTGAGGCATTCAGCTGAGGTGTCAAAGCCAGAGACAAAAGCCTATGCCTCAATAAATGCATAAGAATTTATACAAAATAGGATCCCTGCAGTTCAAGCAATGGTATTTGTCCTGCTGCTGAAAAGTGCGTCTCTAGGGTGGTCCACCTTTTGTTGTGTTGTGCAATACAAATATCCAAACGTGGCACCTGCCAGAATATTCTCGTCATTTTCATGGTAACATTCGATAGCACCACGGGAAAAGCACCCATTAAATTCAAAAGCTGTAGCACCCAACCGATGACTGCATAGCCATCCAAGGAGTAGGATGGATCCTACTTGATATTCACCACCTTGTAACTCGTGAGAGATTTGAATATTTTACTTTTCAGCCACATATATAAAATATTGAATAGAGGGGGCTGAATATCCCCTTTTTCCTCTGATGATAACCACCTAGAGGAGAGGAAGAAATGCAACCGTATTAGGCTTAAGGAACATAAACAAGTACAAGGACATGCAAGTAGAGGCCAGCATAGTATCCTGAAAGGAATCTGTACAGCAACAAGCTTTCACCTTTCCACTGCCCTCTCTTTCACAGGATGTGCACTGGGTTATCACCATAATCCCATTCCTGTATGATTTGGAAGCCTCCCTCAAAATTTTTGCACCTTGTTGGCAGCAGTAACTCAGGGGTTTTTTTGCAAGTCATCAGTGCTGAAAGAATTGGAGAAATAACCTTTGCAGCCCTCAATGCCCAAAGCATGAAGGAGGCTGCTTAGTTTCACAGATAAAAATTTTGAGGAGTCTATGAAATGTATACTCAGGTTGGGTACTTCTATGAACATAAATTTACCACCTCATAGGATTATTTGCACACCCAATTTTTCCTTTGAAAGCTGGCAAACAACAAAGCATGGGGGCTCTGAGCAACCTGATCTAGTCAAAGATGTTCCTGCTTGTTGCAGGGGGGTTGGACTAGATGACCTTTAAAAGGTCCCTTCCAACCCAAACTATTCTATGAAAGCAGCCATCGTAGCCTTTGGCATTACATACCAGGAAAGTGTAGCCCCAAAACATTGTGCCCATAAAGAACTGAATAAATTCATGTTGTGTCCCCTTTAAACTCCCACTCTCGTTCAGTTTTCCCTCCTGTCTCTTATTCATCCTAAGGAGCATCCAGTAATAACTCCATAACAAAAATGTAGTTTGGGATGTGCATCTTGGTCTCCTGCATATATTCCACATCATAGAAAATATAGTCCTGCCCTTCTGGATTTTAGACCACAGGTATGAACTACTGGTGCTGGTTTACATTACAGTTGTGTTCATAGCACATCTGCACTTCCAGTTTTCACATTCATGATGTTTTTCTATATAGGCACTAGACTTTTCACAGATTATCACAGTCAAACAATCAATTTCTTTAACAGCTAGGGTCTTGTGCCTCTGTTAAGCACTCCCCAGACCTGCACAGCAGCCTACTGCTGGGGCACTTTATCCTTGTCCCCAAGTTAACTGCACAGCCGTGAGACAAGCGGAGCTAGCCTTCCCGACATACTTAACACCATAATAATGTTAATCATGTAAAAGGAGGAAACAGTGCCTGGAATATTTAAGACTGTCCTTGGGCTTAAAAGGCTGTACTTATGCTGTTGCTTGTTTTGTCTCTTTGCAGTGACTGATCAGAATCATTTAGGTTGGAAAGGACCTCTGGAGGTTATCTGCTCCAACCTGCCTCTTGAAACTAGGCCAATGGCTTATTATTTCTATATATTTTAAGTGTTACTTAGGCTTTAAGCGAGTGAACAGTAAAAGGCAGTCTCAAAGACCTGCCTTTTCTTAAGAAAAACATCCCTCATTTTATCAGTATTCATAGATTAAATACTCTACTGAACTGGAACAACAGACCATAGAGACATAGCGTTTCTATTTCATAGAAGTACACATTTCTCTTTAATCCCATTGAAATTAAAAGCAATCCTTATGTCCTGCTTTACATATTGAGAATGGATACAGGCCAATGTGAAAGTAAGGTGATCTCTACACAGAAGAAAGGTGGCCTCTGCTTGTAACCATCCCCATGTGGAATAGGGATTCCATTTTTAGTGTACAGTCCAATATATTTTCATCTCAATCTCCCTCTATTTCTTCTGTCATTTAAAGACAAGAAACCAAGATCTGTTTCATCTTATGCTTCTTGACATGGTGGAATATCTGGATTCATCTTCACTGTGTAGGAAAATGCAGTCTTGTGTCTGACACATGATAGTGTCTTAAACAGTTCTATTCGTGTCTGCTCAGACTGTGATGATGGCCCAATTAATTAGAAGTTTCATCCTCAGCTGATAGGGCTGAATGACCCATCACTTAAAGTTAGACGTGTCTCTGCAGTTTGATAAATTTTCTTAGCAAGTCTCCCTGTGGCTCATTCTTTTTGTAAATGGTGGAGAGGAAGTTACCATTGATATTTTAGGTTAATATGGTATATTAGCCTAAGTAACTGTGGAAACAATTTTAGTAGGTTTAGTATTAAAAGATTTTTTTTAAAATTATCATTTTATTAGAAAACAATATTTTCCAAGACCTTATATCTCAAGTTTCCTGTTTGCTGCCCTATTAATTGGAGGAATGGCACAGTTTATTCAGGCAGATAGAGTACTGCTTATCCTTTGGCAGATCTGAGCCCTTTGACTTGCACATGCAAGTAAATGAGAATCTTCTGTTTGACTACAGTAGGCTTCAGTTCAAACACTTTATTTTAAAGGCATTTCACACAAAGAATTGACATAATTTAAAAGACACTACTAGCTACCCACTCAACAGTACACGATGTTACATAATGCCTTCCACTATTTTAAAAACAACAACAACAACAACAACAACAAAAATCAAGAAATACACACCACACACACAAATACCCAGACACAAAAAGGAGAAGGACGAAACACACCATGCAAATTTGTTCCATCACTGGTGACTCTGGTATTCTACATAGGCAGTGAGCAAAGCTAAGAGCTGCTTTCTGCAGGACTTCTGTAGAGGAAATTTCTCACAAGGGAATTAAACAGAAATGAAGTCACAATGCATGGGGTTTTGTTGGTCATAATGGAGCAAAGATTACTTCACAGACTTACATAATAGAATAAATAGTCTTTTAAGAAAAAGACTGTCTGCTGACATAAAAGATTGGCTGACATAACTGCATAATTAGAATTTCACTGGAATGAGGGGAAAAAAACACAACTAAACTATCAGAATCCGCTACTGAGTAGAGATTCTTTTCCCCCCTTTGTATAGTCAAATAATTATATAAGTGAAGTTCTTGTCTTAAGGATGATTCTGAGGTAACTCTTCAAATGAGCTTGCAAACGAGTAATGGTCAAAGCAAAATGACTTCAAAAGGTCAACCACCCTGTCTCCCATCAATGTAAATGCTAAAGGCTTAAAATGAAGAAAGCCTAAGCTAATGTGGTCTCCTTGTAATATACCTGTCTATGTAAAGAACATTGAGTAAGTGCTCCTCTAAAGTACAAAGGGGAGGGGACAGCAACCCCCATATCATACAGGGAAATTTGTTACTCTTGCATTTTGTGGCCAGGTTGCTGGCAGGTGCCATCAGTTTAAGTGTTTCACAAACAAAATTATTCTCAACGATTTCTCTCATTCAGTATTGTTCAAGTAGTAAGAAATAGAAGCGAGTGATTGTCGAGTACACTGGCCTACTACTTGAACAAACAATACCTCTGTGTATATTTCAATGCCACAGAGCACTAAGATAAATATTAAAAAGCTCTGAACATCAAACTGAAAGATTATTCATGTTTTCAGGAAAATTCTGTATAAAGGCCAGCATTTTTAACTGCTGCAACCTCACTAACAAAATAGTTCTACCTGCCAAATCAGAATCAGCATTTCCATCTAGACCATCTTCAAGTTTCTGAATACCTGTCAGCTACAGAAATTGCACTACATATTTCTTCTATAGGATTCGCTTCCCTTGGAGGATTTTTTCCAGACCACATTACTTAGAATTAGAATTGCCAGTGTCAGACACACTCAAATGCATTGTGTTTTAAGGCTGCAACATGTCGAGTTCAGTGAGATTTGTGGCTGCTCAACTATTTGTAGAATCAGGTCTTTAAACACAAGGGTCACATCTACTTCTCATACTACAATATTTTAATTATATTATGTATTAATATTACCATTTCATGCAAAACACTAGTAAATTAGTTTATGTAGGTTACAGTTATTAAATTATATTCCATATTAAGTTACTCTATCTACTGTATTTTTTAGTGCTTCCTTTGAGAAATTATTTTATTCTGTACACTTGCAAGGGGAGAAATCTTATTTTTACTTTTGTTCTCTGTCAGTAATAATAATAATACTTAAGTTACATGATTAAGTATCCTCCATAGTATTTCAGCTATTATTTTCATTCTTTTCTGCTTTAGGTGTTTCCTTGTAATTCTCCAGTAGGCCTTTATGGATAGACAAATACAGTAAGCTATCTACTGGCTAGAGTATATATTCCAATTTAGTCAGCAATATGTATTTGCAAATACTTTTTAAGTTGTAAAGCTAGCTTAACTGCAGATTCAGGTATCGTGTCAGAATTTTGTCGCTTATATTTTACATTGTTATAATTAACTTTTGGCTTCTTGAATAGGAATTCCTTGTTGGGGTTTTTATACTATAAAGAATATGAAGATACTCTGTTACTATAAACTGTAGTTAATCACATGAGAAGATGAGTATCTATATTAGAAATAGTTATATGGTACTATAAACATAATTTGAAAAATCATACACATCCTGATATACACATGTAATAGGTAAAGTTATCGCAGAGCATGGAATATTAACTCAATCATCTCCTGCCATCTAGATACTTTCCTTAACCATATAATTTTTAACTTACGTTAACAGCATAAAATTAGCATCGTTTGTGTTTTGGAAACAAGATTGTTGGCACATTCCAATTAAATTTATGATCACTGGAGCATTCACTTGACAGATTAGAAACTACTGCTCATTATAAGTTACCTTGTTTCAGAGCTATAATTGCTGGAAAAAGTGTTGAAATATCTTCTTTTGGTTTGAAGTGGAGCAGTAATATTTCATTAGTTTCCTTGTATTCTAAAGCGACTTTGCTTGAAAGAGCTGATCAAAAGTTATCTACCCAAAGTGAAAGTATTCAGAAAGTTTTCAGTTTTGATTAGAGGGAATTAAAACCAAACCTCAATTATACCAATTGCCACAGCTCTCACCATCTTATTCTTTGGTAAAGATAACTGGAAGGCATTTTGATTGCTCACGTACCCTCTATATTTTGTAACACAGAGAGACAGCTAGCCTACTGCTGCACAATCCTGTGGAGAACTTCAACTGCCAAGTTTCTCAAAGGCAGAGATTTTTATTTTTATATGTAAGTGCATATTATTTTTTAAGCTTTGTAAGGGGAAAAAAAAAAAAAGCAAAGGAGGAAAACATGTTCAAAGTAACTGGGAGGGATCACCCTGAAATGGGGTCTTTAAGTTTTTTTTTTAAATGATGATGACCTGGGACTCACAGGCCATTAAGAATCTTGTTCAACTACTAATCAGAAAAAACCAGGTTGTTACTCTCCAGCTACATGCATCATGATAATTCTACATGTTACAGTTTGCAACTTTGAAATGGAAATGAAACTTTGAAACGTATTTCTAAGACAAAGGCTGCAATGAATTATCCCTTTTTAACTTGACTAATTAGCTTCACTTCCCCTGAGACCCTCTTTAGTAGTTTCTTTTAACTTCAATGTCACCCTTTCATGATGACACCACCGATCCACATACAAACCCATTATCACAAGTAGGCTCTTGTTTCAATGATTAGTACAGCGAGAGAATAAACAACACACAGGAGTATTAGCTTGACGGGTATAATAAATGAGAAGAGTCTTAAAAAATAAGAATTATATCTGCCAGCAGAGATCAATCCTAAAATTTTTTAACATTAGGACTTGGAATATAAATATCTTTTACTTTCTGGTACATGAGAACAACATTATATGAATATATATATGTATGTATTACACATTGCACTGAAAGGGACAAAATAATTCTCTTTTGCACTTTGGCTAGAACAGTACTGTATGTTGTCCTAACCTAGCAACATTTCTTTTTTTTCTACTATTACCTTAAAAAATGGTCCATAGTTTCTTTCATACACATTCATCGTGTTGACTTATCTATGCAGATACTTTGCTACAAAGTATATCTATATATTTAGGGCTTTCCCTCTCAAAATGTACATTGATGAGAGCAAGTGTCTTAAAGGTTCAGAAACTAGCATATACTTTTGTAACCACTTAACCAGTTAATTGTTGCTGTGAATTTTTCTTCCGTTTGGTAAAATTATCATATTTTTCTACACCTAAATAGACTATGAACAGACCACAGTATAGAGTAATTTGTTATTTCCAAATACACAAACAAAAAAATTTCACAAATAACAATTCCATCCAATTAATCAGTAAGAACTGGTAATTTATTCACTTGTTCCTTTACTCTCCAACTATTTGGGATCTATTATTAAGCCATTGGATGTGTCATTTTAATCATACACTATTTTTGTGTTTTGAGAGGCTGACCTAACTTCACACAAGGGGCTGGGGGTACTGTTTTAAAGCAAACTGCCCTATGGACAGAGAAAAATTAGAATGCCTTGGTTTCTCTAACTCCATGTGTACCCAAGAGGGACAGAGGAGAAATAATTTCTTCTCATCCACTGAGAGACCTGCCTACCTCCTGCTGTGAGCAGCAACTGAAGTCAGATTTTATTCTACTTTCCATTCCCCCCTCAACCTATTTACTCTCAGTCAGGAAGCTTGACAATTAGAAGAGGCTTTCTACAATTTGGCTGGAGTCACAAAGGTGGCTGGGATAAGCCAAGTGCCTACTCCTTCAAACTCTAACTCTGAACAGGAGCAGAGGTGGTCTGGCCTTAACCATTAAAAGGTATTCTACCCACAGCCTCAATTTTCACATTTTAGAAACAGTATCCCTGGCAAAATACTATCCTTATTAAAATGAGTAAAAAGCAAATGGCCATAATGCATGAACAGGAAGCAAAATATTTGGAAGCCATTCAAACATCCAAAAATAAGGGTTTTTTTCTTTTGCCATTTCTCACATTCCAGCTAAAACTTCAGTTCAGTGCTGCTCATTCAGCTGAAGGCCTGATCCAAATTTTTAATCAGCCACTAAGACTATTTAGCTGTAGTAGAGTTTGTATTAGTCACTAGTGACTTAAAAATACTGAGTCAGGATTACCATGCCCAGTGGTGGACTCAGGCAGGGTGAAGCTCTAAATCAGATACAGGGTCTCTGAGGTTTGAGAGGAATTTACAGCTCCTGTACAATGCCAAGGAAGAGGAGCATTTGAGTTTTCAGAATGAAAATGGATGCCTTTTTTTAATGTAGGGATGATTTAAAAAAAAAAAAAAAAAAAAAAAAAAAAAGTGTTAAGCAGTTGTAACAAGGCAAAATGAGGAAGTGACTTGTAATACAAGAGCTAGAAACCTAACTGCAGCTCATGACTCAAAATAAACCATGTTGCTATCGTGTCATCAGTATCTTCAGTTCCAGTTTTTCCCATCCTGCTCAGGCTTCCCATTGGTCCATTCAACCTGTCACCTCTGAACACTGCCTCCTCCTCTGTGCTGGTTCAGGAGTTTGCACAGCTCAAGTCTCTGAGATGGGCTCCCACCTTCAAGTGGGGACCTGCTGCTCCTTAAACAAGTAACCCCAAGAAGTCCCACTGGCATAAAAATGGTCTTCAGGAAATCAGGCAACGGGAGAAATAACAGAGGACTAGCAAAAGGAAGATGTGCTTATCGATGATTGAAACATGGAAACAGCTCTTTATGTTTTAGCAAGAGTAATCAGGCATATAGTAAGGAAGACAGTATGTGAACATGTGGGAGTAAACGTGTGAAACCCAATAAACAGCATGGGTTTATTGAAAACCTAGTAGGTCATGCCAAAAGAATCTAATAGCTGGCTTGCACATATGTTTGTTTCTGATTTTACCATAAAACAGGGGTAGTAGATACTGAAAACTGAGTTGAGTTTGGATTGCACCATGAGAGCGTTGCAGGGTAATAATATAGTACACCATATCATAGTGACATTACCTTATGGCACACACAATAAGATTCAAGTGTAATATAATGTAACATGCTCTAGCCCTTGTGTAGCACTGCATATGTTTCAGTGAACAATACACTCTTAAACAACAACAACAAAAAACCTAGCAAACAAACAAGTAAGTGTTATTTTGGCAAAGATTAAAAATGCCCTAATGAAATTCACACTTACTGCATCTACTACCTTCTCTTATCTGCACAATCAACTAATTACTGAATTTAAAACACAGAAGTTTGTTTGGCATGGCTCAGTAGACATGTCATAAACTCATGTTGTTTATCATTTAGACAATTTTTCATTCTGAATTTTCACATGCTGCCATGTGCAGAAATGGCTTTAGTCACCAGCGAAGTACAATTGCTCACCCAGCATACAGCTCATTTACATTGAGATGTAGTGATAAAGAATAGTGCGTCCAACTGAAACCGCAGAAGAAGTTGTAAGCGGTTAGACTCTAAAGAAGGTATCTGAAATCTCCTATGATTAGAGCATTTTGATGAAAAATTCTTGATTCCTTCTATTTTTAGAAGCAGTGAATACCTCAAGATTACCTCCCAGTAGAAAGTCAGTATCAGAAAGCTGCATGTTATTTGGGGAATTTTATCCCATAGCACATGGTCAGAAAAATACATTTTTAGCAGCAGATTTGTATTAAAAAAAAAGTACTAAAACAAGCATTAAACAGAACTACTCTGCTTTGGTTTGTTTTATCAAAGTATAGGAACTTAGATTTGCACAAGAGTGTAGAGTCTATTGTCTTCTGAAAATACTGAAATGATTCACAGAACTACACCCAATTAGTCTGAGACAAAGAAAAACACTTAAATACAACTGTAATGCTACTGTAGTGAAGTGTTAGTGTAGTGTTACAGGAACAAACTGATCTATTTTTGGAATTATAAAGCAATTACATATACAAAGAAACTATTGCAGCTCTTGCTTCAAGTATTTACCAACTGTATTGCATGGTCACCTACACATCTCCTACATGGTCTCCAACAATACATTGGATATTGTTTGTGCTTTCTGGAGAAGGCTGAAAAGCATACAAAAATATTTTTCAAGATTGCCACCAAGTACAGTATAACATAGTATATCCTATAGCTAAAAAGGTACATTTTTAAAGCAAAAACATCAGTCCAAGAATAATCAAGCACTGCAAGTTATATGTAGCAAGTTGGTTTAAACTTCATGAGGGAAAAAAAATGAAGGCACATACCATGTTAGCATGAGGAAAATCTAGGAGAGTCCCACTGATGCAAGATATTTTAGGGTTTTTTTCCACATTCAAAGGCACGTTGTATATAGTATATTTATGAACATATAGGTATCCCTCTCATGTCATCTGTTTTAAAAGAAGCACTCTGAGTAGCATGGAAGAGAGAACCCAGATGAGATTTACCAATCCCATTAAAATGTATGCTAAAGGTCCTATTAATTAACATGTACTTTAACTTTCAAGTATAGGCCCCCAACACCGGTGAATTTCATAGGTACTATAGAATTCTCCTGCACCAAATTTTCTTCAGAACTGGGGTGTTTGATTATGTCGGAGAAAGCATATACCGTAATAAAATACATATTGTGATTCAGCTGGAACATTCCATCCTGCTATGACAACCATCAGTTCCTAATTTAATACCAAGTTTGTAGTTGCATCAAACTTAATAGGCAGCAGCATTTTGTTCCGTCCAGGAAACCAGAAAGCAAATTTGACAAAGATGAAATGTCAAAGCTGATGGAGCAAACTGAACGCCTAAGAACAAATATGGGGCAGAACTGTGGGGAGGAAAAAAAGGTCACCTTTACCAGAATATTTCAAGTTCACTGCCTATTTTTAAGTAAATAAAAACAGGCAAAGACTGCTAAAAATATTTCAGGTGGCAATGTTACCCAAGCGAGTAAATACACTTCTTATTTAATGTGTAATCTGAAACATGAGCAGGTATGGAGCTAAGTTCTCAGTGCTTTTGCTTTACATACAATACAATAAAACTAGTCCAGAATAAAAAGCAGTGAGACACTCTCTGCCTAGAATATGACCAATAAACAAAACCCTCAAAATTCAGTCACTTATGAGACACAAGCTTCACACAGTGGAACAATATTTTCTATTTATATGTTTTCAATAATTCCTGAAATCAGAGAAAAAAGGCTTTTTTTGTGTCCTGCAGATTAATTCCTTGTACCAAGAGAACTGTAGAACCATCTCCACCAGAGAGCATGTGCCCAGGCTCCCCGGCCTTCAGATGAAGGAGGTAGCAGGTTCAGTTCTTTACCAACTCTGCTGTTGATGCAAAGGCTTTGCAAGAAAAATAGACTCTGGAAGAGGGAAATTCAATACTGTTTAAGGGTCTGTAAATTCCTAGCAAATTCTGCTTGTTGTTCAGTGCTTACTCAGTGCAGATTCAGGATTACCAGTGTGGTTTACATGTGGTCTGAAACAGCATCCTTCAGATAGAAGTTGGATGAAAGTTAGAAAAGTAAAAAACTAAACAAACAATCCCTCCCAAAACACACACACACACAACCAAACACCAAACTTCAAACCCCCTTTCTTGTGTGAATCACTGTAGACACAGAAGCATTAAACTGCAACAGAAGACACTCCTTAATGGTAACTAAACGATAATCAAAATAAGGCATGTGACTATCCTACTGTGACTTACAATTCTTCATTAACCTTCCAGTCGTTCTACAGAAATATTGAAGAAAACTGGGGAGAACACCAGCTAACCAAATACAAGAAATTTCTTATGACAGAAAAAAAATTTCCCAAAGTTTTGCCTGATTTTCCCAGATTGAGACACAAACATGTTTAAGAGCCAGTGTTATCTCCTCCTTCTTCCTTTCACTAAGTTAACTCTCTTTATGATCAACATATAAGCCTTATACTACCTTATGCATGTATTCACACAAACATATAATTCTTTTCATTGCAAGTAGAACATTACCTACCAGTTTCTGAACGACCCCCAAAGAGTTGTCCTAAACTGGTAAATATTACATTTGAAACATAACTGCTTGGAAAACATCTCATTGAATCTTTCTCTATAAAAGGGAAAAGATGGACGTAAACCAGATAATTTACCACATGCACACAGGAAAGCTCTTTGACAACGTGACATTCCTAAAGCATTCACAGACATACACTACAAAGAACAGAAATATATTACTTTTCTTAAAGGAGAATAAGGAAAAAAGAAGCATTTAATAAAAACAAATAATCAGTTGCAAACATGCAGCACATAATACAGCTTTCAATCTGTCAGCACTCTGAGTCATCACACAAAAATTCAAGGGCAGATGCACCAAAGACCAAGACAGCTCTTAAACTTCCTTCCTTCTTTGACCCTTTATAATTCTACCGGAGAGTATTTGCTTCATGAGACCCGAGAACTGATACAACTACTTTGTGATCATCGTGCAAAGATATTCACCTACTAAGTGGATAGGTATCTTTGAAGGGCAACTTACAGACGAGACATCTATCTCCATCAAATTTTGCTTCAGAAACTGTTTCTAAAACACACAGCTCCTTCAACTCTGAGCTTGCACTTGAGCTTTCATCAGCTTTCACAAAAGTTAAGCAACTGGGGGGAAAATTGGCCCACAGTGTGTCTTATTTAATCTGACCTTTTAAATGGTTGAGCCTCTTCTAGCTGCATATGGTATTTTTGTATCTTGATTTGAGGGACCTTTATTTTTTCTGAACCAACTTTTCTTTTTAGCAACTGTTAAACATTTTACAACACTACATAAAAGTGTAGAGATAAGTGCAGGAAGGCACGTGACAGAAATTCAAATCAACAGCATGAATTTAAGCCTTGATATTTGACTAAAGATTCAGCTACCTTGTCTCACTTAAACTGTATCTAGACAAGGTTTGTAAGCCTGAACTGAAACATAACAGACAATCATGGATTCATGTAACTGTGGATTTAGGACATGCTGGAAAAAGGCAGGAACAAAAAGCAACATGTGGTATAGTGTGAGAAAGTATTCCTTTGAAGGGAGAAGTTAGAACCATAGCAGAACCTTAAAAATGAATAGCGTTTATTTCCATTGGAAATTGGAAGACATTATGTTTTACCTTTTTACTTGCTATGGTCAGCACATGGATGTTATGTCTAGATGTTTGTGAACTTGTTTTTATTAAGTAGGATTTACGCTTGAGAAAATATACCTAGTGTTCTACGCCAGCAGCACTTTCTCATTTAAAAACACTTTTACCTAAGCGACAAAAAGGAAAGATTACATAAAAGTAAGAAAAACTGGGAGTGAACACAGAGGGGTCCTGCTGACCATTTCACTGCCCTATAATCCTGGAAGCGTCTCTCGTCCCCACAGATTAAGTATGCATCCATAGTGCACAAGTGAACAACAGCAGGCTTCCCCTTGGTAAACCCTATCACAAGCAAGGAGCAGTTTATTTGATTAAAATTCTAGGACAAAAGAAGAGACAAGCTTTTTATCAGATTTTGCAAGAAAGACCAACTTGTCTATACATTCCTCAAACACAGGATAAGCAAACAAAATCTGCCACCTGGCCTTTACAGATAAGACAGACCATTCAGTGGGAAAACACTTAATATTTGATTCAATATAGACAAAGATTGCTTTTAGCTCTTGAGAAACAATATAATCGCACTTCATTACAGTCCTTACAAACATATCTAAGAGTTTGCATTATGGATCTCCAGAAGGCATCGCTTCTCTCCAATATCCCGGTAGCAATATTGGCAGTGGAACCTTCAGAGAACTTCAGCTTGCAAGTCAGACACAGGAAAGATGCCAGGCCTGTACCGCTAAAATGCCTGTTTAAACAGGGGTGGGACACTGCGGGCCAAGTGAAGTGTTTTAAAAGAAACCTTCTTCAAACTTTAAACTGAGTTGCTACAAGAAAGTTTGCTATGACCACTTGCAAAACTAAAGCTTTGTCTATCTACCAGTTTTCCGAACTAGTATTCTTTGGGGATATCTCAAAGTACATGGAAACCAAGGTGGGACAAATAAAAGAGGAGAGTGCCTTCTCTCCTCCTTCACTGGTAAACAGAGCTGGCTCTCCTCTCTGGATGAATGGTTCAAATACAAGTGCCAATATCACTGGGAAGGCACATGTGCCTTCCAACCTTATATGCTATGGATAAATGCAAGATTAGGCTGTCGAGATGATTATCCTTAAGCACATATCTGTGAGGGAGAGATTTCTGTCTATTCACCCCACACCAAAAACACTTAGTTAAATACTTAAATAGCTTGATAAAAATTATCTGGGAAGCATATAATAGCATTTCTGCAGGAATGTAATTACAAAGACAAAAAGTATCAAGTTATGTCTAGACATAATACTTAATGTTTTGATATTTATACACCATTTGTTTCCATCCTTCTCGCCCGCCCCCCTTTTTTTTTGCATAAGCTCTTCTGCATACAAACTCTGTTCAATGAAAACCTTCCAAAAAATAGATACTTATTCCATAGGTACATTTATTCCAAGGTGGAAAACTCCATTTAAGCTTTCTCAGAAGACACATAAGAACCCAAGATGAATAAGAAGCACCTATTAAAAAAAAAAAAAAATCATTAAAAGTGAGGAAGCAGCAGCAGATCTATTTGTTTTGCTGGCTAGATGGATACCAACAACATCTAAAGGAATTAAGAATCCCATAAAAGAAGAGTTAAAACCGCGAGAAAAACAATTACCTGCATTATAGTAATTGGTAATTTTGTCAGTTAGTGGCTTGCATTTGGTGGATACAATAAGTGGTAATTTTGGTAACCTGCAATTCATTACCATAGGCATGCAAGAGAAAAACTCAATTCCCAGTCTGGTATAATAGAAATTACAGCAGAGATTTATAACAATCTGAGATTTATAACAGTCACAGATTGTTAGCCAAGGTCTGAGAGAGAGAGAATAAACCTAAGCATTACATAATCTATCTTTGTAGAGATAGATGCAGGCCCACTCTAGCATAATGAATCCAAACATACAGTAGTTGTCTGTATGCCTGAGCACTTCAAGTAGATGGGTGTTAGTAAGCAGTGTTGATCAGGTCATCCTCTAGATAATTTTAGTTCTTTAGTATAGTGGACAAAATTTAGTGACATCCATGCACTGAAATTCAGAAATTAATTGGCTAGATATTATGGTCTTCATATTACATATAGGGAAACCAGCAGCAAGAGAAAGCAAAGACACTTCAAGACTACACATCTGGCTCATGCAGAGGTAGGAGCAGGAGCAATGATTAGACCCACGCTTAGCCTGTGAGATCAAACATCTGTAAGCATCTTTTAAGTTATTAGATGCTTGTAGAGCACAGCTACATAAATCTGGGATTTCTCCCCATCTGAGAGTTGGTGGGAGAAATGACACACCATTTTTCTGAAGTGGTGAAGGCTTCTGAAAACGTTTCTGAAGGTCACCTTCTTCGCGTGGAGTCCTCTCATAAAGGAGAGAGAAGCATGAGTCTTTGTGGAGCAGTCTTCTCCAGCACATTCTCTTTTCTCTTTCCCCACATGTCATTTCATGATAAAGAGCTTTTCCTGTTGCTCCCACCATTTCTTAATGATGGCATACCAGTGTCAAAACCTCCAGTTATCCAGAATAGCTGCCCTGCTGCCTCAGACCTCTGCTCTGCACCAAGTAGCAAGCAACCTCTACTTCAGGTACCAAGTCTGAAATTAGGTGGGCAGAAGAGAAATGATCTGTTGCTTCCAGATGATCCTGATACACAACCCTGGGAGACATAAGCACTGTCATGGTTTTCAGCTTGGTCACTCTGTCCTCCCTATAACTCTCTTGTTCCCCTGGGCCTCATCTTATATGGGGTTATTGGGAACAGAATAGCTTAAATACCTTTCTGCAAAAAAAATAGAAAGGAACAGGCTGCCAGGGAAGTGGTGGAGTCACCATCCCTGGAGGTATTTAAAAGACATGAAGATGTGGCACTTAGGGACATAGTTTAGTGGTGGACTTGGCAGCATTAGGTTTACAGTTAGACTTGATGATCTTAAAGGTCTTTTCCAACCTAAATGATTCTATGTTTCTATAAAAGAGTTGGGACAGGTACAGCAAACAGTGGACATCTATGAAGAAACAAATGCAGGGAAAGGCTGGGAGCTCTAAGAATCATAGCAGGAGTCTCAGAGCCCAGAAGTGCACTGCATAAGTCAAGCTCCTAGATGTTCAAAGTACAGTACATTAGATATACAAGTGAAGTGTCTGCCTGGGCCAGGGAGCTGAATCAATATTAAAAGGGATCAAGTAGGAAATGTTTAACTGCACTTTGAATAGCTAATTTAAGGGAGATGAATCTTATCCTTAGGGCCACATTTCGCATCCTTTCTTCCTTCTGAGTACTACTTCACTTAATCCAAAATTACTATTTGCAAAGTATATATCTTTGCAAAATGAGCAAGAGTATTACAAGCTGACACTTAAACTATATGACTCCAGAGTCAGGGACTAGCTTTTATTGTATGCAGAGCAAGCTTTGATTGTGCTGTTAGGCACTACTGAATATACAAATATTAACTAGTAGTAAATAAGTAGTCTAAGCAAGCAAAGAATCCTGAGCTTAATATTTGTTTCTGAGTTCTAATAACAAAATGTCAAGTAAGGAGAGATGGATTATTTTTTTTTCTCCCCCTAAACTTTTTGCTTTCTTACTTCTGCTAAACTTTTACCCTTGAAAAATGCTGCTATATTCTTATACATACAAAAGGACACAGGGCAATTGAAAAAAGACCTTTGTTATCATGGCTGCAGTCTTAATGACATTCAAATGGTTTACAGGAGCCTGGCAGTGTGAATGTTGTGTGATCCCATCAGGTTGATTACAATGCTCTATATGCTACAGTCAGGGTTAGAGCACGGAATTTAGTACTGCACAGAACGTTGGATTTAATACTGAACAATGACATTGCACATAAAATTTATAGTGCAATTTACAGGTGAACTTTAAAGACCAAAATCAAGATATCATAAAAGAAAAAAAATATTTGATTACCTTTTATTACTTAAGAAATTGACCGATAATATTATTAAGTCAGGCAAGGTGCAAATTACTAAACAGAGGTAATCACACCATTGCCATCTCCTAGTAGTAGCTGGATATGAATATATATATCTCTCTAATATCCATATATAGCTATAATATCCATATATTCATAGTCTTTAAGGCATCATTACATCATCTAATCAGATTTCTAGTATTTTACCAATTAAATTTTTGCCCATTTTTCCTGTAGCATGCCAATAACCAAGATATGACTATAGTCATCAGAACAAGAAAAAAAAATGATCTACGCTTATTTCGGCCCTCCCACATCCAAACCCTGAACCAGTGTTACTGCTTCCTATGACCTGCTGGTTACACATTCTATTTAAACCAGGGACTGATACCAACTAGAATCCAATGATACTGTGGTTGTAGCGAGGTGAGTGGAAAAAGCCAAACCTGAGATAACTGTTAATAAAAATAAACCAAAACAAACCAACTCCCCAAAACCAAACCAAAACAAACATCAATTCCACTTCTAAATAAAGATTAGACTATTTGTGGACTGTTACCAAGCCTAACTGGAGCTCAACTGGCAGAAAAAACATTTGGTATTAATTTGAATTCTTCAGGAAATACACAATCTGCACTTCCCCTTGGCAGTTTGTTTCAAAGGTTAATCACTCTCGGCATAAAAATCTGTGTGTTATTTCTAATTTGAGTTTATGCATCTTCTACTTCCAGTTATTAGTTCTTATTATGATTCTTCTATTAGATTAAAAGAGCCTATTACTACATTTTCTTAAGTCTGTCAATCATTTTCTAGGTCTCTTTTCCATATTATCTTCAGGTTGTTGTTCCATTAAATACCAACATCACTGTGCAGTGCAACAGAATCAGTGTCAACATTACTTTTATTACAGAATAATGGAGGTAAAAATCACTTCTTTACTGCAGCTTTACTATCCTGTGTAAAAAAAACCCAAACATACAGACAATATCTGCAAGAGACCATCTCCTGATGGCAAAGCAGTAACTAGTATTTTTATATTGTTTCTGCAACCTCTAAAACCTCTAGTGATACAGATTCCTCGGGCTTGCCTTCCAGCTACTTCAAAACTTCTCTTAGCATAAGACAAAAAAAAATCTTTATTTTATGCGCATCATGGTGTGTTTGATGCATAGAAGAATATGGAAAATACTTAATTCATTCTGTCACTGCAGCTAATTCACATATGCTTAAAAATTTTCACCTTATCTCCTGTCATCTTTATATCCCAGAATCCATTGCCTTCAAGACTTCTCCAAACCTTTCAGTTTCCTAAGCTTCCTATCATTTCATCAGTGAAATTTTCCTAGACTTTATTCCCTTAGTCACAAATTCCAGGAAGTATTGTGCAAAAAGTTAGAAAAGATAATTAAGCTAAAGTTTTACCACAGTAGGCAGGTCTTGTTTCCTCATTTCACTGATGATCAGCATCTGTGGTCTGCCTACATTTAAGCACGATCATCAATAATACCATGTTATTCCCCAGAGGGCTATGTGTATGACATTAAAGATAAGCCCAAACATGGTGCACATTTAAATAAGGTTTATATAAAAATTAGACAGCATTCAGCAATACCCATGACCAGCATGAAGACTCTGTTCAGGCACAGTTCTGTGAAAAGGTACTTCACAGAATTGATTGGTGAAAAGGTATTTATTACATTCATTGAAGAAGTGATGGCAGATGTGAAAGGATGAATGAGCAATGGGCTCTGTACCTGCTATTATCACATCTCACCTGGCACAAGAGCTTTATTTGCCCTAAGCAAGGGGAAAGTTTAGTCTGATATGACCTTAGTCTTTGTGTGATAAACAACCTCTGCTTTAAATACTCTTTGACAAAGAATGTGCCTTTATGTAGTTTATTCCCTTTAATAGCATTAGATTTGGGTCCTTGTCTATGTCTTGGCCATCTTTATATTGCTACTACTATGATAAAAAATGGCATACCTATGAAAGCATATGGTCTATGTCATCAGAAGCACATCCAAATTAAATGCAGTGTTATCAAAATTCCACTGTAGCAGGTCTACATTAGAGATATAAAATTACTTTCCTAGGATAAAATTTAAGATTTTCTAAAGCCTGGTTATAGACTTGCTATTTACATTATATACAATGGAAGTCTTGGGTGGATAATGAATTCCACAATTTAAACATATGCTGTGCTATTCACTGCAAAATACTGTAATTTTACCCTTTCCCCAGGTTTTAAAAGTAACTGAGGGAGAGTTTTTCTGTGATGTGTTTCCTTCATCATCTTCTATATTTAATATCACATTAAGTACAAGGACTTATATTTTAATCTTGTCATTATTATGAATACTAATAGTAGAAAGACAGTTACTACTTTTCTTATAAAACTCCATTGATATTGTGAGCTCTCAACTGAAGTGTAACGTATTTTCTATGTTCAAATTTTTAACGAGTACCTGTGCTTTAACCAGAAAAAGTTTGCACACGACTTTTCTTTACCAACACAACTTTATCACACATAAACTCTTTCCTTGCATGTCCTGCAGTTTAAAGAGCCTAGCAAAAAAAAAAAAAAAAAAAAAAAAAAAGAAAAATAGGAAAAAAAAGAAGAAAAAAGACAAATAGGTACAAAAATCTAGGAAAGGAATGAAGAACAAATAAGAAAACATGATTATAGCACTCTGCAAACTCATAGTGAACTTGCATCTCAAGGACTGTGCAGCATGATCCCCTGTCTACACAGGCTCTAGTAAAACTGGAAAGTCTTCAAAAAAATGAAGATAAAAGGATTAGTACAAAGAAATAGGGTCAGACTTGAAGACCTCCCAAAATCCTCCCAACCTGAATTATTCTATGAATGAATAGCTACAGGGTTATTAGTCCGGATAAAGAGAAAGATACACACCAACTGTCTACTAAATCATGAATGGCGTGGAGCGAAAAGGTATAGAAAGAGCACCACCTCTTCTGATACAAGAGCCAAGTTGTGCCAGATAAAAATTACTAGGTGACAATTTTAAAATAACCAAAAGTGGGTGGTTCATCACATAGCTTGTAACAAAGCTGTGGGATTCCTGGCCACAGGATGCTGCAAGTTAGTACAAGTTCAAGGAGACTCTGGGTATCTTCATGGAAGAGAAAGCCTTTGAGGGTTAAAAGACACACAGAAAGCCCTTCTAGCTCAGTAACTTTCCAAGTTATAAATGGTTTGAGGCTGGGAAAGTGATGAAGTATTACTATGCACTTGCCTTGGCAGTCATACTCTCCCTCAAGCATTTGCATTTCCCCCCAGCCACTGTCAGAGACAAGATAGCAGGCTAGATAAATGTTCAGCCTGTCCCAATACAGCCTTTTCATTGTATTAGCTTCCTTTGTCCTTTAGATAAACCATTGACTTCCAATGTTTTAAGCTGAATTTTACTCATGAATCTTTCTGCATACCCCTTCATTTGCCCACTTTAAATGAAAACACCCCCTCACACTAACCTTGTCTCAGCTTTGATCTGCAAGTGAAATGTACTTTCTTGAACCAGGTTTTACAAATCATTGGTATATTTTAATTACATTTCTGAATTTTCTTAGAGACTACTTACCTGTGATTATGAGGGCCTGACAGGTTTTCACAGTATGCTACCTAAAGCATACATCTACCAGACTCCCACAGTTGTCAAGAAACTTTACTCTGGCACAGCCTACTCTTGCTCTCAGTGGAGTTCATGTCAATCAATAACAGGAGCTGGATCAGGCCCTTAGAGTGAAATACTGCTCTCACTAATGACAGAAAAATCAAGATGCACCTGTAGTTCTGCTCAGGAGGAAAAGGCTGCTGACCACAAGGAAGCTGAACTAAGCATCTCTAGAATACCATTGCACTGCACCAGAATGGACAGTTTTGCTTTGACTGCCTTCTTCAGTGTTTCTCCATCCTGTCTATTGGGTCTTTTAATTTACTTCTCTTGACCACAATCTAACGGCAATACCACCTTCAGGCTTTTCCGTCCCTCCACGGTATGCCTTCTGCACATGAGAAAAAACTCCTATGGAAGACATGTATTCAGAAAAACTGTCCTTTTAGATCTACCCCGTCCTTCTGATGTGTCCTTTTGTCTCATCAGAAGAGCAACTATATTAGCATTTTCAGTAGAGTACATAGTACAGAAGTGTCTTACTCCTTGCTGTAGTTCAGTTGCTACACTTAACATACTTCAAAAGTCAATTTAATCTTCAAATTCTTGCTGGAATGGATACAGAAATCAGATATTTGATACTATTTGAACATGTTTACCCACAGTTCAGTCCATCTCAGCTCCAGGACCTCTTTCCAACTTCAACTTCAGTTCAACTTTTCAGATTCAAGACTTTCAAATTCAATCCTCTTAAGATTCACACACTATTTAAGTGGCACTTAGCAATGTTTGAAGGAGCAAAGCACAACTCAGAGGGTTTGATACACACATGAAATTTCACCTTCTAGCAACATCTATCTATACTAACCAAGCTCTTAAAAATTGGTCTTGGCATGAATGTGTTAGTCTTGTCCTTATGTGTTTAAAGTTTAGAGTACAAGTGTGCAAACAGTGACTAAGATACTATTCAAATCAAAGTCTAAGCTGGCTTTAGAATATCTCTCTCCATTAAATTCAGTCAACACATCTGAGCAGTGAAAATAGGTTTTACTTAGTTTGCATTAACTAAAATGTCACATTCTATACCATTTCACCCATTTTACGTTTTGCCTTTGATTTTTGAAGTCTACCCAAGTTCTGTGTTTGTTCATTCCTAGCTAATGAAGAAAAACAAACAAACAAAAAAGGGGAAAAAAAACCCCAGGAAAAAACACAGCCCTTCACTAATACTTCCAAAGTCCAATCAAGACTTGGTTTCTGTTTGAATCCATTCTTAAAGAGTGCAGCACCCCGCCCCTTTTTTTTCCTCCTCACATAACCATGCCTTTAAATATCTTTGAAGGAAGATGACAAAAACATGCTCTGTAAACTTACAGTGAACAAAAAAGTAAACTTTTAGTTTGCACCATAAATTACAGCTATTTTCTACAGAAAGGTCTAATCTCTTTCCTGCCTCATCTAATTCCACACCTTTCAGATATCTCTTGTTGATAAGCCTAAGAAGGCTCTGTAACTATCTACAGTTTCCATGATGCTAAGCTATAAATACAGAAAACTAAATAAAACTGAAGTACTGTAGCTGCAAGCAAAGAGGCAATATCATCCACTTCAAAATTTCATATACTCAATTGTACAGAGGTCACATTAAATGCTCAGAGCACAATGATTCAGGTAAAGCCCTCACATAGGACTACTGTAGCAGGTCAGTGGTTATTGTGGGGTTTATCCTTTCAGCAAGTTCTAAGGCACAAGTGTCCAGATATTTAAAAACAAGTTGTCATTCTGAGCACTGGGAAAGTTACCACTTAAAATGAAGCAATCTTTCTAGTAGTCTATCTCCTGTTGCCAGATGCACTTTGGTAAACAACAACATGTGTACATGGGCATTTTAACATACAGGAAACCCAAACTTTGAACCATGTTCAACATCTAAAAACTCTATATATTAATTGTGTAATTATGAACCTATAATTTTCTTTTAAACAGTGATCTGTGGTAGCAGTTTTTCCTGGTAGAAATGCTTTTATACTACTAGCATACTTGATATCAGCTTATAGAAAGATCTTCCAATGCTGTAATATCTCTAACGAATACTATGTCTTTATTAGTCTCTGATTTATTGACTTACATTCCTGCTATCATGAAGGAAAGGTACCACAAAGTTACTTCAAATAGAATGAAATATGCGTTAGGGGAGAAAAAGTGAATAACCAGATATAAAAAGTATATAAACAGACATCTTTATATTCTATTTTCCACTTCAGAAAACAAAAGTTGCTCCATTTTCTTCTGCATGGGGATGCTTTATAATCAAGTTTGTACAGAATAAATACTTTTCCATTCAGACAGACAAATCTATGTTATGAAACAAAAGGAAGCGCTCATGAATTTGGGGGCAGAGAAATAGAAACAAGAATTTCTACTAGCAACAATTGCTGGCTCTCAAAGTCACATTGAGGCAAACCCAAGAAAAATCGGTGATGACCAGATTTTCTGTAGCCCTTTGCCTGGTAGTGAAGTGATCTGTGCAAACCATAGCTAAATTAATGCTAAAAAAATAATTCAGCTCCATTTTTTAATAAAACAGTTAGTGCTAGACAGCTAGAATTTTCTTTCTTTATTTGCGACATCAGCAAGGTAACCAAACATTTTAAATGAGGAATTGATGCTTTAAATGCAAGTAATTCTCATAATCATCCCCTCCTCACATTTTGGGGTCTGGTAGAAGGAACATTTTAACGTAGTAGATTGCCAGCAAGCACACTTAACAGAGAGAGCAAGTTACAAGTGAACACCGCAGAAAAATTATAGAAGTTTTTTGAATCTAATTATTTTTCATTTCAGAATTATTTTTCCCATCACAGTCATTGGACTGCTTTTGCAATATTACATTAATAAAACAAAACTGTTTGCAGGTTCTTGGCAGTTCTTTTGCATCATGGGGCTTTAATAACACACATGGATTCAACATAGACTAAAGTGCCAATGCAGTCATTTGGAAGTCCATGGTTTTGAGATTTCAATAGAAGTACATATTGTGAAAACAACTTATGATGGATATAAAGATTAGGGAAAAAACCAAAGCTTATTTATATGAAGGATGGAAAAACTTTTTTTTATTGTTAACTATTTCATCAATGAGGAAAATTAACTTTAGAGAATTAATACAACTCCTACGTAACCATTAAGAAGAATGAGAAACACAGAAGGTAAGAGAAGCAGAGAAAGCCTTAGATAACGTGACTAAAGTAAACATTCCAGTCATTTTGATGTTATGTAGTATATGAGATAGAACAAGAAAAGCCACAACTTTCACCAACTGAAGACGCAATGGCATTACAGCTGATCATTATAACATCACATTCTGTCTGTTGCCCGAAGATTAAAAAAACCAAACAAACCCTAGACCACTGAAAATCCCATTTACCTCTGCAGCACTATTAAATGCTTCAGAGCAGTCAGGTAGAGAAGATCAGTTTTCAGATCCCAGTGCATGCCTCTAAAGTCATAAATTAACTAGCTAGACTAACACTTACTTTCGTTCCTATAGTTCTGAATTGCAATGGCTGAACTTTACAAGCTTCCACAGTTTTGACTGCCATTTCTTCAGCTGCTGGGAAGAAGGGCACTGGTGTGGTTACCTCCGCTTTACAGTGTTCAAGCTGCAGCTTTGTCTGAGAGCACTCATGTAACTGAGGGCAGTCTGAGACCTGGGAGGAGAACACTGCTTCCTCCTCCATTGTGGACTATATAGATTATTATTTTACAGGGGCAGTCTCAAGCTCATCAGTGCTGGCCGAGATGTTTGCATGCTGCTGCATTACAAATAGTAATATTAAGTAATTTCATGCAGAACATTGCTTACTGTTCAGCGCACAAAGCCAAATAGTGTGTTCTTATAACCTACACTGCCTTAAGTTAAAATGGCTTAAAATGCTCTTGCATTCAGTAAAGGGAGATCATGCTGATGAAAAAATTGCTTGTGAATACTTGAGAAAAAATTAGCCAGTTCTGAGATTAAGTTACTTAAAACAGTAATTAAAATAATTTCTCTTTTTTAGATAGTTCCAATGCTGCATACCCTGGAGTGCTTGTAAATAACTGGCTGCTTCACTGGAAAGACTCTCATATTTCTATTACAGCAGATAGTGACCAGGTTATTATTATAAACCTCTTAGTTTCACAACACACTTGTAAGCTTAAACACATTTTAATTTGTCTAAACTGGAAGGTTCCTATAGCATGAAAATTACTAGGATAAAATCTCTATTAGATGAAACAGCAGAGTATTTTTGTTCCAATAATTTAATTATTTTAACAGCCATTGATACATACATTTTCCTATAGTTTCTAATTGTTTTCTATTCCCTAATGTTTAGGGACATCCTTTGGAGGGGGAGGGGGAAAGAGTGAACTTCATTTACTGGAGAAAGAACACTACAAAACAGAGTAGCAAGTCCCAGTTAGTTAGGGCATTACTCTGCAATTGCTTGTAGTATAGCATGGAATGTTATATACTATCACAGCAATTTGTGATTAAGGTTGCCCAAGGAGAGGAGAACATGTCTGTAAGGACAGCTAAGGAACATTTATAGTGCAAGACTAGAGCTCATTTTCAGAGATAGGTGAAATCCTGCAAAGCACTTGCATTTTGCACATCAAGTTTTTTTAAAAAAAAAACAACAAAAAAACACAAACAAAAAAACAACAAAAAAACACAAACAAAAAAACCCTCCACACCACTATCCTGAAAGATAAATAACTAATCTATACAAACCATTATTTTTACAGCCTTAATAATTATCTCTTTTGCTCAGTTATGAAAAATAAACTTGGTATATATAATTAATTAATTTTAATGTCAGTCTGATGACTTAATAAGATAGTTTCTCATACTGAGAACAGCAAGTTAAGACATTTGTGTTTTATTAATTGGTATGTCTTAAATGGCAAATATTTCTGAAGCTAAGGCATAGAACAGCACCTCATTATTTTGAATATACCTTGTTAAAGGGCCAAGGTCTTGCCTCTTTCCCATGAGGAAATTGTCACTTCATATTGTGCACTTGAATTTATAGAAGCAGTAACTCAAGTGAGCCAACATTTCAATTACAGGGCATCATATGAGTATCAAAGTACTTTTTCTCTTCTCTCAGTTATCGAGGTTTCAGTCTCAATGGACCTTTGACTTGCTCCACATTGCACTTCCTCTTCTCATATTATAAGTTATATTCTTCAAAGTCAAAGTTCCTTGTGAGCAAAGTATTTCTAGGTCACCGAAATAACTGGGATAAAACACATGTGGTATAGGACAGTTTTACTTGACATAATCAGTCCAAGTCAGGCAAGTCAACAGTATCTGTTCAAAAGGAAACCTATTCACTTATGTTCCCAGAGCTGATAAAGTTGACCTGGACCTAATCAATCTTTAGCTCAGTGCCTTTCCATCACAGAAAAGAAACATAATAATTTACTAGCAGATACCGTATATAACACCTAACCTTTGCGTTCTGCTCTAGGATCATACTCTAATCCTCATCATTTTCTTCCTCCTTATCCTTAAGGCTGCCTGCATTGAAGGACTGCCCTAAGTCCTTCCCTCCCTCCCTCTGTTTTCTAATAGTCTTCCAATCTGTCCTATAGAAATAACACATTAACCTCTTCTCAGTATGTTTGGGCTATATCCACTGTGCTTTTCAAGATTTGGCATCTGTATGGGGATTCTTATTTCTCTTTTTTTTTTTTTTCCTTGTGTTAAGCATCTTCAAAAATAAAGGGAAAAATACATTAGGAAATTGACACCTGCTTTACCCAGATTTTCAGTTTTGTGGTAGTCATGGTGCAGATATTATACTTATGCAAGTCAGTCATATTTTGATGTAGGAAATTTACCAGTTTAGCCAAAAATGTCATCTTACATTCACATCTGTTATCTCATCCTCACCCACGCATGATTTTTCTGCTCAAGATGCATCTATATCTCTTGCATCAGAATGACAACTTAAAACCATGCAGCATAAGAAACCCAACCACCAAGCAAGTGGTTCCTAATCACTTGGGCAACTCTGAAAGCTTACCAGATGTATAGTCTTGCTTCTGATAGTCATTGTTCCCTCCCATTTACCTCTGTACAGTAACAGAATCCTTAACATAATACTGAATAAAAATGAAGAAGTAATTATTGGGGGGGGCTAGGTTAAAGAACTTAAAACAGAAGGAAGGGGAAACTGTTATTCTAACTACTTAGGAGGAAACCATTACGATGGCAGCCCTCTGTCCTAGGGTTAATTGATACTGCTACGTCCAGTATAAATAAAAGCACTTCAAATCAACCTACCAGCACCTCTCACTTGTTTTCTGTTTAACAGATCACCCATCCTAAAAGGTATTTCTAAGCATCCTAAGTCATGCTCTTACCCATACTGATCTGTCTTCTTCACATTACTCTGAATATAGTGTATAGGAAAAACTGTGTGCTGTCTGTAAAGCAGGAATAAGTACTAGAAGTCTGATGGGACTTTGCTATTTTTGGTAATACCATGTTTTTGCACATCCAATGAAGCTGGTGAAGGGTCTAGAGAGCAAGCCCTACAAGGAACAGCTATGGGAACTGGGGTTGTTTAGCCTGGAGAAAAGGAGGCTGAGGGGAGACCTTATTGCTCTCTACAACTACCTGAAAGGAGGTTGTAGCCAGTCTCTTCTCCCAAGTAACAAGTGACAGGACAAGAGGAAACAGCCTCAAGTTGTGCCAGGGAAGGTTGAGATTGGATATTAGGAAAAAATTCTTCACTGAAAGGGTTATCAAGCATTGGAACAGGCTGCCCAGGGAAGTGGTGGAGTCACCATCCCTGGAGGTATTTGAAAGACATGTAGATATGATGTTTAGGGACATGGTTTAGTGGTAGACTTGGCAGTGCTACGTTAACAGTTGGACTTGATGATCTTAAAGGTCTTTTCCAACCTAAATGATTCTATGATTCTACGTTGCCTCTTTTTTTTATCTGTTCACATGGAAGTAAGAAGTCCTTTTGTCATTTTTCTCTTGAGATCTTGAGCTTTAATCCATCTGGAGTTCAGTCTTCAGCTTCCATTTTAGAAAAGTAAAAGATTTCACTATGTGCTGGTAATGTACAGCCCCCTTTTCTGGAAAGCATTTTGAACCTTCTGCTAATTAGTAGGACTTATCCACAAAAAAAAAATTAAAAAAAAAAGTGTTGACCTGAATATGATAGTGTCTGTCATCTTGAAGCAGCAGCCACAGAAGTTTCTAGTAGTGGGATGTGCATCCAGAAAAATAGTACAATAAGATAGAGCGAAAAGTACAGATCACACAAATTATTGAAGGTCAAACATTATCTATAAGAGAGTAAGATTAAGTGCTGCATAGCCAATTTTCTCTATTTCATCTCCTTTTGCTCTGATCTGTTTAACTTTATGAATTTTTCAATAAAGATGTAAAGAATTCTTATTTTAAAATGTACTACTATACAGCTAGATTAAATAGTAATGACTGAGTTTCTTTAAAATTTGGGTTTGTTTCAGTCAAAAATTCAGAGACTAAAAAATTTTTTAAAATCACTGTTGTGGCTTGAAACAAAATGTTCAATAGCCCTCAGCATAGCAAAACTAACCAAGATCCAAAACAAACACCAACACAACATTTTTTTCCCCCAGCAAAGCCTTCTTATTCTTTTTGAAGTCTATTTTTATTATCAACTGTTAGATTAAGAAAGATATCATGTAATTATCCTGATATCCTCTGTAGACTGTATAAACTTATAATAGGCTATGTAAATAATGTATTAAAATGATGAAATAAATAACTGCATATTATAATTTCTTTCCTTCATCTGAACACTACTTTAAAACAACTGTTTCAGATCAAAACATTATACTAATTCTTTTCACTTTCATTCATGCATTAGGGACAATGGGGTATAATTAGAGACATGTGACCATTTTTAAAACTTACAATTCTAGCTACAATTTTGTTACAAAATAATTTATTTTCTTTAGCAATCCTATCTTTTGTTGCACTGTTAAGCACTTTTCATGCTCAATTTCCATTTTGTTCCCTTAATTTGCGTGTCAGGAAGGCTCTGTTTATCTCCTATCGCACCATATGAGCTGCAATGGATTCCCTGTGAACAACTGCTTGTCCTATAGGTGCGTGTGCTACTGAGGTTCTGTGGCATTTATGAAGTAAACTAACTCAGATGATCTAATAAAAAAAACCCCAGCCATGAAAACCCATTGTTGTCAGAGGTCTTTTCATATGAGTGTGCTGAATACATGTCAAAACCATTCCTTTTAGGTACCAGCAGTTTTTATGTGCATAAGAGCAAAAGGAATGGTCTTGGTCAGACAGCCATATCAAAGAATGTATTTTCTGATAATAAACAAGCTTAATTTCAAAGTCAGCTAGAATTTGACCTTTACCACACATACTGGACAGACGTTCTAAAAATCTTACTTGCCTGATGGCAAAGTTTGTAGCAATCCTCGTTCTCAGCAGACAGCACACTACCTCCTTGTGCTCCGGCAACAAGCCTCTTCATGCTTCAGAGTTATTTATGACACCTCATCTTCATACGGGTGTGAATCTTCTGTCCTCTCACATGCATTTGTTTGTCTGTCCTCAACCCTTTCACTCCTCCTCTCTCTTCATCTACTGTCCTCAATCTTTGTCTAACTCATCTCCAAGTCCTCTGTTTTTCTGGTATTAAATTCTACTTTGTGTGATCTTCTGTCAAACCTTTACTTCTATTTGTTCCTTGGTGCAGGAAGCTTCTTTGACAGCTCTATTGTTTTCCCTTCTAGATAGTCTCTTTTGCCTTGTCTTTCACAGCATGAGCTTCTATGGATTGCCCTTCTGCTCTAGAGTTGTGCTCCCTTAATGTTTTGTTCAGTAAGTAATTGCAAGTCTTAAGATTATAATCTATTCTTTTCTATTGTGTTCCTTAGCTGCAACCCATCACTGCCTCCACCTGCATCTAAACACAGTTTAAGGACTGAGACATAAGGAATCTTAGACATCCTATTAGTGTACGATTACAATGCTATGTCTAATATTAGTTATTATCACATCATGCTTTTCTTTTCACATTACAGTAGTTACAGCTTGTTTACATGGCCCAAGTGATGCCTCTGCTTTGCAATCACAATGGACATTTGATGGCTTAATGGATGCAACAAAGGGTAAAAGTCCATTTAGGACTTGTAAGTATCAGGCAACTTCATGACTACCTACCTTCCCTCAAGTGCCTATTTACACAATAACTCCACATCCTCTCAGAAGCGAAGGGGAACCTAAGGAAGAAGGCAACTATTATCAGCTGGTGTAGTTGTGACCTTCAAACTGGCACACTGCTGCGCAGTTAAACCATCCCCATATATATTTATCTAACCTGTGTCACAAAAACTACTATTTTGCCTTGAAATATCTTTCCTCATAGTTTGAGTAGACTGCCTGAAACTGTCTTTCACTGCTCCACCATTGCTTTCTTTTTCTTTTCCTTAAGTTTAAAGGGGCAAAGGAAAAACAGAATTGCCTTTCATGTTCTGCAGCAAAATTGCTCTTTTCCTTCACCCACCTGGGTCCTGTCATTGCTGATTCTCTGGGATTTTAGGCTTTTTGTCTAGTTCAACCTCGGTATGCGAAGAAGCCCGTTGTCATGGCTAAGATCAGGTAATCACCTTCACCGCCAAATCACTGAGACATCTAGAGGCACCCAGGGCAGGAATTGCTGAATTGCTGTCAGCCCATATTTTGCATACACATACAACCCCTGATTTCTAGTCAACCTGAATATAAATGTGAATTTAATAAGGCACAATCTGAACTATAAGGGATTTGGGGGGTGGACCCCAAACCATCATTCCCTCCTATTGTGGATGTTCCAGCTAACCATCCCGATACGAGCTAGACAAAAATGTATTCTACTTGACAATCCAACCATGAGGTCTTTAAGCGATGGTATTATCACATGTTTTACTGTAGTAAGTCAGGGAAAATGTCTACACCTTGATTGCTATATCTGAATACGTTAAAACACAGGAAGGGAAGTTCAAACTAATTTACATCCTTTGCACATCTATTAGACTACTGAATTTCTGTTGAGATACTGAGAAAAAACATCCTGTATGCCTTGTAATCTGGAAAAATAAATTACACTGAATGTGTTCCAGTGTATAAATCTCAATTTATTAATATTATATTTCTAACTCACTTTAAGAGATCAATTTCCCCCATTTCCAGAAAGCAAGAACTTCAAATACAATAGTATTTGCACAAGATTAACAATTTAGGGTGATTCCAATACCCTTAATCATGTTGAACAACTTTACTTTGCCAGTAGCCTGAGTTACTACTTGGGGAGAAAATTACTACCCAACAGCAGAAAGAATGGCAGAGTTCTGATCTGAATTTTAATAAAATCCAAATAAAAAATAAAAAAAGATAAGAATGTTATATAGTGTAATTAATGTTAGGAATATTAATATAATAAAATAGTAATAGTCCTCCTTATACTTTTGTTACAAAGTAGCAGCAATTCAACATGCACACAATTGTTGCATTTGCACTGAGCTCTAACAAAATTTGTTGAACCTTTTGCTGAGAAATCACAGATATTTGTTTCCTACAAGACTGAGTCCTTAAAAAGCAAACAGAAGTTTTGTGTCCTGTAAGCCTAGATGTAATTTTACCAGAAGAGGTGAAACAGCATTTGCTCTGCAATAAGGGCAGCATGAATAGGTTCTATGTAGGAGGTTGAATGAAGTTTAAACTGTATGCTTTATTTTTCAAGCTCTGGTTAAAAGTGTTTATGTAAGGCTGAACTGTCAAAGTAGCTGGGTCTTCTTTCTCAGTTCTTTGCTTTTGTTACTTGCAGAAGAACTAAATGATAGTTCTCAATGGTTACTTACATAACATACCATAATGAGACTGAAGAAATATTATTAGATAGGAAGAATTACAACTGGAAACTGGTACACCTTAATTGAAAAAAATCACTTATAATCACTTCACATAGCACATTCCTTGATAAGGGCATAATGAAATATCATATCATTAACTGAGTGCCCTGCAACAATCCTTAAGACTTCTACTGAACAGTATGCATCATTTTCATAGGAATTGATATGGCCAAATTTGTGAACATAAATGTGTCATTATCATTAAAAAAATGTTATCAAAAAAGGGTAGTCAGCTATGTCAAAACAGAAAACAGCCAAGTTTTAATAATTATTCAGGAAATTATAGCTTGCAAATACATTCTTTCCTGCAAATTACTATTTTCAAAATTGGTTATCATCCATATGTGAAGTTGCATATGTTTAAAACTATCAGCAAGCCTAGGAGTCTTTCTGATTGTGCTGGAAAAGTTTAAAATCCTTCAGTTTTATGCAAGTAACTAAATAAAAAACAGAAAAAACTTCAAAAAACAGGTGTGCTTTGCCACCCTCAAGATACAAAGCTGAAAAATTATGTTTTTCCTTATACCAATGAAATTTTTAAAATTCATAAATCTGGGAAAGCTGCCACTTACAAAAAATTTTTAAAAAGGTGAAAAGTAAAACATGAAATAATTCCTTCACATTGCATATCCTCATTGCATTCAGAAAATGGAGGCAAAAGGAAAAATTGAAAATGCCAACATGCAAAATATATATATATATATATCTATATATCTCTCTATCTATTTTAAAAGTTGGAGAAAGTGCTAATCTTTACTATCATCTTTCCAAAAGAAATGGAAACTGTGGAAATTGTAAAATGACATTAAATTATAAAATCAAGCACTACAATAAATTCTATCTTAATCCTACCTCTTTTAAGTAGGTATTATGATGCAGATACTCATTAGTCAGTCATGGCCTCTTTTTCTTTTTCTTACAAAAGCTATCCTACCTTTGGGATGCACACAGAAATGTGGAGAAAAAAGTCAACTTGTAGAATGAGTATTCTTGCAGTTAGTACCCTTGCATTTAAATACTTGGTTTATTTTTTGAAGATAACACAGGACATTAACCTTTTTAACCAGGAACTCCATCAAGGACTCACTTTAAGAGCTTAGAATTGATAACATCAGCTTTAAAGAGTCACCTTCCCTCAAGAAATCCTGTAGCTAACAAACCAGATGCTGGTATAAGGACAGTTATCAACGAAGGATCTTACCAGATCATCTTTGGGTAGGTGAAAACTAAACTAGCTCTTCATAGGGATTATTTCACTATGAAGTTGCAGCTAAGTCCTGCAAACGCAGGTGCCATGCCAGTCACGTGCACAGCAGCAGAAATGTAAAGTACCATAGTTACTGCCTTGCCCTGTGCATGCGCTAGGGTTCACAGCGGGAGGGGAGCAAGCATCGTTGCCTAGAGTATCTCTTTGCAGACCTTGACTGACCAGTCATGTGTCCATGGAGTAATGCCTCCAGGGCTTGTTTAACAAACACCCTTGCCCCATCTTTCTGCAGCTAAAGCAAGTGTCTGAGAACCAAAGGATAGAAGCAGCACACTGAAGCCATGGTGTGCTAACAGGCTGCTTTGAAAGTCCACAGAGCCCTAATTAACCAGCATGGTTCCAGCAACACCAATGCCAGCTTGCTGGTGGTAAACGTTTGCAGTGTTATCTGAAAACTCTTTACCGATCAATTATGATTATGTAGAGCATGCTCTGGTGGAAGGCAGTCTCAAACTGTGCACACATGAGGAGAGGGAGGAGCAGGCACGCTGAACCAGACCCACCAGTATAACTTGAAATGTTACTCATTAGTTCTGCAAGGATTATTTGGCTGTTTTTACCCTTTAGCAGTGCTGCACTGGCAAGGCATGCAAGGCCAGGATCCTGCAGAGCTCTGATGTGCTCAAGATTGCTTAGGCTTGTATTCTTTATTGATGGCAATTGTAATACATTACTAAGTTAACTGATGCTACCAAGTACAAAATACAGTTATATGCTAAGCAGTTAGATGAGAGTGATTGAATGAACACTTGAAAGGCTGAAGGCAAGAGGGAACTAGCTCCCAGTTTGGATGCAATGTCTCAAAATGTTATTTATAACTCTCACTGGCTACCTATTGTTAGCACAGCTAAAAGTGTATGTTTTCATAATCAGTGTGCAGGGTACACGTCTTATTTTCTTTACTGATTTGTCCAACAATGCAACTAGCAATATCAACCCGGCTGCAAGAGAGGCAGTCAGAGATAGACACCATATGTGCACATTTCCAATAACTTGATTTACATCTTGTATGTACATCTTGTCTTGCGTGTTACCATAGGGTATAGTATATCTGCATGGTACAAGAGTTTAAGGCCATACTTACTTTAAATTTCTGGGATGCTGTGAGACATAGTATTTGCAGAGCATGTTGTGCCTGTAAAGCTTAATAGGCTCCAGGCAAGTATAGATGTGCTGTTTAGTGAGTCTCACATCAGAATTCTCATAAAATTAGTTTCTACTGGTAATTTAATATTCTCCCAAAACTTTACTAAAAGCTTTTGGATTAACCGCATCTATGAATTTCCTTATAGATATGCTAAAGACAGGCAGTTATTAAGTGTTTAGTTTTGCTTTTATTATATTAAAATATCATGGAGAAGGAAGTTCCAGGCAGACGAGCTTCTCACCAGCTATACTAGTACTGTCTCATGGTAATCATCCTTTAAGATGAACATTCAAACAAAATTTCACATACTAAGAATGGCTACAAGCCATTTCAGTGTCACAACTTTGTAACTCTAGTCTGGTGACAACAGTCTGCTTTCTCTTCTCCTATTTCTTCCTTCACACGTGCTGCAAGAAAGTGGAAGGGGTGTCTGTCTCTGTACACACCCTACGGTCACCAATCGCTTAGATCCCATGCTGTCTGCTGCCTAGAGCAAGGTGGGCAGAAAGCCTGAAGCAGCAGCATGGGCCACTCCAGGGCTCTGCATCCCAACTGCTGGCTGCCCAGCAGGTATTTCCAGCTGTCACTGCCCTCCAGGTAATGACTAAAGTTTGCAGGCACTCCTCAAGCCAGCTACCAAATTTCACAGCACGAGTACCTCTGCAGTTTGGCACGGTAGAAGTCATCTCAAAACCCAGGGTGACAGAAGTGACATCTGCAGTCTAGCATTGTCTGCAAGAAAAACAAGACTGAACAAAGTGACATGGCATGCCATCCAGCTGCCAGAGAAGCAGGTGGAAAGGCTGGAAGATGCTGGCACAGAATGCAAGAAATATCACCAAAGGTGCTCTAGTAGTTGAGCTATGCTCTGCTGGGATGAAGACAAAACCATGCATCTCGAACTCTTCTTGAAATAAACCAAACACTTCCTTTTGTATGCTAAGGCCTGTACAAACCAGGGAAATGAGCACAAATGCACAGGTAATTTGACACTGTTCTTATGTAATGGGTTGACAAACATAGAAAGGAACATTTTTCAGAATCAAGTTTCACATTTCATTCCTTTTTTTTAAAAAAAAAAAAGGAAAAGAGAAACATAACACTGTTTTCTAAGATTTTTTCATTGGAGAAAGAAATAATTTTGATTAATTTCTCTGCTGTGGAAAAAAGCCCCCCACCTATAGGGCCATCTGCAACATTGTTTAACGAGATACACTGAAATGGAACTAGTTAAATGCAAAAGCAAGTGGGGGAGTGGGGGAGGAGGGAAGTTGGCCCTTCAGAGAGATAAAGAACAAGTGACAAAGAGACAAGATATGACATTTTCTTACTATGTTCAATTATAGGTGACCACTAGAGAGTGTCCAGAGCTGCAGAAGCATTTGACACAAACTATTGGTTTATAAAGTGACCTTTAAGAAGTTTGGATTTTTTTCTCCCCCTAAAGGCAATGTCTGAAAAAGTTAGTTAGTTATCTAGGTACAGCATTTGCTCTCTAAGAGCAGTGTATGTGCAGAAGGCTGTCTTCATTATGGCAGCTACAAATTCAAAAAACCCTCAAAAATATACATAAGCCTGAAGAAATCAAGCAGTGGTTAAGCTGTGGATCTTTTTAAATGCATCATAATAAATTCCAGCTGTGAGTTTACAAGGAAAATATTTTACATTAACATGCTGCTTCTATGTATGACCTTACAGAGAACGGGGCTCATGTCCATTCTAAATAATACCATATATAAATAATTCATATGTTTAATTTTGGACTACACCAAAATGAATGCCAGAGTCCACCTCATAGGATAGTGCATAGCAGTTTGACATGAACAAACTATGGATAATGCCAAGAATCCACATTTACCTTCATGCTCCATTAAAAAAAAACAAAAAAAAAAGGGTTTTGGGGGTGGGGGGGGGTGGTTGTTTTGTTTTTTTTCTTAAATTAGGGAATTACAGAAGGCACTACCTTACATCAAGGTCTTTGCCTGGCATTCACAAGGCTGCTGTACATGGTGAAAGCAATGCTAGCAGAGTTTCCCTGCCAAAAAAAGAACTGTGAGACCTGACCTGAAGTAGTTGTTATTTCTCCATGGACAACCCTGACTTCCTGAAGATCTCAGGGAAATGGTCACATAGCTATATAGCTTTACCACTGAAAAGAAAAACCTTGCATCTCATGTGGTGACAAAGTAGATCTGATTTCCATGGAGGTATCATTCTTTCCAAGCTCTTCTGAGTTTTATAACAGGAGGAGTCAGTCAGAACAGAAAGCATTGTGTAGAAGTGCATGCATATTGGATACCAAGCATCCTATAACAGTGTTTATTAGAACAGCTCAGGAGAAAGAAGGTCTCAATGTCCTGATTTTAACTTTAAAAATACTTTATTGTTCTTTCCAAAAGTATGACTTTTATATTTGTGAAAACTAAATATTTTACCTGAAAAATATGAAAACCAGATAGTTACTAGAGAATTACAAAGTCAGTATTCATATACTTAGTTAAACGTTCAAGTACCAAATTGAAGTAGTTTGGGCATTTGTGTTGAAATCTACTGTTGATATCCTTTAGGAAGTGTTCACAGGCTAATGGGAATCAAAGCACTGATCATAAAGCCAAATTTCTAAACCAATTGTGATCTTTCAAATTTGCTATGTAAGCTTAAAACTTGAAAGAATTTCTGTTAAAAAAAAGAATTTCTTTCCACTGCCACCATTAATAGTGGTCAAGTAAAATGACAGCCAGCGTGATCCAGTCTCTTAAGAGAAGTAAAAGAAAACTCATCATTTTTCAAGACAGAAGCACATAAAATTCCAGTCTGAAATGGGAAGATGCCAACAGCTCTGAAAATGCTGGTGGGGTGGGGGGAGCTCAGGACACCACACTTTGGATTTAGTACTAATAGTTGTAACAGGGCACCGGGACAAGAATAAGGATATTCACACTCTATATTACTACATTCTGCACATATATGATAGCATTCACTAATCAGCATTCTGATAGATGCCACACCCCTCTAACTGGGACCCCTGCCAGAGAGCAGATTCACCACAGTATATTGGCATGGCTCTAAACAATAAACAGTACATCTGCCCACAAAAGACCTTAATTATAACCCTGCACTAGGGACAGCACTAGATTATCATTATTTACCCACAAGGGAAGAAAAGCCTGGTGATATGATCTAATAGGTTGGAACATGGTTTGATGTAATGGATCTGGCTTTAATTTTCCTGACACAGAGTGCTGAAGGTAAAGTGACTTACAAAATTAATAGCACCTGCTGAATAACGGCTCACGTTTATTAAAAGTGTTAATTAAAGAGCCTTGCATTAGTACAGGTTCAATACAGAAACACCTGAGATTTTAGGGATCTGGAATCACCCAGTGTTAGGGGACAAGGTTTTGCGTGCTACGTATGGGGAAGAGCTGGGCATCTCAAAAACCTGTACAAAGTGTGGCAAGGACTTCAAGCTAGTCAATGTAAAATGCTATGCTAACAATGTCTGTGAACTGCTTCCCTTCCCTGGGCCACTGAACCCCAAACTGCACTCATACTGTGTGTGCCTCTGAGCTGCTCCAGCCCCAAATCCTCCCCAGGACTCAAGGAGCAGAAATGTTCACAAGTACCTGATCAATTTTCCCTCTCAGCCAGGTGCTGGTAATGCCAACAGTGGTTCCCTCATGTTGAAGACATTTATTAATATCCTCAATACAGGAAATTGGAGACGAAGTTCAGTTTCTCTTCTAAAGCCAGAAAGAGCATGATGCTATTAATGCTCTGTCATACCAAGTAGTGTGCTCAACTTGGGGAAGGGGCAACATTCTGTTCTCTTTCCAAAATACTTTATATATACACACACTCACATATATTTATAGCTATATACACCTCCCACCCCCACCCCCCATATATTGCAAACACTGCATGTTTGGTAAAAACCATTTACAGAGCAGTGTCCAGAACTCCTCACCTCCCATCCAAGTGCCATTGTCACTAGACTGCACACCCCTTATTACTTCTTCCTGAAGGGCTTAGCATGCCCCTGTGCAGTAGATATCATACTGTATAGTTATGTATTAACTGTACAACTTTTTCCTGTCTGGAAGCATTTAAGGTGTTTTTGCATCCAGCTATCAAACAAAGTATTTTTCACTTCCTGATCTCTCTAGCTGTACCTTCCAGAGGGTCCTGTAAGCACCAGGAGAAATACTATGCATTTCTTAAAAAGTATTAAGACATCATTTCCGATTCTATGGCTTAAGTATCCCTCAGTAGGGATCTAAACCAACAATTTGCGCATACATTTTTGTTTCAATACATGCTACTGTCTTTCTGTGTACCAGATATCTGCAAGTAGACTGTAGTAAAGACAATGATAATAATGACAAACTAGAAAACAAACAGCTTTGGCAGCAAGTAGCAACATATGTAAATAGAGAAAGGGACAGCAAGTTCCCCAAATATTTATCAAATTATAAAACTGAGTAACTAGCTTTTTCTTCTACTAACTGCAGCTTCTCATGTCCTGCCTGAGCACATTAGTTAGTGAGCCTCAAACAATATCTAGGGACTTGGGGCATGTAACTGCCCTACAACTAGGTCATAATAGAAATAAAATTAAAACAAACAAACAATCAAGAAACACAGCCCCAAAGTGTCCATTAGAATAAACAAACAATTTCAAGCTATTTTATTTTAAAAGATATTTGGGGTTTAGTTCTCAGGTAGGAGAACCGCACAATTGCAATGGTCTCTGATTTTCTGAATAAAAGTGCTTGGGACCCAACAGATCATCTTCTAAAGGCTTAAACCTTTGAAGTTTGTTTTTTTTTTTTTTAAAGGACCCTACAGTTGAAGCATTTGTCCACTGAACTTGAGCAGAGTTAGAGCCCTGCAGAACTGAAGACAAGAGAAGGGGTGGAGAAACACACATAGTGACATGCTCCCTCAAGGCCCTGTGTGGAAATGCAATTGGGAGACATTGAAATAACTGCAGATACCCTCAAATACATTTCACAGGTTCTGTCAAAAGGTTTGGGAAACATCTGATTGACCAAAAGGCCATAGCTGTCACAGCATGGAAGAAGCACTTTGCAGCTATATAGACAGAAATGTTTGAGAGAAACCATTCTATTTCAAGGCAATTCCTCACTGATCTTTCATGAGAGGGAGAGGATACTCTTCTCAAAACAAGTCTTTGGGGCTAGGTAATTTGTAAGATCCTGGTAATATTATTTGGAGAGTCATCTCTGTAGCAGTTTTTCACAAATGAGTTAACTGAAAACTGAACAAAAAAACAACAAAAAAACTCAGTATTTCTTAGCTTATTATAGTCATGAATCAGAAATAGAAAATATTAATTCATGGTGCTTGACAAAATGTGATCCTTGTGGAGTTATCCTCTGTCTACAAAGGCAACACATGACCTTGGCTTGATATCAGAACTAGAAGGAAGACATATTAATTCTCACTGAAGAGTAGCGTATTTAGTCCAAACACAAACTAATAGTTCAAATTTGATTAAGAATACACCTTACAAACTTTCTAGCATTCTACTAGGAAAGGAGTTCTCCTTTGAAAAGAACTGTTAATTTGCAGTCCTCTGCAGAAAAAATGACAAAGTGAAAATAACAACTTTCCTCACAAGCAGCCAGTCTCATATCATCTGACTGCAGGTCAAATAGAAAATGATACATTTCACTCTTCTTTGTCCTACAGGATTGGGATAGATTGAATGATCTGCATACTATTCCTATACCCAACTGACAGAACAGTCACTAAGTACTAATCAATTACACTTTGCAAATGTATTGTGAAGCAGGTTTAAATTAGCTTACAGAGCTCCATTTCCAGTGATCAAAAGGATGCTAGAAAGACATAATCAAAATTGTACTCATAACTGTTTACAGAGCTGGCAGTTAGTTTGCAAGATGAATAATTTCTAAATTAACTGTACTCATTTAATAGAAATAGACATAGCTGATAATTATTTAAGTCAGTTAATAGCTAAATAACTCAGTCAATAGACAGATGTATCTAGAATAGATATCTTTCTATCAAAGAAGCCAATGACAATGATATTTTAACTGTAAGTCTGCTTTCAAAATAAAACTCCCCTTAACAGCCACTGTCAATATTTAGGTGCTGAATTAAACAGCCTTAAAATGCAATTCTGTAGCCATTGATCCTGAAAGGTAGTGCACAGTCCCAATTCCAGGAGGAATTAAAGGTGTCAGAGTAAAATACAGGAGCAGCCAATAATATATAGGCAATCATACCTCATGTTTTGAGGCTCATTCTGTAGATCACAAGATTTCTGAAAAATTTTGCATCAAAACAGCTAAAACAGACAAAAGACCCAAGCAGCAAAGCTGAAAGTGGTAAAATCCCATGAACCTTCTTCTAAAGGGTTTTTCTTGCAAGAAGAAGCAACAGTTTATTTATTCATTTAGACAACATGCTGGAACTGATTGAACAGAAGTGTTTTGAACATACAAGACATAACCATGCTGAGGGTTTTTTCCCCCTTAAGGACAGGCCAGCAAAACATTCTTTTACAGGTGCATTCTTAAGATTTACCTTCCTTTACAAGGTCACCTTTTATAATTAGCAATAATTGCAATTTTGCAAGTGCTCCATCTATGGAAGCATTCTAAATTGTACAGTCTTTAGTCTTGGCACAGCTTTTGCTACCGAGTTTCTTGCTAAAGACAGACAGACTTTCATATGCTGCCTTCCTCCAAGCTACATTTAACTGTGTTCATTGACCTGATTTAAGGATGCAGAGGCTAGACAACCATTTCATACAGAATTATGCCTTCAGACAGTAAACTGAACATGCTGGACACCACAGGTGTGATAAGCTGGGTACCTACATTATCCATCCATGTCCTGACCCTCGGGTGCATTCACACTGTGTAGTCATATAACCTTCCAAATTGTCTCTCTGATGTAGAGGCCTCTGAACTCAGCAGATCAGGGGCACATGCTTTCTTACAGCAGGTCCCACGTGTTCATGCTGAAGTGCCAAGAGTACTTCAAATCTACAGGAGAGGAAGACACAGGATTCAGAGGCGGCTTTGGCTGCCAATGAGACAGGTTGCACTGCAGCAGCATCCAAGAAACCCTGAAGACCGCTTGTGATACTGAACATGAAACAGAAGGAGACTGCTGCCTGCAAGCACTCTGAAGAGAAGCACAATCATGAAAAACAATAGCTTGAGGAAAATACTTAAATACAAAATTGAGACTCTACCTCTCATTTTGCTTTCCTCATGGTAATAAGCATGTCTGACGCACCTACACAGTCCTCAGACCTGACAATGGCCACATACCATTAATTCATCTGTAGAGATTGACTGCAGCTGACCTGAGCTACAGGGTAACATTCAGCCACATTGCACAGAGCTCATGACAAAAGACTTCACTGGAAAGCATCTTGCTCTTATTAATCTAATTCTGGGACCTGACCTAACCAAGTAATATTTACTGAAATACATCTACTGACCCAGAGTCATTACTTGGCCTGTAACATTAGCCTAGCTTTGAAGTGCTGCTTGCCTTTATGTTTAAAAAGTGAAGAAGGTGTCTGGTGCTTGACCGCACCAATACTTGCACATAGCATCCAGATAAGTTGCTTCAGAGAAAATAGTACAGGATATTGACATTTCTGGTTTAAATTAAAGCATAGAGTTGTTACAGAAGTTGGGGGAGAAAGATACTAGAATAATGTTAGAAATATTATAATCAATGTATAGAAATACTATATAGGGCAATAATTCTTACAATACTGAAAATTACCTTGTTTTCTTGCTCCAATTTGTAGTACTGGAGCCAGCCCCAACCTTCTGCTTCATTAACACTCTATCCCCTAACCTGGTACTAGATCTAGACTACAAACAGTGACAGGGGAAGGATTTAATGTTTAGCAGATAAATCAAGGCTCCCCCGCAATCCACAGCAAAGTAAGCAAGCAGGAGCTGTGTTACTCTCACATCATATCTTAAGCCTGGTGAGTGATAGCATCGACCGTAAAGGAAAGTTATAGTGCCTTCATGCTAAGGTACCCTAAACACTGTTTTGATCCCGAAACAGCCTAGGGCTGTGAGGGCACGAAGATGCTGTAATGCTAAAGCCTACTTTGCCCTCTAGTCTCTAAAGTTTTGTCATGCTGTTCTGGAAAAGGGAGGGCAAACTTCTAAGGTTTTTTTGTTTTCTTTTCTTTTTTCTTCAGTGACTGGGATAAAACTGACATTACAAATAGGCCAGAACAGCATTTCATACTTTTCTAGGAGCCCAAAATTCACATGGCTCCAAGGAGCAAAGGTACAAAGACAGCACACCAAAATTAAGTAGCAGATAGAACCTGGCAGTCAAAGTTGACTTGAAAAAGCTTTTTACATCTGCCAATATATCATGGCTCATTGCAGGTGAGCATAAAGAAAAGCTTTTAGATATTATAGCAGCACCTGCAGCAAAAAGTCATCCTCAAAGTATGACTCACCTTCACAGTTCCATTCATAACACAGCTAGCACCTACTTCTCAAGTGCACAGCTTTGAGAAAAGCACATGCAGCTACAGGCAGCTGAGCAGAACCAGATCACTACATAGCCTGCAGTCAGCAGAGGGCAGTGGAAAGTATTTTCTTAGAGACTTCGTTTCTGAATGTAATGCTTCTATTATCCTCTGCATTTAGAAACATTTTGTGATGCTCTGCCCTGATACTGATCTCCCATGGTTTTATAATGAACTGGGTAGAAAAGCTCCATGTTTTCTGTTTTGTCTCATGCCTTCAGGCCTGTGGAAGGTATTAGTCCCTCACTCCTCCTTGATTTTAAATTCTGCTTCATAGTAATCGATATTCTGGATAATAAACCTGCTCAAGTATTTATTTCACCATGTACTAAGTAATCTGATTTTAAAAGATACTAAGCTTTAGATATAAAACAATTCACAGCTCCTCAGCAATCCATGGCAAGCAATTTCCCCAATTTGATATTGTCACAGTACTTCTACATGCAGCAGCAGAGAGAGTAACTAGTTTAGACAGGCCAAGGGTCATCATCAGCACAAGCACTGCTTGATTTAGATCTGCTTGAGCTAAAGTCTCATCCCAGCTATAACAACAACTGCTAATCAAAATAGTTCCATTCATCATACTAGGAAATACTCATAGAGCATTATTTCATGTTATTTGGCCAAATTAGCTGGCTGCATTTAGTAACTTCAATTTTAAAAAAAGGACAAATTAAAATACAGAGTAGCAGTATTGCCTAATCCACAATTCCTACTCTCTACTGCATGACAGCACATAGCAACCTGGAAACCATTATTCTTTGAGCTTCCTCATCATACTCCAGATTGATATATCATTAAATAGAAGTTACCAGATTTTTAGATTTTTTTTTTTTTTTAAACTGGACAAAAGGTTAAAAGGCAAGAAAACAATTCACTTTGCAACACCCAAACACCATATTAATCCCATTTCCGATAAATATCCTTTCCTTGCTGAAATGCTGTTTGAACATTTTAAGAACAGAATATTGCTACAGAAAAAGTAAATTATTAAAGGTTTGCAGCTACTGTATTCTTTCTAAGGCAGAAACACACACAGCCAGAATGGCCAGAGCCACCACAAACAAATCTGCACCCCTGGAAAGAACCATTACAGCTAAAGGGCACTTTGGTTTCTTAGACTTGGAAAAGAGTTACTGTACAGTAAGGAGACCATCTTAAATGCAGACATCTGCTTTCTGATAAGCCTTTAGCACGTCTTTTATCAGAGGACCATTACACCTTGCATTTATTTGTAAGATGTATAGGGGCCAAAGAAGGGAAGAAAGACAGAGGGAAGACAGATATACCTCATTGGGAAATAAAGCTACCACCAACAGCTTCTTAGTGTTACTTTCAGGTCTTCAGTTACTTTGCAAGCCTTTAGCCTGTTTCTAGTTCCCAAATGACTATAAAGGTTTATGGAAAAGTGTCTGAACAGACATTTGACATCCAAATTCCTGTTTTAAGATTGGCACACTAATTTCTTTCTGCAAACATCTTACTAAAAAACCAGCATTGTGACCAAAACCAGATAGCATGTCCTATTAAAGTGCTTTTTATAATATTTACAGCCTGCACCAATAAAGCAGTCATAATTAAGACAGAAAAACTATACTGTGAAAAGCTAACTCCTTTTACTAATAATTCGTGATGATAGGAATGTTTCCAGCAGTTTTCAGCCAGGATCACATGGTGCTAAACTTTTCATAGTCCATAATGTAGATTGCCCTTAAATTGTTATGCTATCACCTGCTTGCTATAAACCCTAAATGCAAAGGCAAGCTCTACAGTGTTTTTAGTTTTCCTCTAGCTTTTTCTTGATACTGAGATATAAAAAAATTATGCTGCATCTTGCTAAAACTTAGTCTCGTTCCTCTAAATTTCAGATGTTATTGATAGTACCTGGAAATCATTTCATGTAAGTTACCTTAGGCTGGTGTAGGGAAGGGGCAGCAAGAACAAATACAGTTTCATTTATAATTATCATCCACTCCTGATACCCCAATTTATCTCAGAGTCATAAAACAAGATCAAAAGCTTGCTTGCCTACTTCCCTGAGGTTTTGTGGGCTGTTAGTTCTGGGTGTGTGTGGGGGTTTGTGGTTTTTTGTTGTTTTTTTTTTTAAAAACTATTTATACATATATAAAACTGACATTATGTCAGAACAACACAAATAGCATCTTACAAGAAAAGCTCTGTAAGGATATCAGTTACTGACAAGTAAATACAGACTAAGAAGTCTACTCTTTACAGCAGTATAATACCTCAGCGGGGACCACTGTTGTCTCCTCAGAAGCACTGCAAAAAGCCAAAATTAACTCAGCCTAACCTTTTGAAGTTAAACAGGTAGTGATAAACAGCTCAAAACTACCCCAATCCTGCCAAGTATCAATGTTTCCACTAGTCACCTCAACATCACGATTTATTTTCTAGGCATACACACAAATGCCTATGACCCAATTTCTTAGCATCTAGTTACAAGAGCCTTGAAATGCTTTTCATCAGGAAAGGAAAAAAAGTTCTGGCATTCTAAGAGCAAAGTTAAAATTAATGAAATGCACCCAATAATGTTAAGGCTGCTTACAGCTATGAGGCACAGAAAATAAAGGTGAAGGGAACACAGACAATCCATCCCCTTTCCACTGCTGGGCATCTTATGCTCCCTTTGAGCAGTTCTCAGCAGTCTGATCAGCATTTAGCTTGGCTTTACCCAAATCTGGCCTGGCTTATTTCATAGCAGGTCTCTATGAAAGTCCTGCAGTTTGCGGAGCAGCTCCAGCCAAATAACTTTGCTAGCTGAGGGCTTCAAAGATATACATCACACCCCATGAGTTTGCCCTATTCTGAAAGAGGGTGTAGGCATCACCTGCAAAGGAGGTTCAGAGTTACAGCTTCAGAGCTGAGCTTGCAACCCTGTGAAGGAGCTTAGAAAGGTCCCCAGCCAGTGCTTATTTATCAAAGCTCACTATTTCCCATGCCTACAAATCCAAGAGATTTTGCCTTACTAAAGTTTAGACCATCATGTCTTCAATGCCAGGCTTCCCACAACCATATATCAATATTGTAATCTTAAAAGGCGGGGTGGGGGGGTGTTATTCCTCCCCAAATCAAGGTTTTAATGAACTCCTGCTGCTGGTAAGGCTATTTAAAGCCAGCTATTGCAAAGTACAAATCTGTGGCACTGGATTAGTCCATCATGTCACCAAACTTAAAGACTTGGACTTTTTATCTTTTGCCTTAACTTTTCTTCATATGCTACTAGTCCGAAGACAACTGTCAAAAAAAAAAAAAAAATTTGAAAATTATATGGGTTGTTCAGGTTGCTTAAAGCTGCAGGAAAGTACACCTGAACCTTTTTCACTATGCTAAGCAATCCTGTGCCCAAAATAGTTACCGAGAATTAACCGCTTTCCAGGCTCATGGAGTTTACATAACCATCCACAACTGTACATAACATTTCTCATATTGAAAAAAGGTGCTTTTTCATACAAGTATTTTCCACTCTCTAGCTTTAAATCTAGAATTTTCTTTTGCTAGGTGCTGTCACATTGCAGATGTCAGATTTTCTCCATTTCCAAGCATCTGTAGGGTCTTCACATGTCTGAACAGGCAAAAAAGTCTCTGAACAGGTCTTCTTCATATTCCAGTTAAGGCTGAGGGGAAAACTGCCTAGCAGGATTACCCTTCCCAAATGGTGCAAAGTCCTCAATTTTCATGCCAGCAACATTTGATTTTGCCTTTTTTGGGGCACTCTTTGGGGACTCTGCTATATAGGAGCTTTCCCTGCAAATAAGGGATAATCTCCTAATGCACAGCCTCTGCAGAACCATCCTATTTATCCCGAAAAGAGTAGCAAAATTTAAGAATTTAAATATGGCAACACAGAAGTGAATCTCTATAAACTCCAGAGAGTTTCACAGTGCAGCTACACAGCTCTCACTGGGAATATTCTTGCCTTTCAGGTTATGAACTGCCTGCTGTGGCCAAGCTGTACAGCTCTGAAAGGCTTTGTGTTACGGATTATGACAAGCCCAGGATGTGACCTGTAGACAGCAATATGAGAATTCACTAGGGCTCAAGCTTATGGGTTTGCGTGTTGGTTTTTTTTACACACACACACCCTGCCCCCCTTCCCACTTCATAGGGAAAATACGGTATATAACACCAATCTGACACAATGTTGTATTATCTACTGGAAGGTGCCTGTACTGGGATATGTTACAATATATATTTTTTCAGAATGGCTTTCATACCCTTGCCTGTTGCTAAAGTGTTAAGAGTGTTGTAAAGCAAATTATTTTGTGAGTTACAGAACTATTTGGCACTAGCTCTTTCCTTTGTTCTTTCCTTGTCTCATCTTTACCCTTGAGTGGTATCTGCTTACCAAGCTAAGCCAACAGCTGTAGCTATACCTTTGGCAGTGAACGTAACCTGGATTTAGATGACAAGCATATGAATACTTTGCATTTTACTCCACCTCTCTGCCACCCTCAAGAACAGACTCAGGGTCTGCAAATGATCTTTTCTGATCAGTTACTTGGCAAGGTCTTTGGCAAAAATTGATCATTGACAGTAGAGCAGCATTAACAGTAAAAATACCTACAGAAGACTCAGAGAATTGGACTGGGTTTGATACCGCTTGTTTAGACCGTCTGCCCAATAGAAGATGTCCTACCATATAGCAAATTTCAACAGCATTGAGAAGCTTTTATTGCCAAAAGGAAAGAGTTTCATGGTAAATCTCTTTTAGATGCTATGCCTGCTTCCAACACAGATATTTCTCTTCAGTAGACACAGTTGGTGAAAGTAGACTCCAGCCACAACATTCAGTCTTGCACTCTTTACCCAGTGCTAGCTGACCGATTCCCTTCCTAGAATATATCTCTATTCACAACACTCAGTGCTGTATGCAGTAGAATCCACTTAATCCTATATATCTCCAGCTTCAAAATCTGCGAGAAAGACTGAATAGGAAATGCCAAGGAAAAGAATAACCAGGATTGCCTTTTGCTTCTCATTTTTGGAGTTTGCCGGGCTGACTGGGTCTGTACACTGCAAAGGCATGTGCAGAATGGGAAAGAAGCAGTCTTTGTATGTGGAAAGGGTTTGGTAGTAGCTGAAGTAACTGCTCTTTTTTGCAGTGACTGACAAGCAATTTAGTAGGAGGCATTTTAAACAGCAGGCATTTTAAAGTAGTTGCTATCATTTAAGAGCTCATTCAGTTGTTAGAGGTAGCCAATATACAGCAGTAATGGGATCTGTGCGCATAGTCATGTGAAAGGGCTGATATGCACATTCATAAACCCACAGAGAACCATCAGTCACAGTTGCTTACAGTTAGTCTACTGCAGCCATGGAGAGCCAGAGCTGCATTGTGCCTTTCTGTGTCAGATTCCCAAATAATTTTTCATATACACACTGCAGTGAAGAAGATATATAGAGCATTCCTCTTGTTCTACAAACTTAAGTGATCTGTGTGTGCTTATGGAGTCGATGCATACGTGCAGTTCATTACACCAAAAATTTGCAGCAGCATTGACACGGGTTCTTCCTGCACACAGCATTATCAAGTTGGTTTTACATGGAGGAACAGAAAGACTCTGAAGGAATGGATTTGTACTCACGTATCCTCATCAGAACCTTTTGTGGGAAGGTTGTAAATAAAGCTCATTTTTCATTTCAGCAAGAAATCTATCATCCCATTGAGTCATAACAGCATGGAGTGACTTGTTATTTACACAGATGAACACACTGAAGCACGTTAGTAACAAAGGAGGAGACAAAGCCACAAGCAGACGCTAATAAAGTAGGAAGTGCTAAGTAAGAAGAGAAAAGTAAGCCAGTCTACCATGAGATTAAGTCTATAACATCACAACTCAAAGTTAATAAAACACCTGCTTTTTCAACCTTAATAGAGAGGTCCTGCTGCACAGAAACAGCCTCTGAATGACACAAACAGCCATATAAAGAAAAAAGAAAAAGAATACAAAAGTATTTCTTCTGATGATTATTTTTATGAACTATATTAAAATAATTTTCAGGATAATTCTGCTATCACAGTATTCTGAGAGAACAGAAACATACTAGCTGTTCCCAAGTAAATGTTAAAAGGTAAAGATTTTTACATCCCACAAGTCATTTGGTGCTCGATACGAGAACCATTTTATCTTAAACACCACAAATACAACACTTTCTAACACAAGACAGATCGCACTCTGCTAAGCATCACCCAACAGCCACTTAACAGTGAAAGCCACAGGTCTAGAGATCAACAAGATGAAGCCCAACCTACTTATTTACAACTTGATATAACCCATTGCAAGACATGGGGTCAATTTTACAGTCTTTGTTTGGGTAGAGCTCCCATTAATTTCTAAGGCAGTTTCACCTTCTCAACAAAGATTAGGCCCTCTATTTAACCAGCAAAGCATACAGAAAAGCAGTCATCTTTGCCAGGTGAGAAACAGTTGAGAGTGAAGAGAAAATGGGTGAAGGCTAGAAAAAAACAGAGCAAAAGGACAGACCAGAGCACACACTTAAAACCAAACTCACTTTAGCCAACAGCAAGATTTCCCCATTCTTCTACTGTCATCAGCTCTTGATCCAAAGACATGGCAAACTCTTCTGTTTGTTTAACTTATAGGTTAAGAAGGTCTCACACACACACTGATCAGCTATGTTTCATCAAAATCTGATTCGTGGGTGCACCAATCAGAGCACAGCAATGCTTACCTGTCTTGAGACTCTAACCTCCTCTTCTGTCTTGCTTTTCAGGTGTTTCTGTTTCATGCATTGGGTTTCAGCCACAGGAGTTGCTCATAGCATAACGTCAACAGCACCCTCCCTTCAGAGTCCTCTGCATTCTGTCACCTAATGCTCTCCACCTTCTTCCCCAGCATACAGGCCTCCCCCATATTTCTACCAAAGAGGTATCCACAGCTGTCAGACTGAAGATAAACAATGCATGCGTTCAGTAACCTCAGAAGATTTTCCTGCATTTTATATACCTTGTAAACCTTTACGTACCTTTATAAATAAAGCCACTAGAGGCTTTGCCAGTGGGATCTCTTCTAAAAAGCAGCAAGCCTTGTACACATCTGATAGCTATGTATGCAAGCACCTGAATACTGGCATAGATAAGGAGGAACTTAGGGAGGGGCAGAAAGGATACCACAGAAAGCCTAAACTATATTAAAGCAACCTACATTACCATTTGTACAGTAATATTAAGAACAAATAAAATATATAGACAATGTTTACAGTGTAAGTAGAAGTTCAACATCAATACATACAAGCATACTTGAACAAAGTTTAGTCTCTTGTACATAAAAAACTGTTCTCAAACTCACACTATTGACTGCCTAGAAAATTATCTTTGAAAATGATCACTCAACCTCTTTCTTGTCATTAGTCTTTCTGGTGTATAAGCCTCTTCCTATCAGCCAGAAACCGCAGTGAGGCAGGATGAAGTTCATTGAAAAGAGATACAGAATGAAATGATACCAACAATGAACTGTAAAATACAAAAAAACCCAAACAGATCAAGTCAATGTGACCAAAATAAAATCTATAAAGCAACAGATGAGCTATAATATTAAATCATCTATCACTGAGACCAGTGAAGTATGCATGTTTGTTGGAGGGAAATAAACTTTGTTACAAAGGACAAAGCATCTGTGATGTCTTCCATAAGCCTGAAAAGGAACTCTGCCTGAAGGGCTTCCCAGAAGAGATGTGTGGAGCACCTTGGGGAAATGCTGACAGTGAGAGCTTTAGAGAAATCAAGACAGAATTGCATGCAAGACTAAACCAACACATGGCAGTCATCAGCAGAAGCCCAGCCAGCTCCCAGCTAGGAAAACATGCCTTATCCACAGGTTATAGAATAAACACAGATGCAGCAAAATGAGTCACCAGAGGAAAACAAAAATTTAAATTGGAGGCAAATGAAGGTTTTTGCACATGCATGACAAGAAATCCATTGAGCAAAACTAATTTTATGTCTGTGCCGGATAGCTGTCTTGCATGTTAAAAATAAAAAGACTACAATGGTAAGAAGGGAAGTACCATATAGCCTCAGATTCTAGGAAAAAAAATCAAAAAGCCCATGCAAATAAAAAGGACTGTATATCCCAGAAATTTATTTTATAAAGAAAAAATATTAAGAAAAGAATAAAAATAATTCAGCATTGTCGAAGACAATCTGAGAGCAAAAATTATGATGCACATAAAATAAACTTTCACACTTCTTTTATTCACTTCAAAAAGTTAGGTTCTTTTCATGGAGCCTTATGTTAATATATTTTACTTTCTATTACTGCCGGCTAAGAAGGTACCATGGTCATTCAGTGCACGTCAGCTGATAGACAGTAGCTCATTAACCCTCAATAACTCAACTGTGGGTCTAGTGTGCATACTGTGTCTTTTCACACCAATAAATCTTACTTTATTTCAAATGATAAAGCATGACTAGTGTCACCCCGTATCCTGAGGCATACAGAAAATAAATGGTTTCCAAACCACATAAATACATGAGGAGCACATAAGATTAAAAAAAAAAAAAAAAAACAAACCCCCTCACATCATAATGATTTTATTTTCTTTTTAATGAATAGCAGAATTGGTCGTGGAATCAGACCCTTATTCCATTTGGTGCTCTGCAAACACGAAGTGAAAAGCCAGATTCAGTTCCAGTGAATGTAGTTCAAATATTAATCAGGCATCTTCTGAAATGTTTGTTAAAGATAAAAAACATTTTCCTAAAGGCTCAGGTATGAGGGCTGTTTCAGAAGAATGCAGTGTGTGATGCGGGTGCTTCATGTACAGCAGATCCTAACCCTGTACTCTATCAAGGAAAGTGAAAAATGCTTCCAATAATCTGCGAACATTTCCACTATAAAGTAAACAGGATTTATAAACTCTTTGAAAATGAAGAAAATAATCTACAGCTTCTAGAAGTTTTTTTTAATACTATTATGATTCTACATCAATTTTTCTCCCCATAATAGCCTTTCTAGCAAAAAAAATCTATGCACAGTATAAGAGCCAACTGTTTCCTACAAGCCAGCTCTGCAAAAATAACTACTGTCAGGGGCAAAAGAACTGTTTCAAAATCAGGAGTCACAAGTGGGTTACCCTGTGTTACTATATGGTTTTAAGAAGTTGCTCAATCTTTTGGTGGACACCTTACTACCTATATATGTTGATTCTTGGTTATCCAACAAGAGAAGGAGCTGAATAAATATCTTGAAAGTGATCTACTGTTCTCAGATAAAGGGGCACACACAGCCAGATTTTCAGAAATATGCATAGGTATATGTATACTTACATTTGTGTGCATTCATGCTTTATGTTTCATAAGTTCAAATACTGCAGAAGTCTAATAAAAGAAAATAGAAGTCTAAATAAAAGAAAAATACTTATTTTGTATAGGAAGTGAAGCAAGCTCTTAAAACTCAAATACATCACTTATTTTAAGAGACATAAAATCACAAACAGTGAATGACTGTAAGAGAGTATTCCGTTAGGTATGGATAGCTGGGCCTTACAGAAAAGTCTGTCTTTTTATATGGTAATGCATAGTGGTGTACGGAAGGTTGTAGTCTTGATTTTGGGCATGGACCCATAGGAATTGCCAGGCATTCTGTTACAAGGCAGCTCTGGGTTTTGGAGCCTTTCTCGTTTGTTTGTTTGTATTTTAAATGGGTAAAAAAAAAAAAAAATCCAAAAAAACTTGTTTGGAGATATACTTACAACAAAAAAAATGAAATTGAGAGGAACAGTAAACATAGTTGCTAAGCAATATACTTTTCATAGTCCAGATGGAGCCCCATCCTGCATGGGAGTCTTACTGTTTCCCTTTAAATACTGTATAATAACATCAGTTGAAAATGTACTCTCCAAATGGCATCCTGTGAGTCTGCAAAGTGGAGTGCTTGATTCAGCCTCGCTGAAGTCATGAGTGCTGCCTGAGGAAAGCCCGGCTGTCAGGCAGTTCCCGCGCCCGAGCCATTCAGCAGTTGTCCCGTTAGGAGCGTGTTGCATTTATGAGGATAGACAACTGCATATGTAACTGCTCCGGGTTTTTTGTCTCTCTGGCAGGTGTGGAGGCAAAAAAAAAGATGTAAACTCCACCGGTTCATGCCTATGCACTGCCTGCTGGAATAGTCTTTCTTGTCACCTCATTTCCAATCAGGACAAAACTAGGAAAAAAACCCAAGCCCTAAACACACACACACAAACACACACAAGCAAACTACACAAACGGGAAAAAAAGGGAGAAAATCAGGAGTAGCAAACCAATGATTCATCAGTTCAGCCTTGCGAAGTGCAGACAAGACTGAGGGACATTGTACAACCCCCAGGTTCAGCCAGCTCCACCAACTTGCTTCCCAAGTTGAGGATGCCTCCTAATTTGCTCAAGCAGGACAGAATAAACCATGCATATGTACTTGCGCAAACATACAAGAAACTCCCTTCCAATCACCTTTGCTAGCTTAATTTTCTGGAATATTGATCACTATTATCAAGTCTCTAAGCAGATGTACCAATAAACAAGTTAAGCTGAACACTCAAATATTTATTTACTGACAACTTTCAAATTTCCTGAGTATCACTTATACAAAAATAACTATAAGATTTAAAAATCGCAGTGTGTTATTGCTGTGAGATGATGTGTAACAGCTGGCAATCTGCATTTTCTGGGTATTAAATATTACTGAACAATGTTAAAGAACAAACATACTGTTCTCATAGGGCCCGATTTGGGAAAATGAGAAGCTCTGACTCCCACTCCCTTTGCTGGGAGCCAGGAGAATTCATCTCAGAGGAATGCTTTGGAAATGTGAGCTTCAAATTAGATTGTTTTTTTATTATTATTACGTTCTGGATCTATAATAAGCACAGCTGTTTACTTATGTGCTAGCTATGTTTAAATAGACATTAGAGGTTAAAATCTAATTTTCTAATTTCAATAGTATGTGCAAATGGTCTTGTTGCTGCCAGAAAGTCATAGCATGCTATAAAAATCCATAACCATCTTCATCTCTGTTTTCACAGTGCACATGTATATTAGAATGGATAAATGTGCTGACATTCAGAAATGGCGATGAGCTTTTTGAAATGTCTGCTCAAAAATGGATACTGTAGCTGGATGCATGTCATTGCCAATGAAACACATTTGAAAAGATTACATGGTATTTTGCTTTCTTTCGTGTTTATCAGATATTTTGCCAAGTGAGCCTATGTTATACCAAGAGCAAACCAGTTTTGCCTTCCTTCCAGTTTCCTTCCATTGCTATGCTTATTAGGAAAATACATTGCCACCACTGGTAGTCCCTGCAGCTAGATGTAGAGCGAGCAGTTCTCTACCGTATCACAGTAAAAGCATCAGAATAAGGCTCTTTTTTCAGAAAGGGGTTATGTTGTGCCACAAAAAAAAAGACAACTAAATGAAAGAATAAATGAATGTTTCTTAATTTCCCTTTAGCTGTATTGCGTTTTCCTTGTTCTGCGTATTGTGCCTGAATGTGTTACAGTCTTCTCGTTAAATAAGGTAATTTAGTGAATGTATATTGTTTGTCTTCTTATCATTAGAAACAATCCAAGCAATTGGAGGAAAGAGAATTTATTCCATTGTTTCTACTGCAATTGCTGGTCTTCGTCAAGTTATTGATTAAAAAAGATGTTTCTTCACTTATAATTCTGTTACACTTTGAAGAGCCTGTAAAGAGAATTTGGATATGAGCTCTGCTCTTTTTTGTGAGCTGCAGGGATATCTTGGTTGGATTTGCAGCCTTTGGTAGATGTGTCATTTTTTAAATATCATGATATGTGTTTATATTACTATGTATAGTATGTGTATTGATGTGTAGAAAGACAGTAGGTAAAGCCCTAAGTTTCTGTAAAAGGGTAAAATATAACAAACATGAATGGCATTATGGAGCACTGATAGGGACAGCCTTTGAACGTTCATTGCTTAACTACGGCAATAAGACTTTTTAAGGCATTAATTATGTTATCTTAGCTTCCTCAGTGTTACAACTTTTCCACTTTTTCAGGGTTTAATGACAGCTTTATTTTTTGTCTAATGCCAAAAGCAACATCACACAAAAGTAAAGAAATATGAACGTAAAGCAAGGGAGAATGATGTAATATGGGACCAAACATTGTTAGAAAAGGAAGAGAAATAAAGCAACCCTTCTGCCACATGCATGAGCAGGCTTAAGCTATGACAATATTCTCACATATGTGCTTCAGAGTTGGGCTGCGCAGTACCAGGAAATAGCAGTCAGTTTGCAGCTAATAGTGGAGCACATAGGGAAATCAAAAAGGGAAGGGCTTTAAGGCAAGGAGGAGAAGGGGAGAAAACTGCAAAGAGTGTTAAGTGAGGACATACTTTCAGAGAATATCAGTAATCCTTAATGCAATCAGAGGCCTGGTAAAATTGAAGTACATAACAACTTTATAGCCATGGAGAACAGGGGCTCAGCTCAGCCGCTCTTGGAACACTGTGCTTGGCAATCTGCTCTGCAAGATCCTTGGTGACTTTACTGGGGTTATTCGGGGCTTGAAGTGCTTTTCAGTATGAGCCCAGGTTCATACTCAGAGAAAGAGGCACAAAAATAGCCAAGTCAAATGGAAAGATGCAAAGGAAACAGAAAAGGGGAAAGAGACCAGCATTAAGATAATCTTTGAGAACATTAGTATTGCATTTCACAGCTTAAAAACTTACAGAGTGCAGAACTCAGAAGCAAAACAGAGCACTGACACACACGGCAGTCTGAAGAATTTAAAGATGGGTATTGGGAATTGAGAGATGGGAATTAATTCCCTTGCCACTGAAAGCTGAGTGCCATTCCAAAGTGGCAGAAAAGGAGGCACTGCAAATGCAACATCAAACATTTAAAAAACCTGATATTATACCATATTTCTACTCAAAAACATGGTGAATGTCTTAGTGTGACATCAAAGGCAAAAAAGGAGGGTAATGTTACAAAGGTTGGTTCGAGGCTATCTTCTATTAAAAGTTATGAAGTGTAACTGAACATAGCAAAATCCTGGGCAGCAGAAAATATTTCCCAGCAACTTTTATTTGTCTGTGGAAATCACTGAGACAAGGCAAAGTGAAAATGTCTTAATCTGAGTTCTTTAAAGTGGACATCTACCAGGTGGAAAACCATGCAAACAGAGTGGATTCCCTAACAGATAAAAATCTATCATATCAAACACATGCAGTAAACAATGAAGTCTAACTTTTGGTGCCCTTCCACGTGGAGACAAACACACATTGATGTGGAAAGTCCCTGTAGCTTCAGACTGATGGTCTGGTAAAGTATAGCCATGGATTTAGTTTAACATTTTTATCTGTCTGAAAGTGCTAGCCACAGCCTTATCCTACTGGAGGAGGAAGATGGTCAGGCTGAACCGAGTTCCCTTCTTAAAAACCCTCTCACCCTCTTGTTATCCTTCTTCAAAAAAAACTTTAAGACCAGTTTTATAAGCTTTAAGATCTTTAGAAGGTTGCAGCTGTGTAAGTTCCATTGTACTGAGGCCTCTTTCTGCAAAATGAGTCAATATTGTCTCTGTTTGCCTGACTCTGCAAATGTTCCTCTGTTGTCCTCTGCTTAATGTTTAGATCAGGAGCCATTTGGGCAGGAATTCCATGTTTTGTAAATACATCTACAAACCTAGTACAATTTAGTCCTACCACAGAATAAGGATTTTGGATATGGTCATAATTAACAATAAGAATGAAAGTGGCCAGAATAAGGCAGCTGTTCTCCAATAAAGCCGTGTCACTTGGAGAAGACATTAGCAAAGCAGTAATTGGGTTTTCTGAATACTTCTCACTTTATCAGTAGAAGGAATATAGAACCACTCAGTACTTCATGTACTAATACAGTCCTTGAGACAAGCTGTAAAAGAGATGAAGCATCTCATCACTAAAAAATAGTTATAATTTAAGACTTATGCCAGACAGGAACATGAACACTCACTTCTCTGCAAAAGAAGATACTCAAGATTTAGAGATATTACTTGCAGTTGTTTTAACAAATTTCCAAAGTTGGGGGGAGAAGTGGGCGATAAAATAACTGCAACTGAACTTGGTTTAAAAAGTGTGAACTGATACCTTTTTTTGCTAATTTATAACTGTGTAAGATGTTGGCCATTAACATGGAAAGTAAAAAAAGTTGTACAAACTGGCATAGCTTAAATGAAACCAAACGCCAATTCATGTCAATGTGCAGGAAAAAGGTATTAGAGCTGGAAGAATGTGAAAGATGTTCTGGTGAAAGAAGATGACTAGCAGAGGGAAGAATGACAGCTTACTAGTGTTTTATACCACGCTACCCTCAGATTTTAAAGAAAAAACCCCAAATGTCACTAAAGCTTGAAGCAGCAATAGCTTTCCAAGGGTTTAAACTGTTAGAAAAGCTGGCTGTAGTGAACACTGTTAGAAGGCACAAGGGGCACCGGAGGGGTTTGCAGTAAAGCCAAAACCAAAGTAGCTTTCAAGATCAATCAGAAACTGCTGTTTCAGGAGCTGTGCTAGAATTAATGCCAAATAAAATGCATGCTACTCCACAGAGATTTTAATGAACCTGCTTGGAGGCAACAGAATGAAGGTGCCGTTGGCATGGAGCAACATTTCAAAATAACCTGGAGCAGGTTGCTTAAAGACCAAACATTTATAACAAAACTGAACAAAACATGAGCGGAAACTGGGAAGAGGTTAATGAAGTTCTGTAAGCAGCATCAATCGCTTCCTAAAACACACAGAGAAAACAAACTACATTCAAAATTTTTTTAAAAGCACCATGTGAGAGACATTACAATCCTTTGAAAAGGAGGGAAGTTTGCTTAGCTTCTTTGAATGACTTTAAGCATTTACATTCAGTAAACAAGACATCTAGAGAAAAATTCTAGTCAAGCCCTCCTGTCCCTCCAAGCTAAGTTCTTTCGTATTTTTCTCTCTTTTTCTTCTCCATCCACCCCACACTCCTTTTCATCTGTGTTTCACTTTCAACATACCACTTGGGATCAGCACACAGCAACAGCCGCAGTGTTTCTGAGTAACTGTGCTGTGCCAGAGCTAGTGATGAGCTTATTCGTCCATATGCCTGAGCAGCAATTCCAAGACATTACTTATTTCCGGTTTTTTTTTGTATTAGGAGATTTTCTCACTGCTCCTGGAATCCGAAACGTGTTTCAGCCAACTATGTAGAAATTAGAAATTATGCTCTAATAATCAGTACATTTTTCAAGCATCTCAGTGTTCAGAAAGTGCATATTTTCAAAGCCAGCACTGAAGAAAAAGGGGTGATTCTTTCATCAGCTATAATATATTTTACTACCCCCCCCCTTTTTTTTTTTTACTTATGTTGTTTTTATCCTGACCCTAAGAGGAAATGACTGTCACCATGTGACACTTTCGGAGCTGAGCTGCTGTTGCTAAGATAAGAGTGCTGCTTGTTTGACCTCTGAAGATTGGGCAAGGTTATTGCTCTAGTAGTGTTAATTAATGGTGACGAGTTCCAGTTGGACCAGGCACAATGACTGCTGGATCATGGCACAGTCCTCAGGGTAGCATCTTTGTAGTAGTGTCACCCAATGGTGTGAGACTGCAGCTGAATTAGCGAAAGCATGGGAGAAAAATCTTAGGGGGGAGAAGAAAAGCCAGGACATAAGTTCTAGCTTGTTAAGCTACTGCAAACTTTCTGGTGAAATCTTAGCTTTTCCAATGGAGACCTTTCAGATACTTATTTTTATTTTGAGGAGAGTCTCTTTCCTTTTTATTTTTTTTGCAGGCAGCTAGACTGGATGATATTGACACGTAAGGTATGATACTTTAACAAGTATGTCACTCTGGTGGAACAATTTGTTTTAAAACAGGTTGGTAGTTAGATTTTTCATGCTATTGGTAACTAAGATGATTTCATCAGTTTCAGACACCAAAAGGACTTGTAATATACTTGAAACAAGTAGAGAACATGTCCACAATTCAATTCTACTTTTTATTCAATTTGTTTCCTGGTAATTTTGAACCAAGTGTTACACGGAAAGAATGCATTAGAAAATTGAAATGTATCAATGTTACCATCTTACCCAAGTGAACTGCAAGACCAAATAACACTTAAATAGCAAAAAAGGTAAATTAAGTCCTTGAAAGTCTTTACTATTTAGTACTCACATTAATAGCACCACTGTTGATGACCGTTATGAATGTCACTCGTTGCTAGTTCTTACTGCACTCCTGTATCTGAACCTGGGCTAGCTGGAGTTAACGCTCTTCCTGAGCAGTAAGAAATTAGAATAATTGATCTGTGCAGCTATTCAAGCCTAGCTGAACACAGTAGGGATGAATGCATTTGGAGCAGGTGTGGAACAGCTCACACATAGCTTGTTTGGTCAGAAAAAGGGAACCTGTTTCGTTAATTTTATGCATTAGGAACACTTAACTATAAACAAGGAAATACTCCCAATAGCAAACATCTATGCTCTTGGCTATACCTGGCAGACCCGGGGCGGGAGAGGGTGGTCTGTGTGGGTGTGTTGTTCTTTCCTTTCTCCTACTTTTTTAAGCTTTTAGAAGTGCTCTAATGAATTCTGCTTTGAAAAGTTGCTGGGGTATTTGTGTGACCCCCAGCAAAGCTGTGGGAAACAGCCGTTTCTGGCAAGCAGGAGAATGTACAAAGCTATGAATATCCTCAATAACTGTTTTCAAAGCCATACAAACAAGTATTAGGCACAGCTGAGAATCATCATCCTCTTTGTGTTTGGATTCATATCAAGAAATCTCTTTTTGGAGACAAGACCAGGAGGAACAAAACCAAGCATAACGCAGAGATGTTATGTGTGTGATGAAAGAATAGGGGACCGCCAGCAGAGCACCGTTTCCATTTCCCTCTTACTTTCTTTTAGACAGTATATACAGACATAAGTCTTGCAGACCAGCAAAAGTCACAAACAGTGATGCGGAAGATGTACATGGTATAAACAAAATCTTTCAAAAGAAACAGTAGGCTGGGTGATATCAGGTTTAGGATCTCAACAGTCTTTCACCACAAACCTCAGGGATTTCAGGACTAGGCTGCAAAGGCCTACTGAGAGAGACATTCATTATTTATGACCTTGGATAAGGATAAACATAAACAAAACACTGACAAACAAACAAAAAGCTCAGCAGAAATTGTACTGTGTGGTTTTACTACATTAGGATTTTTGGTTAATAAAGTGTGCAGGGTTTTTTAGCAACAGTGTACCAATTTAAAATAATAAAACCTAATGAAAAATTAACAATAACATGAAATGTTTCAGTAATGTTCCCTGTAATGGCTGTTGACATGGGAAATAAATCATCAAAAGGATTTCTGAAGAACAAATTTAACAAAGAAATATCTAATAAGAGTGGCTTAGATAGCTATATTCAGTACATAGACTTAAAATGTAATTCTACATTCTCCCACATTAAATATTTAAATTCTCATAAGGAACAAAGAATGTGGGACTAACTTTCTCTCTCTTCAGGCATATTACATTTCAAACCAAGGATGTCCTTAGGATCCAGCTAAAGCCTGGATCTGTGATTGTATTCTACTGTTTGGCCTCAAACTAATTGTAGCAGAAAATTAATTATGTCCAACATTTCAAACTTAAGTTTTTAAAAAGCAGCTTGATCCTGAAGGGCAGGAGTTGCTCAGCATGTTACATATTGAAGCTCTAAGTGGCCTGATTTTTCAGAACTGCTTGACTTGTCTAACACATTAGCTTTTGATAGAACCAGATGGTGTTTAGGTCTCAGTATTTCAAGGCACCTTGACACAGATCCTGAAATGCATTTCTGTATAATTCAAACTGATTTTTAATACCTCCAAGGGTCTTGCCCCTGGGTACATAATGACAACATTTGGAAACTGCAGTCTAAGCATTAGAACTGTGTGGGACTGTGTCTGTGTAACACATGTGCAGGACAAACACAATTTGATGAGTTGGGAACAAAGGAAATAGGTCTTTTTGTCTAAATCTAAAACACAAGGGAAAGTTTGTGCTAAAGGTCTGGCTTGTTTTTTTAATTTTTTTTTCATTTTACAGTCTGTGACTTGTAAAAGGACTCCAAGGTTAAAAATCTGCTTAGTTATCTCTAGCTGAAGATTTCAATTTTTATTTTTTTTTCCCAGGGATATCAGGTCATGTATAACAAATAACTTTTATAAACAATAACTGGAATGGTGATGGAAAAACAAGGAGAGAAATCCTATGTCTATAATAGATTATATTTTTATTACCCAAGCTACACAAAAAGCCTGAATTTTAATAATTAAAAGAAAACAGCTTAAAATTAGGACTTGTTGACTTTCTACAGTAGAGTGCAGGTCTTCTAAAAGATTTTGCTTCCAAAAGGTGGGCAAATGTGTGGGAAATTCTCAGCTCTTTCACGAAGGCTTGTTGCTGCAAGGTGGTTATGCTGAGTATTCTGTAAAAGGACTGACTTGAAACATAAATGTCCTGTCCTTGACTTGTATTGAAACTCTGACACTTTCTGAAGTTTATCACAAATGCAAACATTGCTTATACCTTTTGGAGACTTTGAGGGATCTGACTTTTTATTGAAGATACAGGCAATTTAAAGGTGTTTTACAATGTTTATCCATTTAAACTCAGCATCAAAGCATCACAGACAGTATTTTCTTCTGAAACATAAGGATTAATGTTTATGCAGAATGACCTACAGAGTATGGAGGTTTTAAACTAACACCCACTTTGTTTTGAAGGGAAACTATAGAAGCACTTGGAGTCTCACTGTAGAGGAAATGAAGTAATTGACCTTTTTTATGCTGTTCCATGTGATCTTTACTGTGAAATAATAATGATAATGATGGGAACGATGACAATGCTTGCTAATATGAGCTACTCAGAATAATAAGGAGAAACATGTCCTTAAACCTGACTTATAAGTAAAAATGAGCTGTTAATCCTCACAGGATTCCTCTAGTATACAATCAATAAAATGGCAACTGATTTTTTTTCTTTAAGTCCATATTCCTCAAAAAAAGCAACAGACAAGAAGTAAATAGAAGAGCTAATCATACTATGAAGTATTTGCCTAAGAATGCCGCATTCAAACCAACTTTTGGAATTAATAAATACAATGGTATTATTGAATTAAATATAATTCAATCTTATTTAAAAATGTGATGCATTTGAATTGTTCTGACTCTCCTCTTGTGAACAGTCATAAAAATAATTCAAAGCAAGAGGTTCATTGTTAAACTAGAGACAGGCCAGAATCATGCCCTTGTCACTAAGCTCTGCAGCCATACAACTGATTATACGTGTTAGACTCTGCAATATTTTTTCAATAGAGCTTGGTGAGACACTGAAATCCAGCCTTTGCAAAGTGCTAAAAATGCACAGTAAGGAGGAGCACTGAATGAGCAGAGACATGGATGACATGATCCGACAGGTCTTTTCAGCTTTTACGTTGTTATCTTATGGGTCTATCAATAGGGAATGGAGAGAAATCCAATTACCTTCCCAGCCTGAGGATGTTGTTGAATACCAGACTCCTTAAAAAGTCACCAGTCTTTAAGGTGTGATAAGCTAGAGTCACAAAAGAATTTCACTGTTGTAATTATTTAAGCTAATTATTATACCAGTTTCCAAATCTAAATTTGTTCTTTTCTGACTAATATAACTCCTTCTTTTGCTTGGGAAAGAAAATGTATGGGGTAAAATTCTGCTTGCTGAAGTCCACTGCAAAATTAAACTCCCCTCCAGCAGAACCACAAGTTCACAGCAATGGCGTCAAAATGTTTGGTCTTGTGTTCCTTTTCAAAAATCTTAAGGGTTTTGGTTTTTTGTTTTTTTAGTGTATGTTTTTATAGGTGAAGTATACGCCTTCAATACAACTTTAGCAACTGTACTGAACAGCCTTGTACAGGTGAACATCAGTTAGGTTATATCTAAGATGAGAGTGGTTTTCATCTTTTAATAAGAAAAGCAGAAAAGCAGTGATTATTTATATCCATTGCCTGTTTTGCTTTACATGTTGCTTAATACTGGTTATACTGAGGGGTGAAATGAACTGGATTTTGAGGGAAGAGTGGGCACGTGGGGAATGAGATCTTCTTAATTTAGGCTTCTACAGCCAATGAGTTCTCAGCATCAAAAGACTGTCCATAGGTGTTTTGATTAAAGAGACAATCTTGACTATAACCTAGCCTATTCAAAACTTCATAAACAAATCAAGTTAAACTACTTAAAAACTGCAAAGAAAGCAATGCAAGATAAATATGATCAAAACAGTCAAGCTCAGGAGTGACCATTCCACTGTATCCTGAATGAGCAAAAGACTGACATAAAGGGTATGTCTAAGTTTGAATTTGGAAGAAATGATCTGTGATGTCTTCGTTGATACATAAAAACATAATGTATGCAAATTACTTACCTAAATGTGTAATGTAAGACAAGTATCTTTCTATGGATAATTTAATCACTGAAGTCTTTTAACTGGACTAGCAGCCTTGAAGAAATTCCCCTCCATCTCCATGTCAGGCAAATTATTCACCTAACAAGAAACAATTCCTGTTCTATACCGTCAATCCCATCTGCTCTCAGAAGTGGGAGAGCAACTCTGAAGCATCTGGTAGGAATGTTACTCAGGTGGTCCCATGGAGCCAAAACCAATCACCACAGGAGTTTTGTATTGCAAACTGCAAACCAGGGATCCTCAATACATCAATGATCTACAGGCTTCATGGCCATATCCCCAGCTGGATACATTGCACCACACAGGCAACGAAATGGATCCTTTTGAGATACACCACCAACAGCCAATATTTAGAAATCTGGCATGATATATCATATTCAGGATAATTTACAACCTTACTGGGAACTGAATGTCATTTATAACGTTATTAAATTGCCACATAGCAAACATTTGGCATAACTCAGACATGGAAAGTTACATACAACAGGAGCAGGCTTATTCTCACCTTTTTGTTTGTTCAGCCTTTGAAAGGCTGAATACCACATCGCTTACTCACAATACTCATTAATTACCTATTTCCTTGATACTCGCTAGCATTTTGTTTTCTTTGGTGATGGATTCATATATAGACATCTTTATTTTTTGCTTTACTATCATGCCTGGAAGACTAACAGAATAATATTAGTTACAGAAAGAATACTGTGATTTAATGTATAAAAACAAAAGGTTTTTTAAAATTAGTTAGCTCAAATGTTTAATGTTAAGAAACATGCTTTATAACCATAAATGTGATGCTAATTAGGCATAATTTATTCATGTATCCCACTGAATCATTGATGACAATTTATTTGAGAAAACTAGGTTCTTCTGCATGTTAGTTTATTTATATGCTGTAAAACCAAAAAGATTTTTAAACTCTATCTATTACTATAGATCTATTTTTACTCTTACTCAGAAGAAAAAATTTACTTCTGTCTTAGCTTGAAAATTTTTCTGCTGGTAAATGAATTTTGTAAACTGGTAAAAGAATTGGTAACTTGAAACAAAACCTGATTTTTTACAACATAAGAAGAGAATTCAGTGTACATCTTTATGTCCACAGGAATATGTATCTGGTTTGAAAACTCCTTCAGCTAATTAAAGCTGCATTCACATGGTCTTAAAACAATGATGATAGCCAGGCTAAAAAGGTATTAGCAGTTTAATTAGACATGTAAGAGCTATGTACAGCACTGAATAGTATCTATTTTCTGAAAACAATTGTACATGGTAGCAGTTTCAATTATGTTCTTTGAAATGCATTTCTGTAAAATCTTTTCCACAATTAGCCAGCTGACATGTAAGAAATGGAATGACTATTGGACATATTATCCCAGCTTATATGTATTTGATAGATATAATAAACAAAACCATATTCCCTCAGGTGTCTGGATGGGCTAGTATCTGCAAATTTACATATTCAAAAGTCTAGAAAACTCAATAGGAAATAAACATCTAAACCACCTGTTCGTCTCAGGTTCTGTTTTCACATGCCAATAAAAGGTTCTGAGGGTTTATTTGAAACAATATGCTTTATATTGTATTGATTGCACTGTATATCATATCTAATAGCCTTGAAGATCTTTGTTGGCATTACACAATGCAGCAGGCATTTTTGTTAAGGCCTATTTTCTCCTGAATGATACATGTACTTACTTCACATCTCCAAAATTATTCATGACTGATAAGAAAAGAATGGAATTTATTTCTTCTGCCAAAGCAAATAGTTTTATACAAACTTGCTTTTACTATGAGGTAACCAAGGGCAAAACCACAGAAGCCTTTCCTCCTCAAAGGAATAGAAGTCCAACAACGCTCCGTATTGCTAAAGGTGTGTTACTAGCCTAACAAAGTCTTTACTGTGTGACTCAAACAGGGCTCCAGAGCACACGGAGAAGTCAGGGAGTCCAAGTATGACTCAGGTTTAACGTGTCAGTGGAGCCTTAGAGAGATATAAAATGTCAATGGTGATGAAGTATAAAAATAAAGGAAGAAAATAGCTAAAATAGTTACTGGGTCACAAAGCAGGTATAAGGCAAAGTGTATTAGAATTTTGACCATTTTACTACAAAGTTTCCAAGTTGGCATCTTTTGCTTTTGAAAAAAAACCAAAGGAAAAAAAACCCCAAACCCACAACCCAGATTTTCTGTTCTTAACCAACTTTAGGTGTTTCTTGGCACCTGGTGAAAATGAATCCAAAGTGTAATTAAAAAAAGCTTAAGAAAGCAGCTTAGAACAACGTTCTGAAAAGCTACTATTGAGAAAGTCTAGGAATACTGAAAATGGACAAGGAGAGGGAATAAACTTTTTATTGTCATAACCTGTCATTAGCAAAAAGGCATGGTGTGAGAGAACAATATTTGCTGTAGATAAAGCATTGACAAGCTATCAACATCCGAAATGTGAAAGCATTATCATTATTACTATAGTAGCATTTGGGTGTGAACATTATATAGAATATATATGCAGAGGACAGGGATAATAAGGCCCTCCAAAATCCATGGTTTTCGTACCCCTCTATAAATGATGGAGCTAAGAAAAAATTTCTTCCAAGGGTACCCATCATGCCAAGGTAGAGGCAAACCTGCAATCATTACAAGCCTGTGCAGCCACAAGATGGCTCGCAGAGTGACAGCCTGCAAAAGGCACGTCAGGACTATGGGGTGCCTATGCTCTCATTAATTACAATTTCCACTGAACCATACACAATGCCTGTTTAGTCCTGGCAGTTGCATCCTCTGACATGTTAATGAAGGAAGACAGGAGTACAATCTTCAAATGCTTCTCAGGGACAGAATACCAAGTATGAAGGGAAGGGGAAAAAAACAATTGCAAGCAGATGGTGAGATGCATAAAGAGAAAGCAATGAGCAGTTAGATTATATTCAACCTTTCACCTCAGTAATACCAGTTTAAATCTCGTATATTCTAGAGTAGCACCATTTCTGAGACAATAAAAATAAACATAAGACTGAGCCTTTGGCTTTATTATCTCTTGTCACAGCAGTGGAGAAATTATGCCTTTGGGAGTCAGCTCAGTGATAAAACTATTTATTAGGAATTTAATAATTACCAAAATGGAGGGAAAGAATGGAAAATCACAATACACATCATAATCCCCAAAGATAATTATTTCAGACATAGATAAAGACAACACAATATGGATGGTTTTAGCTTGAAAATACAATGATGTGATATAGCAGGACATGCATTGCCTTTACACAGAAAGTGGAAATGAAACCCACTTTTTTGTACATGTTAGTATGCCGCTTAACTATTAATATACACTCCCTATGCAGCAAGAGGCAGTTTCCTTATGTTCCCTTATTTGTTTGCAAAGTATCAGCCACACAAAGGAAGCTGTAAAAAAGAAAACAGCAACCATGGGGGAGGTAAAGAAATCCAGGTTTCATTGCTAAGCTTGACCATTTGATAAGTTTCAAGAAAGAAATCCAGGTACCACAACTTATTTTCATCACCTCACATGAACTCTTCCCTTGCTGACTGTGCCATACTCTATAAAGTTTTGGTGCAGCTTTCATTTCTTTTCTATAAGCATCAATAAACTTGGCTAAGAAGCCTGACAAGGATTACTCCTGAATATTTTAATTACAGTGGCCTTTGTATCGTCCCTTGTATTATCATTCCTCTTGCACACTGATGCAAGAGAGCTGGGAGAGTCTAATCCCTGTTTGCTGAAATCATTCCTTACAGGCTGCTTACAAACAGCCTGAAATCTAGAAAAGATACAGGTGGCTCTAAAAATACTTAACTTCAGCACTACTTTTCTGCTGAGCAGAGCTTGGACACTTCGTATTATGCTATGTTGGTTGTTACAATTAGAACTATAGCAACACTTTTCAGTACCAGTTGCTGTGTAATGGACCTAGCATCCACAGATCTTCATTAGGAATAGGAAAGAAATTAAAACTAAAAAAAAAAACCCAAACCCCAAACCCTAAGAAAAGGAGGCCTAGGTGAAGAGATGAGTTCTTCAATAGAATAATTAAAAGAAAATCCATTAGCCTCCCAAAATCTGCAAGATTCACGCCAAATAAGCCAAGTTAAACTAAAGGATGATGAAGGGCCTGGTTGTTTTCCCAGCACAGCTGCACTCCTCAAAGCCTGGAGCTAACTATCTGAAAATACTTACTTTGTTATGATATAATGAAAGAAATATCAGACCTTCTGAATGTTATCACACCCGTGGAGTTATTGAAAAAATATTTTAATTGAAAAAAACCCCCAAACCTGTCCCAAAGATTCATAAACTAGAGACTTCTTTTTGTACTTACTTTAAAAATAGTATCAGATTCAAAGCTACTTTTCTGTTTCAAACTTGTATGAGTAAATCATAGACCTACAACATCAGGGCCAAGAAAATTCTCCTGAGTTAAGGCCCAGTTCATTTGATTTAGAACAAACTGAAAAAAAATTGCCCAACAGTATTAAAATCAAAGGGAAATTTCCCACTGACTTTTATGAAAACTCAACTTTCCTAAACAAAACAGAATACTTGAATACCAAAGAAGACAGTCACTGATTTTTAAAAAATAAAATCATTGGTATGACCATCCCAAGAGACATTTTGGTAGTGAATAGTCACCTAATGCCTGTAGAGAAATAGACTGGTTTTTTTGCAGTAGCAACCACACATCTGACTGAGATTATAGATGGGTTTCTGTTTATGTGGCACCCAGGAAAAAAATAACATTAAAAACTACTTGTCGAAATTAGCAGAGCAGTATGGTGATGGGCAAAAGTAAAGAACTGGAGGCCTTCCAAAATCTTTTCCTGTGAATCAGGCTGTCCTTCAAACATACCTATCATTTAGAGGGCAACACCTTCCTTTGTGTTTCATTATACTAATTCTTTTGAACAACAAAAGCTTTCCAGGGAAGTACCTGTAAATGTGAAAATCAAAGATGTGCTGGGTTAAAAGGCATCCAATGGCATTACCTAGTTCATCTTCCTCCTTTCAGGCAAGATGAAGTGCATACCTAGGACACCCCAGACAGATATTTGTGTGACCTGTTCTTAAAAACTCCTGGCTTACCTCCTTACATAAATTCTCTGTGTACAGATTAAGATTGTTATGTTTTATCGCATGTGCAGAAAAGACACAAATTCCTATTAAGAGTTTTGACGTGCTGGAAGATTTTCTGTTTCCCTACCAACACTTTCTTGTATCAATAAAGCAAACCCAGCACTTTGAGCTTTCTAAATCTAAATTAATTGTTATTATTTGAAACCTGTTACTCTCTTCTAAACACCACATCATTTTTAAAGGGGAGTATATGGGAAGGGTCATGATACTTCCAAGTACAATGTATCTGCTATTATGTTCCATGCAAAAGGGAACAGAAACAGTGCCAGCATCCACAGCAACAGAATCTGTTTGCCTTCCTCCTTCGGGAGCAAACCAACATGTGCAAACATGTACAAACATGAGGGCTCTGTCATTTGCAGAAAGTGCAGGAGTTTTAATAGGACAGGATCCATCTGCTTCAAGATGAGCAGAAGATTGTTTGCATGATCATAACCTCTTTGCATGTTGCAGAAGACCTCTGGTACATTAGCAACACGGAGAAGATGCACAATACTACATTTACTTATTTAGCTGTAAGTCATAGGTGTCAATATTATGGAGGATTTTACACACTGTTGATTTTCATTTAAAGAAAAGACAACAAACAGTTACCTGAGGAGATTTGGGAATGGAGCTAGATGAATGGAGCCTTTTCTTTTGAAACCTCTGCTTGGCGGTAGCAATTCACCTGTGAAGTTTGCCCACTTTTCACAAAACTCAAACTTTTAACGAAACTCAACTAACATGATTAACATGGACTGAATTTCAAATATTTCAGATACAATGTGGAGGATCTTACCTCAGCCAAAGGACACTGGATCAAATGTGGGTGCAGAAGATGCATCTTTTATTTGTAATATAGAAATAAGTGTAAATACCTATTTTCCAGATTTTTCTAGCTTACAGCTGATTTTTCATTTGTTACAATAATCTCCTCTTCTCTCTTCATTAATTTATGCCCATAATTAACATGTGCCTAGTAATTATATGAAATGGTATGGAACACTCATATTAAAACTAAGCTTGGTGTAGGTTTTGGTAACAGATGTTAAGCATGTCTGATCAATCATTTTAACCTGTAATACCAGATAAAAGCCTAGAAAAAAACAATTAAATGAGCCCCTGAAGACTCAAATAAGACACCATCAAACAATTCACCAAAACCAGGAGATTTTACCTGTAGCTAATTTATTTGAAAGTCCTTTCTGAGATTTTTCTCAGGAGTAATGTTATTTAAAATAATTGTTGTATGCAAAGGACGGATTGTAACTCTCTTCCACCAAAGTATTCATGCAAATACAGTGATTAGCAATTATCGATTTGGTGCTCAAAATATTGTCACTTTAAGGTTTTGTTCTCCCCCTTCCTTCTTTTCAGAAGTGTTTTGCACAGCGGTGCAGTGATCCCTCTGAACTGGAGAATTATGGTGGAATAGTGAAGCAATATGCTATGCCACAGTGCATATAATGATACATCTGCTGGTTGGGTGCGTTTTTCTTTTCTTTTGTTTCTTTTCTTTTTTTTTTTCTTTTGGCAACTATATAACCTGGCTTTTAAATACTGAATCGTGGTTCATAAAGCATAGATTATATTCTTTAAAATTCTTTGTATTAATCTCTGCTGGAATATGGATGAAGAGCTTACATACCTATCCCCATTGCTCACAGATTATCTCGTACTGTAAATTTAGAATACCTTTGATATGACACACTACGCTACCATGGGAAGAGGCACAGTAATAAAAGCTCAGCCTGTGTAATACTAGTCCACAGTTTCACTGTTCTCCTTTTGTTCCACTAGTAGTCTGCACAGATAAGAGTAGCTCTCAGGTTATATCATCAGGGACTGGCTCTATAATTTGCCATGTCCTAGGAGAAGGCCCAATTTATTCTGCATATTTATTTCTTTACTACAATTTTTTTTTTTAATTAATAAGACTGTGGAATAGCTGCAAGACTTTCTTTTCAGGACGTTAGCTGCCCTTGTTTGTAATTCAATTCACTGTCTATTACTAACCTATGGATGAGAATTTCCTTGCATACAGAGTAGCAGTGGAAGCTTACTTGCTTGTGGATACCTGAACAAATACATTTGGAATATTAAACACCTGCTAATTAGAGGCAGATTTCCAAAATCAACATGTGTGCCTACTGATGTGGGCAAATTACAAATTCCTCTCCAGCTGGACAAGAGAACTGGCTCAAGGATTTTGTTTTCAGCAGAGAGATCATAGCTATATTTGTCTGGAACTGCTTTGTATATAAGGATGCCTCTAGACAGGATAACTGGCCAATGTACATGATTGAGACTAGTTATTTTCTAATAGCTATGCCATTAGACTAGCCAAGTATATGACAGGTTTTCTTCACAGCTTTATGGAATATCTTTATATAACCATTTGTTTTCGCTGTCAGACTGTATTTCTTTTCTCTTAGTGTTCTTCCCAGAAGAAGACCTAATCTTAAAACGTAACAGCAAAATGTCAACTTGCACTGAGGTACCTAGGGCACCATTCACTGCGTGGTGATTTTGAGAAACAGCAATAGTAACGTTGCCTTTTAACAAAGTATGAGACAAGTAGCAACAGCTTAAAATGTTGCCTTTAAATAACCTACTGTTGTCCACTAAATGTGTATTAAATTAACAGAATTATAACTGAAGAAGACATTATTTTAAAATAAGTTCCTAGAACTAATATTGGCATAGTGTTTGTCTTAAGAAAAAGAATTTGCCATGAATCAAAGATCAAGTCACTTTTGAATTCAAAAATACTATAAAATTATTCTGTGTTAAAACTACAGGAATATCCTTATCTCTGGGTTACTTCTCATTTTATTTTTCTCAGCTCCTGGTCATAGATTCCTGTGTGCTATTGCTAAACTTAGAAAAAACAGAATATCTGGCTTTTTTTTCTTCTTCTTTTTTTTTCCCTTTGCAAATACTTTCCAGGAGTATAATCTTCTTACAAGTAGACTTGTTATGAATGTTTTTATAGTGCTGGTTTTTGTTTGGATTTTTTGGTTTTTTTTTTCCCAGGAGGTAAATATACCCAAAGGAATACAGGTTTTATCTAAAAGTATTTTGCAGCATTTTTCTAATAGGTGCCAAGCTTTGTGTGTACCAGAATGAAAAAAGGGATTTTACAGAAGAAAAAAAAAAACCAACCAAAACCAGAACAACCTAACAACACATTTTGGATATGTTCTTCAGAATAATTCTGATTAAAAGAAATCAGTTATTATCAGTGGCATGAATTTCCAGGAGCAAACATTTCCCATCTCCAAAAAGAAGTGCCAGCAGAAGCAACTGCCATCCTGTTGCCCGCAATTCCAACTTCAGATCCCTAGCAAATGTTCTTCAGAAACCTAAAAATTTCTGGTCTTACTTGTCTCTTCTCTCTTTCAGTACCTTTTACTGCCTATTCACTGGTAATTCAGCATGGATAGCAAAAAAAAAAACCCCAAGCCCCACAACCCTAAAAATTGAAGATACTCGAGAAGACAGAGAAAATTTGAAATGGTGCCTTAACTGTTGGGAATAAAAAGTAAGTGACATAGACTAATGCGTCAAAGACACGAACCCAAGGTGTATATAAATTGATGGATTAATTAAAATGTTAAAATTAGAAGAGAGGGGAAAAAGATGGATAATCTGTCATTTTCATAATACATCAACATTTGCTCATGATCAGAGATTTTTTTTAAAGCCCATTTTATCACAAACTTCAGATTTCTGTTTGACTTAGTAACAAAGCATCTGAATAGAGAGGATAAAGCACAAATGTCTGAACAGCCTTAAACAGAGCATTACAACTGGCTGTTACTATAATAAAACTGCAACACTGCTCTGAAGCTGAAACAGAACCTCATGACTGTTACTCAATAAATTTCTAAAAGATAGGTTCAATAAAAATATATCCAGCTTCTGCACTACAGAATCTCACAAGGCCACAAAAGCTTTATATATTTTATTGAATTATGCCTGAAGCATAGATTTGTAAATGAGAAATTATCTGTTCCTGAAACCTAGCAAGAAGATATTTTATTCTCCAAAGTTGATTGTATTCCTCTACTACCCCCCTTTTTTTTCCTGCACTCAAAAGAGCAGGCTAAAATAGCAGAAGATATTAAAGACTTTTTTGGCTGTTTAAAATACTTATCTGCATATCATAAAAATGCAGATGATTTTTTTTAAAAGTGAACAGTGCCATGGGATATTGTTACGCTATGGTAGGACAGTCTTTTTAATGTTCCTGTTGTGATTTTAAGTAGGTAAGATTACTGTGTACAGCACTTTGTTAGCGAAGCATGAATACAAAGACTGTTAAAAAACATCTAGGAAATGCTTTGTGCTTGTTTTGTCTCCAAACTTAATAAGTCTTTTTGATATATCTATGAGTTATGTCTAGGCAAGTGGGCATAGACATGCACTAGAAAGCAGTCAAGGTTCCTCTCTATTTTGAATAAAAGATTATTCAAATTATTTGTTTAGTCTTGAGTAACTCACTACCTTAGAGTCAGCAGATAACATTCACTCAGAATGGCTATGATAAATCTGCAAGAAATATTTGTCGGAAGTCATTATATCTTAGCTACTAACGTAATAAGACTTCACCTTTCAAGAAAATCAGAGGAAGAAAAAAATAAATCATCTAATGAAATTTGGATGTATCTTTCCAACAAGTCCAGAGTTTCTAAAACAGTGTGGATTCTGTTTTTTCATAAGCTCAGAAACCAGTGCTGCAGCCAGACATTACTGCATGTCCTCTGTAATGTCGCCCAGTGAGGGGCTGTATAATTTAGAAAAGCAAACCAGAAGACTGGTGCCTCCCTGTGGAAGCATTATTGTATTTTCACAGACAAATGTCAGACTCATCCAGCCATCAAAGGCAATGCTGCTGACTGATGTCTGAGTCAAAGACAAACAAACAAATCTAAAGATAACTTTAATGAAGCAAATATGAAAGGATCAAAGACATAGAGGAAAGAAAGGAGGTGCACGCAACAGTAGCATGCATTTGGAGTTAAGCTGAAAAACAAGGAAATTCAAAGAGAAGGAGGGAACATGATTTCCTGCTTCCAAAATTTAGACATAAGCATGGCACCTAAAAAAAGAAAATGAGACATAAATCTGGTTCATTTCTCCATCACCACAGTGAGCTTACTGGCAGTAAAGCCAGCAACAATCCCACTGCACACTCTGACACTGTTCAGGCTGGCTGCAGGGCAAATTCTGTGATCCTAAAAGCATACTGAAATCTCAGCTACTACCAGCTAAAAGTTCCACTGGGCAGTCCTGCTGAGAAGCCACTCTCACCAGTTTTCCCACAACTGCCATCCATTATCATGGGGTTATGAAGCTGCTCTGTTCTTTCCAAGACGAGAGGTACACAGAGTTTGATGAGTATGGACTGTGAGAAGTAGAGTAGATGATAAGGATGGACAGTGTCTGGTTAGTGTCTGTGTAGGTTTGAAAATGTGGATAGGAACAGAAAAGGATATAAATGGAGTCAAAGCACCATTTAGGGGTTACTGAAGCATGAGTTGTTTAAGGACTGAATTCTTCTCTTGATTCAGGAGATTCACAGCCACAGTGAAGCAACTCCTGCTTTAGATGATTCCTGCACAGCCCCTGCTGATGAGTGCTCAGCTTTTGCTCCAGTTAATGTCATCTGAAGAATAATCTTTTAAGGTCCAAACCACATACCATAAGGATAAACTAATCCCCTGATGTCTATCTATCTCCAGACTAATAGCAATAAAGAGCAAACATTAATATTGTTATATTAGTTTAATTATTATTTATAACAGCAAACCTCAATCTCTTAACCTCACATGGACTGCACTCTGCCTAGCTCTGCAGATTGGATTTTCCTTACCTTATGAGCAGCTAACTATTTAGCCCTTGAAATAACATACACTGTTAAGTTACAATAAAACCAATTTGCAAGTATAGTTATTCCAGTAAACAATTGGAAATTGCTTCTTACAGATTTAGTGCATGTTTTATAGTAAGAAGACTTTTTAACAAGTCCTAGGACAATATCAGTTTGTCATAATCAGTAAATTGCAAGCCTGTCACTAAATTTTACATAATGACTTCAGCAGAGGTAACTACAACTATTAACATGAGTAACTCTTCCACAGTTTAATGAACAGGAAACCTCTCATGTTATGGCTAAAAATAAGCAGTTAAAGTTAGCTGCTTTCTAAAGCAATCTGCAATGGAATAACTGCAGCTTGCCTTACTGTGAACATCAGAGAAAGGTACTTCCTCAGAAGTACAGACTGGAGAAACCTACCACAACATAGCTACCAACTACTCATTGACAGCAATCAGGAAAAAAGGTAGAAGTACCTTTTTCTACCCTGAATGTGTTAATTCCTGTTCCCCTTTCCTTAGAAAAAGCACTTCAGCAGAACAGCTTATCCCTTTGTGACCTTAGGGACACTAATAAGCCTCAAGTCATATGTTGGGTATTAGCCAACTCTGTAATCTGCATATGCCATCAGCTGGAGACTAGGAAATTCAGAAAACTGCTGTAAAATAAACCTTTTATCAGGACAGGGAGGGATCTTATGAATTCTTTTCCTCTGGTTCCCATCAAAACGTTTTGAAGTAAGACTCTTTTTGAACAGGTCTACTAGGAATATCTACGTATTGCAATCGTGCCTCAGTAAAGTCCACCTCCTCTAAGACGGTAGCAAGAAAATAGCAAATTTTCAATACCTGCCCTTCTTGATACTTTAAAAATAAGTTTAAAAGCTGTATTTAGTAGGGAGAAGGGCCAACAGCCAGGTTTATGGGAAACCACAAAACACCAAGTGAAAAAGGGAGTCAGAGCCTTGTGCACAGAAGATGATTTTTTTTAAAAACACTTTGAGGAACATAGTGCACAGAATGATATTTCAGATAGTCCTTAAGAGCGTTGATGTCAAATTAAACCATTAAGCTGTTAAGTAAATTATGAGAAAGTCAGTGAGAACAGAATTGCCAATTGCCAGAGAAGTAGAATCTGAAGAGAATATTAGTTCTCATTTTCATTTTGCATTTTCTACACCTGTTACGTACTATGCAGAATCCAGTGGTTGTTCATAGCTCTGTGGTACCACAAACATTCAAATATTAGAAAATGTATTTATGCACAGTTTTCATTATTTATCTCTATACGTTTATATATCCATATACAGGTACTACTTACCTATCGTGTATCTATGGTTACATGAGCTTTTAAGGTTCAAACTTCCAAGCCTTCTTTAGAACCCTGAGGTCCAGAACCTTGTTTAATGAGATTCTTCTCCTTTAACTAGATACCTGGTTGAAACGGTTGAAAAACCAGAAGAATCAAAGTGTCTTTCGTGAAACTGGAACCAGCTCTAGGGAAAACAAGCACAGTAGGATAAGGATTCTGACTGCTCCTTTGATTAATGCTTGTCTTCTGGGAGGGGTGGGGGTTTTTTACTCAATATTTCCATAGATCCTAAACAATTCTATAAAATGTATAGTTCATACTATACAATATCTTGATTAAATACAATACCATGTAAAAGGAAGTAACGGTGAAAAAAAAAAGTGAGATTGTCATAGGTTTGTGTGACTTCAGGAGCTGCCAATTCAGTATTACCAATGTATGGTAATAATTGCATAAATAGATAATGCTAGTTCTGGCCCCTCAGCTTAGTCCTCCGTTTCACACTGATATTCAAGTAATCTTCAATATTGCCTTGCTTGGTCATATGAAGACATAACAATGACAAGTGCAGTAGTTCAGAAATGTTACCTGGATACAATAAAAAATTAATTAAAATTGCTGTGGGAACTATAACTTTGATTAAACATTGTACAGTGTGATAATGTTAAGTAGTCCCATTAGGTATTTGATGCTGAATACTTAACACTAAATTTCCTTCTGTTACTTTGGCTAAAGTATTTCCATGGTTCTTTTTTCAATTAGATTTTGTAAATTTTGTGATATAAAGAAACAGGCTGACTTTTTGATAAGTGGTTTGCACTTTTTAATATATCCAGAAGGAATTCTTAGTATTTTTACAGGTCATATTTCTTTCTAATTCCACATAATGAAGCTGTTGTTGTGAATGCTGTATCACTGATGGTGAATAAAACCTTTTTGTAGTTAAAAAAAAAAAAAAAGTTTTCTGCTCTTACATAAACAGGAAATTTGGATTAAAATAAAAAAAGATGTGAAAATAAAAATATCAAATGTATTATGAACCTGTATTTTGATAATTGCTACCAGATTTTTTAAACCTTTCACACCTGACTTGAGTTTTGCTGAAAGTTTGACTTCAGCTGTGTCTGCTAAGTACTTGAAACCCTGGCTCATCCACCTATCAAGCCACACATCTGCTTGCATTATAAATTGAGATTACACTTTGTCTGATCATTGTAGAATCTACCTAGAACACTACTCCTAGTTAATGTTGCTGAGACTTCCCACAGTAAGAATTTGTAAGAATATGTAGGAACACAGAGAGTTTAATTCAGGGGGAAAACACACAGACTTTTATAATTTTCCATACACAGTTTGCATCCTTTGTGGCCTAAATTAGCCCAGAAACAACAGCAGACAAACTTAAGCTGCTCAGACTGAAATTTTCTATATTACATGTCTACCTCAGGTTGATTTCTTTTTCCTTCAAGTTTCATTTAAAATAATTCAGCCTACTTTTAGGGGAAAAAATACAGAGCTTTACACTATGGTGGAAAGATTTCGTGCTTTGAAGTGAAGGCTTGAAATCAGGATGTGAAATGCCTGGGTGTCAAGAATGTGCCTTCTGCAATCCCTATGAAAATCCAAGCAAAAAAAAACCCAACCAAAACCAACATGTGGCAGGGCAATAATACCCTCCATTTATCTGCTCAGCTGATTATGCTGCTCAATGTGGACCCTAGGGCAGGCCAACACACATGCATGGGAGGCAAAAAATATCCTAGTTCTGACCTTTCCATGGCAAAAACATGGCAAGTGGAGCCTGGGGAGGGGGAGGATAGGTCTTCATTCAAGTGGTTAGCGTAAGAGTTTGTGTCTTTTTCAGCAATATTGAAATCAGTGATCAGAAGTTTGTGTTGATTGGTGACAGTTCAAGTAAAATTCCCTGACTTCCCTGAGATACATTGGTCACAACACTGTCTGTCTCCTAAAGAAGGAACCCTGCTCTGCCTCTGCATGTTAATATTGACATTAATACTGCTGTGCCTACCCAATGAAAGAGGCAGAGAAATGATTTGTGCTCAAAGCTAAACCAGCCAGATTTATTTACTGATTTATTTATGCAGACCTAACCTCCAAAGAGAAACTGCTTCTTTTAGACAGAGGGAAAATTTATGCCAATTTTAATGTACATGAAACTATGGCCTTAGAATTGCCTTTCAAGGAAACAAAAATCACATTTTAAACGGTGTTTAACCAGGCATTAACTAGGTGTGAAACTCTGAGCTAGTCTATTAATAATGAAGTTGTCGACTAAAAATTTAAAGAAGCAAAGATCAAATAAAGATGAAACAGACTGAATCTCATTTTTATTCTTGCATCTTTATACAGTGGAGTATTTTATGTCATTTAGTCTTTTTAGACTTAAAGGAAAAATGACCTCCTCCTGTTTTGGGAAAGCTGTTGAACTGGACCAAAACTGTCCACTTAGATATTGCTAATTAAGGAGCTATTATGGAACTGCACCTTCAAATTGTTATTCTGACATGCAGTCATATGTATAGAAACATTTTTCAGGAGGAAGACCCAGTTCTCCATATTTTACAAGAAATCTATTTGTTAATATAGGCACAAGAGTATATTCTGTGTAAATGAAGATTCCTCATGGGGTTGTAGTCCCATTGCAAAGGTAGAAGTGAGAATCAAGACAATACTTTATAAGTTGAGGTACAAGTGCACTTTCTGTTTTGGCTTTCTATTTTTCCCCTAACAAGGGGAAGGAATGATGACATGTCCATAACAAAATATGTAATGACAAAGCATGTGGATAACAGCATAGTTTATGGGTTGCTTTGTAAGGGCATGAGCTAGTCAAAATTATTAACATAACTCCCTCTCGCCTTTTTCTTGCAGTGAAGATATTATGAATGGGTTTTTTGTTTGTGGTTCATTTTCCTCTCCAGACAATAATTTTCCTGCATCCTTATTTTCCCTTTCCAGACCCTTTTATACACAAAGAAGGCAAATGCAAAACCAGAAGAATTATAAACATAATACATTATATACCATGTATTATATTCAAATGCATTGCATTAAAATTATATTCAAAATAAGACATTTTAGAAGAGAAACATTTTTGTAACCATTTCAAAGAAAAAAATCATTTTCTGGTTCTTTTCAAATCATCTAAGATATTATATTTGACATGTCTTGAGTTATAAGATTTCAGTGTAAATTTACACATCAGTGACTTACTGCTTACATTTGCAGTGCAAATATGCTCTTATAGTGTAGTCTAATGCCTTGGTTTAAACTTTTCCGTAACATAATGTAGTTGGTTCTAATAGTGCTGTTTTTTTAAAAGATAGTAAAATATTTTGTAATCAGATAGCAGAAGACACAAGAATTCTGTGCTTTCCTATGTTTACATTCTCCTTCCTTACAAATCTATCCATTCTGACAGCAACCAATCCCAATTAAACTGCTTTGGAAACTGATAAAATGTCCCTGATGTGGCCTTAATGTAACAGAGAATCAGGCATATTCAATTTCACAAGGATGCTTTCAATTTCTACTACCACAAGCAAGGCTAAACTCAGGTGCTGACTCATTAAATATGATTGCCATTTACACTAAGACGTCTTCACACAAATCCTGCTTTGTAAAGTAGCATTAGTGCTAAAGTGAATCAGATCCATTAACTCAATGAGCCAGTAGTTGGTCTATTTAAACTTTTTGGGGGGGCTATAATTGACTCCTTGGGGGTTTTCTATGGTTATTCTTTTAGCTCTGTGAATAGTTATGGATTACAAGAAATAAAACCAGTTATGCAGTCCTTCCAGGGGCATTTTTTCAGTTTCTTTGGGTTTGTCTAAACAAAAATGAAAATAAAATATGAAAGTTTAAAACATCCTCCATTTTAAGATGTTGTGATGATCTAACCTGTACAGGTTCAAGTAGGATTTATTAATATGATTTTTAAAAGTATGTAGTTGTCTAAAGTATAATTAGATGCTTGAGGGTGTTTTTGAAAGTGTGTGCTTGCCTCACGACCATTGAGATCACATGAAATGACAACTTCTTTCCCAAGATCTAGTATTACTGCCACCAAAAGCACTGACTTGCATTCTGGATGACTATGCTCTATTAATAGTATTCAAACTCTTGAAGGAGAGCATCCTACATAAAAATGTCCCAACTGATTATGACTTCCCCTTCTAGAGGGTTTGGTGGTGATAAATTAGAAGCTCGTTTTCTCATGTGTTGTGACCAAGAGCTGTAGCAAAACAAATGTGCTCATAGGAAAATGTTACCAACCAAAGAGTCTACATCCAGGTTGCTTATTATTAGCTCTCAAAACATCATTAAAGGGAAGTATTGCTATCCTCATCTTCCAGATGACAAACCCAAAGAATTTTGCCACAGAACAGTAAGAAAGTAAGGCAAGTATTACATTTATTTCATTTTCTATTCAAGTGATGGGGGCCTTGCTCTCCTTTAAGCTACATGCCATATTCCTTTTTTCCAGCAGTAAGCCATGTCTACTATTATAAATCTCATTCTGCTCAGAAATTACCTCATTGAAAAACTGTATAATAATACTTTAAGAAGCATTAAAACCTTCTAGGTCTTCCAGTGTCCTTGCCTTATGTCAGAGCCTCAGCAGCCTCTGAGGTGCTGTAGATGCACACAGAAGCCGAGTTATTATGGCTCTGTTAAATGGAATTCTAAAGAGACTTCATCAGGGATGTTTAGGAACTAACTAATCCACAAGATAGGCTTGTGAATCTGTTTACCATCCAAACATGAATAAAAACATTAAGCAAATTATGGTAAATTGCAGCAACTGTTAAATACTATTGTAAACACTGAAAGGAACAAGTAATGTCAGGAGCAGGGCCCAACATTCAGGGGAGAAAGACATCTTGTATTTATGCCTTTTCAGCTGAAAGGCGATCCCTAAAAGTTACTGGACTAGGATTTGGTCTCCTCCTTCATCAACTCTCCCGTGCCAGCCTAGAAAAGTAGCCAGAATAATTTCTTTCAGCAGTGCAGTATTTACAGAATATGGCCATTTTTCTGCCCCATATCCTCAGACCATTAAGATAGCTAAGATACTGTTGAACCCTAAGTCTCAGTAAAGAAGCAAGGACTAAAGAGACATCTGCTACTATATTCTGAAAGATCTCATCTCAGCTTTACAAGGCTCAACATTTATTATTACCTTTCCTTTCCATTACTTTAACTCATCTCAGTATACAGGTGCAGAGAAATGACAATAACATTTGAATATATTTTATCCCCTTTTTTTATCCTCATCTCCATTTTAGCTTTTTTCTTGAGAGAATGACAATTGCTACTGCGGGAAAATCAGTATTACTGCTGTCCAAAGTAGATTCCTCCCAAATGTAAATGTTTAAATATTAGAACATTTCTATATGGTAAAATGGGTCATGGCTGCATGTCATCCTACCAACACCCTGAGGCTCGTCCCAGGATGCTCCTGAATTTCCAGCAGTGCCGGCTAGCAAAGCACTGTCTCTGATCTGCCCTTCTCCTTCACACCCCTGGTCATTGCTACTACAAGAAAATGCCCTTAGGAGTTACTCAAGCACCAAGGAAAACCAAAAATCACTAAATTACATGGCAAGGTGGTGGTGGGTTTTTTTGGGAGGGCGGGGGGGGAGGGGTGAGCTGCAAGGGTGGCCTGTGTGAGAAGAGAATCAGGGGCTGAAATGCAAGCAGCTTTTCTGCCTCCTGTGATATCCTTTAAAAGATTTGTACAATCAAAGTTGGTATGTTAAGGACATCTAGGAAGCAAGGAAACTTAGTTACGACCAATTCCACAGATTTCCAAATTTCCAAAGACACTTACCCAAACTACACAAGCTGCAAAACATAGCATATCTCATTATCACAATGTCTCAGCTCAGATCTTCCATGAAACCTGAATTGCTTACCTTTAAAATGCTGCTGCTCTCTTACAGTTTCTGTCAGATAGATCACTTTTCTTTTTTTAAAAAATAGCTAATTACCTTGTCACAGTCTACAGATATATTGCTGACCCTTCTCCACCCAAGCAAAAGTGCTTTGGGTTCTTTCTATTCATAGAAAACATTGCTGATAAAAGTCCTGTATTTGGAGAAATGCTGTTGTTTACATAAAAGATACAAACTGTCCTTTTCCCTTAAACATAAAGTAACATATTAAACAGTTTACTTTCCAGTAAATATTGCCCAAATAGACATTACTGTCTCTTACTTCAGGTTGGTGGGGGCATTTGATGCACAGCTGAGACCAGTTGACCACTCAGCCTCAGCTGCAGTTGCTGTCAGACCCAGGGCATCACCTTACCTCTTGGGCTTTGCTGTTGATCCTGAATCAGCTAGGGCTTCTTCTTGGGAAGAAGGCACCCGAACAGCCATCTAAATCCTGCTGGTGGTCTTAAAAAACAAACTAAAAGCAAAAAAAAAAAAAGCTCCAAACCCTACAACCCTAAGCACACCAGTCTCGTGGTCATGCTATTTGGTGCTTGGAAAGAGATGAAAGAACTATCCTTTACTTGAAGTACGTGTGCACCAGTGGTGTTCCTCTTCAGACAGAGAGGAGGAAAACAGCTCTGTTTTCTCAGAGGAACCCTTCCTGAGATTGGTAGACAGCTTCAGCACATGGTAAATGGATTTTTGCTCTGGAACTGCTCATAAATTTCAAGTTGGACTAAAAGATAGAAGTAAAAAATTTGCCAGCAACACTGATAAAAGCATCAAAAGAAAATCCATAAGTCATAAGCACAAAACAGAGCAAGACTGTATGTTTTATAGTGGGGCTAAGGGCGGGGTGGGGTGTGTGTAGAAAAAGAGGGAAGTGGTGATGATAATGAATCTCCTTTCTTACCTTGGCTGTGTGAAAGATGAGCTCACATGATTAAAAGGTTTATTGCTAGAGGAAAATAGAGAAAAGAGCTCAAATTAGTGCAAGAGGACAGCTGCAAGTGAAATGACTTTAGAGTAAAATTTCTGAATAAGCCTTGGACTAATAAATGGAAGCTAGGATTCTCTTGCTCAGTTGTATGTCTAAGACTATGATATCATAATCTCCCTTTTTTATTTATAGTTTTTCCCCTTTTCTCTTAATATTAAAGAAATTATAAAAAACATCGTGCATAAACATCAATATAATCCACCCAACAGAGGCATGAGAATTACCTCAGGTAGAGAACAAAGCTGAACTGGGTCTCTTACAGTCATGTACAAAGACATTAACCGTGGCTATTGTATGAGCAGAGAAAGCAGTGAGGGATATTCCTCTTTCTCTCTTAAATGACCTGTATCTTCTAGTAATGACTACTGTGTTAAGATCCATGAGGCAGAAAGTGGCAAGGGAAGAAAATAACCTTTTTCTGGATAGCAACTCTTTTTAGGCATGCACTAGAATACTCAATCTTATCAAAACTGAAGCCTTTTTAGGCATGAACAGAAGTAGTCTTCTATGTGCTTGTGGAAAATTGAGATTAAAAAAGTATGACAGTATTAGAAGAGTAAAACTGGAAGTGTTTGAAAATGTTTAGGGTTGCAATTTAGGTTGTGTTTTTTTTTATCTCTGGCTTTAATGGGTTTGAAACATGATGTGCTTTAAATGTACTGACTCTAGCTTCCAAGCGTTGGTCCACAGGTCTTCCAAACTTTTAGATGTTAGTGTTTGTATCAATTTTTGCTTCTAAAGTTTGTTACCTGAGCCCTAGATATTCTCAGAAAGCAACTATAAAAGTGAGACCTTAAGTCCCACTTTCAAACAGCATATAGCTTTATTCTACTGACAAATGCATGCTTAGTCACTGGGACAGGGAGGTGGACAGGACTGGGAGAGAAGGGCATGTAGTTACTATACTACTGCTTTCAAAAATAAGTCCTACACCACATCTGTGCTATGCAAGGAACTACTGTTTGAAGACCTCTATCCTTCCACTTATTCAGCTGCTACATCCACAGTATTACATGGATATATCTCCATCATACTGTGTCTGGAGAAAATATCAACTCATGATCTGTAATCACTCTCCCTGCACACACACTGCTTCTCAGACCAAGAAGCAGCATGGTTGATGCTACACTCAGTAATCTCCAAGCAGAACAGACATGCTTTTGATCTCGTTTTCAACATCAGTTTAATTAATGAGCCTCTACCTCCATTATGAAGTACCAGATAAACCAAAATCTTTTAATGAGTGGGTAAAAATATGTGTCTCAAAAAATGGAGGGAAAGCAAGAATGGGTGGGAGTAAACAAGGTCATGTTTCTGCAGTTATGCTCAGTGATGCCAGAAGGCTATTTTCCCTGACTGCTCTAGGGATTTTTCTTATGCTTATCTGCATAGTAATCCCTGGTTCTGGATGGGGAAGGACTCTGGAGAAAATTGAAAATGTCCAAGTAAGAAAAAAAAGTTGATTCTTCTTATGTAAGTGTGAGGGTGTTGAGGGTGGAGAAGGTGATTTCAGGACATTTATTCTTTTTGCAAGGCAAAGCTTGGGAGCATTTGGTAGATAGTCCTGAGACTTGCAGACTTCTTCAGGATGGTAGAGGGGCTCTGAACCAAGGAACAAAAACCTTGCCTTAATGAGATGCAAAAAAAGCCCCATGTTATGAAACTTTTAGCTATACCATATGACCAAAAAAACCTTTTAAGTATTGCCACTCAAAACCAGCTAGACATAGTAGACAAACACAACTAGCTTGCCTCTCCCAAGATGAGGCCTCATTGCAGCTGGACCACTACTCTGAAGTCAGATGAGATAATAAAGTTAGTTATTAACACCCTGTATGTAAAAAGTTAAGAGAAACTTTTCAAACAATCCCTTTTATTAGTAATATTTCCAAGAGAGATCACTATTCCTGGTGTCCCTGCAGAGCAGAGTAAATTTCTTCACTTTATGGTTTATTAATAATCTCCAAGTTTCTGCCAAGATAAGTTAATTTCTCTCATGTTTTAGGTTTAAATTTTCTTGTTTTTCTCAGGAGTTCTTTAATGGACAAGGTTTGGAAGGAAAGCAGCTGTCAGTTACATTTTAGAAGGTGGTTTTTGGCAGAGACATTTATTTTCTGAGCATTGCAGTCAAATCTGTCTAAGAACTGATAGGCCAAGGTCAAACCACAGTAATCTTTTGAAAGTAAATAATTAATCTTTTCAAGTATTTTGACAGGAAACAAACTTTTCCAGCTAAAGGGCCATGGAAATACAGTTCATGGAGAGGTCTACATATAAATATATATTTTTATGCACATGTGTACAAATGTGTGTGTGTGTGTATATGCATTCAGAGCTAGAAACAATTGTGGCATTTGCTTCTAACATCATAGTCCAGGTGATACTTGCTGAAGTGTAGGCCTTATACTATTATAACCTCATTTTTATGAGAAGTAGGGAAAATGTGTTTGGGGTGCAGCTTTCAGGAAAGTACTTATTTTTAAAAAACTTCAAGGGAACAGTGCATCTCCTGCTAAAGAGAGAAGCAACAGTTAGAAATAGTGGGATAAATAGAATTGAGAGTGCCACAGTTCACAGCATTTTAAGAAGTGATTGATGAATCAAAAGGATTGTGGGTTAACTGCAGATATGAATGAAATCTTCAGAACTTACAGATCCTAAATATCTGTACTGTAGTTGAACACAAGGCATAACAACAAATTGATGGATGGGCAGTTCTGTCCCTCCAGTCCATGAGTCTTTGGGGAATTACATTAACATATTATTGATAATTCTGGTATCTTCCCAGAAGAACCACAGAAGATAATGCTGCTTACTAATGAGACCAGCAAAAAGAAATGCATGGGAGATGAGCTCCTACCCATCCATTCTTGCCTGGGGCTACACCTCCATGCAATCTATTAGTCTCCTTGCAAACTGTTGTGTTGGACTGCTGTTGTCCTGAGGACAAATATGAATAGGGTCCCAAAATTCTGTTACCAGATATAAAGTTTAAATTTCATTTCCTCCTAACTCTCAGAAGGAAAAATATCATTTTCCCAACACAGGTTGGTTAATTTAAATATTCAGATGGAAACAATACTAGCAACTTTTCTGTTTTCCCCTATAACCAACACATAACAGGTCCAGCTGGGGAAAGGAGAAAAACAAGAAAATACCAAGTCAAATCTAGAAAGTGATAGAATAATGTCTAGCCATCTTTAGAAGAGACATCACTATTCTCAAGGCACAGTGAGATGTCTTCTTATTACAAGAAATATGCATTTACAAGGGTTAAATGCAAACAAAGTAATATAGATGTTTTCACCCAGGAAGTGAGCATGTTGCTCTCTTTTTACCACACCTGTATGTAAAATAAACATTAATCAATTTTCATTTTAAAAATTTGTTCCTGAGAGCTCATGGAACATATGCTTTATACAGTTCACAATGCATATTTGAAGAAATAGTCAGAGGTATTTGTATGGATATTAAAATCAGCAATGTGTTTTTGTATTTAGATTTTTTAAGAATACTCAAGGACTTTGGATGTTGAAATGTTATGCACGTTTTCAACACTATTTCACCTAGCATCACTGTCTGAAGATCTTGTGACTGCAAAGAGTTATTAGACAGGTAGTTACAGTCAAGGATCACAGCAGTATTAAAGATCTGCGCCTGTCCTTTCATTGTTGTTCTGTTGTTCTCAAATTAGTAAACCCTAGAAATAATGGGTTTTTAAAGAGCTCTCACCTCTGGCATGTGAAACCTCTGGTTTCACAGTTTTTGCAGCCCTCTTAACACTGGCACCGTTACTGCTTTTTAAAAAGGTGGATTTAAAAAAAAAAAGTCAAGTTTTATTTAATATTTGTCTGAGTGCTACAAAGCTTTGGTCTGCCTTTGAATGACAGAATGTGTAATGGGTGGTAAAACCCATTCCTCTACGAAGCAGCACACTGATAACAAAGGAAGTATTTAAGAGCAATACCGCCTGAAAGGGAAGATGAAATCACAGTTTGCCAATAAAGTCACTATACTTGCACTTACTGGAATTATTCTATCTACATGCAACATGCAGCCCAAGATTGAAAACCAGAAATTTTGGTTTACAGATTTATTTTTTTTTTTCATTCACATAACAGCAATGACCAACGTGATAACAGTATGTGGAGAATATATTGGATGAATTACACATTTTGAGATCCAGGTTTGAAGATCTTTTTAGGAAAAAAAAAAAAAAGGAATTGGATATGATTTCAGAAAATATAGATAGGAAAAGGAGTAACTTAATTATTGTGATGAAACAAATTATGTGGGTTGTTTCTTGATACTACTGGATATTGAAAAAGAATATTTGAGTATATTTGCACTTACGAAAGCAGGGCAGGATTATGATTTTCCAGCTTATTTACATTACAAAATAGAGCAGCTCTTTCCTTCCACTAAAGAGGGAAATAGAACATCTCAATGTTCAATTATTGAACAGTTGCTGTGTTTGTGCAAAATGCACAAAACATAACAGAGAGAAACAGGAAGATAAAACAATCATTCCCAGAAAAGTGAATCTTTCTTTAGTTGTCCCTGTAATTTAGGCAGTCAGTCATACAAATACTTATGTATACCTAACTGAACTGAGGAGAAAGCTTTAATTGGGCTTTTCTGAGATGAAACTTCATTGAAGTGACACAAGCAAGTATGGGAGACAGTAGGCTTGTGAAGAGGTATTGTCTTCAGTTTTCCCACTCTGCTGCTAGTTTATGTAAGTGTACCCCACTTATCCATGCATCAACCATTCACTTCTGTGTTCAAACCATTAAAAATAAGCATCTGCTACACTTCTCAGCCTAAAAGCTAGCCTAATAATTCAAATTATCACAACTCATGTATGTATTTCTCCCTAGATTCGTGTATGTATACCAGGACTACTTCTGGATATCACAGTGCCAATGACTTTCGCTAATTGTAAAAAGACACTGTAATAAACATTTCAAGAGTAGAAGCAAAATTAATTTTCTGCTTAGAATTTTTGTCTTATCATCTAAAATCTTAGTAAGAATATATCTGCAAATTCTCCAATTTTTGCATGTCTAATTCAGGCAACCCTTTTTCCTTAGTTATTAGGGCTGCAGAATCAAATACATTCCTATCGTACTATTTTCTAGGGAATGTGTAATATGCTCTCAGATTTCAGCCTGTGTGCATATTTGGAGAAAGATGCAAAAGGTGATACAGACCTTGTTCTTAAAATGGAAGAAGGGGCTAAATGTGGCCCCTAGACCATACACCCACTAAAAGATAGGCAGGTTGCATTCTTTTTCCTCTATACTCCCCAATACTAAGGCGGACAAGGAAATTTGAGTTGTTGTCTTTTCCTCTCCTTTTCTTTGTTTTCATTGAGGATCAAGCTAATACATTACATTAAATAGAAGGCTGGAAAAAAAAAAAAAAAAACAACCTAGAAATATCAGGAAAGGGAATACCATATAACTTTTTGGGTTTTTTGTTCCCTCCACAACCTATTGAATAAAAAGAAGCCTTGCTGCCAAGTTCCCTGGACCTACTCTAGTTTAAAATTGTACTCTTTCAGTGTTAATAATTCATTTATAATCTGACTTAAAATATTAGAAATAACTAAAACAAAATTCCACAGAGAAAACAAGCTTTTAAGGAAAACCTAACACAGTGAACAGGTCCAGCATAAGAAAGGGCAGGGAATAAACAAGGGTACTGTAGCCCTTAATTATTGCACGCAACATGAAATAGGGTAGTGCAGGTCAACAGTATGCTATAAAAATTGATCATAGATCAAAGGATCATCAATAATGCAGCTGCATCGCAGTTTTCTCTGTGTAATTCCTTATAGAGCTTTCTTTTACCGATGTCAGAGAGAACACACTAACTTTTGTCTCCTCTTAACTTCTTCCCCTCTAAGGGGTAGCATCAATAGTTAAAATGTTGATTTTGGCACAAATGATATCGCACTTCAGGATTCTTACCTCAGCCTGACCCACAAACGCTGTTTAGTGTGCCCTGTATATTATATTTTTCTGTTTTCACTGACTCTGAGCAATAAGCAACTTTGCAGAGATTCTGCTTAAGCCAAATTTTCTTCCACAACTTTTTCCTACTTCATGTACTTCCCAGGTAAGTGATAGGTAAATTCTATTCAGCACATTTAGAGGTCTACGGTACAGACAGCAATTGTGAATAACTGTTTTAACACCTGAGATAATAAAACAGGTCAAGAAAGAGGGCATAGACTTCGTCAGTCCTTCTAAGAAGGTGTCCTGGTTTCAGCTGGGATAGAGTTAACTGTCTTCCTAGTAGCTGGTATAGTGCTATGTTTTGGGTTCAGTATGAGAAGAATGTTGATAACACACTGATGTTTTCAGTTGTTGCTAAGTAGTGTTTAGACTATAGTCAAGGATTTTTCAGCTTCTCATGCCCAGCCAGCGAGAAGGCTGCAGGGGCACAAGAAATTGGCACAGGACACAGCCAGGGCAGCTGACCCAAATACCCAACGGGGTATTCCATACCATGTGATGTCACATCTAGTATATAAACTGGGGGAGTGGGGGCAGGGGGATCGCCACTCAGGGACTAACTGGGTGTCGATTGGCGGGTGGTGAGCAATTGCACTGTGCATCATTTGTATATTCCAATCCCTTATATCATTACTGCTGTCACTTTATTAGTGTTATCATTATTAGTTTCTTCTTTTTATATCCTATTAAACCGTTCCTATCTCAACCCATGAGTTTTATTTCTTTTCCCAATTTTCTTCCCCATCCCACTGGGTCAGGAGGGAGTGAGTGAGTGACTGCATGGTGCTTAGTTGCTGGCTGCTGTTAAACCATGACAGAGGGGAAAACAGTGAGGAAAAAAAATTCATAGTTGAAATCACAAATCTTTAACTTATGCTAGCCAGATCAAAACAAAGTATAAGCAAGAATAGCTCCTTCAAAGGACAAGAGTTTGATGTAAGCTTACGGATGCAATCTTTACTTTGGCATTACCATCACTTTTTGGCCTGCCTTTTTAGGAAAAACCAGTAACACTGTGTTTAAATCTGGTTTTGTTGTATTGGTTAGTGGTGCCTTAATATTTAAAAAAATCTGACTTATTCAGTCTCAGAATGGTATAGTCTTATTTTACACGGGCACACTGTAAACTATGTGAATATCACTTATTCTCAGTTTAGCTGTTATAGTTTATGTGACATGCTGTCAGATGCCTTCCATATTTTGAATATATACTGTCTACCATGCCGACTGTTAGGTCTGTGATACTTTGAAACAGCTAAGATTTCTCACAACTGCTTTAGCCTCTAACCTCAGTGATCAAATCTCAATATGCAGATTTGGAATGCCTAGACATCTATATCCAGGATTTTTTATTTGCCCTTCATGATGAAAAGCTCTGGTCTTTTTAAGCCTTGAATGAAAATGTTTCTGAATTTTTAAAAATCCCTTATATTTCATGCCAAAATCTCACCATATAATTGAATATGACTGATCTTCTGCCAAGGCCTGAATAGCAGGGAGAACTGCCTGCAGACATGTTTCACAATTTCTGTTAGTAAAGCACTTCACTTGGAACAATTTTTTTGTGTGTGTTAAAACTTCATTCTAAAGTTGTGAAAAAAAAAATCTGATGCTTATATTAATTACAAAGTAAACAATTTGATCAAGACTGCAGCACAGATCTGTCACCCACCTCATTACTTTCTCAAATTTACACCAAGTTAACCATAGTTTGCTTTGGTGTTTTCTTACTAGCAAATTTACTGGTAGTACTCTGACTTCAGGAGAAGCAGAATCTGTCTTCTGGATGGGTAGTTGTTTGTTCAGCAGGGACAAAGCCAACACCCCCACATTGGACACTTACACATTCAGTTGACTTCTAATTTTTGTGCAGTAATATTATTATTGCTCCCACCCTCACCCTCCTGTACAGCACTGCTGCTGTCACATGCATCTTTTAGTCAGAGTACACAGGACAAATCTGGCATGTAGATCCTGATATTTAATGGGCATACAATTCTCACTGGTGCCAAGTCTGGAAATTTTAACCAAGATCTTTAAATCCAAGGAAATGCTGCTACACTGTTATATTCCAACTTTTACTTATTTCCTGTTAGCAGTAAATTGTTGCTTACTTTTGAATGTTTCTAGCAACAGTTTTGTTTTTTGAAGCCAGAAGTCTGTGTTCAGCTACAGCAGTATCACTGAGGGTCCATACTTAGCAATTTCTGTAGAATCACGAATAGCTTTGTCTTTTTTGCTCTTAAGCACAGATTCTTTGAAAAGACCATTTGGGGATGCTGGAGTGAGTGATTTCCGGTAGATGGAAAACAAGCAAAGCCATCTTCTCTGTGACTACTATGGTAGGCTTCTGAAACAAGACAAAAGCTACTAAGGAGACACCATTCCACTTACTATAATTATATAACCCTTATAATTGTCCTGTGCTACATAAGAGGAAAGGAAACTAGAGAGGGAAAGCTGCGTTGGTCCTGCAAACAGAATTGTCCCAAGCTTGGTCTGTTTGTTGTGAATCAAACTTGTATCGTAAAATTAACACACAGTAGTTTGACATGGCTGCTAGGAATTATATGACTGATACCTTTCTCCCAAGCACAGGTGGACACCTCACAACTAGCATGCCAGAGGAAGATCTGTGCCTACGCACCTAAGGAGAACAAATTCACGCTACTGCAGATGGCAAAGACAATCCTGCCAGCATCCCTTTGTCTATGAGACAGGAGGAAAGCTCAGTTTGGAAGCTCTGCTGACCTGGGCAGTGATAGCGCAGCAAATGGCTAAGTCAGCCATAGAAGTTTCAATATCAGGATTTGCATATGCACCCTGTCATAACTCCTACACTGTGTTTTGGCGTAACAAATCATGGGAAAACTTTTTCTGGAAAAAAGGTTGTATTATTATATAGTTTCCTCCTGTCTCTAAGATCAGAAGACATTCATTTAAAAGGCATGCCAGGTACAGCACATTTGAATAGTGCCCAGCAGAATGACAACAGTACAGTAACAGGCTTCAGTATTTCAGAGTGACGAATGGTATCAACTCCCCCAAAGATGTTTAAAAACATACAAATAAGAGTGATTAATTTCAGAAAGTTGCATTACTGAACATGTCTTAATAAAAGCATATTATAAATGCTAAATTGTGCTTCCAATACAGTTTCAGCTCACCTTGAGACTAATAAGGTAAAATATATGTTACGCTACACTATTTATGAAAATCAGTTCCATATATACATCTAGGTGGCTCTTTTCTTAAACTATAACGTGAGCTGACCAGAGTATTGCATGATACTGGCATAAATATTCTACAGTGACTTGTATTTCACGTCACACAGCACTTAACTTGTTAATAGTAATATTGGGATCCAGCTAGAAAAGAAAAGGCTTTCAGAAAGAAAACATCATTTAGCAGGCTTCTACTGAATGGTTCCGAGACACCTTTGTAGGCTGGAAAAAAAAGAAGTCATATTTTCTGTACATAACCTTTGGCAAAATACAAGTATAACCAATCCCTCATCCTCTTATTAAGCCATTTGAATAAAGGGAGGTTTCAAATGCACAAATGACAGCCAGCTGTTTGATTCACCTAAGAATAAGGAGTACATTGCCTATTTTCCATTGTGCTTTTTGAAAAGTCCTACTTTGCCCATTAAGAAGTTAAAATAGAAGGTAAAATTTCAGACAAGATCATGGCACAAAACTGGTCATTTGGGATCTGATGTGACAGATCACTAGCATCAAAAAGAAACAAAAGAAGGGGATGAAAAATAGATTTGTCCAAAATTAGAAAAAGATCAAATGCAGAAAAGGAGTAGAAAAGTACAGTCATGCTATGGAAATTTTATCTTGAACTGAAGAAATTTGTCTTCTTTCTCTTGAGAGTATGAGATGAATCAAAGTTTGGGAGGATCTTTGTCCTGGGAGCTAGAGATATCACAAAGAGTTCTTGCAGCAAAGGAGCATGTTGTGACACCAAAGCAAACCTGTATACAAGTACACCAGAAATCTAGTTGAACAGTACAGGCATGAAGAATTCTTCTGCAACTCTTACTCCTGACCAGTGAATGTGGGTTGCTGACAATAAGCTATGCAACTCCCCTCTTTGCTATTCTGTCAGATTGCCAAGTGGCACAAAATGCTTCAGGTTATACATTGCACATGTTCATCACCTATGTGAAGATACAAAAAAGAGAAAGAAAACCCATTGTCATGCCTGCCTACCCAAAAACTGGCTCAATCTGCAACACCCATGTACCAGGGGATCTTGGAGGAGCTTATGGCTAATGGTTTCTATTTCATGCTGTTGGTGTCTTGCTGACCTAAGCAACACACATTGGTTGTTCTTGTTGTTTTTTTTCCTATGACTACATTACCATGTTGACACAGGTTGAATGAGAGAACAGAGCCTCAGTGCAGTGTGTCTAGGAAACATCAAATGCAATGATATTCTCCACCATAAAGGGATAATTAAAAGACAAGCAGATGAACAGAAATGAACACTCTGAAACTGAGCAAGAGAGGGAAGAAGGATCCAGGTTTTCTTAGTGTGTCAATACTGAACAGGTTCAGAATCATATAACACAATCTTTTTAAAGTCCATTTTGCACATCGTTTCGTGTGTGCTGGTTACTCTCCTTCCCTTTTCCCAAGGATCTGGCCCTTGACCTACAACAACATGGTGATTTTTAATGTTCTGCAGGAAGGTTGGCTTAGTTAACCCTGATACACAATGAAGCAAACAAGGCATTCCTAATGGCAACATGAAGAATACCCTACTGAAGAGCATTTTAATCTCCAATCCCACAACCGTTTATTGCAAAGTTTTTCCTCAAACAACAAAACCTCAGACTTTTTACTACTGACACCACTTTTGTAGAGCTACTGTTACACTGCTCCTGAACACATCCCCATACTCTTGTCATTTGCCTCTATAACTAGAAAACCAGAAAACATAAACCTTTGTCTGTACCTCTACACAAAGGTAAACAATCTCTATAAGACATTTTTTGGCTGAAGGCCATCTATAAGTGACTAAGCCATAAACCTCTGAGCAATGTGATTTACAATAGAAATGCTACCACAGCAGAAATGAAATTCAGTCTTAGAAGTGTGAACAGCAACTCCTATTATAATGAATCAAGACAGTAATCCGGATAGTTTGAGAATAATATGCTTTGCAGTTTTTGGATCATTTAACGAGGCCTATCATGTCTTTTCTGTACTTGAGAGAGAATTATTCCACATTTTACAAATAGGGATTTAACTATTTCTAAAACCTCACTGTTGAATATAATTTTGTCACTACCCAAATTTATATTGTAATATAGTCTATTGTCTGTGAGACTGTTGCTACTAATGGAACAGATTATGCTAGCTTTTCATTGCTATTATGGACAAGCACACGGATGAAGCAGCAAAAACAGTGGCATATTAGAAGCCAAGCAGACTTGCGAAACTTTATTCTTACGAAAGACTAAAGCACATTATTAGGATGATACACTGCACTTGAAGAGAAGCAAAATAACCCATTTTGTTCACACACGATAAGAGAGCATTTGGATTGCAGGAGATCTGTTCTAAGGTTACATATCCCAAAGGATCTCTAGGTTAGGGCACATGGGAGAAATTTCAGCAGCGACATATGTCAGAGGGGAACAGACATCAGAGTGACAAACCTTTAGTTATCATTAGGTAGCAAAACCAATTCCTTTACAACAGGTCAGGGATTCCTGCTGTGAAACGGGACTCTAAAAAATCCCACTCTCCAACACAGGAGCGTGATTCTAAGGGGTTGCTGTGTAAGTATTGTACCACCTTTCAGGAATTAACCAGAAATATTTTTTAGAAGATGAGAGCTAAAACTCTTGTGTAGTTTTTTTCCCCAAGCAATGAAATATCTTGTGGGGACCTGCTAGTACAAAGACAGGTTGTTCTGCTAGAATGAATATGAACTTTCTGTGTTGAGTCTGGCTGTAACACTGTGGTATTACAAATGCTTAATACATCACATTTTTTTTCTAGTATTGGGAGGCTGAAGTTACAAGTTGACAAAGGACAAAAATCACATGTACAGTATAGAGGTTATCCATTAAGAAATTCTTGCAATTTTTGTCAATTTGAAAGCTGGCATTGCACTACGCAGTCCTGGGAGACTTCAAGGCAATGAATGCTTACTGGGAGGAATGCTGTTGCCACCTTGATTCCAGTGGAAAACTCAGCCCACCCTTCCCACTTTTAGAACATTAGTCTTTTTATTGTAATTGCATCCTAGAAGTTATGGTGCAGAAGATATAATTTCCTTTAAAAGTTGTGGAGGAATTGAATGGCAGAAGAAAAACTTCATCACTTACTAGAGTAATCTGTTTGACATACTCTAAAACAGCATAGTTGATGTTTTTTGCTACTTGCTTTCAGAGTAGCCTCTCCAATGGTCACTAATTCTGTTTCAAGAACCTATTCTCAACTACATTGGTTTTGCCTCATACCACTAATCTGTGTTAATCACTGCAAAGGCTTTTTCTTCCACCTCCCCCTCCCATCAACCCACATTCAGTTACTTTTATCACAAGCTATAGAAAATCAGGTTTGGAACACAGATTTCTTTTGCTCACGTAGCACAAACAGCAACAAACATAAAACAGGTCCAAAGAAATTCAAGCCCCAGCTTCCCCTTCTACAAATTTTATCCAGTTGCTATAATTTGTAGCCCAGGTTTTCCTTCTATTCTCTCCAATCATGTATCTATCAAGAATTGGTCAACTGATTAAGTGAAATATGTACTGAAAGTTCCTTATATACTGCACAATGACATTTACCAGTTCGCACATCCATATTTTATAATGCCACAGCAACCCTTCATTAGGCTGTGATGTAGCATTAAATGTGCACATGGGTGTCAAATGAACTACTGACTGAATTTTGTGTTTGTTGTCAGTTAACTGATGAACTGACTCTACTACAGGAAAATTCCAGTAGGCTTTGGCTACTGTTGACTTTAGTTTGTTTCCTAGGAGCTATAAAATACCTCAATAAAATGCCATTTCGAAAAGCAGAAGAAAGAAGGAAATCCTAGTACATGGAAGAACAAGAGACTATACTATTGCTTACCTCCGCTGTGGACAGCAATAGCACAAAATGCTATATTGTGTAGGATGTTGGATTTCTTTTGTTGTGCACTTAAATGAAAGAGCGAAAAGGAGAGTTGTCTAGGGCAGTCAGAGGGTAAGAGAAATAATTGTCTAGCCTAACATAGGGAAAACTGAGGTAGCAAATGGAGAAAGAATGCTCTTTAAGACCTTAAGAAGTTTTACTTTCTGAAATAAATGCCTTCCCTACAGCAGGGGCCCAGAAGTTGTTTGAGCTTAGAGAAAGGTTATTTACAGTTCTCATTGCATTGCCACAGCTTGTTACAGCTACCAGGTGTCCCCCTGTCTTCAAAGCCATGCAGGCTTCCAGGTGACTTCCATGGCAGAGAAAGGATGTCATGAAAGATTAGAGAGGATATAATCTTGACAAGGTATAGGAGCTCTTCCCCCCCCTCCATTCTGGAAATAACAAAACCAACCAAACAACCTCCAAAATCCAGAAAAAACAGTTGAGGTAGTTGTGGAAAATTAGTAGTTTTCAGTGTCAGGAATTTTCTCTAATATTCAGCTGAGAATTACTTTCATCTACCTCTAGATTCAGACAGCAATTGATCGTACTTCTAAACTTTCCCTTCGTTAAGCTAATTTCTATTCTTACAATGACATCTTTAATATTTTGGTTTTTCATTATTGTGGTCCTATTACTTTGTTCCCAGAGTATATTTACCTTTGCCAGCCTTTTCAGACAATTTTATACGTGCAGCCCACCAGTGTATGTACATACAAAGATTTACTGATTTTTCTATTGTTTAAATGCATTTGCAATAGTGAAGCGATCATACATATAGGTAATAAGTATGATTTTACTGGATCCTATAATTTCCCGGCCTTCTGATTAGAGGCATCCATAATGTGTTTGGATGCTCTACCTCATCCACAAATACATACACAACATCATTTCTGTAATTTTCTCTCAATTGTCTTCATGGGTAAGTATGGTGGAGAAGAGGCATGCAAACATAAGTCACCAGAAAGAAGGGAATCTAGTGTCAGAAGGGGGGCAGGGGGGAGGCATAGAGGAAAGTCCCAAACTGCTAAAAGTATTCAGTGGTGCCAAATACTTTCTTAATAAGACTTGACAGAAAGGTTTCTCAAGGTATGTCTGCAAAGGCACATAGCTGACTTAAGAGTGCATATCTGTTGAAAGTCATTTAGGGTCTTTGGAAGAATCCAGTTTGAAAGGCATTTCACTTTTTGGTGTGATTACCAGGTGTATCTTGACATCCATGTCAGAAGTTGAACTCCATTGACAGTCTTGCATATATAGAAATATTCTTACCAGCAAAGCAGTGTCAGTTTGGGAAGGTTTGAAAGTCAGGCAGAGATTGTGGTTAGTTCAGTTCCCAAGTCTGTACATGAGTGGTGCTAAGATTTATACCTTACAATAGCATTTGTTCTATTAGAATAAATTCTTTTTTGCTATTTTTGTCTTTAGTCTCAGAGTATTGTTCTTGATTAACTGGAGCTGTATTGTGGTTAGAAATTGATTTCTACTTTGTATCATTGAGGCCATGACCTTTATTTGTTCCTTCACAGTTCTCCAATATATCTCTAAGGAATTGTTGTAATTTATTTTGCAAATTACAGATCTCAGGATGTTTTATTTATTTATATTTTTAATCTATATTTTAATTAATGTCTCTTGTTAACAGGATATGTTTGTGAATTTAAAACACAGTTTTGTTGAGGCTAGAGATGTCTTTTGCTATGTGAAGTTATCTGCTGTGCAAAGTTGCTGTTGAATTCCTGGCCATAAAATGTGTGTGTGTATTAATCACCTGAGTGCAATATTTTGCATAGTTTTACTCATATAATTTTCTTTTGAGTATATTCTTTTGTCACTGTTTATGCTTCTATTTAGGATTACTATGAAAAAGGTGTTGACCATTTAGCCCAAAGTCTTCATTTGCTTTACAAAATCTGTATTTGATCCCTTTCCCTCTTTTTTTAATATCTCATGGTTCATGGTTAGTGCATACAAACTTTCATAGTATTACCAAAGTCAGTGGTTAGTTTACACCATTAGAGGATATGTAATTTATATATATATATAAACCTACTTCTTAGCTTTGAAAAAACAACTAAGACTTGTCCCAAAACGTATCCACTGCCAAAGGAAAACCTCAACAAGTTTTGACTGTCTTCTGTAGTAACAGAGATATTTTCATGCTGTTTAGTTTGGGAACACAGTATAGTGGATGTATTAAAGTGTTTCTGTTTCTATAAGCTGGCATAACTCACATCAGCAGGGGATTCACATCTCAGCTAATACCGCTGATCAAAAGGGCACATGTACTAACACTGTTCCACTCACCTCCAGTCCACTTCCACCCTTGCCTTGGTCCAAATATTTGTGCAACCAAACTGCAAATCACACCAGGCAATGATGTAGATTAAAACCAATCTAGGCAAAAATAAAAATCATAACTGGAAACTAGTTCAAAGTACAACTATAGGAACTACAAATAGTTCAAAATGAACTATGAAGTACCGTTGACTTCAATGGTCCACAAAACTGTGACCCAAACAAAGAACTGGAAAGGTAAATTGCATACCTTTGGCTTTTTCCTTTCTCACTTTCTTCAACTGCATCTTCCCCTGCATATCCATCTTCAGTAGAATGTCCTGCATTTGAGACTTGAATTTGGTAACAACTTCCCAACTTGCATCCCTTATTTCTTATGTAGATTTCCTTTTAGCAGTCTTCTGTTTTAGAATTTATTTTGCATTTGTCTCATGAATTCAAACAATTCAAGGTAAGTTTAAAATAAATTCTGCTTCAGGTATGATATTCACTGAAGTCACTAGGTCTTTTTCCTGATGGAGCTAAGTAGATACAGACTCTGGTCTATTTTGAAGTTCATATTAAGGACATAGTTAACTGCTGATAGAGAACAGTAATATAGGCAAGGACCCAACAGTAAAATGAAGAGGAGTTTACAGTAAAAAGGAACAGATATATTTTGTTCTCATGTTCCAGGACTATGTTTTGAATAAACTGATTTCACTTAGTATCTGAATCCCCAAGTGAAAAATGCCATCAAGGAACTTCAGTTACAAAAAACTCTACTTTATAATATTACCAGTCGTCTCTGAAGATGACTGGTACAATGACATGACACAATACATGCTAGGTTTCCACTAGGTACCAGTCCTCCAGTGTTTCTGAGTAGACACATTTTTCTGCATAAATAGAACAGAGTGACAAAGCACTTCCCCCCCAAGTTTTAAGAGTGAGTGGGCGTGTGTGTAATGATGTGTACCTGCAGCATTCTGCTAGAGAAGGTGAACTTTGAATTATATAGCCCTAGTTGAAAAAAAATAAGCATGAGCTAATAAAAACAAAAGGATTAGGGATAACAGTCAAGGATTTCCTGAGTAACTTAGGAGTTGCGATAAGGGAATAAAAGGAGGAAGAAAAGCAGTCTGGTTAGAGTCTGAGATAAATGTGGCATTAAGAATAATCCAGAAGAAATATTGAACAATCAACAACAGTAGTGATGTTGAAATCTGCATAGAAAAATTTTCACATACATATGCTGGGAGGGGGAGATCACATAAAAGAGGCCATTGACCTGGATTTTTTGCCAAATGTAGCATAGGTCAGATCAGATTTTATTGTATGTCTGCTGCTGGTATCAATATGTGTGCAGTTCAGGAATTTGCCCTGTAAGGAAAAAATTTTCATTGCACTGAGAGCAGGAGGTCAAAGAGAAACAATCATCTTCCTACAGTGTGTCACATCATCTTGATCTGAATTTAACCCAGCTAATTGGAGAAATTCTTATTTGGAACAGAGTTCAGATACAGGGAGAGTATATGAAATGTCACGAGCTAAACTTAACATAGAAAAACCTCAGAAGAATACGCATGGGAGGGCAAACAAACTCCAGCTTACCTTTCATGATCAGTGACTATGACTGAAGGGACTGTGGCTTAAGAAGAGGCACTAAATCTAGAAGAAAAACAATTAGATGAAAGCCTCTTATTCCTCATCTCTGTTGCTATTCTGCATTGTTGGTGTCCTATGGTTCCTATCAGTAAGGCCCTTAAATAAGTTCAAGAGCTTTGCAGTACATCTTTCTAATATAAAACCAATGTAAATTGTATAATCATTATTACTACTCTTCTCACCTAACACTTGCTGCTAGACTACCTGTTGACAAGCAACCCATGAGGGTTACCCAGCCTTCCTGGCATTTGCTGAGCAAAGAAGCAAAGCAAAAAAAAAAAAAAAAAAAAGGACTTGACTGGACATTTAGAACCTACTGAGGAGCACCACTTCCTTTCCAGTAGAGCTGCTGTTGCCTCAAAACAGCAGGGCAGAAGAGCAGAGAAAAAAGTCTTTTCTTCAGCAGGAGGGAAAAATCCTGTCCAGAAAATGGGGAAAAAAATGGGTAGCTGCTCATCTTTGCACAGATCTGATGTCCCTTCTTACTCTGTTATCTGCCAGCAGAGGAAGAGCCTGCCAATCAGCAAACAAGTAGGAAGCCAAAGCAAGAGTAACTAGTCCTGTGTTTGCTTCTGTTCTCCAAACCCAAGCTTTTGTGGTTAACCGGGGGTGGGGTTGGGGAAAAGCAATTTAAATTCTTAGAACTGCAGATTTCTTATAGGACTCCATGTGATAGCCTCCTGATTAGTTACTGGTGTTTTATAGCCAATGGCTGCTAGTGATCCATTGAGCGCCATTAGTACAGTCTTATTTAGTCTCCAATGGAGGAAAAAAGGATGGGAAAAGTAGTAAGAAAGTCATTTGTGTGGAAATTTAATAGATTGATTTCTTTTGGATGCTATGTTAGATATATAACAATAAGGTTTTATTTTCTCCCTTTGGAGCCTTTTTTTCCTCCAATTTCTTCTTTTAACTGCCATGCTAACAAGCCACCAAAAAATCCAAACCAAGACAAACTAACAAGTAAGTCTTCTCTTGAACTCTTCATGACTATTACATGGTAATCAGACAAGAAAAGTATCTGATTTGTCACGTTTCAGGATTTGGATTGATTGACAAATCATCGCAGTTTTCTGCAATATGTCTTTTTAAATGAAGTTAGAAAAAAAATGTTTTATCTTAAGTAAAATTAAAGCACATCAGAGAATACCATATGACTCTGCTCCTTCCAAGTATTAAAAGCCAAGCATATACTTTTATGAGAATGACTGATTAATGACAATTTAATCTGGGATAAAACTAATTTTATACGAATCATAGAGAATGATTTTTCTAGCCAGATATTACACCAAATATATAATGATAGTCAATTAATGAAATCATATTTGTGTTAGGCTGACAGACAGTCTTTGACTATCTCAAGTTCTAGTAGAACAGAGGCTCACATTTCCAATAATTCTTTGCAATAAAAAGTTATTTTATTTGACTGCATTCAATACTTTATGGGCCTTTGAGTATTTTCTCAGTGATTATGCTGTACTAATAAATTTGAAATACTTTAAATCATACATTCCTATCCAGCATTACAACGTCTTAGTTTTAAAAATTTATATGCTTGTATGTCCCAAATTTACAAGGGTTCAGGGTTGGATGGGGGGGGCTTTTATTAATGTACCTTATTAATGAAATCATTGTCTGGGCTTAAATCTTTAGTTAGGAACCAATCCTTTTTCAGTTAAGCTGGTAGCTAACTTACACTAAGCAGCACCTGGCCTTTTGATTTTATGAAGCATACTTAAAATCCATATTTTTTAAAAAGTCAACTGTCTGATTTGGTCCAGAAGAAACAAGAATATTTTCTCTAAGATATATGTTAGATTGTAGGCAATTATAGTTGGTTGTTTTGTTTTTAAATTTGCGTGTAGGTGCATATATATGCATCTCCATTCACAGCTGTACTCAAACACAGAATGAGGACCAGATTATGAAGTTGAAATTATTCTTCTATTGAAACACCTATAACAAGTCTATGTATAAGTACTAAACAAAGTGCATATGCATTCATACAGCTTGGTAAGTTTCATTGGTGTAAGTTACTCCAGGTCAATAGAACTGTACCAATACAAAATAGGTAAAAATTCAGATTTTATATAAGGCACCTCTAAGGATACCTTAAAATGTGTGAGTTATGTATTACTGTGTGTTTATGAGATGACGAGAGTGAGTGCTCATTGTAAAATAAATTTTTTTTTGGTAGAATGTTACTTTTGTTGATCTCAAAGACATTTAAAGTGAAATATCCAGCTCAACAAAGTGAACCTAAGCTATTAACCATTCTAATAAAAAAAAAAAAAAACCAAACCAAACCTCTAGTGCTTTTCTTTTTTTTCCACAAGCATATATAGACAGACAAGCATCAGGAAAAAGCATCACAAGGAAAAACAAGAATCTTAACAATCTACTCCTAAGTTGTCATCTTTATAGATTGTGAGGAAGGGTAGTCTACAAAGATTAGCATAAAAGAAAATCAAGGGTCTCAAAATGCAAAGAAGAAAATTGCATCTCATCAGATAATGAACTTGTTCTTAAGTCATGAAAATGATAATGAATCCATTAGTAATGCTGTTCTCAGGATTAATAATGAAGATGGTGATTGTGAATGTAGTGTAGAAGAAATATTTCCATTCTAGATGGAAGAAAATGGTATAAACAACAGGTAAATGAAAGTTAACTAGAAAAGGATGGAAGAAAAAGATACATGCTATTAGCAAAGAAGCAATAAAAATTTCACTTAACAAATGAAAAATTTCAGAACAGAATGCAGCGTTATTAGTACTGAACTGGAAGCTATAGAGAGCAGATTAACCCATGAAAGATATGAATGCAAACGTATCATTTCTTGTCTCAGTTTGAATATTGTAATGTCATGAGCTTATAGTTTTCATTTTACCTTGTAGGAACAGCATTGTTCCCTATACTGTAAGTTTTGAAACATTTTCACCTATTGGATCTCAGAGGACATCTACAAAGTTATTTTCAAAGGAAAGATGCATGAAATATAATTTTTACTTCAGTAGTGATAAGTATTATCTTGAATAATCTGTTAGTATTTCCTAACCTGTTCAAAGCTACAATCACACTAAATAATCTTATTTTGATATATTTATTCTCATTAGTAACATGCTCATCACATGTAGAATTTAGATCTCATTCTCTAGGCATTTGATAGGAAATTTGGATTGAATAAAAATACTAAAAGGTTATTTCTTTAAAGGCCTTAGGCATTTAATCATTTTAACAGCATCTAACATCTCATAGTTCAAGCAACTAAGTCTATCACCCAGATCTTACCATTAAAGCATCTTCCAAGTCAAATTTCAAGCAGCTGCTCTGCACTGATTAAGATAACAAATGTTAGAAAGATAATTTCTTTGAATTTGGTACATCAAAATGCTATTATTGTCAGTTACATTCCAACTAACAACATGCATCTGCTGTACTAAAATATATCTTTGACATTCATCAGTCTACTAATAAAAATGTGAAATGGCAAACTGCCACTAGAGTTAAAGAAAAGGAAGTAATTATTAACTCTTTGGGGTTTTTTTTTGTTTTTGTTAAATCTGAGAACAAAAAACAGGGCTCATTTTACACTCAGTGTTCAAAAATTTCATCCTTCTTTCAGAAGTAGCACAACAGAGCAAAAACATTCTGAAAAGAAAATATTTCCTGAATGCTTGCTTTCATGTCTCCTTGCAGAAGGGACAAAGGAAGGATCTACCTGAGGGCATTCTGTGCTGGGAATAGGACGAGGGAAACACTGTCTAGATGTAGTAAATTGCAAAGCATATTGGGACAGGGAGTATCCAGGGCCAGAAGAATACAGACTGCTATATTAGATAATTTCAGTCAGCACCTCTTTAAAAAAGGCCTTAGGAAGGAGTGATACAGGTGCTGTTGTCAATGTTTCTAGCTGTAGTGAGGGTACAATGCAATAGAGCTGGAGGAGAATTTCAGTCTGGTTTTTGTTTATAGCACTAAAAAAGAAAAAAACTTCAGAAAATGCCTCGTTATCATCTTTTTTTATCCTCATCATCCCTGTAACGGACAAGACAATTTGTCACTGCTGTAGCTGTCCATGGAAGCTAGAAGCTATCTATTCATACACAGCCAAAATCTATTTACTGATATGGACACAATTCTCCAGTGTCATGCTGGAAAGCAAAAGTTCATCCCATGAAGTGTATTTTCTTGAAAAGTATACATCAGATGATTAGACCCTTATTGAGCAGGCAGGACTATTTCATTTCAATGGAATGATTTACATTAGTGAGCCACTACTTCATTCAATCTTCCTGTTTAAACACACTCAGCTTTATGCTGGTTTTGGTTTGTTTTTTTTTAATTTCTATATCTTGTCCTTTTGACTGGTAGATACACAGTCAACTAGTTGCACAGTAAAAGTCAATCTGCTCCACCCAAAGTACTGTGGCTTCTTCATTATTAGGTTTCATTGCAGTTAAAGTCTACCTGGCCTGCTCATGTCATTTTGTGGGAGGTAAGTTAGGGTGGGAGAGAGATCAAAGAGTAGAATATGAAGTAATATGTTTATTTTAGATTTTTTTTAAAGTTTTACTTCAGTAGAAAACAGCAGATTAATTTTACTGCATGTATATCCATTTCTGTGAAGGGATGCAGATACCAATTTAATCACCTTAGAAAATGCCTTAATATTTACTAATCAAAAAGGATTATGTGTATTAAATATGCATATACTGATATGAAATGTGGACTCTGATGCTTGATGGCTGCAAGAATTCACAACATGTTTCTTTCAGACTAAAACAATCAGGCAGCTGGAGCTTATTCAGCCTTAACACATTCACAGCAGACTACTGCTGGGCTTTCTGCTCTTTGGTAAAAAACATCAAACACTACTTTATAAATAAGTGACAGTGAGTAAAATTAGCTGATGTTCCATATCTAGAAACACCTTGAACAATGCATTATTCATTGAACTATGTACTGAATTTATTGAAAGAACCTTTGGTACAGTTCATTTAAATTGACTTTCTGTTTCTTATACAAATCGCATGATACAATAAAGCACTTGTACTGCTGTAAGATACCTTATATGCTGTATTCTACACAGTAAAGTAATTGACAGAATTATATCTCTAGGTGAATAAACAGAGTGTAATTGTCCAAATAATTGTAAAAAAACTGTCTCAAATCAACAATGGGATGTTAAAGCAGAATAAATTAAAATTCAATATGAGGCTGCAAGTGTCAGGTTCAGCCTGGAAAAACACCATTTAAAAGCCTTATTAGTTTTTTATGGAATAGACATAAGAATCAAGATAGCTTTATCCATAGAAGCATCAAGTAAAGTGGCATTGTGTCAAGGTATATGGAACAATTTCTACTTTTACTTTATCTTTGGTGCCATTCGTAGGACACTTAACTTCTGAAGTATTATGGTGGGTATTAGATTTTGTTTCCTGTCCTTATTTGTTGGTTGGAAGAATGACCACTGATGCCTGGCCCTGAAATCTGGGTAATTTTCTTCTTGCACATCTCCATCAGTAATAAAGAGCCAGCAGGCTGCTTTGTGACCCTCAAGGACACACACTTTTGCAATCCTCTTAGCCATCAAGTCTTTTTCCATGGTTCAGGACTGAGGGAGGAGAAACTGAAAAGCAGTTGTATCTGTAGTGGCTAAATAGAAATAAAAGAGTTTCCAGGATGCATAGAATATAGTGATAGATATATAGAGGAATAAAAAAAAATTTTTAAAAAGCTGTTTGCCAACCATACCAGTTACAGTAGATGCCCTAAATTTCCTTCTTAAAAAGAGCAAAGTTGGTCATAGATGAGAAGAAATGGTTAGCTGAAGAGGCCAGAAGGAGCCCTAGAAGATACACATTTTCTTTGATTCTTTCTCTCCATTGTTTCTTTAACTCTTCTCATTTCCAAACTCTGGAAGAAACTCTGTGTTAGCTTAATCCAGTCTCCTTCATATAACTTGCAACATCTAGTTTTCTTCTCTTCCACCACACTCAATATTCATTTAGCACTTACTCTTTTTACCTGAAACCTGGACATATTTATGTATGTGTTACCACCTTGTGGTCAAGAGACCATAATGTCAGGAGTGGGTGCCAAAAAGTAATGACATCTCCAATTCCCTTTAGTCACGCAGCTTTTGAAGCAGGTCAACATCCTTACTAATACATGCATAGTTTTTGAAGGATTTATGTGCTATTTATATACACAATATGGAGATGTCATTATTTAAATGGCATTTAGCCAATATTAATTATGTGCACATTTGAGGTGAGGTTATTGTGCATTAGTTAAGTAAAACAATTCATTTATGATTACAGAAGCATCTAAACCCACATGTCCTAATGTACTCATGTTCTGAGCCTCTTTCTTCTATCCTCATCCTTCCTTCCCCCAAAAAAATGACATGGTTTATTTCTTTGTATTTCCATGTCTGCTATTTGTGAACATTCAGTTCTTCATTTGAACATATTCTCTTAAACTTCCTAGTAAATAATTGATGTTTCTAGAAATAATTGAGCAAATTTATAATTATTGCAAATTACTTTTAGTTAAGCAAACTGTACTGTTAATTTAAACCATGCCATACTAGTTGGCAAAATGCACAGTAATAAATATTTCTTTTCAAATATTGTGTGATTGAACTCGATAATCAAGTATCTACTGAGAATCAATTCATTCCAGCCCTGCAAACAGGGAAATCCTCTTAAAAGATTATCTTGCAATATAGAATTATTACTGCATAAAAAATGTTCTTCAGGCCTATGAAACCAAACACAAACACCACCACCAAATTACTCAGAGAAGTAGCAGTATCCCTCCGGAATACACATTACAAAGAACAAAATTAAACAACTTAACACAAGAGATGAAATATAGCAAGTGATTACTCTAAGCCCCCAGAGTTTCTGAAATTAATCTGCCTCAAATTGTGACTCAAACCCCCCCAAACGCACCCAGGAACCCTCTCTCCCTCTGAACGGTCTTCTGTTTCTTTATGCTTTGCTTTGAGTTTGTTCTCTCACTTTCTCTGTTTATTTTTTCCCCTCTGCCCATTTGGCTTTCATTTCTTCAATCGACCTCTTTTTCTGCCCCAAACTACTCATTAGATTCTTCATTGTTCATCCACACTCTTCCTTTTTCTTTGGTATGCCTTTTCAGCATTAAAAGCCTACTGCTTTGAACAAAGAATGGGCAAGGCCCCAGGACAAGTTATATATCATTTAAGTTATGCATCATCTTCTGATTTAAATTAGAGTTACTTTAGACACTTCAGGCTTACATTAGGCTTCACAATAGGCAATGTGTTTGTTCTTTTCCATGGTTCTTCCTTTTCACTTGGGTCATTTTTTAATGGAGTTCAATTCTTTGCATGTTATTTCTTCAGCATCTCTTTTTGTCTATGTGGTGATAGAAATAAACGTAAAGCTATACCAGACAAAGAACTCAGCAGACACAATGAGTGTACATGCCACATCAAAACTTGTCCTTTTCACCTCTTAGAACTTCACAGCTTCCTTTGATGGGGTCTGTCTTGGTAGTAAAGACATGGAACAAACATAAGGAAAGATAATCCCCCTCCCCCCCAAATTGTTTAGCATAATGCAAAATTTAGGATTACTAAAAAAAGATCATACCATTTCCTCAAAAACCACCGGCAATGTTGTCCTCAGTACAAGCAAAACTAAACTACTGCAAGAGCAAAGAATGCTTTGAAGACTATTTAAATAAAGAATATACTCAAATAGGCAAGATACAAGAAATGACAAAGATCCAGTGCCTCCATTATCCTCACAAAAAGGAGAAAGACTCCAGATGCTTAGTAAAAAGACTCAAAGCACTCATCTTAAGCAAATGACTTTATTCCAAACAGAATCCTGTTAGCCAAGAACAGCAACAGAGGTAAGGAGCAAATGTTCCCTGAATTCTCAGTGTCAAAAACTGGGCGCTTGTACAGTAAGTGCCAGACCTACTGCAGATTTACACCCCTAAAACCTGTGATGAGTTTTGATCCAGCTGAGTATAGGTTTATGTATTATGAACTATTAAGATGTGTCTGTATACAATGCTGTAGTTGTAAACAGTGAAACTTGTCTTTCCATGTTAGGATGCCTGAGTTTCCTACAGCCCGACTAACAAATACTCTCTCTGCTTTACGTACAAGATGTACTATAGCAAATCAACTTTCTCCTATTGTTTTCAGAAATGCAAATCACTGAAAATAGTCTTTTATAGACCAGTGAAATGCATTAGAAGGTTTGTTTATGATGCATTTCATATTGCAATTTTTTTTTTAAGTGCCAGCCATTGATAGATTGCATAGCATGATGGCACTTTTATTCTGCTGCTCTGTAGGAAGCAGATCTTCAAACAGTTCATGAGACTCTAGCTTATGAGCCACAGTACATGATTCCACATACACCTACACAGCAACTGGAGTGTGAAGGAGTTAAAAGTATCATTGTAACCATTGTCACATTTACTTTAGCATAACTAATGTATGAATTACTTCAAATGACAAAGCTCCTGTTAAAGTGAAAATTGTAACCTTTTGCTTTTTTGGAAATAAAGGACTTAAAGATACTTACCTACCTTCCTATCCTACATGGACTGTGCTAAAAAATGTCAGCTCACTCACTGGGTCTGTACATTTGTCAATTGTTCAAATTTTCACTAACACGTTAAAAATGAAGCTTCACTTAAATTCAAGTAGAATAACGTACGATGCTATTCTGTTCTGAAATTTTCCCTTGACAAATGTCAAGTTCTACAAAATGTGCTCCCAAGTAGATATTTTGAAAAGTTTTTATTTTGGCAAATAATTTCCTGATAACAAGCTTACAAGAGCTAAAAGCATATTGATAAAACTGAAGAGTTCACGTACTGCCTGGGTACTTGCAGACCTTGACAGTCCTTCTCAGGATTAACCCATTTCAGGAATTTTAGAATGCAAAATAGTAAATAAACATATGTAGTCAGGAATGCATTTTCAGTTTGCCAAAAAAAAGAAGCCCGGCCCAAAGTTATTAACACAGGTCATTTTGATCACTTAAAGCCTCTGCAGGGCATATAAATAAGTTTTATCCTACTTTTTTGAGATACTTCTAATGTGTTATTTTGCTTCAGTATCACTACCCACAAGCTAGCTCTCCTACCATGTTTTTCAAGTGTCCTTTGCCATTTCAAACTCCTTTCAAATTTCCTGACTACTTTAAGCACATTTTTTTCCATTGATAAAGCAGCTTATTCTAACCCATTTTGACAAATAGCAGTGCTTGTTTCCACTGATGCAACCTCTATCTTGCAGTTTCACTTTCTTTCCACAATTCCAGAAGTATATACTGCCCTGAGGGTAAAAACAGAACAAAACAAACACCAAAAAACCCACACACACCCTGCAAAAAAACCCACAAAACAAACCCCTCCAAAAATACCACAGTACAAAACCTGAATGTCCTGTCTTCCAACTAAATTAATAAACTGTTTCCTTCTGTATTCAAATCTCATAGTACCTTTGGGTTTCAGTCAAGGATTTGAGTTTATTATGTAATACGGTATGCTAGAATGTATGTTTTGGCTTTTGAAAAACATCCATGGAAATTGTCCTTACCTCAAAGAATTTATAATCCAGGTAGGATAGAATTTTGTTGTTGTTCTTTATTAATCCCATCTTTCTACTCTGCTAATAGAATAAAAGAAATAGCAATAAAAAAAGTCTTACTTTTAGCTGGTGGTCAACTTTGTATCATTAGAAATTGCTGTCCTTTCACTATATTTGAAATCTTTTAAAGAGAGAAAATGATCAGTTTAAAGAAAGTGTTCTTCACATACTTGTGCAGAATGGTGTTTACAGAACAGATGAGGCTGAAGTAATAATCTGGGAAAAAAAAGGAGGTTTAGAGGCTTGGTGGTTTGTTGGGTTTTTGTTTTTGTTTTCTTTTTTTAATTTTATATTTTGGAAAAGTTTGAATGTAAATATTGGGGTGAATCAGCAAAAAGAATATTAATGGGTGAAAGAAACGCCATTTTCTGTCTTGAGGTGCCTGGAGTTAGTATGCAGTACCAAAGAGAGATTACATTTCATAAGCGTAAGATAAAAATACCTTTCAGATGTTAACGCCATTGTTAGCTTAAAGTTTATATGAATCTGGAGAGTCTGAAAAGCTATTGCATTGAGAAACACTGCATAGAAAGGGATGATAATTAGAAGTGAATGTAGGGTCAAAGGAGGTTTTTAAGTGGAACGTTAATGGATTGGAAGAAGCTTAGAGGTTATATAAAAATAAAGAGTACATTTTCTAGCACAAATCTAGTGAAAGTCCACAGATTACTTTCATCTTCAAGAAATGGGATTTGTATTAATATTGTACTGTATTCCATTTAGTCATCTGAAAAAAATTATAAACTCTATATGCTATGTTTTTGACTTCTTACATTTTTTAAGGAACAAGTGGGATGGGAATAGGTATGTGTATGTTTCTGTATTGGATTTCAGAGGCAGCAATGCCAAAAACCCCAACTTCATTCTGCTCTGTGGAATTACTTCATATTTATAGGGTTGTAGCTGAGAACAGGTTTTGGATTTGTGTTTGTTTCCTCTAATACTTCTTTCAGAAAACTTATTATAATACTTAAGAATGGAAAAAAAAAATCTTATTCTTCACTGTTCATAAACGGCCTACAGAATTATGTTCCTTTTTTAAAAATTAAAAAAAAAAGTGGTTTTTATTTTGAAGTTAATAATCTATAGCAACTTTTATAAGTTTGAGATTTGACATAAAGTTTAAAAGTCTATAAGATAAAAGGTTGTAAATATATATATTTTAAAGCATTGATAATAAATACTAAGGACTTTGCCTTGCCTGTTTTTTGTTGTTGTTTAGGGGTTTGGGATTTTTTTTCCTCCTTTTCTGCATTGCCTTTTCAGGTCTATCTTTAGAGACTTCATCATTCAGAGCAACAGCAGTGCAGCAAATGGAGAAGTAATATGAATCCTAGCAGAGAGTTTGACCAGAGTGGGGATGAGAGCAAGAGTAGGCAGATTGAGGTGAGTGACTAAGAGAAGGGTTAAAAAAAACACATAGAAGAAAATGTAGTCAGAAGACAGCAAACATAAGAATTCCGGAAGGTAGTTTACAGAAACAGGTGCACATTCTGTATTTTGTGCGGTGAATGACTGTGGGGGGAACGCTGATTTAGCAAACGGTTTTTATAGCTGATGAAGGATGAGCTAACCTGGCTTTGTTTAACAGCTTTGCGTAGGAGCAGGGAATGCGGTGTCCCATAGTAATTAAAAGAAGTGGGAGGACTGGGCGATGGGGACACTGGCATTGAACCTCATTCAGCAAGTGGCTGAAACCTGTGAGAAAAAGGAGTAACATTCCATAAGGAGAGCACACCAGAAGAGAAGAGACCATTATTAAGAGAGAATCAGTTAAAAAAAAAACAAAAAACAAAAAAACAAAACTACAGAACTGGTGTGAGAGTTCTATATTTTTATATTTTGTGGTTAAGACTTGCAGAGCAACATGCAATAAGGCAAACTCTTACATTTGGGAAGAAAAAGTGCAAAAATTTACAACTGCTGTTCTTGTCTGTGCAAGAAACCAACGTAACTAACTAGACACAATTAAAAGTCAATCCTTGTGAACTTGTGGGGCAGAAAACTGAAAATGGAAAAATAAGTCAGAGAATGGTAGTTCTGTATTATTTCTTAAAAACTAATGTTTTATATTATAGCAATTTTAAATATGATCATGAACAGAAACTAATCTCAGACAGTGAGATACAAGTGCAGCTACAGTCCACCTGAAAAGAACAGATTCGCATGCTAGCCTTTTGTTTTCACAAGTCTTGTCCAACAACAAAAAAAACAACCAAACAAAAAACAGGATAGAGTGAAACGATTACACACTTTTGCATCAATGGCAGATCTCTACCAAAGATAAATCACCACTAGGGGAAGGAAATGTTATGAAAATAAAGATGACTAGCAGTAAGGTAACATTTAGACTGTGATTAGTGTTGGTTCTCCTTCAAACATCAGCTATAAAGAAGAAAATGATTGAAAAACAAAAGTATGTATGTTTCTCTGTGTGACACAGGAATTGGAGCTTATATTTTTGATACTGACAGACATCCAAAGTAGGGTTGAAGGGAGGAAAAAAAAAACCCAAGCTAAAAAAAACCAGAAAAAGTATCTGGACTAAAATCTGAATCCAAGTAAATTGACCTAAATTGTCAGATTTCTATCATCTTCACCTTGATCAGTAATATTCTACTACTTTTTATTATTACTTTGGACTAGATCTTGGAAGCATTATGAAACCTCTGGTATCTCCACGTGTTATTTTATGAAATCAAGGTTATCCACTATTCTCTCTATTACACTTTTATATGTACCAGAACCTAGACCCTAAACAATGTTATTTCATAATGCTGCTTAGTTGTAAGACATTTTTGTAGTATAAGTGAACTTGATGGTCATGTGCAATCTCTAGATTACCTTCACTTTAATAGGTGTTACTAATTAAGATGTGAGACACCACAAATCTTTAAATATTTTCAGGGTTGTGTACCATCTCTATCATTCTTCTTTTTGTAATATCATCTCCATCTGCCCTTTCAATTCCCCCCCCCACACACACTTGCTTACTTCAAAACACTAAAGACTTTGTGCAGAGGAGTGTATTATACATAAACTTTTCCAGTTTGGGTAGACAGATATTTGTCCTATATGTATGTAAAAATTCTCACACACACACCCCCTTCCAAAGCCCTCCAGAGTTTTATATGTTCGGAGACAACCTCTCTGGAAATTATGATTGTTTCTAACTGCAGATTACAAGTGAGATAAATATATTCATCCTTTATGGCGGCATGTGGCCATAGAGAACAAAAATATCTATTACTGACAAATCAGGTACCGGGCTCCCCATGTGACACTAAAAATTTAACCTTAAAACAGGAGGATAGTTGGAATAAAGCCTTTTTTTTCTCCTCAGATTTTTCATTTAGAAGACTGTACAGTGCTCCTTGGTGTTTGGCTTTAAGCTTTCCAGCTAACTGAAACATAAATATTAGCATGTTTTGTAAAAGACAGCTTTTGTAGAAGACCTACTAGGGTGCAAATAAAGAAAGATCGAAGTGATACTGGTATATCATTTGTTATCCCTTTCCCTCCCTACTAAGATCAAGCATGCTATAGCCAAAAGAGAAACAAACCATTATAAGAAGCTCCAGAACAATAAAATTAAAATAAAACCTGCTTAGTCCAAAGGTTATAAGACAGCTATGCCAAACTAAATGCTCACTGCTGTCAAAAAAAAAAAAAAAAAAATGTAATTAGATTCCACCATTTTCTCCTTTCATTAAAGTTGTGCCCTCACAGGGCTTCTGTTGCCTAAAGCTGGCACTTTCTTCAGTGAACCAGGTTGACTTAAAGTGACAGAAAAGTGTTTCAAAAAGAGACAAATAGTTCATGTTTTCTGTAGGTTTATTGAGCAGAACTGGCTGACCAACAGGTCAGTCAGGCACTAAAGCTGACACAGGAACGAGTTTGGGACCTCCTATCTTTGAGTACAGGTTGAAATACTTATATCATCCCTTTGTGGCAGCACTGAGTTTGGCTGAGCCATCTCAAACATCTTGCAGGATTAAGTCTAAAGGATTTCTCTCTCCCTTTAGCCAGCTGACCTGCTATTGATACGTTCCTGACACTCATTCTCTCAGGATTTCTACCTTTCTGAGAGAGGGAACCTGTTCTTTGATTGCATACATTAGAGAAAACCACCATCTAGCACATCATATTTCATAGCTTTTCTTCATTTCCGAATGCCTCCAGGGGCTATAAATTGACTTGCTAACTGTCATCATCCCTCCTCATCAGGAAACTGTTTACCTTTACTTCACAAGAATCCTTCAAGTTGTCTAACGAAAACAGAATTGTCTCACTACCTTGGAAGTATTCACAATGCCACTTCTTTAAACAGATGTTCTCACATACTTGGCTGCCTAATTAACGGTTTCCCCCTTCTACCTTCCAAGTGATGAGTCACCCTGGAATACAGTTCAATTTAGAGTGAATCAACTCCATCTACTGAACCTTGTGTAAATCTATATGTTAACAAACATACTTGTTACTAATATATTACTCTGTTCATTATTGAAACTTCACTGAAATCATAAATTATGCTAAGTGAGCACTGGAGTAATAGGAGATTTACAACTCATACTAAACCAGCCTATAAATACCTAAGTAGACACTTTTTATGGAATTCAGTTGTGGCTTACTTTCCCAGTTAAGTTTAATGCTTCTATATTTCAGCTTCTTCCTACAATGAGAAGATGACTAGAGAGAATACTTGATGGAATATCATACATTCTGCCTTTAGTCATATGCTCTAATACATATTGTGTACACCAGTAAGTGTTTTGTGGTAAATGTGGTAAAAACATGTTGGGTAAAGCTCCAGCATTGGTTGCCCAGTTTAACAGGCTTATAAGCAATTTTCACAAGGTTGAGCATTTCTAATTACTATTATTGGCAAAAGGAATCTCAAGTGCTTGGCAAGGCAATAGTCACTGACAATCACTGCTGCATGTAGGCTCATTCTTGTGTGATGAGGCAGAATCAAAATTATTATTAGCATTCTTAGACCATCCAGAGTTTTCCATGATGATAGCTTCCTCCATTCTTACCAGCAGAATTGTATTGGTGAACACAGTGTTTTAGGGAAAAAGGAAATGCAGGACAAAATCCTCATCTCCTTCCGGCAACACAACTGTCTAGTTATCTTTTCCTGAAGAGCTGTTTGCAATGTTTTTATAGACAACAGTTCTTTTGTTAGAGGAAGAACAGAAGTTCTTGTTAGGAGAACATGGTAATTGTATGAATAAAAGCTAAAAAAAAAATGAGTTTGCTCAAACCAGTGTTTCACAAACAGCCTCAGTGCCATCTAATATGTACATGATAGGGATGTATATCAGTTCTTTCAGTGGACTCCAAGTCCACAGAAAACTCCCTCTGTAAAAACGCCCTTTTTGGCCTCTGCTTGGAATACACACACACACGCGCGTACATCAGTTGAAAACAGGCCTCCAAGAGCACAGGTTTAGAATAAACTTAGCATAAAATTCTTTAAGTAGAATTTACTCAGACATATTTTCATTGATTTTAATTCGCATAAACCAAGTAATTGTCCAAACTCAGATTCCAACATCCTCCTTCCTAAATTAGTTCTACTTGAATATTTGGGGAGTAAGGGGCACATCAATGTGAATTCAGGTGCAATGATGATATCGCATGCTGCTATTGCTACTTTTTCAGTGTCTTATCACCTAGACTATAAGAAAAAGCCATGGAAATGGCACTAATGATGTTCTTACAAAATACCGCCTGAAATGACACCAGGTGGATGAAGAAAGTAGTCATCTGCTGCAACTAGGAGCAAACTGTTCACTGTAACATAATAGAAAAATAAGGTACTTCAACTATTTATCTTTTTGTTCAAAATATGAGTCAGAGGTGAACAGGTTTAATGTTTATAGACCTCCTGAAAAAATTGTGTTCATAGAGCACTTGTGGATAATTTACAGCTATTGTTGGTTTAAACTTATTTACAGGCATTTTTAATGCAGCGAATGTGATTTGTTCTCTGTCTGACTTTCCCTCCTAAGGATCACTTTGGTAGCAAAATAAACTTTACAATGACAGACTAAATAGCATCATTTCTGCTAGCACAGCTTTTCAGCACAGTAGAAGCAGCACTCTGCTGGACCCCTGCTGCTGCTGCTATGGTTTCCTATCTTTGTTTGAAAAGTTAAAGTTGGTAGCAATACTTAAACATTTAGGGTCACAGATCCGTAGCCCCAAACCTTGGCATCCTAGTCCTCAAAAGATATTGTGGGTAACAAACCATGCCAAATCTAATTAGAGGTTTCCCCTAGGCTCCTGCATTTAACACACTTCTGATCTTCTGTAAGTGAAAAGTAGCTTCTGGTGTTGAAAATTAGTTTACATTTAACATTTCATCAAAAACAATGAAAAATCTTCTATCTCAACTCATATAAAAAACTTAAAAAAGGTGTATTTCAATTATCTTGCTTAGGGGCTAACCTTGTGCCCGTAGAGTATCCCATGGATGTCCCTGAAACACTAGTCTTACTGAAGGAGCCCGTTAAATATGATTAGCCGCAAAGCACTGAATCAAGTGTAGAGCCTTCATTGAAGTCAGGAAACATCCTCTTCCAAGGTCTGGCTCTGAGTCTTTGTCCTCACCAGAGACAAAATAAAATAAACCCTGGAGGCATGGGAGTTAATCAGAAAGCAGTTTGCTCTCTAAATCCCTTTGTGATGCCATCACACTGTTGGAGTACTTCTGGTTTCCCAGATGGCTAGCTTTATCTACAATGTGCATGTTGGAAGTTGGGTGTTTGGTTTTTTTTTTTTTTAGTTTTGTTTTGGGGTTTTTTCCCTGTCAGAAAGGTGACTTTATGTTTCTTCCACAACTATCTGCTCATTATAACTGCCTTACTGAAGATACTCTCACATATTCAGGCATTTCTTGGACTCTTTTCTGATATTAATGTGTTTAACGTCAAAGAAAGTTTATGTTCATGGAAAGAACACAAATGAGGTTTTAATACATAGTTGGGTACCTTTTTCTGTGCTGATCTGAGCACATTTCATGAAATATCATTTACATCTATATCCTTAAGACCTTAGGGAGTTTTCTTGTGTAATTTAAACTTTCTATGCCCCCATTAACAGCTTGCTTTTGTCACAGGATAATCGATGCTTAGTACTCCATACCTATATTTCTGGTTTTGGGTTTTTTGGGGGTTTTTGTTTGGTTGGTTTTTTTGTTTGTTTTTTGTTTTTGTTTTTTTTTTTTTTACAAAATTATCCAAGAATTTAGTCCTTTCTAAAAGTATTACTCAGCTCTTGAAGGCTTTTAGTTAGTGACTTGTAGCTATAAAAAATCTTGATGCTAATAATGTCTATAATGTATGCACAATTTCATTGCCTAGAGGTGTTAAGCTTGTGTTAGAGTTGAATTACTCTAAATCAGACAAGTTTCCTTCCTGGGCATGAGACATCAGGATCAATTAGACTGTTTGTTAGAGTAGCACATTTATTGTCCCAATATGTTTGTCCCAAATAACTAAGTTATTTTAAACTATTACTTTATGTGTGGCTCTTCTACTCTTTTCTTGTTATTGTAACCTGGACAGATTTATAGTTTTGGAGACTATAATCTCTGAACTACATGTTTTGCAATTCAGCCTTCTTTGTAATCCATATCCATTGTTATGTATATTTTAAATTGCCTATTTGTGCACAGTCCTCTCCTCCCTGCCACAATCTCATTGTATGATGTAGTACTTCAGCAATTAATTTTTTACTAAAACCAGCTAAAGACAAGACATCAGAATGTGTCTTTCCAACTTCACTATTTGTTTTCCTCTGTTTGTCTGAACTACTCTAACTGTCACCTGAGGTTAGAAACTAAAGTTTGGTCAAAATAAATTCAGTTTCAACAAGTTTATGTTTCTGTTTCACATCAGAATGCACTCATGTTCCCAACTTCCCTACTTTTTCATCATTTTTTTCCCATCAGTTTCTCCTCACATTGTGTTCTGCGACTCTTGTAACCCAATATATAGATCAAATGCTTGTCAAGTTGTGTTATGTAAATCTAACAGCAAAGACAAGTTTCAGAAAAATTGCTGGAAGAAAGGAGAGACTGAATAGTTCTGGATACTATCACCAAAAGGTTTAGGTTCCTCATTTTCCGTCAGAGGTTAGAAGGTTGAGTGTTATAGCTTTGGGCTCTTTCTACAGTAAAGCATGTAAATTCCTCTTAAACACAAGCCTTGTACTATCACCTCCAGTCTGCTGCTCGTTTAGCAACCTTGTTAATACCCAACTAGCTCTATGTGTCTCTGAATTCTTCACCAACACGGTGCTAATCAGAAATTCTTAGTCTAGTCACTAAAGCAACAGTTCTGGATCATCTCCAAATCTGTTCCCTACTAATTGCACTTCAGAGAACCTGGCTGACCCTACTCTGAGGCTTCCAAAACAAGTCTAATCCATGTGCTCTTTAGAAGCTTCTTGTAAACTAAATTGAATAATTGCACAAATATATGTGTATACTATGAAATTAAAAATTTTGGTACAAGAAGGGCAAAACATGCAGCAATAGTCTTTGTTAGACTTTCTAGTCCCATCAAGGATCATAAAGACTGAACACCTTCCCAAATGCAAACTCTGTTCAAGGTATGTGTTGAGGGGTGCTCAAAGGGATGGGAAGGAAGAGGAAAGAAGAGCAACAGGTTGAACTCTCAGAGAGTATGTAGCAATATTAAAGCTACACCACCTCTGGCAGTAGCCAGAAGCTAATTTGTGGGAAACAGTAGGAGATTCACCAAATTGATGTCCTTACTGTGTATATGACATATCAACTCCAGTGACAGCATTCACTGACTTACAGCCTTTGTAAGCATGGTTTAATGGTCAAGTGAGACCTGTTTTGCATTAATCAGTCTAATCCCAATTTGTATCCATTTATAAGTTTGGCAACCCTGACTGAAAAAAAGCCCTACAAAACAAAACAGCTTCATGTGCTTCATTCCTGTACAGTGTTTCCACTATATCCTGACACAGGCTGTGCATTTTGAGTCACAAGAAGAAAAAAATTCTGATCAGTGTTACTAGACATTGTACATCAACATAACTGATGTTAACCTATATGAGGTATGTATCATTTTTTCAATGCCACGGATTCCTTGTATAAGGAATCTGAAATATATTATAGTGGCTTACAAATCCTCAGTAAAGATAAGAGCACTTTGGAGGAGAAAATTATCTCAAATTGCTTTACTATTTTCTTTGTCAGTATGGAAAAGAAAGAAACCAATATTGACAGTCACATGAGTTGTTAGCTCTTGTGATATTCCCCCCCCCCTTCAAACTCAACACTTTACAGGCAAGATGGTAATTTCAGTGCACTCCCCCAGGGAGGCATTAGGGGCCAGGAGAACTTACCGGTGAGAGCCAGGATTGCCAGGCTGCCCTGCAGAGCAAGACAGGTGGCAGGTTTTTTCAGGACTCACATTGAACTCCAGGAATGAAACAGGGGATTAAAGTTCAAAGCCATTACTAACTGAATCCAGCTAAAATTTGGCTTAAATTGTGAAACTGGTAAATTGGCCAAGTCCAGTTTTAGTCCTTGCTCCTTTTTGTTGAAAGTCAAACCAACATAAAAATTTGTCCCAAAGGAAGCATGACTTTAGAGACCATAAAGAATGGTCCTTTTCCTTAGCAAATAGCAGAGGTGTGAGTACATGCCCTTTGGGAACCATAGCTATCATGGGGAAAACTCATGTCATGTTCCCAGTGGAATAAGACAACCTGTCATGTATAAACAAGCAGGTGTTCAGCATTCAGCTGTGTTTCTGCAAATCATTCCTACCCTCTGCATGTATTGAGCTTGCTGGGAAAATCCTTAAGCAAGTTCTGCTGACTTAACTATAGGGGTGTTTCTTTACTTCATCTGGAAACAAATAGCTGAAAATGACAAAGATCTAAAGTACAAGTTGATTTTATCCTCTTAAAACTGCTTAAGAGTAATCGGTCTTAAGGAAAAGGTAATTCCTAGAACAGTTTGGGAAAATAAAAATGAACTAAAAAGTAAATTTTTCTTTCATGCCAATTGAGGTCAAAATCAGTATTTATAAACTGGTTTTCTTGTTCACTTCCGTCTTGGTTTGCAAAATTATCATCTGTACAAAAGATAAAGGAAGGATGCACTTACCTTTCTGAAGTACTAGGTAGCCAGATACAGAAAGAAACAATAGACCTTATGTAATGAATTGGGATATGTATTGGAATCAAGCAGTTAATATCCAGTAGAGCAAAACAAAGAAAAAAACACAACCCCTAAACACAGCCAGTACCACAACCAACCCTGTAGAAAGAGATCCTTATTGTCAGAGCACTTTGGCTACGGTATGCTTATTAATGGGTAAAGGCCATACCACTTACAACTAGAACCTTCACTGACACCCTGTATAAAACTTAAAATCGCTATAGGTTCATAGAACCTTTTTTCTTTCCAAGAAAAGTTAGCCATTAGCTAACTGAATTCCTACTGAACAGGCATATGTCTTACAATTATTTTCATAGTTTAAAGTGCTGCCAAAAAAACCCCAAACCCTCTAACATGGAAATGTATCTTTTCCTTTGTTGTCTTACAGACAAAGGTAGAATGCAATAGTAAGATTTTATCCTTGGATTCTCTTTTGCTTCGCTTTGTTGTATGGGTTGGAGATTTGGGGGCAGGGGGGGCAGACAAGTAATATGCCTGTATGTAAGGATTAATACTTTATTGGAAGGCTGCCTTTAAATCTGTTAAACCTTTTTATGTAGGAGGTTGGTTTTCTAGCCACTCTCCATTTGTACTGAACTTTTAGTGAGTTTTTAGTCAGTTACAGTTTTGTTCTGGACTGAAAAGCAGAAAAAAAATTAAAGTCTGATTTTAAGACAAAGTACAGGAATTGTAGTTCATGTGACTCCCCTGACTCCCCAGACACTGAAAGGTGATTGCTTAGATCTCACTTCAGTACTGCATGTTTATGTACTTGCATCCATAGCTGATGCAAGCCAAAGTATTAAAATTGGCTTTCATAGTTTTGGTCATTTAAGTCAGAAACAAGCTCTCATTAATCCAAGTAGAACTGGATTTGACTTATTACTCATGAAAAAAGTAATTTTACAAGGATCAAGTCAAACCCCTCACCTACAACCTGGAATACTCTAAACCCACAAGGAACTGAAGCAAATATTGATAACGCTGATATTGGCACATCCAAGTTTCAGACATCATATGGACTGTGATGATTACAAAAACTTGCTACAAACTGGATCAGGATCAAACAATAGTTCAGGTATAGCATCAAGTTAGAAAAAACATGTCTCCAAATATTTGAGAGATTAGCCTGTACTGAGCCTGTGTAATTGCTTACACAGCTCTCAGTATCCAAACTATGATACACCTGAAACTTCAAAGACTCATCTTTTTCCTGCATTATGTAGTTTTGTTACCTGAGGCAGACGGATATGGTTTTACAGTGCCATTGATCACATGTTCGGAAGGGGATAACCCTTCCAGATGGCCCTTGCATGGAGGATGACACCAAGAATGGTTAGGCACCTAGAACACACACCATCCTAGCTCAAAACAGTCAGCTCAGAAGAGGTAACATGGTCCTATGCTGTAAAGTCGCACAGAATAGGTTACAAGTTTTTTGATAGTAACAGACTGGAGAAAATTATATGTATTACCCCTTGCCCTGCAGCGCAGGCTGACATGCTGTCCCTATATAGGTACTGGCACAGAGCTGAAAGAGTATTTTTTTTTTTATGGGGTTCATCAGTACCTAGAAAGATGAAATAAAAAGCATAATATGTTCCTGACATAAAGGAAAAGCACTTGTCAACACTACCAATGGGCTAATGAAGGGTCAACCTTCAAAGATACCTTATCTTCTCAGCATCTTAAGGTATCCATCCTTGTTTCTGGAAGCCCTGCCTGGTATTTTGATGCCTAGTACTTTGCTCATGTGTCCATCCACTCCTTTTCTCAATTTTCTTCTCTCAAGCTAGAAATACAGCAGATGTCCTTGCAAGTTAAGAAGGAAGCATATATTTCTCCTTCCTGTTTGGGCTTTCTGCTGGCTGGAAGCAATAACCTTCAAAAGGTGACTGTCAGCCAGATTACTGGCAAGCAACATCCTTGTAATTCCAAACAGCAAAGAATAAAAGACAAGGGCAAGTACGACTGTTTTTTTTTTCCTCCTGATGCAGCAATCTGCTTTTATTTTTATGCAATCACCATTATTTCCATTAGAGACATACTTTGAAAGGTTCTTTGACATCAAAGATTAAAACTGACAAAGAAGGATCGAGAATTGCTCCAGCCTATAATATTTGGAAATTACAAGCCCAACTCTGCCATTAGATGTTGATCACATTTTACAATAACACTGATATGGCTATATTTTGCTATATTCAGTTGGGAAAAGCCAGTATTTTTCAAGTGCTATCTTATTTATCTTAATTTCTGTAATAGCATCCATCAATATTATTTCTTGACCCCCACTACAGCTTGTGTCACTGCATATAGTTTCAGGGCCTCCCCGAGAAAAGGATTCCTATATAGTCATATGATTCCATTGCCTATAGCACAGACTATACCAGTATGAAGTTTCTTCTTTCTCAAAAGAGTAAATTGTTTTTAACCAAACACAGTAACTGTTGTGACAGAAATAGTGACTGGGGACCCAGACATCATGCTAAATTGGGGGTGCAGATGATTGCAAGCATGAAACTGCCTCTGCAGGTACTGTGCCTTTTTTTTCTCACCCACAGAAAACCACCTGTTTTCAGGCTCCCCACCCCCCACCTGTACTACTCAGTAGTCAAGGTATCTCAGTTTGGAAACAAAAAAATACCAAAACCAGCTCCCATGGTTTTCCAATCTGAAAGTAGAATTTTATGATACATTCTTTACTTCATTCCAAAAAGCATGTTAAATTAACTTTTGTTCATGTTTACTGTCAATACTCTGTATTTTCATTCAAGTTAGATTTCTTGATTTCCACTGTTGAAAATAATAATAAAAAAAAATTTAAAATATGAGTTTCAGCAAATATCTCTTTCCAGCCACCTCAGGCTCTTAAAAAACCTTATATGTTCACACACACAAGACAAAGAAGATGACAAAGACTTATCTTTAAAATAAATCTGTAAGAGTTTAGACAGATCATTTGGATTGCCATGAAAAATAGGGGAATTTCTAGATTATAACTTCTGCCCAGACACTTTGTGTAGTAGTCACCTTCACCACTTTAAGTGCACGTTAGACAGGAAAGTTGAGAGAAGGCACTTTTAGAAGCATAGCACTTGGATTTAAGAGATACAGCGTCAAATCCTGGTTTATGCTACAGCCACTGGGTAACCTCTGAAAATCTGATTAGGCTGGGTTATAAAATCTGTTTTTCAAAATGCAAATTAGTGACCAATAGGCTTCACCAGAATACATGATTTTCTTGGCATTAATTGTATAAAACTACTCATGTAAGTTAGGCACACATTTAAGCATTCTAGAGTAAAACAAGAATTAATCTTATTGCTGTGTTATTTATGGGAATACGAGGAGGGGGAAAAGTCAAGCTTAAAAATTTTATTTGGTAGAACTATATTTAAGACACAACTCAAGGTTGCTTTCCAGGTTATAGCGATACCCCGCTTTCCCTCAGATTGGCTCAAGGAAAATGACTGATGTTTGTGTTAGACTGTTTGAGCTGTTTGCTAGAATTACTTTTTATGAGCTTAATGAAGTGCAAGGTTAAATTGTGACAATAGCTGCTATGGAAATGTGTGTAGCCAGTAATAGTTAACTAATCAAATTTAGTCAAGAAAGTGACAATTTTACATACATAATGCACAGCAGCTACATTTAAGGGAGTTGCCCTTTTCCTATAAAGATATTTGTTACTCTGCTTCTGCCAAGCCATACTGTAGTCAGCCTTTGTAATGCTGAAGTCAAGAAAACTTGTCACTTTATTTCTGCTTAAATAAGCATGTGACTTTGCGCAGTTGTTTTTTTGGTGAATGGTGAGAAGCACTGCCAAAGAGGTAATTGTGACCTGCCTAATCTTCTATTCCAATGATTAACAGCTAACAAGACCAGAAAAAGGAAAAGTTTTCCAATGAAAACCAAGAAGGCAGAGCATTGCTTGGGTTTTCCCTTTGCTTGTTTTAAAGTTAAAACTTCTTCTAGTAAGCCACACTTACAAAGCTGGTTGTGCCAGGACACCACAGTAACTGATTTTGGGTCCCTCTTTATCCCTCCTCACTCTGAGCATTGGTACTATGAAGGTCAAGTGTTGCTTAGGAGAACTTAACTACCTTCAAAACACTACAGGATGAGGAGATGAAGAGCTTTGCTTTTGCTAGAGCATTAAAACATTTAAAGAAAGTTATTTGATATTTTCATTTGGATATAAGTTTTTAAGAAAATTAGTGTCTTATTTTTTCCACCATGCTTATTTCTTAAAGGAGAAACTGGTTAAGTTCACCTTGAACTTTTAAAGGCTGATTCTTACAGCCATATTTAGCTTGATAATCTTTTTATTATTATTATTTTCTTCTTCATTCTTATTCTTTGAACCTGAGCAAAGCCACCAAAACAGAGGCATTCCTACACTGAGATTGCACGACATCCCTGACAAGGAAAGTTGAATAAGAGGAAGGCACATTTGTCCTCTTGCAAACCTTCAGAAGCAGTGGTGAAGTTCCCCTGGACTATGATAATCAGTGTATCCCACTTCTTCACATGAGAGCAGGACAAGAGGATTAAAAAACAAACAAACAAAAAACCCCAACACATCAAAAACCTTTGCCTGGGTTACATTGTAAAAAAAGAATTTACCCCTGGATTGTCAGGAGGTGGGGGTGTGTTTCCCCTTGAAAAACAGCTCCAGCTTATGGAGCTTTGATCAACTTGTCCTTCAAATAAACTTTATAGTTTCCCCCCACACCCTTGTTGTAACTTACTTCACTCTGCTCATCCAGCCTGTTTTCTGGCCAACGCTAAAATCTAGACGAAATCTGAGAAAGAGGTTGATGAAAGAGAGATGAGCAAAGTGCCACAACAGGCATTTACAAAATTTTTGCGCTAGAGTTTGTATTACTAGTAAAAAATAAGCATAAGTACATGTTGAATTTGACTAAAAGTGTTGTATTTTGAGCATTTCTTTTTTTTAGCATGCAGATAACTTGCATTCACTTATTGAAATCAGGCTTTCTGCCCCCCCCCACCCCCCTTAGTTTGGCAGAGGATGGGAATGTTTTTAATGAAAAACTTCATTCTTAGGCTGAAGTATCAGCAGTTTGACTAGGCTATGATGTTTCAAAAAGCTCATTGTAATGTACTGTAAACAGAGTACTGTTGCAGCATGTTAGTATTGCTCCCCCCCCCCCCCCCACACAAATTCTATAAATGGGAGTAGAAGTTGCCTGAAAAAGCTTGTATTCCAATTAATAATGATAGTACCCTCACTGTGTTACCTAGTCCTCTGCATACCACAATAAAGCGTTAAATTCTTAAATCTGCCATCACGCTGAAGAGAGGTCTCTAAGACTGCCCAGAATAGCAACCATCTTTCCTAAAAGTGCAGACACAGCATACTAGAAGAGCAATGGCCACAGCCTTAAGACTATAGAATCCACTTGGATGGTACTAATTTATCAAGGAAACTACACTTTTTGTTAGAAGACAAATGCAGGGCCAAAGAGCCCCAGGTATCTTCAGACCTTACATAAGTGATTGCCAGGTACTTGTTCTGAAGGATGATACCATTTTCTGCTATTAGTACCAAAAGCAGCACAATTACGTAGCTAGACTAAATCCAGGCACAGCTGCAGCTACCAGTCCTTCAATATGCATTTTCAGTGCAGTAACAGAGCCACTGAAAGAGTGGCTGTAATGGGAACCCTCAGGGCACCTCATCTAGGGATTGCTGAAGTCCTCTGTTCTCCGATACATAAGAAACTGCTTAGAGAGTCCCAGTCTGTCCCACACCATCTGATACCACTGATAATGGGTGTGTTGACTCATAGTATACGACAAGAAGTGGTGATGATCAAGCAATTCTGTGACAGCAGCTTTAAGCCGTAGGGTAATGTTTCAGACAAGAAATCTAAATAATACTTTTGCAGCCATTTCTCTACACACATCGCACTCGTACCCCTTCCCCAGAAGATTGAGCATTAATAGGGTCACCTAGGTTGTCTTGCAAAGTGATTATTTTTAATGTAAGTTATCAAAATACAAGAAATGTGTTAGAAAGATTATTCTTACAGAGTTTAATGTAGGGTTTGCTTTTTGGGGGTTTTGTTATTTAAAAATCAGAGCTTGCTGTCCTAAGGCATCATGAACATCACTGCCTGGTTTTGTTACACATGTACAATTGCATCCACAATTTTCTTAATCTACATAGGAGAGAAACAAATGGCTTCTCTCCCCGCCCTTCTCAGAGTGCCAGGCAGTTTCAAGTATTACCGATCTTGAGCAATCATAAGTACCATATTTAGGGTGACAGATGGAAATTGTCATTGTTTCTATAAATATTTAAAGTTGCTTAAGCAATTTCTATGAATATTTTGCTGCTTTATAAATACCTTCAGTAATTCACTTTCTCAGTTGACTGTAATGACCACAGAAAGTAAAATAAGGAATCAGCATCCTTTACCACATGCCTTCTAAATAGGAAGCGGCTGTAGCTCTTGTTTTCCTATGTGCTATATTTTAATTATACATATGTAAAGCCCACACAGTGATATATTTACCACCAGAAGGTTTTACACTGACAAACATATCACGGTTTCAGTGATACAGCATAAAGTGAGTTTAGTCTTTTATGGGCTAAAGGCTTGGCATCCGTGAAGTTACGCTACATGTAGAAGTGGTGTTTGGGACCTGCACAAAGTCTGTAATGATCTTTTGTTATGTCAGAAGACAGAAGGCTAAAACCACCTGGATAAATTAAATACCCATATGGCAGGTCTGAATAATATGATGCAACCCAGTGGCCACATGCCCATGCTGCTGTGGAACAAGCTGCAGCTATTTCAGAGGGCAAAATTTGAAGTTACCTCACACCATAGTACCAAGGTCAGAGCATGCATTCCATATGGGCCAGGGCATATGCTCCATGTGTGTTCCTGTGGGTTTACCATCTATTTATTCAGTAACATTTCTACAGCAATTGATTAAGCTAGACTGAAATGAGATTCATTAGAAAAAAAAAAAATTAAAGAAAGAGGAGAGGGCAATTTTTAAACCTGGGATAGTTTTATGTCTAGTTTACAGCACAGTCCTCCAGTTCTTATGGTGGCAACTTCTTGAAAGGCTTTAGAACCACACCAATGCATAGTTGAAGTATGAGCTAAATAAATCATAGGTTTGTCCTGAAGTAGCCTGCTCTAAAACACAGTATTTTTGATTCCTTAAGAAAAGAAATACATTCCTTGTTGGGGCAGTCTAGCACTAAGGGGTGGCTGATTATGCCTCCATAAACAGTTTAGAGCTAAAGTTTAGATAAGGGCAATATGATTCACCTTGCATCTGTTGCCATCAGTGTACAGCAATTTAAATGTTCTTTCTGGTACTTGGTACAGAACATGTGGCACCTGAGATCTTAAAAAAAAAACAAACCACAAAACTATTTTTGAGCTGGGAAGGGGTATATTATAGAATAGTTAGCTCAGCCCCACAAAGACAGAGCATTTGACTTCTTACAGAAGTACTGAAGAACACCCGTTGCCTCTGCACCCTGATTTTCCAGGCCTACCCTTGTGAGGGATGAAGGAATTTAAGTTTAGAGAATTGGGAAATGCAAGACAGAGAGCAGATGTCCTGGCATGAAATGGGAAAGAGAGAAGAGATCCATGGCAGAAAGGCAACTGTCAGGTCTCATGTCTGTCAGCCTCCACTTTCCAAGTTCTTCACTTCTTCAATTTTTTAAGCTAGCTGCTGTAGAAAGCAATCCAGCTGCAACCAGGTCTGGCCCTAGCAGGGTTACCTCAAATGCAGCAGAAGTGAGACACGTGACAAGGGTCTTCAGCAGAATAATTTCTAGAGAACAGGCTATAGAAACAGTCACTCAAAGGATTTTGTACGAGGAGTACAAGTTACTTTTAAGTTTAGAATAACTGCAGAATGGAAGGAAGCAAGACATTGAAATATTGGAAGCAGTTAACACAGAGGGCGACATTCACCTAGTAAGTACTAAGATGTGTAACTCCTGCCCAAGTGGGTTATTTGAACCTACCCCTCCCCAAGCCAGCACAGGAAAGCCATTTTAGTACAAGCCACCCAGAAGCTGCCAGCTACTGAGGAGCAGGGGGAAAACAAAAGTTCTTCAGATTTTTTGGTTTTCTATTTATCACTGGATTATCTGAACTATCTTGGCAGCTAGCTGCTACTCTGGCACATGTAGTTTCCTGCAGATGATAACCCTGATGTTTGGCACAGATTAATTAATTTTCAAGCCAACAAAAATAAGTTTGCTGCTGCCAGTAAACAGCAGTGTGTAAAAAAAGTGGGGGACCAAACCAGACCGTTGTGTGCTGTTGCTACCAGGGTAACTTAGACAAGCTGAGTGCTTGCTGTACCGCCTCAAGAACTGCTGCAGCCAACAGCTTCCTTTCAACATTTACCTTACCAACTCAACCAATTTATATGATCACACCTAAACGTGAGAATGAAGGATTCAGGGGAGAAAAGGATACTTATTTTTCAGGTGCTTTTTTCTCTCACACATCAGTGTCCTGAAGTCACTATCTTTCTAGCTACTTCTGATCTGCACTGCAAACATCTGCGTTCTCAGAAGTCTTTAAAGTCTGCCACACACACACAGACCACAGAGGAAGTTCTTTTGAAGTATCCTTCACAGCAAAGATTGCTGACAGGAGAGATGATTCCCTAGTTATTTATCTATCAGATGGCTAGGCCCTGCAATACATTTTTCTTTCCAGTTCCTTAGTAAGAGTCCATGCTGGTAGTAGACTTTCCCTAAAGCTTTTTAACAGGTCAAGAAAGGCAGTTCCACAAAGAAGGATGCCAAAGAAGTGATCTGTGGCCGTGTGTGGTTGTGTAACAACCCTTTCCTCCTCCCAGAGTTTCTTCTGTTCCTCCAATCAGAACAGAAATAAGAGTCACTAGGAAATACCCCCAAGCATTTCCAAAGGAAAAAAAAAAAAATCTCAGCAGGTTGCTGGGTCTGGGATTTTCCTTTACTGAATGTACACAAATGCCTATTAATATCAGCCTCAAATTTCCACATTCTAATAGAATTAGAAGGTTAATTACATTTGAAGGGGTAGGATAAATAAATTAATTTATAGTAATTTATAAATTCATATCCATTTATAATCACTTTTGAAATAGAGTATAATAATCAGTTGCTCAAAGCTGTCCACTGTTAGTTTAGATGCCCAAGTATACCATGTCCAGCTTCTACCTATTGCTCTGCAGGTGCATGAGTCTTCATTTTTATTTTTTATCTTGTATACATCCAGGGCCAGAGCTGTTGGTACTAGTCAGACACTCAGTGCTTTAGGCTGTCTGAAACAGCACTACATATGTGCCTAAGCAACAGACTCACGCCCAAACTGTTTTACTTAAAGTTTATTTGCACTGTTCAGTATTGCAGGAAAGGATTATTATTTCTACATATTCACCTAGCCTGAGAAAAAAAGAACAACTAATTTTTTTAGAATGTCTATTAATAGAGGCCTCAAATTTCCATGTTCTGTTATTGATGTGGAATATCCTTAATTGTGTCTCTTTCCAAAAGCTCAGTTTTTTGTGGGCAAGTACCTGTCCCTAAATGGCCCTTCCAGTCTGTTGTAATCTGCTGAATGTGGGTTCTGTTTTTTTCAGAATGGGGGTGAGAACTTTTGGACAAAAAGATATTTTGGTATTTCAATCTATTTTAGGGCCTCAAAATATTTTGCTGCAAAAAACAATTATCAGAGCAGGTATGAAGAAAGGAAGAAATACTATCCAAAAAACCAAGGTGGTATTACTATAATTTTCATTTAAGTACCCTGCCATTCTAATTTCCTCTCCAATCTGACTTCTCAACTAAAAGCAAGGATCACTAATATAATAGTCAGTCCTTTCTTTCCTAGTTGTACCCATTTCTCCCCATTCTCAAAATACTTGTACTGGGAAAGCATCTAATGTGCACAAGCTCCCAGACAAAGACAGTAGTGCAGAAATTAGATTTTGTTTAGAGTTTATTTTTTTAAAAAATACAGAATTTGGCCTACGGTTTTATATTAAGATTCATGTCATATGGTATTATAATTCATATTACAATACAACACATTCACTTCTGCTAGTATTTGAAGCAAAGCCAGATATAACTATGCTCTAAGTTTCTACTTGAGTTACTTTACTTGAGTTAGAGTGAAAAATACAAGCTTGACTTGTGAGAAGTATATAAGTCTTTCTCTATCAAGCCTCAACATGTTAGCATGAGCACCCAAAGGGGAATCTATTATATCCTAGGAAACTCAGATATCAGAGTTTGAAGAATGCTGTTCTGATTTTGAGATCTTTGACATGTGTTAAGCCAGAAATAACTGGGGGGTTGGAGGTGGGGGGTGGGAGTAGGGGAATCAAGTTTCATAGGAATTTCTTATACCACAATGAATTTTGGTCTGAAATGAGAACCAAAAACTTTAAACAAAAGTTGTGCAGAATAGTTGCACATTTCATGAGTGCTAATATTTTTCTTTATTTTTTGACGTTTAAGTCCCTAAACTGTAGCCTGAATGCAACAAACATTAATTGTCTACATCTTTACTACCGCAAGCCCTCACAGCCAGTGAGGATACAATAAGATCCAAGATTCCTAACAGTACTCCAATTGTAGGATAACAGATCATACATATTCCCCAGTCACTTATAGGCTCCCAACTGATGCACCCCCTCTCCACATTTATAGCCTGTTGTGCCCTGTTTTTGACCATGGCACCCTAACTGAAAGGGTTGGCATATCTATCAGCTGAAGACAGATTAGATCTTTTTTCATTACTATATATCCAGAGAATACTTAAGTGAAAAAAAACCCAAACAAAAAACCCCACCCAACCCAAAACCTCCAAACAACCAAAAAGCAAACAAGGGGGTGGGTGAGGCCTTGGTAGAAAGTAAAGTGACAGTGTAATGCCTATATATACACTCATAGTGCGCATGGCCCTCTCCCTCCACAATCTATATGGGCCAAGCCATATATTACCCTTCTCTGAAGGCAGTCAGAGCTCTGCCTTTCTAGATTTTCCCCAAGGAATTTGAACAAAACAGGTGTAGAGACAGTACTGGTAAGCCCAGCTCCCCCAGGCATGTAATGAACAGCCCCAGTAAGATTTCCATAATGATTAACATTAAAAAAATATTATTCAGAGAGAATTACAAGCAAACAAGGAGATGGTCAAAGTGGAGAGTGGGATGGGGAGAGACAGTTGGGGTTCAACAAAACAGTGAAGCAATTTGACAAAGCTGGCACCGTAATAAAGTACCAAGGTCTTGAGGTGTCAAGATGAATATTATGTAACTGCTAAGAAATAAAGGTAGGGTATCAGCAATTTAAGGAAACTAGATCTATATATAAAAATCTGTAACATTGCTAGAAAGAAAAAGGACAAGGAGTCTCTGTGCAGACAGTTCAGCCTTAGAAGAAAGTATCAAGAGTCACTTGGTCACTGAGCTAGCGCTGCCTTTTGAGAACTACAAGGGGAAGTTCTTTTTCAAGGCATAACCTGGGAGGGTTTTTCAGGTTGTTTCAGATACACCAGATACTAGTTAGGAATTTTATCCTTGAAGTCTGCCTTTCAACTCAGGAACCCCATAGTGAAGTCAGAGCTGCCAAAGTCCCAGTGGCATTAATTTGGATGTGTAAAAACCTTTATAAAAGGACCCCAGTTACTTTGCATGATTTGTTGCTTTCACCATTCCATCAGTTTTTCCACCAGTCATGAGTTGAAAGATCTTTCACAGCAAAAGAATTTTTTTTTCTTTTTTTTTTTTTTTTTTACTTCTGTAAGAGAGTATGAGCTTTTTGGGAAATGGTGTGGGTCAATATCTAGCACTGCCATCTCCCAGTCCATACAAATTGCATTGCCACAGCAATACAATTCAGTATTATGATTCCAAGATTCAAGTTCTTAATTTTACAGTTAGATTGCTCCCACTATATATTGCAGTTTTCTGATGCCTTTATGCATCAGACAAACAGTGACAGCGTTCACATGATTGAACTAACACTGTATTTCGTGGATGCATTTCTTCCTTGGCTTTATGTAGTGGGGTGTTACCATAGAAACTAATAAAGAAAATACTTACTCATATGCACCTTATCTGATGCTTTTCTACTGAATATTTCTTTAAGCCTTGACGCAGTTAAGACACTGAGATGCCTTAGCTGCTTTTATTCTAATGGAGCTAAGTGGAGGGCATAAAGAATTCCACAGAGTTAGGGTTCTCTGTCGAAGCCAATGCTTTCTTTTCTGGTTGCTTATAGGTGTTAGTTTTAGCTTCTTTTCCTCCCTCTCAAAGATCCTATCACAGTCTTTTGCCTCTCATCTAGTCTGGTCTGTTTAAAAACTCCAGAATCAAACGTAGCTGTGAGGAATTGTATCTTTACAGCAAGAAAGCAGAAAGGCTTGAAGAAGGTGTAGTAACAGTAGGTCCACAAGAGTTCATCTATAAAATTTTAAATTAGTTTTTGTGTCTGTGTGCATGTGTGTATGCACATGCCCATGGGTGTTAGAGCAGACTACAAATTCAGATATTTTTCATGCTTGGCTCTCAAAGATCAAGAATTTCTGTCCTGAAGTTATTATAGACTGAAAAAGGTCAAAACTGAGAGCAGCAACACAGATGAAATAACTACCCCAGGATTACACACCTAGTTAACAACAGAATTAAGGACACAAATTCACACAGTCTTAATTTGTAGCCAGAGCTCTCTCCACTAAGCTATGCTAAGTAACAAAAGAACTATTGCATTGATTACATTAGGCATTAGTCATGTTTCAAAATGAAAATCAGTTTACTAGAAGGAGAAAGGTGATGGGCAAGTAATGATAGGTCAGTATGAATAACAGGTCAATCGACATAATGAACTAGATTTAAAAAAAGGAAAAAAAAAAACACAACAAAAACCCACAAAACAAAACCCAACCCAAACTCATTTAATGGGTGCAAAAATACTAGACTCCACAGCATAGCTATCTCCCAATAGTAAAAATTTCACAGTGCGAAAGCGTAGGACCATACTGACTTACCAAAGCATTCTTTCAGCTGGTTTATTGTAACATTCTACTGATAGTTGCAACATTTCCATCCTTTGTGCAGCCAAGTCTTGAATTTGTATCCTTGAATCAAATAATGAGCCTAAACTACTATAGCCTTAAAAACCCAAGATAACAGGTAATTCAGACTATGCTGTTCCCACCCCTTTGTATTGTTTCCCCACAAAATACACTTTCTCTAGCTGCTTCTGAATGTTACTTGACCAAACCCCCTAATACCAATAATGATAACCACAACTACCTTTTCCACTCTCACCTTTTAAAGCCTGGTACTTATCTCATGACCTGGTAATTGAATCAGGCACAGGTGATACTCAGTTCTTGAAGGTCTTAGTGTCTTAACAGGGTCAGAATACCTTACATTATAGATAGACATTTGTAACAAAGTATAAAAGAAAATATATTTAAAAAAAAAGAAAGAAAGAAAGGAGACTGATTAAAATGACTGAAGTAATTTAAAGCAGAACTTATATCTAGCTGGTGTTGCTAACATGAGTGCACATTTGTGTTATGCAGCAGCATAGAGGTATATGCATGCTGATTCCTCTAAAATAGTGCTCTGTGTAACATCAGGTTGCTTGAAACTGCTGCATGCAGATATAATTATGATCGCAAATAATTTAACTTGCACTGAATCACTATATGCAGGATTTTTCTGAATAAAATTTAATTCTTAGATAAATTATTTCATGTTTGTCATTAAAAGTGGTAAAGTCAATGAACTATGCTAATTATTAGTGGTTTTCCCACACTTGAAAAATCTTCGAGTTCAAATTCCTTAAATTTTATATCAGTATTTTTTTAAAACTGAAACCATGAATTAAGACTTAGCTTATTCTCTTATATGTGGTTTTCTAAAGCAACAAGATTCATAATATTTTTAGAGTTATTACAACATAAAACATTATAAATAATAATACACACCAAACAACTGAGGAGTTACTTTGCTCTCTGCTGAATATTGTTTCACTCTGAGTAACCATTAGCTTTTGAGGTATTTACATGATAGGGAATAAATACCTGTCCTGTTGTTTCATAAAGGATGAGAACAATTTACAGGGAAGTAAGGAAATGTATATGACACATAACTGTGAAAAAATTCTCACGCACTTTACAGACTATCACCATACAAAGACTAAGCTGTCCATCATTTTGGACACAGTCAAGGTTCATAGAAGTGTTGTCACATGGGGAAGCTTCCTTAGCTCCCAAACACTTTGTATAACCTGTGCAAATTTCAGAGAAACTTCCTCTTCCTTGCACTTGCATCTAATTTGATGTTCCTTTAGCTTCGTTGAGTAGAAGGCTGATAGTACAGTAATTTAAATTCACAGAAAAATATCAGTGTTCTGTATAGATATGAACTGGTATAACACTGTCACAGATTAAAAATTATTCTTCTACTGATATAATAATAATATATTTCAGTTATAGTTTTCCTTGGAAGAGAAATATATATATATATATACACACACACACACATATAAAGTAAAATAACCTGTTAAGCTTCACATTCCTGCAAGGCGCCGAAATGCTAGAAAGAATTACTATGGACACCACTGAAATGGAGCAGCTATTGAACAGTGCATAGTAACAGTAAGAAACATGTTAGAGTAGGACATATATTTTTAACATTATTACTGACAGAATAGTAGACATATAAGTACTGTGAAATGAGCTACAGCCATTTCTAGATGCAGAATTGGAAGCCAAGCTGAGGCTTTCAAAGTTGGGACTGGAAATGGCATACTGCTGGTGATGCAATAAAACCCTCCAAATAAGCCTGCTGGACTAAGAATGTAGCCCACAGGAATTATTAACATGGAGGAATAAGCTGAAATAGAACTTTGCTGGCCACTAGACTATCAATTATGACAGGATCAGCAATCACTTTGGTCTTCATATTTCTTTTATTAATAGACCACTGTTAGTGCTGCCAAATATTTTATAGCCTTACAAATGTGGTAATTTGCTTATTTCTTCTATATTTGAATCAAAGTAATATTAATGATTTTGGCCTTTGAAGGTTAAGACATTCATTTAGATATGCTACAGGGAAAATGAAGCAAAGTGGAGGAGTGTTTTACAACATCCTTACTTGAAACACTGTGATGGACAATACACAAACATAAACATAATATAAGCAAAAGAATATAGCAGAAAAAGAAGCTAAAGAGAAGAAAAAAAATTAGGCCTAATTTTAATTATGTAATTACTATTTTCACACTAAGAAGAAGTGGGAAGTGGAGTAGGGAACTGAGAAATGTTGTGGATTCAAAATTACTTTGATACTCAAGAAATAATGTAAAAAGGAATTTGCAAAATACCAAAGCAGAATGGAAATTATTTTTTCCTGCAACACAGTAGAATTTTTGTATATACCCTTTTGATTGTATAAAAAGTTCTGAAGAGGTGTTTGTACTTAATTATTAGCACAGTATCAAATAGCTTCAATCTACAATTCTCATCAAGTGAGAAAATAATAGGGAAAAAATAATATAAGTCTTTGATTGTGACAGATTGCTAACAGCATTAAGTCATAAAACTATTTGTGTTTATTAAGGTGAAACAGGTACTTCACCAACAGAAATATGAAGAAAAGTCAAAGAAACGTAAGATAAGTCAAAGAAACCACAACACAGGTTCATCATAGAATAACATAGGATTTTTATTAACCAATTCTCTTTTGGCAGAAAGGAAAGAAACACTGTAAGAGCCCTTTATGTTCACTTCAAATATGGAAATATCTGAATGTGCACCTCTACAGTAAGGTTTAAAATTAAAATTCCATATAAATATTCAAAAATAATATTTAATTTTTTCCATCAAATGTAAAAGTAAAAATATGCCAACTAGAAATAAGAACAAATGTCCATTAAATAATACCAATAGAATCCCATAGTACTGTTTTATGAACTGCCATAACTCTTCAAAGTAACCCACAGAAATCATATCCCCAGTAATCTGATTAAAAAAAACAAGAGTGCTGCTTGATATTCTTCAGAGACAACAGTGTTTGTATCCAAAGGCTATGTATTTTTTTTCAGTCAGTGCACAAAGATTGAATTTGAAACAATCAGGTTTTTATTGCACACAAGTTACATAACCTCAAAACAATTAAAAAAAAAGAATATAAAAGAAAAAAATCAGAGGACATGGGGTACTGATACTAAAATTAAAGATTAGGGTTGTGCCTTGAACATTTTTAAATATTAAATGATACTTGCCTGTTAAATAAGGATAAGAATTTAACTAATATATGGCTTTGTAGGGTAAAACCACTAAAATCACCAATGAACTTGTCCAGTGAGAACTGAGAGATATTTTACAGCTTTCTTTTCAGAACACAACTGGAAGTTAGGTGCCATGGGGCAAATATCTTCACTATTGTAAATTCTGCTCCAAGCTGATTCTTTAAACTGCCTTTTTAACTGTGTTATCTCTTAGAAAAAAATATTCTCATTTCTTTCTTTTTAAATTTAAGTTACCATTTAAATCATCAAAGTGAAATCCTGGATTTGCGTATGTTCAGTGAAAAAGCTTTTCATTGTCTCTACTCTTTTCAATACTCTTCAATAGTGCATTATTTATACTTAATCTTCAAGTGAAGATTTTCCTCCTTTTCTCATCTGTGTTACTCTTTTAAAGCCTCTAATTCAATTAATCTGTATGGTATCACCAATTACATTAAAAAATTGTTTTCAATCATATATAACAACTGGCCTTGCAGTGTACTGCTATTGAAATTAAATGGAAACTTATCAACATATAATACAAAGATCAATGTCTTATTAGTCCTTCAATTTTTATAGTGGTCAGTAGTTTAAAAAAAATACCATCCTGAACAGCAAGATACTCATAAACAAGTACACCATGAGAAAATGATCAGATATAATGTCCAATTTTAATAAATAAAGCAGAACACTTCCATTTAAAAAAAAAAAAAAAAAAGGCCTAGAGCTTTCTAATGGCCATAGGCAGTATTGAAGAACATGTACAGTTTTCAAAAATACTCAGAGTTGGCCTGATTTTATTTCTCCCCAAATCAGTTTGAATTTCACATAAGCCAAACTGTTTGTGGAAATATTTGTGTAAAAGTTTTCTCAAAAGAACCGTGGTCCTTCATTGGAAAGGAAAACCAAAACCGTGACCCTATTAACTAAATGCAGCTCTTGGTGTAGGGTCCAGGTCATGACTCTCTTCAATGTTTCCTTGTTGTTTAGAGTAGGATGATACCTACCGAAAGGGCATGACCATTGCTGCATGAAATACAATTATACAAACCTACTTCAGATAGTTAGAAATAACTACACAAAGTGCAAGGCTTTAGGGATACAATCTTTTTTTTTGTCTGAATTATTTCTGTGTTACAATGCAATTGCATTGTTCTGCTTACACTTATCCTTCAGATAAAGATAACACCCTGGTAATAAAAAGATATAAATTCACGCAGATGCTGTTTGATTGAAATATCGAAGTACCCTTATCCATACTTCATGGTGTTATGTGATCATTTTATCTCATTTCTTATTATTCCAAGAGATTTATTTTATAAATATTACTTCAGTGTATTTCACAGAAAATGGTTATGCACCACCACCCTCAGAACAGAAAAAAAGCTATCAATCTGTCACCCTTTACCCTTCCATTAGATTTTTCCCAGCTACAAAACATCTGTTCTCCACTTACACAGATTTTTATATACTGTTGATCCTCTTGCTTAAACAACATCAGATGCATCACTGATTAAGGACTTTGATTGCCTATATTCTCCTTGTAATATTGATCATCCCTACACACAATCTGTAGAGTATGTACAAAAACATTCTTTGTTTCTTTTCACACTCTTAACCATGGGAAAGAAATAGATTTTTTTTAAAAATTAATGATTTGGAAAGCAAAGCCTGATACTACAGCTGGACAAGGGACTTGAGTAGGAAGGCTGTTTCTTATCTTTTCTACTTATCTGGGGGTTTTGAAAAGTATTTATATCTAGATATAAGTAAAAATACTTTTTATACATCATACCTTTCAAACAATAAATATAAATGAAATTGTTTATGTTAGGAAAAATACTATTTGTTCGTTACCTTTTCAAAGAAGCAGAATTTGATTGTTTTACTTTGATGGGATTGTTCACATGCTTACAGTTAAGCAGAGAATTCTGAACCCTGTTGAAATCAAGTTTAGGTAAGAAAAAGAATACAAGCTAACTTGTAGTTCATATTAAGCCCTCATATAAAGTGCATTGACATAATGAGAAAATAAAAATAAATTAAAATTCTACTACTACTGTTGATATCCATATACATTTAAACACTACCCTATTAGGGCTTTTTCACTGTGATAAAAGCAGGCTCAAATCAGGCAATGCATTTGTACAGGTGCTTAAGTAAGTTTGAGAGTCTTTTTGGGTAGATGTAAATCAGCTGTAACCACACCTCACCAACAGTGGGAACCTTCAGTTAGGAAGTAGAATTTTTTCTGTGAATGTACCACTTACTACTCGAGCAGCAGCACAACAGTTCTGGGAGAAAATATTAAACATTTTAATGATCAGATATTAAAAAAAGCCAGTGGAGCCGTCTTAAAGCAGAAATGACACTGTAGTGCAACCTGTCTACACAGTCAGCACAAGTCCATATCTAAAGGGAATAATTCTGACATTCAGAGACACACAGCAAGGGTCACAATAAAAAATATAAGGAGATATTATTTGTGCACTAGAAAAATCTCAATGGAGTATTTTCTGCTCTATAATCTCTATATGGATTTGGAAAACCAATAGATGTGACACTTGCCACATCCATCAGGTTCTCACAAATCTTTCGTAGTTAGTATCAATCAGAATAGGTTTTCCATCCCCAGGAATCATACTGAGACCTTCAGGTAATTTTATTGCAGCCCTCCTTTCATAGGACCAGGATTACTTCTGCAGAAATTCTCAACAGTCCTCCCTGTAGTACAGGACTGAGGGAAAAAAAAAACCATAATGAGGGTGATTTGCTGGTAATGAAGGTAACAAAAATGGCAATTCCAAAAATATTTCACAGCTGTACAAAATGCAAGTGACAGCTCTGGCTACTGAGAATCTCAGATTTATAAAAAATTTTTGGTGAAAAAAATTTCTTCCCCCCCCCCCCCTTTTTTTTTCTTTTCTTTAGATACAGAGAGGTATTTTAACTATATTTTAAAAAAAAAAAAAAGACAAACCATTTCCAAAATATTTCAATAAGTTCCTTTACCATTAACTGCAACAACAGAACATCCTTGAAGAGGAATTTAATTAAATACCCTGCAAATCTCAAGCCCCTCAAAGAGGACAGATATCCAGTGTCTTTCATACTATAAGGAGTTAATATCATCTGCGTCACAGTACGTACGCTCTCACAACCTGGACAGATCATCAGTGAGGAAGCAACATCCAAACAGACAGAGTTTACTAGGTTAAAAACAGCACATGGCATTTTTATCTTTAAAAAATAAATATCAGCAAGATATGTTCTGCAGCTGCTGAAATTTCCAAATTATCTTAGAAGTGCCTTATGTAGGACACATTAGAGTAAACTTGGTTTAAAGGCAGTCATGGCCTGCACAATTTGAGTATGTTCTCCTGAGGGATCTCTGCCAACTTCTTGCTGACTGGAGAACACTAAAATACATCCTCTAAATGATGCTGTGTGTTTCTCCAGGCTGGGAGAAGACCTCCACCACTACTTTCAATGTACTTTCTCACTCTGTACTGCCTACTTCATCTGGAACAAGCTTCAAACAGCAAATTCTCCTCCAGAAAAAAATCATCAGTAGTTAGAGTGGAAGAAAAGAGGCCATAGGACATATTTCAGTAATGCGCTCACATACAGAACTTATGCTTTCGAACCACTACAAGTGTGTGTAAGAGGACTCCTCTGGATTTTTTTGCTCCAGGTATTTATTTCAAATTTTTGTTAGAGGTCACTTTTACTCTACTGGACTTCATTTATGATCTACATAGATGTACTAAGAGTTCTGCAGGGATTTTTTTTTTGCTTTTGAATGTGAAGGAAAAAAGAAGTACATTCACTATAGATTGTGAAGTGGCATTTTTGCTAAGTAAGTAAAATATTTTCTTGTCTTTTCTGTAAACCAGGAAAGATTTACAAATTCAGAGATCTCCTATGCATAAACTGAGACTAGTTGGATTAAAGGCCACAATCCCAATTGTCACGTGATTTAACTCAGTATAGTCTAAATGAAGTCCATGTTGCACTAATCAAACCAGTGGAGACATGGCACAACAGTTATGGCCTATAAACTACAGTACTGATTTGTAAATATCCTATTTTCATTAGTTTGCAGAGTATACTGTATTTAACAGTATAAAGTGAATCAGCACAGACAGAAATCACTACTTTCAAACCAGTTTTTAGGATAGGGAAAAATAGCAATTTTGGGGCAGTGACTGCAATGAACTTGTAGCACAAACATGAATGCCCTAGGTAAGCTTTCAAATACTTATCCAAACCCCATGTGAACATCTTAGTCTGGATATGCTCTCTTTCAAAATTTCCAGAAAAAAGACACATAAGGGAAGCCCTTCTAACATTTATGTGTATGTGCGTTTGTTGGAATGAAAAGCAATAAAGTTAAAGTCTGGATTGAAAAAAAGGAATCTATTCTGTCTGTTTCTTTTTATGTATAGAGGGTCAGCCTGTCTTGAAAAGGTGGCAGAAGTTTATGCTGCAGGATGCTTTCAGATGCTGCTAAATAGCCTAAATAGAGGAGAAGTTTTTAGTGAGACTTCTCCCTCTGGTATGCACAAGCACACAGCTTGAACTTCATTCACGTGCACAAGGCATACCAAAAAAAACTCTTCACTGCTCTGAAAGCCAAATGTAAGAACAGTACTGGACAAGCATTTTCCTTCCATCTTAATAATTTATGACCAGGCATGTTATTGTATCTTATAAAAACATCCTGTAGAAGCACTCTACTAAGGGAAGTAAGGATAAGTCTACAGATGACACACCATTTCAGGTGTGGCTCTATTAAGTTACTAAAAAATATTTAGGGCACAGATCTAACATTTCTTTTCCAAGTGATTGTTTCAAAAAATGGGACATTGCTTCAAATGGAAACAGCTTTTCTTTGGGGATTTCCTCCTCCTTAAAATGCCCTCTATCACACCAAAAGATATGGAAGTAACAAGAAATAATTTTCAGTAGAAATTTTACAGTTATGCTTTGTAGTACAGAAATATACAAAAAAAAAAAAAAGAAAAAAAGGTACATCTGTGAAAAAAATAATAAGTGCCTTTTCCCCCTGGTGTCATGTCTTTGGATATGTACAGCCTTGGAGAAATGTATAAATCATTTTATACATGGAACTCTTAAAAAACTAGAGATTTTTAGTACAAAGGAATCAATTCACTGCAAGAATGTCCACATGCTGTTGCTTTATGATTTACTATATACAAAAGAGGATCAAACAAAGGACCTCTGTTTTACAGTTACTGCTGTACTGTACATTATCATGTGACTAACACCCTTCTCTGGGTGAGATTTACACTTACTATTACAAATAACAATGCTGAAAATACTGATACAAAACAGATTCAAGATGACATTTTAAAAATATCCCTCACTTTAATTGAACTGTTTTCTCCAGTTTTTTTAAGTTTCAGCTTTATAAAAGATTCTCCAAGAAAATAGTAGCATTTAAAATGTTCTTTTTGAAATGTATAGATGGATTTTTTTAATAAAGCGTAATCCAAAAGTTCATTTTTCCAGGAAAAAACAACTATAGATACAGTACATAAGTTAAAACAGATTAGGGGTTTTTTGGTTGGTGGTTTGTATTTTTTTTTTTAATGTAGTATAGTACATTTGTAACCTGGAAAAAAAAAATCCTCGATTACAGTGTATGTTAATTTATTTACAGATCTGAAATATAATTGCATACATCAACTCTTGAGATGAGCAAGATTGAAATGTATTGTTTGTAAGAACTAACTGTCCTTTCAACCTACCATGACTTTAAGAGATTGCTGAGATGAAAACGTGATTCTGAGTAGTGAAATTCTGTTACTACTATTTTAAACTTTTTTGGTAGACATTAAACTATGAGTTTCAATGCAGGACTGGGAGTCTTGAATACCCATAGTTAATTCGGTCAAGCTATGTTTGCAATTTTTGCACATTCTGTTTTGGCAGTAGCAACACACACGAACACGAAGAAGTTTGGCAAATGTTTGTCTTGATTCTTATGTATCCAGCTCTGGATACCCAAAATTACCACTACAGAATATTTAGACAAAACCTGCTCTCTTCAACATCAGATAATGTCATAAAATTTGCTCTAACCAAATTAAAAACCTCAATAAATAGAATCCTGAAGGCTCAGGCTGCTGAAAAGGCTTTGCATAATATCTGCCAAGCTCATAGTCTAATTTTTTCTTAATCTAACCAATCACTGTATTAATCCAAATATTAAGTAGTTAAGCAGATATATTTAACACTAGGTAAACTTTTTATCATTAATTCATTTTATATGCCCTATGTGACTTACCTTGTAAAAGTTACAGCACTTTTAGTGGCTGCAGAAGCTTCCTTTTTCATTATATGCTACTTCAGTTAAGTCACACTGGTTTATTTCTTTGTGTAAGAATGTGCTGCACCCTTGTCTTTTGTTATTAACCACCAGTTACAGAGAGAGGTGACTTGTCTCAGATCTGCCTCAATTGTACTTAAAGGCGCCATATTATTTATAAACTACTAACTATATGTCCTATTATCATTCAAACAGATTATCCTCCAACAGAGAGGTTGTAAGCTAAGTGTTGTGTTTAGTATATGCCACATGTTTAGAGTAACTTGACTGAGATTCCTGTTTTCAAGCCCTCTGCAAGGGGAAAACAGGATCTTTTGTTACTGACAAGTTTGCAAGTTCTATGCTGTTATCAGATGATTTCATATTCCCATGAGACCAGCACGCTGCACATCAGGCAGCATTAGATTCATCTCACTTGTGTGTAATACATCAAGACTAGCAAACCCGCTGAGTTGGTATAAACCATGTCATTAAGTGCAGATGATACAGTCTACAGAAATTACAACTTACACAGGTAATTTGGACTGGGTAATAAGAGACAATTTCTCTTACTTTAGTCTTTCACCCTTTTTTGGTTTGGGAAGTGAAATGAAATTATATGATGCATTACATAGCATAGAATGTCACATTGTGTTGTGAGCAATACAGTGCCTGTAAAGCACAAACTTCACCACAACTTGACATGTCCTCATAGACCAAAACCACTTGAACAAATGTAGTTAAATAAAGGTGTGGAGAAGGAAGGGAAGGTTGAGGAACCAAGCTGATATCCTCAGTTTGGGACTCAATTACTGACTCAAATACCTGGTGAGCCTCTATGAACCTTGTTAGAGGAAAATCAGTCACTTCCTCTACTTGTGGCACGAGCCATTCATAAAATACATACAGTAAGAAGCGGTAACATACCTCTACAAGTGAGCAAAGCTCATTGTATTAAAAAAAAAAGGTGTAAAAAGAGGATCCTCAAAGATTTCTGACTCCTTATTTCCCTAGACTCTATGAAATTCAAGAGGCTTTACTAATTACTTATCTATTCATTCCTCACATCTACTTTAACAGTAACATTATTAAACATACACATATTATTTAAGATCACCTTCTAGAGCTTCAGGAATGATAGTGGCTTATGGAGGGAAAAAAAATATACATATTTAGCCAATACTGGACTAGCAATGCCAGCCAAATGGTCCCATTTATTATACCCATGGTGACTTTTGCATGACAAATCAATCTAGTCTAGTTCATCCTTTTGCCACAGTTCCAGATGGGAAAGTATGGAACCTACAGACAACGTTAATTTTTTACTTTATTTTTTTCAGGTGAAAGTAGCAGCAGATAAAAACTGAAGACTGAGCTCTAGGTGGGCTTATGTTCCTCTTTAATCCATGGCAAGAATACAAGCACCTTGTTACCCATCTTGTTGACCTAAAGTCTGTAGCTCTGCTGTGTGTAAATTGTGGTGGAGGAAAACATTTTTTCTGCTGTACATGTGTAAAGAGATGGGTCCCCTCGGAGGCTGTCCGAGTCTCCCTGTGAAAGTGGTATGCTGCCGAGGTGCAGCTGATGGGTCTTTTGGAGCTCCTGAGAACACTGGATAGCTGTCTGCCTTGGATGCTGGCTTTGCTGTACTTGGTGTCGTGGTGGCCAAACCGTTCTGGGTGGCCTCTGAAGCGAGGGTTTCGTACGTGCCTCTAGCATGCTTGATGACTTCCACAATCTCCTTCTCTTTTAAGAGGTTGCTCAGACACAGATTAGACAGCTGACAGCTCTTGCTTTCATAGGCCATTGCTTGGTTGCCTGATGAGTATCTAAAAGGGTCCTCGGTGGGAGTATGTGCTGACTTTCTGTCCCTTGTGCTGAGATTTTGGCTCACCATTCTGTTTGGATATGTAGCCTGGGGAAACAAAAAAAACCTGTATTTGTAATAGAACATATTAGGAAAATGGTGTAGAGTATATAAAATACTCCTCACTACAGATGTACAGCACACGGGGCTGGCAGATTAAAACAAAAGACGAATCTCAAATACTGGTAAAACTCCCAAAGCTCTGCTAGCATAAAATAGAAGTATTGTTCATTCATATTTAACAGAAGTAATATTGAAAAAAGCTTATTATAGGTAATGATTTCAGCATTTTCTTTAAAAAAAATAGTTTAAATCAAAGGAGGAGAATTTTTTTTCAGAACATAATGAATGGATAAAAAGGTTCCATGAATTGTAAACAGATTTTCAAAAGCATTTCACATGATGAAACAAAAAGAATTTTGATTGCATAGAGTTCAACTCTTAATACTCTCCAATACTTACAAAATGTAAAGAACATCTTTTGTGAATATCTTCCAGCCTTGGTTAAGCTCAAAACATGCTTAATTTTCATTGTCCCTTGAATCTAGGTGTTTTGTTGTGTACTTACAGTTAAATACATGCCAAAATGCTCTGCCAGAGCAGAGCAATAATTTTATTTCAGCTGCTTTGAAAAAATACAATGCAAGAAGAATTCCAGCATGTTAGCAACTTTTGATGCTGTGTGAACATGCATGCATTTGTATTTGTTTAAATAAGGGGAATGTATCTGTGCATGGCAAGCCAGATCACTGCAGATTTCCAGTGTGTGCTTAGTGTGATGCTTCTTTTTGTCCTCCACAGAACACCTGGCTGGAGAGGAGATGATGGGGCTGTGGGATCTTCTCTCACACATTTAAAAAATATACTCTCAGTGTATAAAGTGTTGAGGGGAAAATGCTAATACAGTCACAGCAGGATTCTGCCTGTTCCATGACTGACTGCACTAGGTAGCTTCTAGAGGTGAAGCCCCAGGAACTCAGCTCACAAAGAGATGAGGAATGCACTACTCAAGATGTGAATGTTCAGAAGTCTGGTCCCTAGTGGGCTCTGACGTTGCAGAATAAATCTGAGAAAATAAAAAATACTCCCAAGCCTTACAACAATACTTTGCTAAAAATATTTCAGGATGTTTCCATGATTCCATAGGAAACTTGTATACATTGTTTCAGGACAATCTGTATCACTTCACATGCATTTCTATTTTAAACAACACAGAAGAACGATACAGTTAATTCACGGCTTACATCTTTTTCTTAGTGTAGGCATGCTAATGGTCATGCTTCTACACAGATTCATATGCAGGTTTGGATACAAGTATTGCAGGGCATTTTAGGCACCAGAGATAGTATTTTCAAAAATTATTAGTACCGGAGTAGCATTTTTCCCACTTGATTCAGTGCTGATTGCACCCAGACTCATAATGGGAGTAAAACACTTCTGGAAAACAGCACTTAAGTTTTTATGCCTACAGCACACAGATGTTGAGATGAAATTCAATTTAATTCCTAGGGAATCATTCTTGAGGAGAACTGTCTGTAAGTTCAATCACTTTTTCAAAATTTATTTATTTCTATGCCAGTAAATAAAATCTTCCTACTGGGACAAGAGAGACAAATTCAATGCCGTGCCAAAAACCCCTGCATTTGTTGTAAGGGAATGTTTCTGAAGTTACCATATGTCACCCTATGCCCTTTGACAATGTAAAGATTGGTATCATAGAACTGAGAGGAACTTTAGGATGGGACATCTAGTCTATTCTACACTTCTGGTTAGCATCAGCTTATCCCTATGTTGTTCCTGACATTTTTTTTTTTAACTAGCTGTTAAGGACCTTCATCAATGTAATCTGTACAGCCTCCTCAGCTAACCCTTTTCACTACATTACCTTTACTTTTAGGAAAGGTCTTCCTAATGTCTAAACTGAATCCTTCTGGCTGCAAGTCTATTCCTTCTCTCTATCTCTACCATGGAAATGAAGAAAGAATTGCTGTTTGATCTTTGAATACCTGTTTATGTCTTTGAAGAATGCTGACAAGCTACCCCTTAATCTCTTCTGCTCTAGAAGAAAAAATATCACATTGATCTTTTGTCATAGGACTCATCTTTTAGACTCCGAGTCATTCACACTTGTCTTCTCTATAGATTCTCTTCAGTAATTCCGCATTTTTTCTTGAAGTAGATGGCCCAAGAGTACAGCACTTAAGGTAATCCCCTACCACTAGGAAGCAGAAGCAGCACTATTAATCCTACAAAGGACTTTACCTGCTTCTTTTTAATTCACTCCAGTATGAGGTTAGCAATTTCATTGTGCAAGAGCATGAAATTGTTCACTCATGTTCACCTGGTTGTCCACAATAGTTCCAAGATTTTTTTCTACAAAATTATTACCAAGTTGTTCAGCTGATTATTGTCACATAGGCATAATTCCTCATTTGCCTCTGTTGAATTTCATCATTTTTCCTCTGATCTTTTGTCTAAAGTATCAAGATCATTCTGAATTCCAGTTTTATCCATTAACATGTTTTCCATCCTGTACAACTTCATGTAAGCTGTAAATTTAATAAGAATATTCTCTACTCCATCATTCAGGTAATAGATGACTAGTACTGAACACTATAAAACCCTACTTACTATAGCCTTCTGCTTTAACATTTGGCCATTGGTAACTAATTTCCAACGACAGTTTTCCAATTTACTCTATATTTGTTTCATTTAGTCTGCATAGTATGTTTATAAAACAGTACCAAAAGCCTTACTAAAAGCAAGAAATCTGACATCTACAGCTTTTCTTCTAGCCAGAAGGCCTGTTACTGTGCTGTTGAATGAAATTAGATTGGTTTGGCAATTGATTTGATTTGTAATCCACATTGGCTCTTGTTCATCTCGTTTTCTTCTATGTGCTTATAGTTTGTTTGATTACTTGCCTCAACTTTTTGTCTGAGAATTGAAGTTAAACTAATGGAAAACATTATAATATATTTAAGATGAATCACAACCTCCCCCCAACATTCATAAAAATAGAGACTGATACTGCACTCTGATCAGTATATTCTTGTTTTAATAAAAATGCCTCAGAGCTTTTTGTAGTGGCATACACTGCTCAGTAAAAAGTCTAGGAATTAAGAACAGTTTCTCTTCTTACAGCTGCTACTGAAGTGCCAATGAAAGGATATAATTTATCTGTTTAATCAGCAACTATCCTTGTTCTTGTCTTCATTCAGTGAGATTACTCAGTCATAAACAGCATGATATGTGAATAATTGGAGTTCAAACATGTTGCTGCAGACTTTTGTAGCCTTGGCTACAGAGGCCACTTCCAGTGAGAAGCATGACCATTGCTGGAGGTCTTGGATAGAAATTGTCTTATAGTCTTAAGAATGGCTTAGCACTTACTTTTGTCTCTTGAAATAGAATAAAAAATAAAAACTTGTAGGGAAAAAATTCTTATGAAATAAGTTATACCAACAAGGTAGGTTTTACAGTAAATACAGCAGAATCAACTGGTTTTGAAAATGAGAAGTGCAGAAGCATATTCAAAACAAGGCATATTGTTGAAAGTGGGTACCAGTAAAAGGTACAAGGCATGATTACATGATTTTTTAATATTGCTTTTTTAACTTGATCTTGATGAAATGCTCTGTTTTGAATATCTGGCACTGTGGTGTTTCTTTCCTCTTCCTTATCAAGGTTCCCTTTCACATGAAATATTTTCATTTTAGAAAATACATGCTGGATTTGTAGGCCTCCAAAATATTTACTTCTGGTTGTTGGCCAAAGGGGGGAGACAGTGTGTGTGTGTGTATCAATAAATATTTAATAATATATATGTGGTGAGGGAAGGTCTTAGTTTTGTGAAGCTGTAACTTGCTGAAATTCCCCTTCTATTGAATAATTAAACAAATACCAGGTGGTGACAAATTAAGAGCTAATTTACCTAGATTTTAAAACATCAATAGAAATTTAGAATATGCCATCAGTATTCTAAGACATTGGTTTGACCCTGTCTCCAGCAATAAGACACAGGTGGTTAACATGGAAAGACAGACTCATTCTATCAAATGCATAGTTAGACATGAAATGAACAGGGATTTTAATAGAAACACCACCATAAAGCAATACTATCATTGTTATCTATGACAAATTACCAAAGAATAGCTTCTAATCAGGAAAAGAGAGAACAGTGGTCAGATAGGAGTCAAAATCAACAAGAAATCCTCTCCCCTTCTCCCTTCCCCATAACATTATTCTCCCCCCAAAATATTGACAATAAAAAGTCCAATGCTGCTTATAATTCTAACATTTTTATAAAAATCACAACATACAGAATTGAAAATAATTGTATGTTGTTGTTTTTCATTTGCTGAATTCAGATAGTTTAGCTTGAAAGAATGTAGTCCAACTGAGTTTTCTTGCTGGCCCATTTTACAGTTATTTAGAATCCTGATGGTCTGGTCAGAATAAGAAAAATATCCCAGAATGAAATGCACAACAGTGAGAATCACACATGCAGCACCAATAAGAAAAATACTCTGGACAAACTTGAACTTTTATTTTTAACCTATTTCTCCTTATCTTCCTGTAAATGTTTCATGCAAAATTTTCTGTGGTGGACTTTTGGGTATCAACTGCATTCTATGAGTGTTAGATGTGATGGAGCAAAGCCACAATCCCAAGGCATCTGTTTGCCAATTTGAGGGCTGAGTCCTTGTCCAAAGCTGAAGGTGGCTTCGTGCCAGTTGTGTTCCAGCCTAGCCTAGAGCAGCTGCAGGGCTGCTGTAAACTGCTGCTTGGCAGTGCTCCAAGGAGCCGATCTGCCAGCTGGTGACTGCTGAAGCAAAAAATCCATTCACCTCTTTCCCTTTTACTTTTCAGTAGCTCAGCTAGAACCAACAACTTCTCTGCCCCAGAAATCCCCGAATGCCACCCTACAGTCTGCCTAACTGTGGACTGAGGAAATGGGCTGCAATTAGGATGCAACTGTGGCTCTGAAACTTTTTTTCAGAAGTAGCCCATTTTAAATATATGGAGAAGGAAAAAAAAAGCCTCCTTTGTTGTTTCAAATAGATCTGAAAGTGTAAGAAAACATGTGGATTTGAATTTCCTGATCACATTAAACACAAAAAAGTGCATGCTTTCTTGCTTAAGTCTAATTCTCAAAAAGAAAAAAAAAAAAAAAAAAAGATTTCTATTAAAATCTGATTGGCTGTAAAATTTTGATAGGTTGGTATCATGATCACTGGTGTTTTACTGTACATAAATATGAGAAAGATCTAAATATCTTAGGTTTGATTATTCCACACTGGTGCTAAATACATTAAGATTGAACAAAAAATGGCAACTTAATATTCCTAAAGTATTTTTTCCATAAATTTTCTTGATGGTTCCTCTTTATGATTGTCATTCTGGCAACTTTATCTTATATTAAGAAAAAAACCCCAAACCCCTCAATGACCCACTTTAAAGTAATGAAAACTGACTACTCTTATAGAAAGCTCCAGAATGGAACATGTTATTAAAAAACCACTGCAGCCATTCATCACTTTCCATTTTCAAAACCAATGAGTGAAATATGACAAGAGTTAACGACAAGACAATACTGCTGCAGGACATTAAAAAATGGATATTGTTGCTGACTGTCTTCTGATAAAGTACTGATATAAAATGACAGAAAAAGACATGAAATACAAAAACACCTAAAAAAGGGTGCAGATTTTTAAGATGCCTGTGCCCAGAGGCATCTGGGAGTCTTAGATGCCTATAACGTAATTCTTCCAAGTAGAGCAGCTTTCTTAAATACATCATTCTGACAGCAGGCACAGAGAATAAAACCAAACAAAATACTTTCTCATCAGTGTATCCAGCACACCCGGACAACCAACGAATAACGGTGTATTTGAAGAACAAGGTTTTACCACCCCAAAGTATTTTTGCTTTCAGAGGTATTAATGGAAGCACGCTCTAGAGAGAGTAATTATTCTGACAGAAACATGAAGACTTCCTGGATTTCCTCAGGTTTTCTACTGCTTAATTATTTTGTGTTTGCTGTTACATGAGGAATATAAAATGTGTTCTGCAATATAATATTAACTATATAGTCCAGCATAGCTCACTTGGCCTTTGTCAGGTCTCAGCTGGACTGCAGCACCTTCTGCAGAACTGTCTCCATTTGCAGCCTAGCCCAGAATTCATAAAATATAAAGCAACATAAAGAAGTCCAGAAATAAAAAAAAGGTGCTATAGCTCTATATTTCGAAGGATGGAAAGGATGAAGCCCTGCATCACGCTTTTGAATTTATATCCCTTCAGATGCCTTTCACACTTCTGACAGTTTATGCAAGTGCAGACCTAATTTACCAAAACACAGGTTAACTCAGTACTTTGGTATGCCACATCTGTCACTATGTCAGTTCCTTAATTTCTACACCTCCTCACTTTTGTGTTTACCAGCTTCCAGCCTAGAGATGATCAAATACAAAATGTAATTTAGCTGCAGCAGGTAATTGTTCTTCATTCAAGTCTCTTAAAAAGCACTCATTCTTATTGATTTCAGTAGCATCTCGAACATGAGAGTAGCTTTTACAACCCAGATCTACACCTATTGATCAAATGATGCTGCCTTCTGGCAACATGCGACACATGAAAGAAATAAAGTCCAGTGTGTCAAAATAAGGCATGGACTAGTATCAACAGGTTATGGGTAAGAACCAGCTGCTGATCAATTTGCAAGCTCTGCTGTCATCCATTACAAAATGAATGCAGTTAACATAAATCAGAAACATTCCTCTTTCTGCCTTTCAAACATCTTTATTTACTTACTGAAAGCAAAAATTATGACATGCTAAAATGCATGCCTCTTTCCCATAATGCCCTTTTAACCAACAGGCCAGTTGAATACAGGTGAACTATAGTGGTGAGCTAATGTCCTAAAAGGATTTTATGGTAGTGGTGATACAGTGTGATAAGTAACCCACAGAGGGCTTAAATAAGATATTCATCTTCTCACAGCATAGAATTACCCTTGAAAAATTTCATTTATGTAAGTATAATGCACAGTTGAGGCAACAAGGTATAAAAGGATGTAATGCTGTTTTATAAAGTAGGAAGAAAACAGTGAAGAATTTCTCATTAATCTCTAGTAACTTACAGTAAATCGCTACTCTGCATTCTCAATACTGCATTTCAAGGGTTAACTGGAAGATTTTTCTCATTAGTAAAGCTAATAGAAAATTTTGAATTTTACAGCTGTTTTTACCATGTCCTACGAATTAAACATTTGGAACTCTGGAGCTGTTCACCAGTGTTAGTCATATTCTTCAAAAATGCTACAAAATTCATTTGAATGATACTGAATACACCTTGTTATACCCTGTGGCTTAAAATTCCAAATAACTATAAAAATACTGATGATAATGAAAAGCTACTAAATAGTGTGGATCTTTCAATGATGTGACTACAGAACAGCAGGACATACTATGTGAGACAACAAATCTTATTTTACCCAGTCTGTATCTAAGACTTCCCCAAGATCAGAAAGTCAATCCAGAAAAGGTGATTTTTACCAGATGAACTTTTCTTATTTTGGACCTGGGGACACAATGGTAAGGAAGATGCAATGGACTTTTACACCCATTTTAAATATCTGTTAAATACCTAATCCTGGAAACATCCTGTGTTTAGCAAAGACTAGCTCCCCTTCCTCCAGCAATTCTTGTAACATCTCTGTCTCTCTTGATGCCTTTGGCATCTTTTTTTACTGACCTCCTATCCCCTCAGCTTCTTTGGGTAGCCACAGCTATTGCATCCAATGATGAGGAAAATATCTTCATTAGGCTCTTGTTGTACACAGGCTCCACCTTTGGTTATAGGTAGCAGAGTCTAGAATAAGGTGTCCAAGTCATAATTGGTCATGGACCTTCTAGGCTCCATTCAAGGGGACTGGATCGGCCCCATGTTCACCCAGCACTTTGGGTCTCACTATCCCTGTGCAACCCAAGAATTAAGGGCCACTTGTGCCACACTTTTAGCTACAGTCATATAGAAAGTCATAGGTGTCTACACTTAAGGTCCTCTTTTGCATAACTGATGCAAAATAAACTGATAGAACTTGGGAACTAGGGAACACAAGGGTCACTTCAAAAGACCACAGTTCATGCAGTATGAGCAATTAAGTTTGACACAAAGGTCATGAGGAAACACTAAGGAAATACAAACAGGAAAACTGCACAAGTGCTAATTAGCCCTTCTGAAAGAGTGTGCTACTCAGCTGATATTTATTGCTATGCTAACGCAGGTGTTCTGGCTTTGCAAGCCAAACTATTTCTGTACAGCATTTGATGTGCCATGTAGACATAATAACTTGTTCAAAGATGTCTGCCTTGTGCCTTACCTATTTTTTTGATGACCAATTGCCTGAAAGCTGTGAAGTCCATTTCTCGGCTCAGGCCTGACATGTGGTCACCAGAACCTGATTGTCATATCTTTAGATCATCTGAATTAAGACTGACTTGTAGGTGGCAATTACCTTTGACAACTAACTTCTATTATATAGATGTTTAGGTTTTACCAGGTTTCTAATTATACAGTAATTTATTTTCCTACTCTAATGTCACCTAACATAATTTCCTATAGTACCAGAAATTCTGTATGTAAAATGAAATTCATATGACTATGTATTCAGTTAGATAAGATACCAGGATACAGTTGTCTTAGGAGTAGTAGTCTCAAAAAGATTTAAATATACCATGTTCAATTGTCTATATACTGTATCGCTCTATATCTGAGACATACTTCTAGGAAAAGAAAGAAAAAATACAGTGTCTACATTAATTGCTTATAAATTCTCATTTAAAATGTGAAGGAATGCATTAGACATTGTGCTTACAGATGTATTCCTGTTATGTTTAGGATAAGAATCTTAAATACTTTGGTATATGAGGCTTTTGCTTTATCAGCTGGACAGAAAGGAACTCAAACCTCTATTGTGTCTCTGTATATTTTTATTATCTTACCTTCTGTGAAAAAAATAATCATACATACTTATCTTTAAGTTCAGGGCTTTCCTGTGTCACTTTTAATTAGTGAATGTCACAAATCAGATTTCTAATGAACATGTGCCTTCTGAAAAAGGCACTGCTTGCTCTTTCACAAAAAACGACACAAAACCCCAGATGAATTGTACTTAGCCAACACTCACCTTTTTACATTATATTCTTTAACAACAATTAAAAAACCTTCCATTAAACTGAGTTTAATAAATTGGCTTCCTTACTTTTGGAAGAAATAGGGGCCGAACTTATAAGACCAGTGGGGGAAATTGCGTACATTAGCAAATGATGTTCAGCTACTGTCATGTTAATCAGTGACACTACACCTCAGCTCAGTATACAGTCTGCAAAGGAGAAATCAAAGAACTAACAAAAAGGGCAAATTTTATCCTGATTACAAGAAAAGAAATACTAATTGCCCTTTAATTGACTTGACTTTTCATTTTTATGACAAGATTACTGAGACCAAGGCATCCTTGAAGAAAAAGAGAAAATAGTCTTTTTGTTTTTTTTAATGTATATATATATATATATATATATATGATGACACCTGTTTTAGGAATGAAATGTCACAGAGTAGCCAGATTTTTTTATCCCTAAAGTAAATTCCCATAATTAAGCCTTTTTTGTGATTAGACGAAAACTTAACAACTTACTTACCTACAATCAATCCCTAGTGTTAACTGGTCAGGTTCAGTGTGTTTGACAACATGCAGAAATAGCTTAGACACCTATGACAGGATGAAGCATTACTATTCCAGAAAGGTACTGACTCCCTGCTGTAGGATTCAGTCAGAAAAAAAACCTGTATGAACTTTGCACCGTAGGACGACACTCAGTGAATCAGATTTCATTCATAATAGAAAAATTTCCCTTAAAATATTTTCTTCAGCGATATTGCTATCTATGATGGCTATAAAACTATGCTGTCTAGGTGTTTTTTTAGGTATTGAGAGTCTTAGAAATAGGGAAAGAACAAATATGATTCTCTTGGAGTAGGGAATATACTTTTTTTTTTTTTCCTTCTGGTAAACCAATGACCCAAGAATGTATTGTCTTTGTCGGTATGTAATTAGTGCATATAAATTCTGTTCTGTGATCTCTATCTGTCAATATCAAATATATTTATAGAAACAAAATCTTGTCAGGGAAAGAAGGAGACTCACAGCTAGGAGGTATAAGTAGTTCAAAATGTGACCCCCATAAGGAATCCATATAACTGATTTACATGAAAGAGATACTGCTCTAAAATAACAGTTAGTGTTTGTAGCTGAATGACATAATTTCCCTCATGTTCTAAAAAAATCCAGAAACCTATCTTCTATCATTTCAAAATTGTGTATAGTTGGCAGTGATAGAAATTTTCCATTACTGCATAATTTCAAACAAACCAAGTTTCACATAGGTAAGATAGCTCATCAGACAAGTACACAAAATAACCTTTTCCCGCCTGCGCCAGTAGCTTACACAAGAGTAAAAAAATATTTCATAGCATCTTTACTGTACCTCTGTAAGGGTCCATTCAGTTCAGCTCTCTTTAAAGCAGCTAGTGTAGCATGGTGTTCATTACAAGATATACTACTTAGTGTTCGGGAAAGTCAACTCTAACAAGGTAAAACTATTTCATATATTTCATGTATTTTAAGGCCAGCAAAAAACGCTATAATCATCTTGTCTGACCTTCTCTGCAGTAGAAGCCATAGATTTCTCTTGGTGAAATCATGTATGCCAAAAAAGGGGGTAGAATTAAAGCATGACTTAAAAGGCTGAAAGTAATGGAGAATATATTTTATTTCTTCATAATCCACTAAAATATTTTTATAACAATGCAATCTAGGTCCTTACTGGAAATGTTGCTATATTCTGGTAACAAAGCTTAAATTAATATTTGAACAAAAGAAAATAAGCAATATCTGCTGACAAAACTGCTGCTAAATATGCTAGGAGATTAAGTGTCTTTAAAGAGCAGAGGGGAATACTGTCTAAGATATTTAGGAAAAGGCAATTCTTGGAGAAAGCGCTGGTTGGTTTTGGAGTTATCCCTGTCTGGAGAAAGTTTTGGTGATGTAAGTAGTTATATGTTCAATTTGAAGGTCCTATTCTCTTTTTTAAATGATTATACAGGGTGCATGACCATGAGGAGCCCACTACAGCCTGCAAAATGACAAAGAACCCAACACTTCACAAAAACCTTGCAGTACCAAGATAATGTTACATGGAAAAATAACCTTCTTTCCATCTTAATTCCCTGGAAACATGCAAACAATTAATGCAGCTTTTTCAAAATATTCAGCATATCAGCTCCGTATCTCCTTCAGCAAAACCATATTACGCAAATTTAGCAAGCAATAACAAACAGAAGGAAACAATAACATAAATAAGTACCCGCTGAAATGTCTTGGTTTGCCTTTCCTTCTAGGAGAACCAACATCAAAAATTTTGGCAAAAATACTGAAATACCTTTATTGGTTTCTGCTTGTCTATTCATTTGCCTAGCCTAAGGAAGTTTAGCAAGATTATATTTCATATTATGCCTCCAACTTTCTGTAATAATGCACATAGGGAAGCATTTACCTACTGACTGTTGTAGCATACCCTTTCTCTGTAAACGTAAAAGTTTACATTTTCTTTTTTTTACAGATGATACTGTGGGTCTCTCATTTGAAAAAAGTAATAGAAGATTCTTTGCTCACTTGAGTTTATAGGCTTTTCAGCTGTAAATTGATGTAGTATTGCTGACTTACCAGTTGCTGCATAATAGCTGCTAAAATGGTTGAGAGTTTTAAGCTTCTTGTGACATAAACATCAGGTCAACTCTTAGCCTCTGCTGTTTGCCATCTTATTTCATTACGCACTATTTTAAAGGAACTCCTAAATTCTGAAAGGTTTTAGTGAAAACATGGTCCCATTGAATCCACTAGAAAATTTCCACTGGCTTTATTGTGCTGTCTTGAGCAGGAATGAACTTAAGCATGTGCCTGAAGGCTATTTACTACCATATAAATTAGGGACCAGTGTGTTTTTGTCTTGTCTGAGCACCACATGCTGTTGTGATGGCAGCCTCTTACTCCTCCCTCCTGCCAAATTAAGGGTGTAAGTTACTTTAAATAACTCATAACCAAAGTAACTTGTTCAAATACACTGTTTTGCAAAAAGGTGGCTTTTTAATACCTTTTAAGAAAAATAAAAAAAGAAATATTTCTTCTGAGTAGCCATCTTGAAAGATGAGTATCTGTTTGGTTAGAGCTATACATCAGAGACACATTTTAAAAATACAAGGTTTTCCCCAGGAATCAATACTGGGTCCAGTCCTGTTTAACATCTTCATTAATGATCTGGATGGTGGGGCAGAGTGCATCCTCAGCAAGTCTGCAGATGACCACAAAACTGGGAGGAGTGGCTGATACACCAGAGGATCATGCTGCCATCCAGAGGGACCTGGACAGGCTGGAGAAATGAGCCAACAGGAACCTCATGATGTTCAAGGCAAAGTGCAAAGCCTGCACCTGAGGAAGAACAACCTTATGCACCAGTACATGCTGGGAGCTGACTGGTTCGAAAGCAGCTTGGCAGAAAAGAACCTGGGGGTCCTGGTGGACACCAGGTTGAACATGAGCCAGCAATGTGCCCTTGCTGCAAAGAAGGCAAACGGTATCCTCGGCTGCATTAGGCAAAGTACTGCCAGCAGGATGAGGGAGGTGATCCTTCCCCTTTATTCAGCACTGGTGAGGCCACATCAGGAGTGCTGTGACCAGCTCTGGGCTCCTCAGTACAAGTGAGATATTGACATGCTGAAGAGAGTGCAATGAAGAGCCACAAGGACAACTGAGCGACTGGAGCATCTCTCCTGTAAGGAAAGGCTGAGAGAGCTGGGACTGTTCAGCCTGGAAAAGAGAAGGCTTAGGGGGGATCTCATCGATGTGTATAAATACCTGAAGGGAGGGTGCAAAGAGGACAGAGCACTCTTTTCAGTGGTGCTCAGTGACAGGACCAGAGGCAATGGGCACAACCTGAAACAAGGGGGTTCCCTCTGAACCTCAGGAAACACTTTTTCACTGTGAGGGTGACTGAGCACTGGCACAGGTTGCCCAGGGAGGTTTTGGAGTCTCCATCCTTGGAAAAAGCTGTCAAAAGCTGTCTGGACAACTGGTCCTGGACAACCGGCTTTAAGCGGCCCTGCTTGAGCAGGGGCTTTGGACAAGATGACCTGCCAACCTCAACCACTCTGTGGTGATGTGAAGGTATTTGCCAGCGTGAGATCAGATTAAGAGCACAGGTGAGATGCAAAAGTCTGAACAGGATGGAGTTTAGGAAGTTACATACACATAAAGCCTGCAACTTACTTTCTACTTTCTCTTTTTATTCACACCCTATCACCAAGGCTGAAGCTCTGAAGTCTGCTGACCCAGTGCATTGGTCCTAAATAAGACCAGAAGAGCTTACAGCTAAATCTGGCAGGGAACACAATTTTTTCCAGGAGGTGAGTCCTTTAACCAGCTTAAGCACCAGATGGCAGCCACGCCGCTCCAGTAACAAAGAGCTCTCAAGCCACTCTCAAGAGGAAAGATCTCCACCCTGACCATCAGACTTTCTGCTGTAAGCTTAAATCCTTATGAAGCTCAACTCCTCCATTTTGTAGCGTTATTAGTGTTGCAGATGTTCCTAGTGTTTTCCCCCAACAGCCAAAACAGCACTGTTTTAAAACTGTGATTTATCTCTAAAGGATCCATTTAATGTAATCCACAGGCAATGAACCTACCTATCAGTTGAGAGGCCCCAACACTTGAACTGGCTAAAAATTTAGACAATGTAGCTAAAAAAGGCACCATGCTTAAAACTCACCAAAGCCCTAGAAGCAGGATAACAAACTTTGCACATAGGCAACAAAGCTGTCTAAGGCAACATACCAGACACTCCAATTCACTGTACGCTGAAAGATAAAACATGGGCAATGTTTGACATTCACGAAGGAGAACAATGCATGCACACAATCACACCCCCCCTGGGGATTGACAAAAGATAGCCTCGCATTTGACTGACATCTATCAACTCATAAAAGTGTATAAAGCACATACATACAAACAACTCTCCAGAATATCCCAACAGCACACCTGAAGTAGGCTATGTAGGCTATGCTTACAACACATGCTAGGTGACCATTATTTAGGAGCGGATATGTTACAAGCTGCTTATCCCCCCACTTTCATAAACCTTGCAGGAAACGGGGAATACCGTTATTATTCAGGGCACATATCCACTCCGCTGCCTCCAGGCGTCCAGCTAGTACATGCCATCTACCTGTCAGTCTCTCAAACATAATCTTTGTTGTGATCTGGAAGACGCTTAGGCGTTAGTTTGGTAGTTCTTTGCTCTGGTCCCAAAGTAAAAGTCATCCTCAGCTGTGGAAACAGAGATTAAGCAGGGTGTCCTGGAGTGAAAACAAGTTCATGCCCATACTGCTAGGTGTGCTGAAAAAGCACCCTTGTCTCATTAGGAATATCAAGCAGAAATTTTGAAAACCCCAGTTCACAAAAAATTCCATATCAACCAGAAGTATAAATGATGAATCAAGTGTTTCTTGGGCATTGGAGCACAACTGAGCATATTCATCCTAACACATATCTAATTTACTGCTGCCAGGATAGTCCCAAGATCACATTTCCCTGCAAGTGGCTGAGCAGTTGCATGCAGAGACACTAGTATCCTCAGGAAGACTGGCAAACACCCACCAACTGCTACCTGCCACATGCAATAAACAGCACAAAGCCACCCTGTCAAAGCAGTTTCAACAGTTCACCTCCCCAGGCCAAACAGGTTAACAGCTGACTTGTGGCTTTTCATGTAGGAATAATTACACACTTCTCAGCAGACAAACTCTTATGCTGACACACTGCCTGCATAACGCTAGGGAAGGAAACCAAATGCAGAACGTCTACACCAAACCTGACTACCCCAAACCTGCAACACAGCCCTTTTTTTTTTTTTTTCAACCACAATCAGTTGTTTTGTAGTGCACATGATGTTGCTGCTTTGAGAAAATTCAGGCTCAAGCAACATCTCTCTTTCATCTTTCTCTTCCTTGTCCTTCTCTTTTTCCACTTGCTCATTTTCCTGGAGGTGCAGCTACAAGGAAGAGGAACTTATGGCAGTTGCTTCTATGCCAAAAAGCAATTTGTCGAACAGTCACAGTGATAATATGTCAAATAATGCCAACAGTAAGTGTTGAATATGCCGGAGTGCCAGGCTACAGTGCAGAGAACTGCTCCAGCCCTGAGCTCCAAAGAATTTGAACGCTGATGCCAGAAGAGGAGATTATCAAAATGGGAGTCATACCCCTTCTGCAAGCTTGACCTGTGATGTGGCACTCTGTGATTCCCTTTCCATGAACTATCCTGCCTTGGAAAGTGGGAAACACAAGGCTGCTTGAAATCCTTTCATGAGATGCAGTGATATATGGAGTAAATTGTGTTGCAAAAAAACCCCCCTCCAACTGACTCCTTTGCAAACTGGTTTTGCATTGAAAGGGGGATCTTAACTTTTCAGACTACTTCCCTTTAAATGCAGAAAAGCATATTTTAGAAAATAAATAGGAAGCGGCTGCTATGTGGAAAGAAAAGCACTCTCCTTTTAGTACCTGAAGACGAATGCTGAAAATGTACACGAATACCAAGCTTTATACAGGAACAAAAATACATCACATGCCCATGCAAAAATGAGACTGCTTTTAAGTAGCAGAAATGTAGGTTATCCTTTCTCTTCAGAAATTATTTAATTGAAAAATAGTCCACATTTAACACCTTTCATTTCAAGATAGAGCACCATTGCTTTAAAATCTTAACAGTGGATTTAACAAAATTTATGCTATAAATTCAACACACATCGTTACTGGAATCTGTAACCAGAAGGTCTCATTATAAGTTCTCATTAATATGAAACCGCATCCTCCTGAAAGCTCTGATAAAGGCATCTAACATTTTCTCTTTTTTTATCTGATAACAGTCACTAAGCTTTATTTTAATAGGATTTAAATCTCACAATATCACCTTAACATAAGATCAAGCTGACTTGTATGTCCACTTAAAAGAAAATAAAATTAAAATTTATACCTACAGTAAAAACATAGAAACTTTTCTCTTTCTATGTTTAGTATATATTTATACAGAAAAAATATTAATGATTGTTATTTAAGATCCTATTTAATGAAAATATTTCTACTTCCTTCTGTGGAGCTTTTAATATTAAATAATTTTCAAACAATGTTGCCTATAATAAAGCTCACAAATCCAGAGAAGGAAAGAACTTGCACAGATATAAAAAAACAGAAAGGAAAAACAATTAAAAAAAAAAACAGTGAAAAAATAATGAATTATTCACCCATGAGAGGTGTAAGAACAGGTCAGATCAGACTAAATCCACATGTATGTGTGCACGTATTTGGGCTTATGTCTATGGCCTCATCAAAATATAGATGTCCCAATATGGAACCTATAGATTGCACAGGCAATATTCCCATAATGTTGCTAGAAATGTTGACATGATGTACTGGCTGAATTTGACCATTTTTGATTTATATAGCCAGTGCAGACATGAAGTAAAAAGTGCACTAAATCTAACTAGTCCACAATGCCATAAACAATACCTATTATACTTTATTTCATTCTCTTGGGGAAAAAATATATGGTAATTTGCTAAGCTTTTTTCCCTTCATTCTTAACATTTATGGCTATTACTAGCAGAAAGCAACAACAGCTTGACTTTTTAGCATGCAAAATGCTAGATCAGAAAAAGACATATAAAAGAAAAAATGTGTGCTACTCTCCATTTGTACTGTGTCAGCAAAGCCTTTAACTAGGTACCCTTAGTAGATTTTGCTAATTATAGGTGATATCGAGTTCTTAAAAATTACCAGGGGAAGACAAGGTAATGAGGTATGAGAATAAGATAATTTATAGGGGTGTGGCATTAAAAAAAATAATGTCCCTATCTTGCCAATGTTTTGCATGTGAATTACAGCCAACGCACAGTATTCCAAAGCCTATTTCAGAAATGCCCCGTATTTAACAGCTGTGTCTCTATTCAGACTGTATATTGCTATGTTTAACTGTGGTCATTATTGTTTCCTCCTCAAACATGAGGCAACAGGATGTCTACATTGTAGGGAACCACCTCAAGCTCATACTGACAAGCACGGTAGAACATCCACAGAGCATTATTTAAACTTCTGCCCTGGGGGCTTGGGTTTCTCTGCAGAATATTTCTCTTTGGAACCACATTTTTGAAAGCGATATCAAACCAAATGGCCACTGCTACAGTAGCCAATATGGGGCACAACCCCATGTGCACAAAACTTAACCCACTATGTTAAGTAAGTTCTGTACCTTTGTCATCTTTACTGTTTAACTTTGAGTAAATGTTTCCTGCTGCTTCAGGGAGGGTAGCTGCATTCCCAGCCATCCCTGCCTGCTAATTCTGTTCTGCCAGTGTCAGGGTTTGAGGGGTTACACAGTGAATTAGATAAGGAAGCTGGTGTGGCTGAAAACTATGTCTTTCAAATCTCTCTATATGTGGAAAGTTATTTTTCAACCAGAACAGTTCACTGATCAAGCTCACCGTGTGGTTGTACAAATGCTTTTTATTCACACAAGGAATGCAGCCAGAACAATCAGCCAAAGAGGAAGAGGGAGACCAAGATCTCTTTTTTTTTTTTTTTTTATGAGAGGCCAGCAATGTGGCAAGTGAAAGTGGGTTATGCAAAAAAGTTTGGTGGGGATCCATCTCCTTCTCTGCCTTAGCTCTCCTGCCAGATGCACAGTACTTACTTCTGCTTCTATTGTGCTATGATGCTAGCAAATGCACCATTGGCACTGGCCCTGAAGGGAAGCAAGACTCCTGTAGACCCAGGGGATTATAAAGCTCTGGTGGGAATAGATCCCACCCATCTCCAGTGCCAGAGCTGTCCCTGTGCATAACTACGACCATCATACTCCTAGTGCAACACCAGTGCCACCTCCAGCCAGCCTGCCTGGCTACTGGATTTGCTGCATTAATCTCTGAGACTTTTGTTCCTAGTTCTGGTTTGTCAAGGCATGGAAGCAGCTGCAAGTACTGTCTAAACTTTCTCTTACATGTGACATCAGTGGGAGTTACCAACTTTGGAATTTCACAAGGTCATCGTCTAACTATTAATTTTGCTGTTAAAGAACTTCTTATTTAGTACTTCACTATGAAAAAGCCATAAATATCTAGCTATCTTAGGTCCTATTAGACCATTAAATGAAAGCCATCAGCATGGTAAATTTTCTTGTCTTCACATAAATAATGACAAAAACCAAATCAAAACTTAAAATATGTAAACAGACCATCATTATTCTTTCTAGCATGTAAATTATTAATAAACATATTGCATTGGAATAAGCACATTTGCAAGGAATTTGCATGCGTTCTACATCATCTCAACACACTCAAGTCAATTGACTTTCACTCTGAGATCAGATTTGTTCAAAGACAGACATAGGATATTGTTCTGTAGGGTTATTTTTTAAAAAAATTACCTGCAAAACTGTAATGTTCTTATATTTTTCAGTTTTTAAAAAGAAAATGTAAAGACAAAATTTATTACTGAATTTGAGATATAAAATTATTCAGTAAATGCTGCTATGAAAACCTACTGGTCATAGGAGGATTTAAAACATTCTTACCCATATTATGGAAGTGTCAGTTGCAAGGGTGATATCAGGAGTAAACTACTGGAGTGTCTCATCTTCATCTTTCAGCAGTTTGGCTTTGATAATTTTTTCCATTTGAATTTTCTCTCATTTTAACTTCTCCACTCATACAACCACTACCCCCCCATTATATGATCACTTCACAAATATTAATACAATTATTCTTATGACAATCAAGGGAGAAAAGGAAGAATTATCAGCTTATAGGCATATGACAGACAGAGGATTGATGATTTCCTAATTTTGCACAAGGATCTTTTGACCCCAGGACTGACTCAGGTTTTCTGGATTCCAGTCCAGAAGAACATGGTTCTCACCCCTTTGCTCTCTGTAAAAGATACCTGCTTTTACACAGAGCCAATAAAAGGTTCATCATTTGTTATTACAAAAAAGATAATGAAATTATTAATGCACTCTTGTACTGCAATACCTCAATTCTATTTGTTCTGGTTTGGCAGGCATTTGCTTATTTTTAAAATGTGACAGAGTCTTTATCAGATTATTATCTATCAACTTTAATGTTATTCTCAGACACACTATTCAATATAGTGCAAATAAATCAGCATAATTTCTATGTCCTGTTACATATATTGAAAAATGCTTTTCCAAAAATTTTACAACTTTGACTTACTTCAATATTTCTATCTTGGGAGTGAAGATACTAGTTTTTTTGCTCATGCACATTGCTCAGAATCAACTGATGTAATGACCCAGACAAAGCCTTTTTCATAATTAAACCCTTCTTTTCTTTACAGATTTCTGGGAGGAGGTCTTGAATTTAGACAAATTATTGCAGATGGTGACATAAAGCTGTACAGAAGATAAATGGTAGCTGTGGCTTTCAGGTGAAACTCTCCATTTTATACAGAGCCCTTCTAAGGTCTCCAGAACATTTTATACCTGAAAATAGAACTTAGCTAGGATTTAAGTCTTTTGTATACACTTGTTCTAGCTGCTTACAAAGATAAGTTGCTCAGTGGATCTATTTCTGTAGTCAAGCATATACCTGCATGGTTCTCACTGAAGGTTTGGGGCTTTAAGGAATACATTTAAAAGGCTTTTTTGGGGTTTTTTTTCCCCCCCCCCCCCCCCCCCCCCCCCGATATCTTTTGAGTAATGGGAAATATGACAGCTGCCAACTTCCAGAAGTATCAAGTGAGAATTCATTGTCCCTGGCTTTATAGATAGCATGTCAGATAATTTAGAAGGAAGAAATTATTTTTCTTCTTCATTATATATAGTGAAATGTATATGTCCAGATTTTAGAGGCAGATGTTTTTATCACAGTGTATTCTAAGGCAGATCATTAAGCACACAAACATAGTTTTTAAGCTTTTAAGCAAGGATGCAAAGCGGAAATCCTCGTTCACATCCCACATTCTCCGTTATGATGGAAGCTCAGACACTGCAATGGAGAAGTTGCCACAATACAAAAATCCTTTGCTCCACATTTTTATTTCAGGTCTCTGAACTTTGCACAAAAGGCAGCAGAATGGTTTCCTGAGGCTATTAAGTATAACTGCATAAGGCATATATATTCCATACATATATCCTTACATCCATTGCACATATTGTTTTCAAAACAATCCGACAAGCTTATTTTAATGCCGCATGTTTAAGCTGAGTTTCCTGATTACGTTGTCTGAGACTTAAATTAAAACTCTCTGAAGTCAGTGTATACCTCCATCAGTGGTCTGAGCAGATTTGTTATAAACATCTCTAATCCTGCTTCAAATTTCTAGTCTTCTTTGTCTTCCCCCTTTCCCCTCCTTTTTTTTTCTTTTTTTTTCCCCCCTCCTCTTTCTTTTAATGATCTGTATAAATTCATAGCTACTTTAACTGTCTCCTCATTCATTCAGGATTGCTTTCCTGTTTGGAAACATTCAGGATTGCTTTTCCTGAAATGGCTAACTTCTGCCTTTCCTCCCCAGCATTGCTAACTATCACATATATTAACTTCAAAAAATATGTAGGAAGAATCTAATTTGTATTTACTGGTGCAGTTATATAAAATTATTAAGCTGCTTCTTAGGCTCCAGTTCAGCCTTTAAATGATATAACTCAGTAGTTTCTTACCAAGGAATTTACAAATTGACCCACTAACTTTAAAGAGCTCTGAATTAGGCCCTTAGTAATTGGGATTTATTTCTGAAATTTTTAACACGTAGGGAGTAGAGCACATTAGGTCCCTGCTGAAAAGAAGGTTCCTTAATACTATATTAATATATTAGACATTTTAAAAGAGAAGCTCATATTGCTACTCTTATTCTGCAGTGATATATCCCAAGCAAGACTGAGTGCCTTCCTGGAAATAATCAAAATATCATTCCTTCTTTCAAATTAAGCTTCAGTATTCTTGACAAAATGTATCATTATCATGCGGCAGGACAGCAGGGTGAATTTCAATGGAAATAAAATCCCCACTAAAATTCATTATATAAAAGTAAAAAAACCTCAAAAGATTTGTCTAATGATTGAGGTTTGAACTTTGTTAAAGTTTTGTACTAATCCTTAAAAAATGTCTGGAGGAATTATAAAGGATCTTTTGCAATTTCAGTAAGTCTGTGCAACTCCAATTGACCCTTTTTGAAAGGGAGATTATTTAGTCTTATATTTAGTCTTTTGAAAAGTCCCAATAAAATGTAATGAAGTAGTATTTAAATTCAGTTTGGAGACTAACTCCTAGGGAGTCTTTAAGTAAACAGGGTTTTTCATGTTACTATTGCCTGTTGTTGTTTTAATAAAAATAAAAAACAAAGGAAGCTAATTAATTTGTAACAGAAAAACATTTTATTTTTCTTAACTTTATTAATGAAGCTGCTTGTTCACATTCAAGCTAATTCAGTCCTCATTGAAACAAATGGGAAAAACTTAATTTGATTTCACTGGGCTTCAGGTCAGGACCCCAGTGGCTTGCTATAATTCTGTGGTCTTTGTTTCTTCCTTCTCCTTCATCACAGGCTGCAATGGAACAGGAAAAGATTGTGTATAGCATCGAGCACAATCATCTATTGTACTCTCAATATAAATTTGGGATTGTTGTTTCACTGAAAATTGCCACAGTTCTCTAATTTTACAGCACACGGCAGTCAATTTGCCATGTTTTGTACGGAAAAATAGTTTCATAAAAAAGACGTGAAATCTTTAGGATGCAATGCAGGGGGTTTTGGCATATCACTATGTCTTTAAATTTAGACATCTCTAGATATTTCAGATCTTAAAACTCCTGTTTGTGCTACCAAGGCAGGGATATGTACCCACCTCAGAGGTTCTGTTAAAGCTAGAAAGACCTGCCCATCCTAGGGCTGCAACTGTTCAATGTCTGAATAATGACAATCCTAGCCACTGAAATTCTTTGTCCCCACATTACAGGGGATGGGGAGTTGTTTAGATTGCTGTGGTTTATGACTAGCTCCCTGGGGTCAACACTCTCTCTTACAGCCAAGAATCAAAATCCACCCTTTTCCCTCTTGAAGACGTGAAATTCATTAGCATTAGAATTGACAACTGATTTAAAGCAGGAAATTTTGCTCTTTGAAACTGCTCAGACTACAAAATGCTGGAAATAGTAACACAAAACTGGAGAAATATAGACTAACATCTCAAATGTGGTAGCAGTCCTATGACAAACTGCAGAACCATATGATATAAGTTATTTTTTGAAGTATATTAAAAATGTCATCAAACTGTTTCATGAAATACTAATTTAGTTAGCATTATACTGTACCTCACATTATAAGTAATACTTTAAACTTAATTTCTGAAACAGCTATAGAATATTTTCAGCCTATTCCTTCCTCAGCAAGCGTACAAAGTGTCTCATTCTATTGATAAGACTATTGTACAGCAGCGTAGTCAACAGTCTTCAAAAGAAAACAATATGGACTTTAATGGCAGAGTTTGTATAAAATTTTACTGTATTTTAAACAGTAAAGCTGCCAACCTATCATCTTGTGGGAGTCAAAATTAAATCTGGATCCAAACTTGTTCAAAACTGAGCTTTGAGCCCATATAGCACATATAGCACTCCTAATATTAATTATGAAAAGCAACATTCAAATTTCCAGTTTAACATTGCGGTTCACATTTGCCAGGGGAAAGATTGAAACGCAGCCTCTGTATTTTGAAGGGAACACCAAGGCAGATTATAACTTACAGCAACTTATTTTGTTATTTCCTTAATTTTGTTCAGTCAAGCAGTAATGAGAAACATTGTAATTCTTATGACTAATCAATATTCTGTAATGATCTCGTTTAGAAAACCTCTCAAGAAGAAACAGAAGTCCCAGTTAGCTTACACTGTGTAATAAAATGGTCAATTTAAGCAACGCACGCTATTTTCCATTTTCAGTCTTATAATAACGCATTACTAACAAAGCATTAGTAAAGATTACATTACACTGCATTCTGCAATTTAATTGGGGAGCATTCATCTTTGAATCAGCAATCCCCAGGTTTTATGCTTTTCACCAGCTGAGAAATTTTTTTCTTGCTACGAAGGCTACACCACTGTGAAGTCTAAAGGGGCTTGCTGCACCCCTGCATGGAGGGCTTTCCCTACCTACACTATGTCATGGAAGGAGGCGAAGGAGAAGGCAATGAAGCTTAAACGGACCCCGTTTTGCATAATCTTCCTGCGTGCCTGCATGGAGTGCAGGCACCCAGGCGCTGGCAGTGGGCGGCTGCAGGTCGGTCTGCGTGAGGAGAGGCCGGGGCTGCCCCGGGCCAGACAGAGCCGGTTCCAGCCGGCTCCAACCCACCCACCGCAAGGCAGGGCTCAGCCCCGCAGCCAAGATGGTGGCGCCTTGGGGAAAGGGTGTGTAAGAAAGGTCAGAAAATTCTGGGCAGAGAGAGGATGAGGGAAAAAAACTATATCCGATACAAACATCAATATCATCATTGAAAGAAAGAAAGAAAGAAAAGAAAAAGAAAGGAAGGAAGGAAGGAAAAAAGAGAAAGGAAGGAAGGAGGCACGTAAAGGGAAAATTTATTAAGTATTCATAATTCAACAGAACTTTTTTCCATCTCTATGTCTGTTCATAAAGCCATCAATGAATATGCTTTGCATAGTCTTGCTATTTACATGATGCTTAAAAATATGCTGAAAGCTGATCTTCACTGGGCATGTTGATCACTGCAACAAATAATGAGATGTATTTTTTGGTGTATCTATAAACTCTTTTTTTTTTTTACTTGAACACAGTAGTAACATTCAGAGAAGGAACTGACTTGTAGTAGTACACTCTTTGAAATCAAAAAAGTCAGAAGACTATTAGCATGAAATAATTCCTTTAGAGGTATTTTAAAACTATAAGCCACCGAAGTATTTTACTTACAGTTTTATTACCAGAGCTGTTCAGTACAACCTGAAGTGTATTTTCAGCACCCCAACCAACAAAGTAATGTCTTTTAGGTTTGATGGTAGCATTTCAAACCTCACAGTTTCCTTGCTTTATCAGTGTGAATAATAAAATAACAAATAAGCTTCTCATAAGCCTACCATTCCTGACTTGGTGGTTTTTTTCCTCACAGAAGAAAGTCTTGCAGCAATGTAACTACTGTGCATAGGCCTTTGTCTTCCAGATTTGTTGCCTTAAAAATGTATTTTTTATTCTTAATCTGAAAAGCAGTTTCAGTGTGCAGTGGATATGAAAATGATTCATAATGGAGAGGAGAACGCTCTTGGGATATGAAGTGCTTCAGGGAAGAGATGTAATATACATACAAAAAGTAGATAAATCCCCTCTCACTACCCTCTGATGTGAATCTTTGTAAATATCTACAACGTGTTCTGTCAATACTAATGTTCAGAACAATGTATCTATGTGACACAGAAAAGAATGAACCCAAGTAAAATTTATTAAAAAGTCTCTTTTTTAGCCTAGACCAAGAAAAATCAAGCAATGACTTTCTCATTAACAGAGAAAGTAATTCTCATGTTGCTCTGGTAGCTTCTCATTCCAATTAGTGGTTTTCTGATCCTCTACAAAAAATAACCTTGCTAAACAGTCTCTGGTTATAGACTCTTTTTAATTCTATTTCTAAGACAAGGAAATTACAGGAACAGCATTGCAAATTATCTTTGCAGGTTCATTCTAATATTCTCATGGTCAGTCCCATCACACCATCTAATCATATAATGCTCATGCAAAATAAGGTTAAAATTGAGGCAACTATAGAACAATTAATCCACATTAGTTTGCCACATTTAATTTAAACAAACAGTTTTTATATGATTCTATGGAGTTTCATAATCACTTAAATAGCACATACTTGAGAAATTTTATTGAATAGTGACAGGACTAGACAGATTCTTAAGGCAAGCTTTTGCTAAATTAATTCAGTATAGCAGGACCATATGCAAATACAGATTACTTCTGACGTTATGAGGGTCTGATACACTAGGTAGTGATGTGACATGACTTGACACTGAAAATCATATGCATGAATCTTAGGGCTTTCTCAGAGCTTCTAACTCCATGGTTACTATTAGGAAAGCATCCAAGAATTCACAAAGGCTAACATTATCACACTATACATGTTGCATACATATATGTATATATGTACTGCACACTGAAAATCAGTACATAACCAAATTTGTTTGTTTCTTTATCCCCCCCCCCTCCAGTTCTTCCTTATTCTACAGAGCTCTTAGTGTCTTCTAATGAAAAACACTAGAAGACATACAGTTGATAAGGTGATATAAAATTCCCTATTTGTTTATTGCCTACCTGAGACCCACAATAGAATATATGTCCAAGTATTGTGGATCTGTCACTTAGGTGTTTCATTTCTTACACATAAACATCAGGCTACAAACCTCTGGGAGTACAGAAACATAATTTAAAATTCATCATACTAATCTTAGCAATTTCCACAATGCAAGAATTGAGCAGAACAAATGCTTTACTCTACCCTTATAATGTCATTTGCTGAAAACAAGGGTCCTACTTTTTCATGGTATATGTCCACTATTTTAAATGGCCTTATACCTAGGAATGAAGTTAGCCTGCCAAATTTTAATGAAGGTTATACCATAGAGCAACACATAGAGGTATAAGGACTCCAAACGATATATGTATGCATTAAGTAAGCTGAAGTGTTGTCATAAGCAGACATTTTCTCTTATTCTTACAAAGTTAATTTTTTGGCAGCATCACAGCCATTAGACTATTTCATTAGAGCTAAAAACACTGATATGTATTCTACTTTTAGAGCCTTTTTGCATTTTAGTACAATTTTGAAATTTCGCCTATTCCTGCTGTAAGAGTGATGTTAGCCTGTGCTGCACCAGCAAGCTGAGATATGTGAAATTTCACTCTGTAGATTTAATGGACTGCAGGTAACACATTTTCATATTAGTGTTGTTGATATCATGGGGGTTTTTACATACATTTTTTGTTCCAAGTCAATCATTCAACAGAAAAGTTATTTTAAATTTGACACCTACAAACCTATTTTGTACTCCTCCTCATTCCTCCCTTTACTCTGATAGTCAACTGAATGATACCTATACTTCTGTAAAGATCTTTAAAATCCCATATCCTATGCTCACATTTTCTATATTCTTCCTGTTGGATGTTACCTAATTTAAAATCAGAAAGGAAAAACTAATCTTTTTGGCCATCACCTCTGTGGTTTTATACATCATAAGACCTCTGTGAATCTTCAAAATTGGGTTCTGTTTTATATTGCCACATGCACTAGTGTGCAACAAGTAGATAACTAATCACTGCATTAAAGGAAACAACTCCGGTCCCTGAAAGCTCACATTTAGAGACTACATGTGCATTGCAGTATCTGATTTGCATGTGCCTCTTGGCTATACAGTTGTAGGTAAAATGGGCAAGTTAATACAGGTAGACAAGTGACTCTGATTTTGAAAACCTGACTTAATGCAGGAAATACTTTGATGTCCACTAAAGACATGTCACTCTCAGATTTTTTTTCCCATGGTAACTCTGCCAGAAGCCAAAACAAGAGTATAAAACATCACACTGAAGAGCTACAGTTTATTTAGAATGCAATGAAGGTTCCAATCTTTCAGCCCTGACTAAGTTAAACTTGCATTTCTTTCAGTGACACATGATAACAGAACTCGATCAGCTAAAAGTAAAATTGCTTCTGATTAGAGAGACAAAAAAAAGGTGCTCATTACAACAAGTTCTATATTCGGGTTGTCAATATTGAGACACCTTCTAAAAACACAAGCTACTCTTGAAGTGTTGAAGAGAGTTGTTCCGGTGTTTCATTTCTATAACAGATTAGACAGTTCATAAAGATATTTGTCATAAATTAAGAAAATCAAACTATGCAATTTTGTAGAGCTGAATAAAAGGAGACAGAGAATAATATCAAGGTAATGAAAGAGTAACATGCAACAGTTTTCTAGCGAAAGAGTTTGTGTAGTTCCTGACTTTTTTAAAGATATAGTTCTCTGAATTCTTTTGACTTTTTGAATATACAACTTTGGCAATAGCAATCTCCCTACAGAAGCTGAGATCCGTCATTTTTACTGAAAGACTTCTGCCTAGCAAAACTGAATTTTCACCTTCAAGGGCACTGTGAAATATTGCCATAGAGACTACCTATTTTTAGAAAGAACTATCAAACGTGCATCTAGAGCTCTTGATCTGCATAATGTGGAGAATAACATTTTGAAAGCCAGAAGGGAAGTATTGTTGATATTAAACATTGAGAGAAAAACAACAAAAAAACCTCAAAGCAGGAAGGGGGACGATATAAAAGGTGTTTGTTTTGTTGGGTTTTAATTTTAGTGGCAAGCTTTTGTCTTCTCACCAGTTTGGAAAATATTACTTTTCCTCCCATGCAAAATTCTGATGTGCGTAATTAAAGTTCAGCTCATTCTAATTGCATAACTTGTAATCATTCCCTTGAAGGACATGAGCACCAATACTGCTCCTTGTAGGCTTGAACAGTAAACCAGTGTAATCCTTAACATCATTTTCTCCTTTTGTTTACTTATTTATTTCTATTTTAGCATGTAATTCCTCGACTATAGACTTTTTCATCAGCTTTTCTGGCATCCATTGCACTGGAGCTTGGTGAAGTAAAGCCATGAAAGACTTAGCAAGTACTAATAAGCAAACCTGTAGTGCTTGCAACCCCTGCAGTTTGGAACTAGCACAGCACGATTAATTAGAAACAGTTGGGCATTGCAACAAGCTCCTATCTATATTGCCCTGGTTGGGTTAGCTCTCTGATATGAGGATTTTCTGTAGCTGAAAATCTCCTCTAAGCTGATTTGTGTAACTACTCTAGGTTGGTTTTGGAAGAAAAGTGATTTTCCACCATCTATGCCATAAAAGCGTAATTTTGTACATTGCCCCTTCTCTAAACCAAGAACACCAACAAAGCCAAAAATAAATGGTGCACATGATAGAAAGATGAGGAAAAACCTGAGAAATTTCTTTTCATATTTTGTTCACCTAATAGAACTAAGACTTGTATTAGGTGCCAGCTATGCTGTATGATTGGTCTGAAGACTAAGAACTTTTTAAAGATTCATGGAATAATGAATCAAATCCATCTGTTCTATCATAAATGTCTATTAAAGAAAAAGCCAAACCTTCCCCTTTCAAATTTTATATTTTTATCACCTACATATGTGGCATATTAACATCTATTTCTTGCTGGAGATAAATACATAAAAAGATAGACTGTTTTAGTGGCCCATAATAGCACAGACATGAATTACTACTAATGTGACTTATTGTTCATTGTCCAAAATAAATTCTATCTTATTATATTCAAAGCTGTCTTCACTTACTGTTGTTTTTAACCACCATCATATGAATTGGCTTTTATTCTTTGAGATCATTCATAGACCAATAACACTTTTATTATACCTATCTTCCCTTATATAAAAATCCTTTTTATAGTAATTTTGAACCTCTTTACTATCTCAATAAGTGTCATTAAATTCAATGAGACCACATATTCAGTAAGGTCTTATTTGGTGTAAACAGAATGTTAGGCTCCAGCTCCAGATTTTCCTTGTTTTTCTACATATACTGTATTCATCAAGATCAGATTTTTATCTTTTTTTTTTTTCCTCCCATGTTCCCACACATACTTATCCTCCTTGGACTCCAAAAGAAACAGTTTCAAAACCAGAAAAATTATGGTGCATGTTTATAACAATGAGCAATGTCACTGGAACAAACAATTTGTAAACTAATGGGTTAAGAACAGAAAGACTAATTTTTTTTTCAGATGAAATTTCATTTGCCACAATTTGTCTGCGTTACTTTTTTTTTTAAATAGGATTTGATTTTCTGTGCCATGCTAGGGACCCGTGTGTCCATGTCACACCTTGAAAGGGCAGTGAACTTCACACCACATGCCAGTTCTGGTTGGCGGTACCCACACAGAGGGAACAAGTTGCTCAAAGACCTTGTGTCCACATTGCAAATAGCTCTTGTGTGCAACATCAGCCGTGGTTACACCAGGAAGAAAGTCAGCTCAAACACACACGTTAAGACTCACAGGTAAGACTTGGACGCACAAGGCAAAACTGTTACAGCAGGATGAAACTCTTGGGAACATGAGGTTGCTTTAGGGCTACTTTAGCTTAGTACCAGACATGTAACATAGTCTTGCTTAAAAAACTGTTAGAATTCTGCTTTTTAAATGACACAAATGGAGATGGGGCAGCCGGAACAGTTTTTCTACTGTTTCTCAGAATTTTCTTTCCAAGTTTCTAATGCTGAATTGATTCATCCAATTCAATTGTCAAAGTGTCAGCTACAAAATTAAACAGCATGTAGCCTTTGTTCCACTATCTATTTCTAGTGAAAAAAAATAAGTCTAACATTCAATAATAAAGTCACAGGGAAGTTGGGAAGTAACTTTTTTTCTCTTTCCTTCCTTTCTTTTCCCTTTTAAAAAAAAATAATCACAGGCCTATATAAGAAATTACCCTGGAAAATACATAGCACATCAGGAGCTGTGGCAATGTCATTTATAAACCAGAACTCTAGAAGAGAAAATAGTATTGCATTACCACTATTTATATACAAAAATGTTCATTAATAAGAAATCATAAAATAAGTTCTTTGGAAATTCAGCTGATGACGTTTGCATTACAGAATGTGCAATACAGGAATTCATACTACAAAAAGAGAAGGCAGTGACTAAACAGGTTTTCAATCTATGGATAAATCTGCTGATTGATATTTTTGGGAAGGTGAAAGACAACTGCATCTTTCATAAATAAAATTCTTCAGCTTTTCATCTGAAACACCACATTATCCCCCCACAAAAGAAAACGTAAAACAGTGTTCTGCGAAGGCTGGTAACAATAACTCATACAAATGTCAATGGTGTTCCTGCTCAATGCTGCTCTGACTTACAACCATGAGAAAAAGTTCCAATGGCACAGAGCTGTGAAATCTGAAACCCTGGTTGTGAACGCAGAGATAAAAAACTAGCAAGGTTTTCCGCGAGGTGACAGAAAGGTACAAATTCAGAACCTGTTGAAAGAGCTTCTCAAGAGATAACACATCATATTCATAACAACCCAATAATAATGCTACGGATAAGAAAACCTGAAAGAAACAACTCTTTTCTATGTAACACAAAGCTGCTGAACAAGAAATGCTTAGGAAATTTATGCACTAAATACAAGGTCAATGTGACAGAGCAGTAACATACTTTTAAGTTCAGTGGAATTAGAAATACCCATTTCATGTATTTTAGTCTATGGTTTTTAATATTCTAAATTCAGCATTTAATGTGGTGACTACTGGAAGGTATATGTGGTTTTTACTGGAGAGATTATTAAAAATGTGCATTTAAGTGTACCCTCTCCAGTAATGATACTGTGTGCAATGTAATGTTTATTTGGGGACATTACACCTTGAGCTTATATGGGGCTAGGCTGAAATATATGGGGCTGGGCAGGATGAACACACTGCCAAATTCGTAACTCTTTATGTGGGAAACAAGACAAACCCAGCAGACTGGGCTTTTGCCTATGGCAAATAATCACTTATCATGAAGGAGTTTTGTGAAAAATGGTCCTTCAATTTGCATTAGTGCACATGAATATGGCGTACTTCACGCTTTCCAAATGCACTCTGTTTAGCTCTGATGCTTACACCAAAATGATCACTTCTTTCTCTTTCAATATAATTTCCACCTGCATTCCTTGTTCTGTGATTAGAGACAGGAACAAATACAATGTAAATCATATCAATCCCAATACATTAAGCATGCCATACAATAATAATAATACTAAAAAGAGGTAAAAGGAAACAGGAATGGCAAGACTTTGAGAGGTCATTTGATCTATGTACCTAGGAAGGATCATCGGTGCTTAAATCATACTCAATACTGCTAACGTTTTTAATGAAAGCTCTCAGTAGAGCTCCACACTGCGTGACTCCTTCCACATGTTGGTAGCAATTGGCCAGTGTTGTGAACATGTTTTCTTGTTTCTTGGGATTATTCAGTATTTGGAACTATCATTTTGTACTGAAAGCTTCTCTGGATAAAGATTTTCCCTCTTCCCAGAGTGCTGACAAAGCTTTCACTTAAAACATTTTATCTCAACAAGAAGATGCTGCCACTACAGCTCCCCACATCCAGCAGTACTTGTGCCTTTTGTAGCCCATAGGTAATAGTAACAACTAAATTTTACAGTATTTGGAAGTGATCTGAAAGGAAGCCATTCCCCTCATTCTGCATCACGTGCTCTTTTTCCTCAATACCTGAAGCCTTTATACAGTTTGCTTAGGCATATCACACAGGGACTATCTACTTCTCTCTTTAAATAGAAAACCTGAACAACTCACTTCTTTCATGCCTGAGGGCAATTATGAAGGCACCAGAAAGCAAATCAGACAGTACATGTTTAGGCCTCAGATATAAAATAGATCAAAGTAATTTAATCATTGCACATTTCAAAACAAATAGCATTCAACTATTTGATGCTGCATTCATGAGAAATCACTGGACTAGGGATATTTTCTGATTAAATCTTTGTTTTCATTCCCCAATCTAATTAAAGGCCTCACAAGGAAAAATTTCATATAACTCAAGTGAATTCATGATACTCCATCAAACTTACACAGAGGACAACCTATCTGGGCCACAATTTTGTGGCAACATTGCCTACAGTTTGAAGTTCAAGGCTTACGAAAATTTCTAATAATTCCAAAATTTTATCAGGCTTCACAATGCATACTGAGTTAGGATAGCATCTGGCTTTTGACAATGTACACAATATAAGGAAGAAGCTTATTTATGTACCCTGCCTGTCACATCTGAGGGTCTTGAATCCAGGCCCTTCTTAGTAGCCAGTAATGAGAAGTGTTTATATGGCTGTATACTTGTTGACAATTTGTAGAAAAAAACTACGGTCAGTCTTGTCTTATATTAACCTATCTTAAGGTGATGGCCAACCACCACCTGCTCAAATACTAGGACTCACATACACAGAATTTCTTTCATTTGCTTTGATGGAAGAAGGAATTGGCCTCCAAGAAGCAATAAAGATAAGGATGTTCAAGGCAAATTCTGAAGAAAAAGAATTCTATACAAGAAGGTAGAATTTTGTCTCAATTTACTAATTAATCCTGTAATGCAGACCTTAAACATGAACCACCTGCAGCAAAGAGGTAGACTTTTGTGCACTGAGATTTCATTTCAGGTACATGGGAAAAATGCAGGACAACATGTGACCCCACAAAATTTCATACTACTGGCAGAATGAGATGAAAAAAAAAAAAGAAAGCAACGATTGTTTGACAATTGAAACACGATTCTCTAGAGATACTCCTTCATTCCACAACTATGGAAAACCCCTTGAATTTCATACCCAGCCATCTGTGACTGCCCAGAGCTGCAACTAAATATGCCACCTTAACAAATCAAACAAGAAATATGATAAAAGCGATTAATACCATCCATACAGACCACCATGCTACATATGAATTAGTTTTACTCACTGGCTCTATTACTGTAAATATTGCTGTAGTTCTCTTGATTTGTATAAAACTGTTTTTCCTTTAATATCCTACCTAATACTACCGATAAAGAAGCCAGTCACTGACATGGTGATTTGTACTGGATTACACAAATGAAGGTTTTCTCCTTATCCCTCGTTTTTTTGTGTTTTGTTTTTTGTTTTAATGTTCTGCGTGAGATGTGTGTTTATACAGAGGAATGTGTGTGCACTCCTGTAATATGCAGGGAGGGAGACAATCTTGCTAGCAGCTGACAAAGACCCAAAGGAGAAGATTCATCATACACACAGGCTCCATAGACAGGGATGTCACCTATGGCCTGATACATTTTTGGGGATGAACACTGACAATGATATAGTCAAGCTGCTAAGGTTACATCAGTTCTCCAAGTGTGATGAACATTTTTGTATTCCTACTGGCAAGATGGCTAACATTCTCATATAATTTTTTTCATTTCAATAACAACTGGTGCTTTCTCTCTCCTCAGTATTGTATGTTCAGTTGTTTGTTTATTTTTATTGCTAAACAAACCAAAAAAAGAGTGCCAACTGAAAAAAAGGACATGTTTGACATTAAGTACTGCAAATAGGGAATTATCCCAGTAGGGTGGTGTTGAAACAGCGCATTTCAGATGCAACCATAAGAACAAGCTGATGAACTGCAGGAGTCCTACATATGAGAATACAAGTATACTGAACAAAATGTTATTTTTATATATGTATGCATGTGTACATGTGTTTATATACAAGAGAGACCTTACTCACAGTAATTATCACAGATCTGGAAATAATTATTTTATGAAGCTATAGTACTTGCTGAAAAAAGTGCTAGATTTCTTCCTGTGTATACATATAAAGAAATTTTTTATTTAAAAATCCTAGGGTTTTACCAGGCAGACTGCACATTAGTCCCTCATATTTACATGTACATTGCAGCACCCCATGCTAGAAACCTTTGGTAAAAACACTTTTTTCTATAGGCATGCTGTGATTTTCGGTTCTCATACAACCTGTCAAGGCAGAACCACTTTCCATAAGAACACTCAGCGGCAACTGTCTTCTGGCAACCGAGATCTGTGACCTCTGACTACCAAGCAGTTTCACTGACACACTGCCATGACTGGGGCTCTGTTTCACAGCAAGCTCCAGCATGCTAGTTCCAGGCATTTTGATGCTGAAGTTGTTTGCAGAAGTGATTTTTTTTTCTTTTCTTTAAAATCACAAAAACATTTTTCACTTTCACCTTTCCTGAAAGTGGATGACACACATTTGGCCAACCACCTCGTAAAAACTTGAAACAGTAGATTCACACATTACAGAAATCAGAAAAGCCTAAATGGAAGACAAGGTAGTTTAATTTTGAATTAATTTTCAGAAAGGTGGCGTAAATGGGAAGACTCAATTGAGAATGTGATTTCATATATTGAGTGTGATGAGTGGAAATTAAAAGCAACAGGTACATATGTAAGAAGATGAGACATGGAGGAAGTAAGGGATTGTCCAGAAGAGTGAAAAGCAAGTGTGTGTTTCAGACTGGCATTTATATAATGGATATATAATGTACGAAAGTGTGCAAGTACTGCTAAGGCAGAAGTCATGGAAAGTAAAAAAAGGAGAATTAATGAAGAAACATTTGGGGACATCATAACAGACTTAAGCTAGGAGGGGGTGATCTCGCATTGTCAATCATGGAAAAGTGAATGAACGGAAAACAGGACTAAACGCATGACAAGACAGTAATCACAGCTTCAAGATAAAAAGCTGAGCTTTTATGATCATAAATGTTCATTTTGGGGGAAACTTTCAAACTATGCCAGTCCATAGGCATCTCCTATCTAGAATCAAGTACTACCAATAATGCATTGGTGCAGAGGAAATGTTCAGAGACTGTATGTGATTTTAGATTAAAAATCTTTTGTTCTGTAAGAAAAGGATGGCATCGGCATTGTATACCAGAAGCTGCAATTATGCAGATAGCACAATTCAATCCATTATCCTTAAAGCTCTTCATATAGAGTTTGGAATATAGAGTTTCTCTGTGAAGATCAATGTGACAGTGAGTTATCACCAGATACACTGCATGGAACATCAAATTGTACAGTGCTGATACTACGTTTTTCATATAGCAATAGCTGCACTTTTTTCTTAAAATATCCTGGAAAATGCACACTGCTGTTGCAAAGTGCTGCTCAGAAATTCAGAGATATGTTTTTTTCTTGGACTATCCTTTAAAATGTGTAAATTCAGGGCAAATATTAATGGGTGCTGTGCCTCCTGTAAAGCTAATCTGCAGGATTTCCAGATATTACTTATTTCAAAGGGATTCTGTGATTCAGAGAATACCCCAGCAGAATGTTATGTAAATGAGTTATTAAGAAAACAGACACTAAAATAAGTGAAATGAATGCAAGGGAAAAAAAAGTCATTTTCAGACTGATAATTCTCAGCTTGCATCGCATCTGGGATTAAAGATGAGACTGCTTTAACAACAGATTTTTAGTTAAAATTTCATTCTGGGTTAGGGGTTTCATATTTCAATCCTCATCTCAACTCAAAAACTGAGCTCAAAAGTTGAACTCAAACCTAGTCTTGCTCTCCAAACACTTTGTGTTAAGAGATAGCAACTGAATTCAGCACTTCGAAGGCCATGTTTTGTTGCAGAGGCATGGCTGTTGGGGAACAGGTTTTCAGAAGAAAAACAAGGGACTGGAATGAAGGCCTAACACACTGCTTTGGCAGCTTGATTAGCCATGAGATCTTGAGCAGTAATCAACTGGTGCTTTGTAATGATTCTTATTAGTACATTGTTCAGGTTCCAGCCTCACTCAAAACTAATAGGATACAGATTTAGCTGTTACTTTATATATGTAACTATAATTGTGCAAAACACTGTTTCCCTTTACCTGGTTTAATTATATTAGAAGATTAAAGTTATAGACTATTTTCAATTCTGTGTAGCTTTATGCATGAGCAGAAATTTATCAATCTGTGAATTAAGCAAATGCTTGAACATTTAATTGGATAATTTAGGGGGAAAAAAAAGCCAGGACAGAGAAAGAGGGGTTCTCTCATTAATAGTGTTCTCATAGTTAGAGAATTGATATCTTCTAACTGAATTAGAGCTAAGTTCATCCAGCCAGGCTGGTCTTGCTCCAAAATAAAGGAGGTAAATGATTAGGAAAACAACATCAGAGGTACTGTAGCTTGAGTTTGGCAATTGGAAGTAAATGTCACCTGAGCTGGTGGTCAAACAAAGAGCTTGATTTGCAAATTTGATTTAGTCTGTGATTGAGGAGGAAGACATTTGTGGGGCATTAGAAACAGCCAAAAGTGTCTTGGGGAAAGTGAAGACTGACTATTCCCTAGAAAGATGGAAGCCTTTAGTGCAGAGGAAAAATTTCCCAGAAATGTTTGTTCCTGTTTATTTGTCCAAATGTTTGGCAGGTCTTACTGCTGTCGTCCTAAATTCTTCATCTTTTTCTGCTCTCTCCTTCTCCAGAAAAATATCATCTTTTGAACTTACAGATTCAAGTGTATTTAGGGATGCTCTAGATTTTTAGTACCTCTACACTGAAGAAGGCTACAATTGCTTATTTCCCAGTTTCCCAACCTCACTTCTCCTTTAACTTCTGAGGGGTATAAAAATTTCTAAATGCAAAGTCAAACCACTGACTGCTTACCATCATTGTTAATGTACCTTCCCTATTAGAAGTTACTAAAAATAGAGCCTATACAGAAAACCACACATTTATGATTGCAAAACACCAGGTCAGTGCTACTTCTGAATGTCATCTGGAAAATGTGAAGGGCATATGCTGTGCTAGGGACATGTTGCTGGACAAAAATTACTGCAAACAGGTGAGGAAGTGAAAAAGTGCAGACGACGGAGTCAGAGTTAAAGTAGGTGTGCTAGGATCCACTAACCTTGCAATGCTGGAGCATCAACAGACTATTTCTAAAGAAATTTAATATGACGTAATAAACCATCTGCTTAACGGGAAATGCAGTCTTTCACCATTTAAAACAAAAACATTGTATGCAAGGTGAAAGAGCAGGCAAGCTGCTGGCAGCAAATCTAAATCTGCACAATATGCAGATAAGCAATTTATTAACCACAATTTATAACTAGATAGCAAAAGCCAATGAATTCCACAGATTTTATGGAGATATGTAATGTTCATATTTACAATTATCTTAGGCATCTGCTAAAAAATTATCTTTTCAAAGGTAATGAACACTGAAAACATGAAAAAGAAGGATCTATTTTCTTGTAAGAAATAAACAGGCCATTGAGTAATTAAATATAGACACTGGTTTGACTGTGGCATTTTATAAACTATTCTCTGATCATCCAGTTCTGGTACTAAAAGCAGCATTTCGGGAAGCAGAGAAGAAAACACATCTGCAGACTATTTAATAGAGAAGGCCACAATACTTATAAACAAAATCCATCTCCTTAGCTAAAAAAAAAAAAAAAAAGCCAAAATACTGAGCATGTAGAAGGACAATGTATTCATTACGCTGGACATAGCAAGATCAGGGTTTCACAGTGGAACTGTGAGCATGTACACCACATACGCTTGTGAAGTACATAAAGGTTTTGCAGTTCAACCTACTGTTGCATTACATCTCTTTACAGAGAGAAGGGGACTGACAGAGCAGGATGAAGTTTAAGTTAAAAGCGTGATATAATTTTGGTCCAGGTTCCAATATCTGAGATTTAACATTTGTCTGTCTCAGAGAATACTTCTGAATCTATGAGGGGGAAAAAAACCCAAACAAAAACCCCAAGCTTTGTGTTTCCTTTTAATTTATGATTTATTACTGTATTTTAGGACACATTCATTAGATCTGTCCTAAGCCATTTATTTCTCATGTGCAAAGGGCAGTAAAAGACAGAAAAAATAACTCAAAGAATAAACAGCCTTACTGCTCGGGCACCATCACCAGATATACTGTACTGAAGTGCCATGCTATGGATATTAAAAACAGACTGATGCATAGAAATACAGAATTCAGTGCGAAAGACTGGATTTAGTACACACGCTATCAGCAATAATCCACTGCTTTGGCACAATCAGAGAATTTCCATGCACATCCTCGACAGAATCACACAATATCTCTAAGGATAGAAAAGTCTTCTTTCTAGAAGCTCAGTTGAACACAAGGATTTAAAGCACAGGTTAGGACATTACCACTGCAATAATCTCAGCTGTGTGAATAGTGACCTTCTTGGTCTAATTGCTAAATTAGCTTTTTTCTTTTTGTGGGGGTGGGGGGTGTTGTTTTTTTTTAATTCAAAGAAAAGAAATGAAACAAAACATGTTGCTTTCCACTTATTTTTTAAATGAAATATCAAGTGGAATATTTTTATTTGCATTCAATGTTGGCTTCTCTTTTTGACCTGAATGTATTCACTGAATTTGATCTAACTTCATGAACTGAACATTTGCTGAAGTTGTTCATTGACATTTTGTCAAGTGCTACTGCTTATAGGGCTTTTATTAAGTTGGATCATTTGCCGAGAAAGTTGCATGCTTTTTGTAGCATTTTCTGATCCTTCCTCCCCCAACTAAATCCCCACTTCTGTCAAGAAGCTGAGTTGCACCACGTTAGCTGCTATTACGTAAACGCTTGTAGGTATTTTTTATAGTGACTTTTATAAAGTCAGACCATTTTTCCTGAGCTGCTGTGCATTAGTGGTTACACATGCCCCATTTACTTTTATTCTTCTGAAAACGTATTTGTTTAACCAGCATCAGTTCTTTTCTGATACATGATTAATTCTTAAAATTAAATATGTACACAAATATTTGTCCACCAGTACTTACTACTGCAACTGAGGAACTTCTCAAGTAAAAGCAGTCAAAATAAAGATTATTTGCTACTACCATATCTCTATCTGCAGATAGTTGAATTATTTGAATGAAATTAAATAAAATTTTATGCAGAAGTATTATAATTATCAGTTGGTTTTGTTTTTTTTAATGGTCAACATGGGTCTTTTATTTCAGGTGTCCCTTGGCATAAAAATTATAAAGATTTTCTCTTTGTTTCATGGGTATGATGTGATGAAATTTAGTAATGACTTGTTCTTATCTAGAAAAGCACTTAACGTCTTAATTTGAAGCATTTTAGCAACTGTCATTGCCTTCAGCAAGACTACTTATATGCTTAAGATTACAGTGGTGTTAAGAATGGATGAACTGCAAACTTTCACTGATTTTTTTTCTTTACAGAAAACCAAACCAAAATTGTTCTTCCTAAAACTACATGAACTGGTTTCTAAATTTGGAACTCCTCTTATTGCTTCTAATTGACAGAGTGAAAAAAAAACCAGAAAAAAAAATATGGAAAACCTACAGCTTGCCTAAGAGTTATCACTGTGCTGAACCACTGTTATGTCATATGATAGAGTTCAGCTCTTCCTAAATTAAAATTCTGTCAGTGACAGCTCATAAAGAAGGCAAAACCCCTTTGATTCCTCTGTAACACAGGAAAAGAAACCTGCAATTCCCTGTCTTTAAGCTGTTTGTATAAATTGACATTTGACTGAATTCCATGTTAGATAGTCAGCTGAAAAAACAGGGCTGAATCAAAAGCACTAAAGCTCTCTTTGTTAACATTTACTTGTATAATAAACCATTTACTTATCATGCCAGAACAGTTCACCTATGGCTTTTCCCATTCCCTGTATATTTATTGGTCTGCATGTAGACTATGTAGGAACATTTTCATGTCCTATTTACAAGAGAAGAATATACTGTAGCAATTTCTGTATCTAATGATTGCAGTAGGTGTACCATTATTATGTCCTTATTTCCCAAGCCTCCCTCTGGCATTTTTAAAAGCTGCTGTTGCTAGTAACCAAAATTCTCTTATGCCTTACTGGAAAGGAGCTATGAGAAGTCAAGGTAGATTTTTTTAATGCTGCTACAAAGTGAAAGAAAGCTCAAAGGAAAACAGCAAAGGATGAGAATCCAAGCCCCATTAATAGCCAAATAACTTTCATCGTATAGTGGAAGTCTGCAGAAACAATGGAGTCTCTTGCTCAAAGAGCTATTTTTAAGAGAGTTTAATTAAAACCTGTCTGACATGCTCTGCTTTGAGCACAGCTTTGACTTGTTTCAACTTCAGTGGCACAGCATTCATTTATGGCATAACTTTTTAGAGCAGATTAGCTTCGAATGACATGGCAAAATCCATTATTCTAGAGCTCTTGCAGAGAGACACAGAAAGCTCCTTCCATGGTGATCTTGTTACCTTTTCAAAATCTAGCAGCACTAGCTCAAGCAGATAGCTAAGCTAAGGTACCTGCTTAAAACAGGTAGGGGAACTGAAGACTATTCTCCACAGTTGAAATGCTCATTATTGCACACAGAACTGCCTTACCTAACGTTTTCTTCAGTATCGCCAGTACCATCTGTTTTGGACTACGGCTTGCTGATTTATATGTTAATGAGCTCTTACCAGTCTTCCGTGTTCCCTTGCTAAACACAACCCTCGCCATTATTTAGAGAGGCACCAAATAAATAAAAGTTAGAACAATAAAAGAACATAAAAATTAACTTCTCAATGAATGATATTTGGGGAAAGGCAGAACATGTATCTGCAGTGACAGAAAATTATTTAATGTATTAATTGTGACATATGTTTGAGTAGAATGGTTCCACTCATCGGGAGCATGATAGCAAATAAAACTGCATCCAAAACATCAAAGAAAAGGCAAACATATTACTTGTTACTGCACTGCTAAAGAGTCACTGGAGCATATGAAACTGTAGAGTAACAGCTGTCTAGCACACTACCTTGCTTAGTGTGTCATATTTTCTCCTTCCTCATACATTAAAAATATATTAGTCAGAGTTGCCCATGACTTCATGAAAATATAGTCTCACTTTTCCCTATCATTTTGTAACAAAGATGCAAGCAAAAAGGGGACAAATTTGTTAGTAAATATACAGAAATATTTAAACTATAAATCTCTCATGATTCAGATATGTAAATTCACTCCTTCCCATATTGTCCCATTCCCTCCACAATCCATAGCTTTTCTAGGCCTGTCAAATCATCCTTTTGTCCTCTAAAGTATTCTAGAACAATATCTTCTGATGACAGTGACATTTAGTGATGACAGTAAAGCTGATAAACTGATTATTGGGTTGCTATCATTTCCTATTCTCCTCTCCCACTTCTGTAAAGCTGGAATAAAGAAAGTCTAGTACCTGCACTGCATTAAGTAGTCCTTTTAGCCTTCTCTGTAATATTAGTCTCAGTAAAACTGAGCCATCTGCAGACTAAAGAAAAAATGATGCTACCGTGAACTGTTGTTTCTTGTCCATATAAAAGTACACACATGTCTACATTCTATCAAGGAAAACATTGTGCTGCTAAGATTGTATTTCACGAGCAAGAGATTCGAAGCTGATTCTGCTATTGATAATGTACACATTGGTTATCTTGGTTGTCAAGGAAGAGACCCTTTTAATGCTGGAACTTCACATGGAATGGAATAGAACGGAACAGAACAGAACGGAACAGAACAGAATATTTCGGTTGGAAGCGACCTACAACAATCATCCAGTCTAACTGCCTGACTGCTTCAGTTAAAGCATGCTATCAATGGCATTGTCCAAATGCCTCTTAAACACTGACAGGCTTGGGGCATCAAACACCTCTCGAGGAAGCCTGTTCCAGTGTTTGACCACCCTCTCGGTAAAGAAATGCTTCCTAATGTCCAGTCTAAACCTCCCCCGGAGCATCTTTGAGCCATTGCTGCATGTCCTGTTACCGAATACCAGGGAGAAGAGATCGGCACCTCCTTCTCCACATCCCCTCCTCAGGAAGCTGTAGAGAGCAATGAGGTTGACCCTCAGCCTCCTTTTCTCCAAACTAGACAAGCCCAAAGTCCTCAGCCACTCCTCATATGACATGCCTTCCAGCCCTTTCACCGGCTTTGTTGCCCTCCTCTGGATGCATTCAGGGACCTTCAAATCCTTCTTAAATTGTGGGTCCCAGAACTGCACACAGTACTCAAGGTGAGGCCGCACCAAAGCTAAAGTACAGTGGGATAATCATTTCTCTTGACCGGCTGGTTACACTGTGTTCGATGCACCCCATGATGGGGTTTGCCCTCTTGGCTGCCAGGGCACACTGCTGACTCCTATTGAGCCTGCTGTTGGCGAGCACCCCCAGATCCCTTTCTGCAGGGCTTTTCTCCAGCCACTCCTCTCCCAATTTATACTTGCGTCTGGCATGCTCTCCACTAGCAAGTCTTTCCTCCAAAATCCTCCTGTGTACCAGTGAAGATTGAAATCTCTTGCACCTCTCTTGCAACTGCTTATCTTCATATCTTTGACAAGTATTCTTAAAACAGAGAAAGCAATATGCATGGCAACTAGTCTTGACTTCTGCCTGAAGACTGTTGGTTTCATATTTGCAAATGTTCCCTTTTTTCTCCTACTAAGTTTAAGTTTCATTTTGTTCATAGTGGAATAAGTAGGTTGCAATCCAAGTTTTAAAGTCAAGTTAAAATGTGGCAAAAAGAACTGCTTGAGAATGCATATCTTATGATGTTTCTAATAACTGGGTAAATATTACTTACTCTTCATTAGGGAAATGCAGGCAGGAGAATCTGACTTACCCAGAGTAGTCTGCAAGTCACTAGATTGTCTAGGAACAGAACAAATTAATCCTAACTGCCCGTTGTTTCCAATCTACTATATAATGTGCTGGTTAAGCTGTACTTTCAAAGTGCTTGATTAATGAGTGCATATGCAAGGGGACTTAATCAAATCCTCCCTTTGCTCCATCTGGGTGAACCCACTTATGCTTTGGCTAAGTGAACCTTCTACCTCTGTGGACCATGGGGGAGGAGGGCAAGAAAAAAAGCTGCAGCACTGTTTGGCATCATCCTCTCGCATGTCAGAAGACAATGTTTCTCATGAGCAATTCTAGAAGCCTGACTCCATGGTCTTCTCAGTCAGTGCGTATCTACGCTTTCTAATGAAAGTACATCCATTTCTATCAGTTCAGTCCATGAGTTTAAATAGAAAAAAGTCTTCTACACGTACTCATGGTAAGAATCCTAATTGGTATGAGATCTCTGTGTAATAGGATATCAGTTATGGACTCAAGAAATTTAAGAGTACATTTGTTGTCTTCTGTGGAAGCAGATCAAGACCTTCATTAGAAAGGAAGATCCTATTTTGCTCTTTGACACCATTAACTCTTGTTTCTGTAGCACTATCAACTTCGGCAGAATAAGATACAGCTAAGTATGCCAGGATATTAAATCTGGTTCTCATTTAATATGTCTCAGAGATGTTTTAGCTATACACTTCAGCAGTTCCTCTATTTCAAAAGTGCTATAAAATTTTATGATGTAATTTTGATCAATTTTGCACTTAGGAAATGATAGTAGATGTTCTACTTTTTTCTCAGTAAGACAAAACCAGAAAAGTAACATGTACTTCCCCTGGCAAAGGTGAATCATCAGGATGTGTCCATCTAAGTGAGCATTGAACAGTGAAAACCGCAAATAGCTTTTAACATATACTCCAGGCTTCACAAAAAAAAATTGAGACAGTATTCCATTCCTGTAGTCTTCTCTCCTGCATGCACTGTGTCCCACCATCTCACTTCAGCTTTCTGGAATTTGTCTCACTTTACATTTCCAACTTGCAAGTTTCCCTTTTTCTAATAAAAGTATCAATGCTGATAACTTTTTTCCCCAAGACTCTTTTCACTTGGCAAGTAATAGAAAAGGAACGTATCCTGTTTCTCAAAACTTGGTTCTGTGTGTCAGAAAAAAACCATATCTTTAAGCTCTATTTCCCTGTTTATACAAAACATAACTGATCCTGTCATGAAAGACAATGCAAACACACAAACATGAATGAAACTCTAAATGACTTACCACTGTTTTTACACATCCATGAAAATGCAAAAATCTTGCTCCTTTTTTGTTTATTATACCTCACTTTTCCTCAAGTTCTTTCTTCCCTTCCCCTGCATGTGCAGAATTTTTGAGCAGTTTTTAGTATTCCACATTTCATAATCAATACACAGAGAATTTAGCTTTCTGAGAATTGTGCTGTGCCTTGAGTGAATCAGACTACTTTTCTAATGACTGGAAGATCCTCCATTAATTCTTGTATACATGATGTTTTCTGTGTACTTTATATCCTCCAACCTAAGCAAATTGACTCTGAATGAGAGTTGTCCTGTGTTTCCTTCCCTCTCTCTGTCTAATGGATTGAGACATATAAATGACAACTGGTGTGATGCCTATAACTGTGCAAAATAACATTCTCATATGTACTGCCAGACATATTACTTTACTGTAAAAAAAAAAAAAAAAAAGAAAAGAAAAAGCTGCAATCTTGCAACTACTTTGTAAAAAGTGACTAAAATCAAAACAAAGCTGTTCTGGTGGTATTTGGACCCTTTTTTCATTTAATTATTTAGAACATTCATTCACAGCATCAGACACTAGTTTAAGTACTCAAAATTTATCTCTAGACAATCCAATCCATTTTTAACAGCACTTCAATAAAACAAAAATAAAAACCGACAGAGCACACAGACTAAGGGGGTGTAAGACTTCAACTAAATTATAATCCAGTAACATTTTTTTACCACAGCTAACACCCAGCACTTCAAAAATGTCTGAAGATGTGAAAGCATCCTGAAAAGGGTAGTTCTATCATTCCTGTTTAGAGAACAGATAGAGAAGCTGAACGTAACAGAAAATCAGATTCTCCATCCAGCTGCCGTTTGCTATGTGACCTTGCCAACTGAATGTTGTACAAAGTGCAATGTGATTGAGTATCCAGACTTTCTGAAGCTGAAATACCAGAACTTGAGATGGGAATGAAGAAAAGATAGATGAATCTCTTTTTCATACATGTGCATACATACCACATACCTGCTCTCCAATGGATCACAGTATATGGATCACTATTCTAGTAGTCTGAGATGACTGAGTTCATAGCTAAGGAAGCAAGTAGCCTTCTCCATGCCTACCTCAATCCAGTATGACTCAGAACTGCTCATTTTGAAGCTCTTCTACTAACTTTTGGAAAAAAGGCTTTATATTGGTAGCCTAAGTGTTGAATGATTATGCTTCCATAGAAAGGGCGAATGCATTAATCTAAATGAAAACAAAACAAAAAAACCCAACAAACAAACAAAACCAAAAAACCCAAAGAATCACAAGTAAAAGAATAGTATGGAGAGGGCCATGTACTGAGTATCTTTTGTGAATATTCAACCAGCACTCTTCTCAAGCAAACAGTAAGCTAGAGGAGTGGGTGCTTCAGAAGGTCTGGTGTAGGTTTTCTACACACAGGTAAATTTGCACATCAGAAAGAACAGCAACCAACATTAAAAATAAATGTTGTAATGAAGCAAAATATTTCTGTGAATGCAGTGTGGCATTTTATTTCTGAATTGCAAATTTTACTCTTATCTCAAAGTATAATATAAGAGCTTGACAGAGCTGCCACAAACATGGCCCGGTAAACATACTGACAAAGAACATCTCCTTAGCTGGGAGCCTGGAGACATCCCTGATAAGCTCTGCTGAAACATTCTTGATGGGGAGTGGTTGGCAGGACAAAGAAACCTTGATGGTTGCAGGACAAAGAAACAGCGATAAAGAACTGACCTTCCAGGAAAACAGGAGTCAGCAACAATTATTCTGGGAACTGATGTCCTACACCCAGTTACACCAAAAGGGATGAAAAGAAGTAAATTGCTTCCTACTTGAAATAAGCTTCTCTGCACAAGATGTCCCAGACAGTCTGGACCCTGGCTGGGGACACCTGACTGACTCCAAACTCGGTTGACATGGGTCATCTTTGAAGTGAGACTTTTCTGTCATTGATTAGGCCCCACTGCTGGGACTGGTTTGGTGAATGTCATACTGGTAACACCTCACGTAATATATTTATAGAAGCACACACAGGTAAAGGTTAATTATATAAGTATATACTTGCTTCACTAGTCGGAATTCTGTAACAACTTTTAATATACGTATATTTGCTTTCTTAGTGGTAATTTTGTAGTGACTTGTAGTGTGTGTGTATATATATATTTACTAGTAGTAGTTTTGTAGTAATTTGTAATAAGGAAATTCTCAGAAACCCAGACCCCCATGTCCTTGTGTATTGCAGAATCCTGAGACTCGCACCACCATGATCTTTACACACCTGTGGGTTGGGTAACCCTCACAGGCTGTGTCTGTGACCGCTACAGAGCTGAGAAACTATCCATCAAAAATTTGGCATCCATTTATCTCTTGATAGTCAGGGGCAACATTTGAAGCTCATACTGGCTATCAGTGTCCTCTCCTGGAAACATCAACAGCACGTCTGGACTAAGAATTTCATTTCCAAGGGGATCTTCTGTTAACTTCACTGTCAATCCTTTAGCAGACATTTTACTACTTCTTTGAAAATTTGTAGCAATATAGCCCTACAAAAAGTCCAATTATCATCATTTGCCTCAAGACAGACAGTGAGAAACCCTGAAGTTAAAAATACACAAGCTGGTAAAGTAAAAAATTGTCCAAATATTATGAAAAAGAAAATTAGCTAAGTGAATAAAAACATCTTCTAAAAAAGCAAAAATATCTAAATACAGTCATTACTGTAAATCCTGAAAAAGTATTTGTGTGAAGATGATTATAAAATATGCCACTCACTCTTTTATTATTACTCAATATTAAACCAGACATGGCATAATAATTACCATTATTGCTGACTGTTTGAACTGCTTCTACTCTATGCTGACTGTATTTAAAATAATCCTGCCTCCAAGAACCTCTTCCCTCAGAAGTGAAAATAAATGTTACTTCTGTGTACAGTTGCTTATCCTCTCAAATCTTTTCATTAGCTTACTGCCTTTTCTGCATCAAGGTCCTGAGCAACTTTCTAGGAGCTTCCGTATTCCTGCCTTCTCCAACACAATGATGGCTCTCTCCCTCAGGCAAGCTCCCTCTCTTGTATCCTTCCTTTTAAAATACTCCTCATCCATATTACCTTTAAAGCCTGGAGCTTCCTGGTATATTTTACACTTCCTTAATTTTCTCCTTTTTGAGGCTTCCCTCACAGTGTCCATATTCTAAAGGGTAGCAGCAAATCCATTACAGCTTCCTATCTCCCTCAGCACCCCAAGCTGCTCCTCTTTGCGAGTTTGTGTTGTACGCACTGGGAAGGGTCCTACCTGTCTAACAAAATAACTCTCCTTTTTGAAGACTTCTGCTATAAGCACGTGCTGAGTGTTTTGGTAGTGTGTTTGACACTGCAGCATCTCACCTACTAAACTCAGTCTGCAGTAAGGATTTGCAGAACTGAGCCTAGGATTGGACTGAGCACGTTGGATTTAGGGCAATGATTGGCATGGGTTTAATTTTTTCTGTGTGTTCATTCTTGCCTTCTGGTAAGTTTGATACAGGGCACAAATGGAAGGCGCATTATGAAATTGGAGAAAAGAGAGCATAGCTAACAGAAAACTTTCATTCCCTGAATGACACTGAATGCTTCACCTGTTTTTGTAAAAAAATATATTATCTAACATGGAGATTCTCTCTTAGGCTTGATGCTGTTATCTGGGTAAGACAGGTAACTTGCCAGATCTCTGATCACACTTACCATGTCCGCCTGCTTCAGCCAAGATGTTAGCCTGCACTTTTCTCACCAGTACCTCCAAATTTCTTCACGGAGACATGTTTCTTAATTTCAGATGGATTCAGGACACTCCTCCCATTGCTTTTGTCAGTGGTTAGTGGATTAGCTTTCACTTGGCCTCCCTCCACACTTCTCCAATCTTATAAGAAAATTATTCCTTCTTACCAAGCCAGAGCATGCCTTCTGTATTTCAGGGATAAAAATCTGATACAAAAGCCCTAAGCAATCACGCTGCATATGTATTTAAACCCACAACTAACAAGAAACACCTTACTTCTAGTGCCAGTGAAGAAGAGGTGCTGCAAGAGATACATCAGGAAAAGAAACACCCCTTGAAAATAAAGACTTCTGCGTTATTTTATGAAGGATAGAATGTAAATAACAAATGCCCTGCTATCTATCCCAGACTTTCTATTAGTCAGCTTAAAATTCAGCAGCTTTCTTCTCCCTTGGAAGTAATGTAAGATTCTCTGGTAGGTGACCACATAACCCAGCATGATGCATGCCAGCCCTATAGGAGATCACCACAAAGTAAATCCATTTAACTCTGCCTGTTCTTTTATTTCCCCGAACACTTAGAAAAAAATATTATCTACTTGCCAATGGAGGGACAGTATATTGATCATTTCTTGGGAAAGTGGTTATGGGAATAATGATGGTTACTGTAACTGTCTACAGTTGTTTGTTCTCTGGGAAGGCAAGGGAGAATATAGTTGGATGAACTGCCATAACATTATGTTTCATGTGCATTAGAAAAGTCTTCATATGTACACAACTATCTTTCTTTTCCAAAGCACATAAGATACAGAAACACTTCTGTACCCCAAAATGCTCTGCAGAGTTGAGCAAAGGGGGGGTGAGGGTATGGGGAGAGGTAAAGAAGAAACAATTGATACAATGCTGATTAAGAGGAATTTGCATCTTGTCCAAAGGCTTTCTAGGTTGACAGGAAAAGACCTCAATCAACTTTAACAGGAGCTTTTGGCTTCCACAGCTGTGCCTAAAAGAAGGGAGAAAAGTTGCTGCGAGATAAGCAGTGGTGCAGAATATAGAGAGAAAAGTTATACAATACAGAGAATTACCTTCACGGTTGGGAAAACTATGTTTCTACCAACATCTGTCTGAGGCCAGTGTCTTTTTTTAGCTACATACAGTTATTACTATTGTTGTTTCTGTATTCATGCCAGTTACAATCAAGCATTTACTGCAATTTCTTTCAATGCTGATAACATGCCAAAGACTAACTTTTAAAGTTAATGAAAGTCTTGCTGGTAAAAAAATGTAATTTCTGTAATTACTTGCAAACGTTAGTAATAATTGCCTTTATGCTGATTTGAAGATGTATATCAGACACGTTTTCAAAGGCAAACTTGAATTAAAATTTGACACAAAATACAGATATTATGGAAAAGATTTTTTTTAATCTAAGACTAAGAAACATTTTATTATGTTTTCAATAACAGTTGCAAAAGAAAAAGATCTTTCTACAAAACATTAAGAAATTTATCTAATTAACAACCATTTTTTTCTTTATTTTGAAAATAATTGAATGCTTTGTACATTTTGTTGTGTGAAGATTGTTCCCAAACATGGTAATAATAAATTTCATTTTAAAATTATTTTTCTGCATTCTTATTGGTCAGAAGTAAGCTTTGGCCGTAAATTATGGACAAAGTTGTTTAGGTTGTATGCATGAAGAAACAGCAATTTTTTTAACAGTTATACATAATACTTTTTTTAATGTTGGGCTTCTCAAATGAAAAAAAAAAAATTCCTATTCATTATCTGCAATCCAATATTGCCAGATGGACAATTTGAAAATGAAGCTGTTGATAAACAAGAATTGATGCTTCATTATCATCATTCTAATTCTAAAGAAAAGGCTTGCAAAAATCAAATAAATGCATATTAAATCCAGCCTAAACAGTAAGTACACTCAAATACAGAAAGCTAGTCTTTTTTAATAATGCCAATGTGAAGTGTGTGTAAAATTAACTCTGAACTGCCAGGTGTTCCTAAAAATGAACTTTTTTGTGGGCAGCTTTCGCTAAATCAATTATCTATAAAATGTTAAGTAATTTATTTCACAAAGCAAAACAGACCCCCCCCTTATTCTATCTTCTATCTTCTGATGCTTTACCTGATCTTGTACACTTCCTGAAACCAATGTTACAGCTACCATCCTTAAGGAGGCATCAGAATGTGATTCTTAACCATTTTTAGTCCAGATGTTATCTGACATACATACACTTTTGTTTATTCCTACCACTATTGGTCGAAATGTTCAAAAAATGAGTCACTTTCTTGGTAAGAGCTTCCTTAGGGTGTTATTTTACCAAACCAGATGTGAGACACAAACAAATGTTCAATTTTGCCTTCCAGCTGCAAGTAAATTCCTACCAAGTCAGTTTTTTGTTATATAAATGAGGCAGGTAAGTGTTAAGTACAAAGAATAGCCCAGATGAACAATTTCCTTCTGTGGAAATTTAAATTAATTGCAATTCAGCAATTTTATTATGCCTATAACAAAGATAGGGCTATTTAAGCTGACTGGGAAATACTGTATGTGAAACATAATTTCCTTCTGCTATTGCTTTAAAATTACATAAAATACACACACCAAAATCATTTCTTCTAAATGATGGCTCACTGCAACCTGATAATTCTTCTGACCTGTCATTTAGGCAGTATCTTTCTTTACTTCCAGCAGTCTCTCAAAGGCATGCTGTGCAATGGCCTATACACAATAACACTTCATCCTAAACATGTGTAGAATTCAAATGTGTTCACTTCTTTGATACAAACTAAGCTGAAAATTTTATTTACATATGCAGTGCTACTTTCATTGTACATCTGGAGAGAAGATGACAACACCTACTTCTCATGCTAACACAACACAAAGCTCAGACTTGCCCCTTTCCCTCCCCCCAAAAATTTTTCTTTAATGCACTGTGTTAATGTGATCCATTAAAGCACAAGTGTTCTGGCTTTACCTATTTAGCCTAATATCATGTGAAAAAAAAAGATATATCGAGGCTGGGAAAATTGATTCAGTCCCAAATTAATCTATCCAATGGATAGATTTAATGCTGCTCATGCAAAAAACAGTAGTTGTGTGTGTCAGTGCTGAGTTTATTTTAGTCTGTGTTCCCTGCACCAATATGAAAAAACTCCTAGGACCCTACGTATCACTTACATAGCACTGAAGGACATAGTAGGCAAACAATTGGAGGGCTACATTTTTAAACGTCAGAGAATAATTTTGGTCGAAAATATGGAGAAAAATTGTAGAGACTTTGAAATAAGCTTTCCTTTCCCCCTTCCCCCCCTAAACATAGCAACTTGGGGGGAGGGAGAGGGGACTTCCCAGGAAAGTATAGAAATTGCAACTGGAAGAGAGATGTGAAAAAAAGAAGAGACTGGGGGTGACACTGCATTGCAGATACACCAAACTGGAAACAATACAAACAGTTTTTGACACCAGAAAAAATTTCAGTCACTGTTTTTTAATGGCTACATCCCTTATGCCCTTGCTGCCACCAAACTAAGTGTAGACTCCATTTAGCTGTTCTTTTAGTGCTAAACACACAGATCATCTTAAGCAATGACAGCAGGGAAATGAATACAGGTAAATGTGGTGCAAGTCAAGCATTGAGTATTGCCAGTGGTTACAGAGGAATAGACAGGACGTAGCAAATGTGTAAACATAACTAATAAAATAAAACATGAAAAAAAGCATGTACTTTTGGCTCTGTAAACCTCCCATCTGAGTTTTATAAAAGAAAAAGGCTATTCTAAAATCACAAGGAAACCTATTTAGACAGAGGTGTTCCCATTCTGTTTGTACACAAGCATATCCTTGGGTCAGCATGAAACATTTGTGAAATACAGCCATACTAAACAATAAGCCTTTTCTGAGTCTTGTCAAGCATCTATTCTACTCATAGGACTTAACATTATGCCTGCTGCTGTACCCATACTCAGAACAAGTGCTAATATTCAGTAAATATCATGCATCAATTCTACTTAAAGGTATGGTTTATAAGTAAATCAATCAAAAGTTGGTTCAAACTTGAAAGTACATTATTACATTTATTTTATAATGGAAGCATCTGATGCTACATCTTTGCCACAGAAGATGCTCATCTTTGAGCTCCAGAAATCTATCTGTTCAACTCATCTCTTTTATTTCCATTGTCCCTTAGTGCAAAGCCTTTTACAGACTACAGCATGCAACTTACTTGTAATGGCCCACAGCTCTGGAGCTAGGACCCTATTAAATCACCACAAATATTTTCCCCAGTTGTACTGGTTTTGGCTGGGATAGAGTTAAATTTCTTCATAGTAGCTTGTATGGTGCTATGTTTTGTGCTGAATGAATACAGGTAAATGTGGTGCAAGTCAAGCATCAAGTATTGCCAGCGGTTACAGAGGAATAGACAGCATGTAGCAAATATGTAAACATTTGTGCTGAAAACAGTGTTGATAATGCAGAGATGTTTTAACTATTGCTGAGCAGTGCTCGTACTGCATCATGGCCTTTTCTACTTCTCACACCACCCCACTGGCGAGGAGGCTGGGGGTGCACAAGAAGTTGGGAGGGGACACAGCTGGGACAGCTGACCTCAACTGACCAAAGGGCTATTTCAGACCATATGACATTGTAACCAGCAACAAAAGCTGTGGGGAAGAAGGAGGAAGAGGTGACATATGGAATTGTGGTGTTTGTCTTCCCAAGTAACCATTACATGTCATCGACGGAGCCCTGCTTTCCTGGAGATGGGTGAACACCTGCCTGCCCATGGGAAGTAGTGAATGAATTCCTTATTGTGATTTGCTTGCGTGCACAGCCTTTGCTTTACCTATTAAACTGCCTTTATCTCAACCCACAAGTTTTCTCACTTTTACCCTTCTGATTCTCTCCCCCACCCCACTGAGGGGAAGAGACTGAGCAGCTGGGGGGAGCTGAGCTGCGCACTGGGCTTCTACCACAACACCGGTGCTACTAGGCTGCAGTCAGTCAGCGTGACAGCACTTGTTACAGCAATTTTTAGTACTTACAATATTGACTATAGGTGGTTCAGAGTTTTGCTATAGAGTTTGAGTTCGTCTTAACTGCAACAGGTAGTTCAAATTAGTATCATCAGGTAATTAAACTATTATAGTGACAGTGGAATTCTACAAAACAAAAGTTGAAGCTACAGAGTGATTTCAGTAACAATACTAGATGTACAACCCTTTATTTAAGCCTTTCTGCTCCCACACCTTTATAAAACTGCAAAAATTACCCTTAAACTTTAATATTTCCATGAGAACAAATCAGAGGAATGCATGACCTGATTCTACTCAGCACTCTGCAAAAAAACATCCTGAAATGGTTTATGCCTTAAAGACCTCATACATTTGGATGGTAAAAAAAGTGCAACAGGAGAGACCAGTAAATTGGACGACAGCCGCGTTAAGTGCTGACACCCAAGCAACGCTGTGTCAGATGGCAATCTGTCAATAGAACAGGAACAGAACTGAAGTACAGTACTAAGGATTACTCTTTAGAGAATAAATATGTAGCTTTGTGATTTCTGATGTAGAGAGAAAGACAGGAGAAAGCACTTCTTCTGAAGCGAAACAAATGGTGAAGTTGAGTCCTGTTTGGCTTTACAGCATTGCTGCAGCAACACAAGCAGCTGATAACTTTCAAAATTTTTTGAAGTTCATCAATAATTGCCAGTATTGCTGAGCTGTGGGTGCTTATAGTGTGTGGGCTCTGGTTCACTGGAGTCCAAGCACTGAGGTGCCTGGAAGATATCCTAAATAGATATCACAGAGGGAAACATTTGAATAGCTGACTATGCTTAGCATTAGATTTTCTACGTGAAAAGGAGTTGTTGGACATTGACTTGAGAGTTATTCTGGTATACCCTAGAATGCAAGGGTTTCCACTTGTGTTATCTCCCATAGTCTAGGTCTTCTGAAGAGCAGCTGATATTTGAACTCCCACTCTGTTCAGGTATGTTGACTTCTCAATTAAAAACTGCAAGGAGTTCTCTTTATCATATGATGACAAAAACTGTCTGGAAGATATTCAGTATTATATTCCAGAAGATCAGAATATGTATATATGCTACACAGCTAACAATAAAGAGAGAGTCTTATTTATCAAGGAGGACTTAGAAGTCCTTGAGAAAGGAACAGGAGAGAAATAAGGACAGAAAAGAACTAGTCTGGATGGTGGCTGAATATGCTTCAGACAGCGAGTTAGTTATAGGGATAGATTGTTGGCCTTATTCTCAGCAGAAAGAACAACTGGTCTATGAAATGACTGTACTAATGAAATAGCATTTTAAAAGGTTGAAATGATAGCATTGTAAAATTTAAATTATCCAGAGTCTAGATTGCATCAATTTGAAGTAATAAGGCCAGGGGGCACAATACGTTAGACTATCTGGAATGTGACTAAATTCAACATATGCAAAGGAAAAATATTCCTTTCAAATTGCAAAGGAATAGAAAGAAAGCATCAGAATAGGTGTGATTTAAGGCAGTGAAGAATCTCAGCAATGCAAATTTTATTTAAAAAGAAGTTAAGTTAGGAAGAACACATATACTGTCAAGCCTGGGTACAGTTAAAACCACATGGAAGTAAACAATGAGGCAGAGAAGTAAGAATAAGTGAAAAAGGAGGTATTGAGAAAGATTAACTGAACATACAGATAGTATTGGCACTGATTATAGGAGTTAGAAAGTAAATAATACATTGCTGCAATGCCACAGCTCTGTGACATTTGGCTGGAAAGGTAGATTGACAAAGGGACTGAGAAAAAGTCTTACCGGAGCTTATAAATAGCAGTGAAGGACGTTGAGTGAAAAATATACAAACAGAAATTAAATTAGAATCTCAGCATGGATAAGGAGGTGTAAAAGCAGCCAGTGAAATAAAAATAGCACAGAAAATAAAGATGAATTGAAGGCAAGTCTTTAAAATACACAGGATATGAGCAGCTCAATGAATAGACAGCGGGACCATTAAGGGACAAGAGTGACATCGTGGTGACAGATGAAATCAAGTTGCTGAGAGGTTGTATGGAGTCTCTGCCTATTTTTTTAAACACTGAAAACTGAAGGTGATCTCTGAGAGAGAGATCTTTCTGATAGAGAAGTGCTTTACCTGCTATTTTCATTACCACAGTGTAAAAGAACACTTGATGATGCGGCATGACTTCAGGCATGGAGTAAATACTTAATACCCTGGCATCAATTAAATAGTTCAGTGTGCTGGTAACCAGGACCAGAAAGATGCACTGAAACAATTAGAAGGGCACAGGCCCAGAAATTAATAAGAGAAACAGGTAAACCTCTGGCAGATAGTTTTGTCATTCACATGATGCTGAATGAATTCAGGATATAGCCAAAGTGTGCAGATGTTCCCATAGGTAAGAAAAAAAAACAAGAAGATGAAGGAATGATTCTGTCTTCAGCTGTGAGGACACACTAATAAGAGAGAAGGATTATATACAACATGCAGTGAAGTAAGGGCCAGCCAGCCCAGACCCATGAAAAGAGGATCGCACCTGTCAGACATGCTTGAGTTCCTCCAAGCACGTTATTGAACTGGAAAGCAAAAATGTGAAGTAATGGATATGATCTGTCTGAAGTGAGAAACAGTCTCACAGTGGAAAATCTATGTCTGCAGTGAGGTTTGACTGCTCGTGTCAGAGTGCCACAGCAGAAGAGAATTATTAAAATTAATTAAAGCCTACTTACAGACAAAAGAAAAGGTCTTAGCAAGAAGTGATTATTAGAAATGGAGAAAGATAAAAGGTGAACCTATCTGTGCCACAAAGCTTAGTCTTGGGTTTGGGTTTTTATTCCTTACATATGAGCATCTAGGATGACGACATGATTTCCAAGTACAATGGAACAAAGGAAATCCTTTCAAGATGCAGCTAGGCAGGGTTAAGAGGTGAACTGAAAGTCTCTCCTTAACTGTCATAATATGCAGATGATAGGTCTCACAAGAAAATGTGCAGTAAATTGAAAATTATAATTACTATAAGAAAAGAGAAAGCGACTTATGTAGGAACGATGAAAGCCCTCTTCAAAAGAAAACATAGATGGTACTGCAAATGAGATCATCTTATTTCTGCCAGTTACAAAACAGCAACCAACCATACCTACGTACTTCTCCAACTCTCACACTCTGATAATTATTTCCAGCCTACACAAGTGTTACAGACAATGTGGTTCTTCCTATGGAATTCTTATGGAATAGTCAACTGAAACACTGTGCTGAGTGTTGCTTGTTTTAATATATCCAAGACACCTTTAAATTAATTAGAACAAGTATCAGTAGTTACATAAGCACTATTTTCCTTAATCACAATTTGGGCTGCTCCCCCCTCACTGAACCACATTACAGTTCCAAACATGGCAGTTAAAGCTGCGTTCATATCTTAGAGACATGCACAGCCAAGGGCTACTGAGACTCTCTAGTCTATTTTTTAATCTGGTCCACAAGTTATAAATCACAGTGTAATTCAACTTCATTTCAACCACAGCAAAATTTTCAGTGCTTTATAGACAGGAGAGAAAAAAAAAGTAAGAAGTAACAAAAGAAAAAAAACAAGAGCAAACATCAGCTGTAGAACATTTTTGATTTCCACTTCTCATCCTTCAATATTCTGCAAAGAGTTTAAGGAAAGACTGACTGAACTGTTTGCAACTAACTCTTGCTGATTGCTGTAAGGAAATAAGATCAATTTTAAGAACAAAGTAAAGCCTCAGATAATATAGTAAAAGAAGTGATCCTGCCCTGACAGACAGGAGGCCCATAAGACCAGATAAGCCTCATCTTTTACTTCTATATTACTGTGCTAGATTTATCCAAAGCAACTTTGAGAAGGGTGGATGTTTCAAGCAAACCAGCAAGAATAGTAGGCATGGTTTTTCTTCACCATCCTTTACAGCCAGTTTTAATTTTTGTAACAGAGAAGTTAGTGGTAAGAAAGTTAAATGCAGCTCCACCCAAATAAAATGTTTTTAGGACAATATATTGATTACATTATATTTTCATCAGAAAAAGTAAAAATAAATTGACTTCCTTTTTCTGATAATGTAATTTTTTTCTCACTAATTCTGATAATTTAAACCAACATTTAGATATCTTTTACAGCAATCAAAAAAGGGCGTTTAAGTGTAACACTATGATGATTTTAGCACAATATAAATGTGAAAAAAAAATTAAATATTTTTACCTAATGACTAATAGTCAGAAGTTTTATTCTGTAGAAAATTTAATCTTATTCTTCCAGTTTGGAATAGAAAGTAAAATTTTCTGCATTTGATATTCCAGGCATATAAAAAGGACCACTTCTTGCTTGCAAAGAATGCAAATGGTCACATAAATTGGTGCAAAGAAAAGTAAAAAGTATAGGCAACAGGAGTGAGTGATAATAAATGAAAAGAGAGCAGAGCAAGAAGATGAACTGAGGCCAGGTATCAGTGAGAATGAAATAAAGGGGAGGGGGAGAAAGAAAGGACAGGATAAGACCAGTCAAATGTGAGGAGAGAGAAAAGCACATTAAAAAAATGCATATACCCAGTAACGACAAAAAAACTTCCTGTCTTCATCACTCATTAAAAATCTGAGGCCTAAATAATTTCTCAGAAACTGTGTGTGCATGTGTTTTTTGTGATATAGACATGGAGTAACCACTTTTGTTTCTCTTCATTTATGTTAGTGTAGGCAAGAGAAGAATTTTAAATGCCGTGCTATGGAATGAGATTACTTTACTGACACCTCAGTGCAGAATTGTAAAAATATAATACATAACTCTATGTTTATGAATAGAAAGTTATATTTTATTTCTCTGGATTCTCTCTCCACCTTTATTTTAAACCCTGTATGTGACGTTTGACATCTTTTTGGTCTTGCAACCCCAGTGAACACACGCGTGCTGATCTTAAATAGACAAATAGGTAAAAGTGGCTTAATTTGACATTTTCTTGCATACCTCTCAAGGCAAAAGACACTGCAGAACTTGGATGCAATGCTTGCAAAGTGCCTATTTTCTGAAAAGAGAAATTAAATCCAAGTAGCACTTTTACCTTAAGTAGATAATTTTGGTATGAGCTAAATTTTCGTGTGAGCTGTATCCCTTTATAAGGTCAAAAGAAGTGGCCCATCCTTAAATGTGGAATACTTCACATTTAGCAAATAATGGGCATTCTGCACCTGGGCTGTTCAGCTGTGCATTAGATAACAGAGATTTAACTTTGGCTTGTAAATCACAGTATCCAAACTCTTTAAGCCAGCATAGGTTGTTTAGTATTGCTGCTGCTATACATTGGCCCCAAAGTCTTGCTCTCCAAAACCAAGTGAGACTGAGAAAGGGTATAAAACCCAAATTCCTGGAAATACTCCTAAAGACCATCAATTTAGCAAAATCTGATCTTGTACTCTTGTATGAAAAGGTCATTCATATCTGTGAACTTTGACTGACCTAATGCGATCAAGCTGTCTAGAATTAAACTATAAAATTAGGCCCACTATGCCCAGTAGCAAACCTCTCCCTACATCACTGGCTTTCATGATCCATGATGACACTGAATCAGCCAAGGTGCCTTTTCATGTCATCATGCTAGAAAATATTTAAAGTTCAGAACTACATAAATGGTAAAATACTACTACTGAAAATATGCAGTATGAAAAACAAGTCAGAAACCCACTAGCGTTTTCTACTTTATGTGGTACAGTTACGATAATTAAATATAATAAGCCTTTGTATGTTATTTCCCATTCATTTCTGAATATGCTTGTCCTGGGTTCAGCTGGGATAGAGTTAATTTTTTTACAGGAACCTGGGAGGTGGGGGGCATAGCCGGGGCAGCTGACCTGAACTAGCCAAGGAGCTATTCCATACCATGTGACATCATGCTCAGTATATAAATGGGGAGCGGGCCGGGGGGTGGGCGCTTCTTTTCGGTGGGGGAAGTGGCAGAGCGTCGGGTCCCGGGTGGTGAGCAGTTGCACTGTGCATCACTCTTTTTGTATACCTTTTCATTAGTACCGTTGTTGTTGTTGCAATTTCTTTGTGTTGTTCCAGTAAACTGCCTTTATCTCAACCCTCGAGGTTCCAGTTTGGTTTTTTTTTTTCTCTCCTCCGTCTTCCCCCCATCCCACCGGAGGGGGGCGGGAGGAGTGAGCGAGCGGCCGCGTGGTCCTTTGTTACCGGCTGGGCGGAAACCACGACAATGCTACTTGAAAAGAAGAATTCCATCTTTCCACAAATATCATCAGCTTGAAAGCAAGTAAAGTTACATTAATGGCTGACATTCCTTTTAAGGGAAAAACAGCTTGTGTCTATATTGTTCATCACTCCTCATCTGCACAAGCCTGGAGAGAAGTATCATTTGCCAGATTATCACCCTATTAGCACAACCAAGGAGAAAGTATAATGTATCATAGATTATAAAATATAATTAAAGCTTGCACAGAAGAAACATCATTAAAATTATGTCAGCCTGCTGTAAAATATATAAAGCCTGTGAATTATAATGGGGTGGAGGGATGAGAAGAAAGTGGCAAGTAACAAACTTATCTTTAGATGCTTCAATTAATTTCACCCATAAAACTGTCAGCACTCCATGGCAAATATATATTCCATAAATACAATTTGGATGACTTTGCAATGATGGCAGTCATGAATAATGTGAACACTAAGTATCGTAGGACTGCATATGAAGATTAAAGCCTAAGGTCACAAGTTATGATTGCAGAGCAAGTACCAAATGTGGTATTTGCATAAACTCAGGATCAGTTTTGAGCCACTGGTGAAGAGACTGAAATGGGTATGGAGAAGTTGTTACAGAATAATCCCTGGAACAGTTAAAAATCTCTTTTCTGGCATAAAAGGAGTTTATGCAGACCATCATATATGTTATATTACATTGTACTATATTACATATAATCTATCCCTGTATGCAGCTGGAATCTTTATGCATTTGAACTTGCAGTAGAGCACTACAAACGTACAGAAGTATGTTATGTACAGATGAATGCACTTAGCCAAGCTTCCCTTCTTCCAGGAAGGAGGAGATCTAATGTAATGGAATAATTTCTTTTGAACTAGCTATGAAAAAATGCTGCACAGTTTTACAAATAACAATAACTATAATAAGCAACAGAAACGCTAAGGTTCAAGAAAATAAAACATTCTCAAGTTAAAATATTTCTGAGAGGAAATACTTCAAATATTTCTTTTAAATGCTGTATCACAAAATCTGTCAAAACCTTGTCACCCTTCACTTGGATTTCGCTTTTCTATCTAAACTTACATTAGGAAGTCTTAACTTTTCCAATTCTCCATTATAATTTCAAAGCACATCAAGAATTTAGCCATACACTCTGGTGAAATGAGACATAAATGCCACAGAAAATTTTGAACACTGTATAAAGTATTTATCTTTATGGTAGCCTTATTTATCTGAGAAACTCGTCCCTATCAGAGACAACCCTCATCCTTCAACCTTGGAGAAAGGGAAAAAAGTGGTTTAAATTTAAAACCAAACAAAACAACCCTACATATCACTTCAGGAGAAGATAACTTGCAGACACTTCTTTTGTTCAGCACAAAGTATTTGTTCTGAGAATAGTGGAAAGTATCAAATAGCTCCAGCTCAAGACAAACCAGACTTGAATCTTTGTATTAAAAAGAATGAATGTGAAGTCCCATATCTGAGCAAGGGTCATAACCACAGGGCTACACAATATTCTGAGAAAAGACCCATCATTTTTTCCTGTTGGTATTTCTTCATTAAAAAACTTGAAAATGTGCTGAAATAGGGACTGAAATACAGACATTACTTTCCCAAGTGTTCACAGCCGCCTATATACCCTCTTTTTCCTTCCTCAATGACAAAAAAAGTGTTTGAAACAAACCACAGAAAAGAATCAACAGGAAGCCTGAAAGTAAGTCATCCCATAATACATGATGACTCTATGTCTAGGATGGGAGACAGAAACTGTGATTTCAAACTCTTCAGTCAGGGAAAAAAAATCAATCCAGGTACCCACTGCCTAGGCTACACATTACCTAAACTGAGAGCATGACGTCCTCTTGCTTTCTGGCACTGTGACTGGCTTTAAAGGTTAGCCCTACATTTCTGTTGCTTTATTTCTACTTAAATAAATAAATTCTGAAATGAGACGCACACCCCCCCCCATTCTATTTTAAATAAAATTAACATTGGGGTTTAATTAAAAAGAACATAATTTCAATTTTTTTATTTCAAGAAAAAATTGGGAAAATATTCATTTTCATTGGATTGAAAAAACATTAGGTTTCCTCCCGGGGAGGAAAAAAGCGTACACTTTAGGCTACAAAGGCAACAGAGAAGGCATTGAAACAATTCCTGGAGTAACTGTAAACACATGTTTTTACAGCATCACTACAGAGGTGTATTGGACATAACAAGAAGTGAGCACACACAAATTGTATACAGAAATATGAGATTTTAAATAAACTTTCAGAGTAAGCAAAAATACAGCAAAGTTACAAAATCCAGTCCTTACTTTGAAAAGGAGTTAACAATTTAGTAGTTCACTTTCATGTGATTATTAAAGTCCTAAAGCACCAATCTCTCCCATACAAACTTTTATCTCAAATCAAAATGTTATATATCAAACTTGTTTCTACAAACAGCTTAAATGGAACTCAAATTCTGATACACAGTGGACTCTTCTGTTCCCAATTTTCTACTCCCCCAAACTCAAAATTATTTTCAGAAAATCTGCTATTTATTTATTTTTAATGAGGAATATGAAAGTGCTAACATATGCTCCTTTAACAGAGTTCAGTAGCTTAGGGATCTGCAGGGAGGGAATTAAAATTCTCTGCTCTGGGGTAATACTCAAGATAATATAATCACTGATAACATAATAAAATACTCTATATAATCTAATCACTAGATAATAATCACTGCTGGAACAGCCTGCCACGTAGTTTTATGCTGAGAAAATCCTGTCCACATGGGGCCACCTGCAGCACATCGGTACCCTACACATCATAATCTTCCCCAGGAAACCATGGGGCAACACATCACACCAGCACTACATACCTTCAGCCTTCTGCATACCTCCATTACTTGGAAGAACCCAGTGTTAAGATATGAAGGAGACATCAATGTGGAAAAATACAACATTATGCATTTGCAAATGAGGGGCATACTGAGTATTGCTCTATTATGCCACATTTCCCACCTCAGAATTTGTCTAAATTTAAGTAAACTCCATGTAAAATGCTTGAATCTGTCCATATTGGCATCTCTTTATCTCCTCTGACCTGAGATTACACTGTACATGAAATCTTCAAACACTTATACAATATAATGCACCAAAATTATGAAAGTTTGGAGTTAATATTTCAACTCCAGCATGAAAAAGAGCAATCCAGACAAATAAGGAAGTAATTGTAGCTCTTCAGTTGTGCCTTGCACATAAACCACCCATAATTTTTAGAGTGCATTGAGTTTACAAAATTTAAATTGCCCATAACCAGTACTGTTGGAATGAGGCAGCAACTTCCATTCTGGTCACTGTGCATTGTTTTGAGTTTCTGTGCTGCTACCGCATGCTCACTGACCTTCATATGACCTCAGGAATAATGCTCATACAATAAATCACTTGCCCAGCAAACACAACTTGTTATTGTTCTGTCAGAACACAAGGCAGCCAAAAGCTTGCTCTTCGTTTGCACTACACCCAAGGTTAGCATAGCGTGCCAGTCAGATTAGCTGCAGAAACTAGGACTAGATCCACTACATAACCACTCTGAGAGAGACCTGAGTTCCTTTGGGACAAATTCCTGAATGTAGGTGATTTCAAATCCCTGAAGAGGATTTGAATGAACACCAGATGCCATTTCTCCCTCCCCCTTCTCTTCCTTTAAATGTTTCCATACAATCCCCTTTCTCTTTTTTTTTTTTTTCAGTCTATCAATAGCTTGCCATCAAGATTTCTTTTTACTAAGGCCACAAATAAACAAAATACAATAAAAGGGTTGCAGCTGTATCTGAGGACAACTGGTATAAGAAAGAGTACCAAAGCAATTATAACTGGCATCTTCACCTAAAAGAGACCTTTCTAAGTCAGAAACCAGTCATAAGTAATGAAACATGAAAATTAAAAAGTATCCTCAATTGCTGTTAACTCTGACCTTACATTTTAACACTGAGTACAAAATATAGAGGTTTACGAGTAAAAAAAAAAGTAATTCAAAAGCTTAACTCTCTCCTTTTTTTACCAGGTTGTACACAATGTATTCCAGTTTTCCCTGCAGGAGTAGCCCTGTGTTGTGTTATATGTGCTTTTATAATGCTCTCATCACAGCAGTATCCATCCATATTTACACTCTGTTTCAGCAACATCTGCTCTCCTGGAAAAAATAAAAGTCATCCCTCTGTTCTCTACAGTGCTTCATAAGAGTTAGGTTTCAAGTACTTTAGTCAGGGACAGAAGAGAAGCTCTTACTACTTGAAGATTTCTGCAAGAGCTAATAAAAACTGGAAACAGCATAGCAAACAAAATCTGAAGGTCAATACCAGTGTATCAGTGCAGGGATGCAGCCATGTGAAGTTCCTTTCCTTCAACAGAAGGAAATCGCAATACTTCATCTTCTGACAGTGCCTTTTTTTCTTGAAGCTCTTATGTGGTCTTCATGGCACTAAGATTTGAGTGGCTAACATATGTTGCACAATTGTGCCTGTCAAAGGATAAATTTTGGCTCAAGAATTAATGTATTTATTCTCATATTAAAAAAAAAAAAAAAAAAGTTGAGCTGGAGAAACAGCATCCTCTTCAGGAGCTGTGAACTAAGAATGAATGGTTGTCCCACTCCACATCTACAGAAAAAGAAAGGGAGCTTTACCTAGCAGAAGAGTGAACTTCTCCAACCTGTATCTGTATTTCTGACATTAGATCAGGGCATGTTAGCAACACCATGCACAGATACCCCTTCAAAGGACAACACATCCACCAAGGACTTCTCAGTACCTGCCTGTTTAACATTCGATAATAAGAGCTTCAGCCATGTCAGATGGACTGCATGATGCACAATTTCATACATACTACTTGAAGACTTCTGCAAGAGCTAATAAAAAAAGTTCAAAGGAAATCTGTGTTGTGCTTGTATGTACTCTCTGTTCACACCATAAAACTAAAATGTTAGAGAAGACCATCTCCATTAAGGATGCAAATAACAGTTTTGCAGCTAGTGATCTCATCTTGGAGTTGAGAACATCTTATAGTCAAATATCTAATAAATCATAATGTTTTGCTACTATCATCTCTAGCTCCTCAAATAATTCTCAAAAATGGAAGGGATTTTCTAGCAGACTTCTGCCTAACTAAAAAACTTTTCCTTAGAGCACAAATTTCCATGATGCACTCTGAAAGTATTTTTTCCCAAATAATGCTATAAACTAAGCCTTCATTTTATCACTGTGCTTGTACAGCTTTGTAGCTAGGCTATAGCTAAAAAAATGAGGAGAACACCTGGTTAAGATCTTTTTAGCTGTCTCCCGGGCTAGAAGGCATCTTTACTAGAACCCTTAGTTATGATAAAGTTTCTACTAGTTTTTTCCTTTAATAACTGTGAGATGAACACTGCATACAAAAATGTTTAAATTCATTGTCAAAGAGTACAATGAACCCAATTTTGACTGTTTTCAGCATACCCTTAATAGCATTTTGCAATCAACAATACTACACTTAGTGGAAGACTGTTAAAAGAACAGCTGAACCATGTATCAAGGAAGTTCTGAAACATCCCAACATTAACTGCCAATTTTACAGCAGCTTATTAAGTAGATTTTTTTGTTTAGTTAGAAGAATACATTCAAATAAATTCTTGTCAGTTTTCCACCTTCCATTAGATGCAAAGTGCCAATTAAAAATGTGGTTTGGCAAATTGGTGTTTTGCTTAATTTCACTTTGTATTTTTCTATATTTTGTTCAACTGCGCAGACAAACTTCATTTGTCTGGCCTTGTTATTGCTTATGCTGGTAACACAGTCCTCTTCTAATATTGTGAGTCTGACTCTTCTTCACTAACACTAATTGACCTAAAAAAAGAAAAAGCACTAGCTTACTGTACCTGTTACAAATCATTGGTAAGGTGCGTCATATTCTCATGACCTCATATATTTCCTTCTTTAAGGACAAAGAGTGAAAAATAGTGCTTACCACAAATATGTGATTTATACCTATTGGCTTTACATTTTGTAGTATCAAGAACAACAGAAGGAACTAAATGAAATAAAATATGTTAAAGTTTAAATGAGTTTGTCACTTTTTCTAGTGTTTTTTTGGAAGACAACAAGATCACCTAAGGGGCTGGTCAGGCTGGGTTTTTGCTGGCTTTGTTACCCAGCAGATGGAATGGCAAATGTGTGACATACGGAGAAAGCTATCTTATATGCCAGTTTGTTAAACAGATTGTCTTCATCATCTGACCAGTGTTAGAAAGGCAATTGAAAACCACAGGCTTCTAGCTTCTCCATAATGAATGTTAAAAATGCAAATATGGAGCCATTTCTCACCCTTCAAAATGACTGTCAAAACCACACACACAGTTCGGCAACAATCCCCCTCCTGAAACCCCTCTATGGGCCTTGGTGAGAATGTAAACCTTAAGAACTGGTCCTTGGTTCTCTTCTCATGGGTATTCAGTGGGAAAAGATTTCAAAAGTCTGTCAGTGCACACCAACACACTGCCTTCAACTAAAAGGGAGATAATTTCTGTTGCACTGAATGTGCTGATAATGTACTAGTATACTACACTGACAGGTTCTGTGCATTAAATAGGTTGCACTACTATTAGCATTCTTATTATTTATAATATAGCTATATATTGGTATGCAGTTGGTATGATCAGGTGATTCCTGCAAGTAACATAGTGTACAACTGGTCAAATACTTTGAAGAACTATGTCTATACACAGTCTGATTTTCAATGTATTAAAACCAGCTAGTCTTGCAATATATTTAGATAACAGGAGAAAGGAATATTGGAACTGTCCTCCAAACAATGCAGCAGGACAGGAAAACTCACTGCTTTAAGCTGTAACTTGAGAAACTTATTAGATTATGTGATTCACATGTGTCTATTTCTGCTGGTTCTGCATGGGGAAACTTGTTGGCACTAGGAACAAATACCTTTTCCCTTTTTGATGCATAGTTTACCTTCAACTGCTACAACTGCTACAATTGCAAACAGGATGTAAAGCAAGGTAAACTGGTATCAGTTAGTGGTACTAACTTTTCTGAGGTACTTGATGTGTCTCCACTCTCACTCTTGAGTCAAGCCCATTGCTAGTTTTGGGGACAGCAGGGGCTCCTTTGCTCCTGTTAGGTCAGCACCATCACTGGGGCTTTGGTGCATGCCATGGGGTTATATAAGGCAGTTTAACTTAACGCAGACACTGATGCTGCAGAGACCCGGGACACTAGTGACATTATTGTCCTCTTACCCAGGCACATGTTAAAGGTTCCATTTTGAGTCTTTTACAACAGGTTTTGAGACTGCCAGAGACAGCTGCACCTGTCCTTTGTGTGGGTTGGGACTTTGTGGGCATCACCAGCCTTTTCCAGGGCACTGTGTTCAATAAAGTATATACTCATTTTCCATCCTGTGTTCCTATATAATGCAATTATGTTTGTGCCATTGCTGAAATTAATATTTATATTCTTTTTTTAAAAAAGACATTTGAAATAGAACTCCTTATCCTCAATAGCAAACTTCGTCTTTAAAGCTTCCTTCTTGCCATTAAGCCAAGCCCAGGGAGCTGACAAGAGCAAGTTCTGTGAGAAGGACAAAATGCACAGATACGTGCAGAAAGGTAGTTGGAAATATTAATGTGTAAGCGATGCAACTTTCCTGTAAGCCTACAGCAATCTCTCTAATGCATATGTTGCTTAGCATGTGAACAGTTGTAATACATTTTAAATCAAGAGAATAACACCCCTTTCCCTCAGGGAATCTCAAAGGTTAGCACTGCTTCAAACACTTGCAAAGCAAGCTACATACAACTCACAGTCACTTGGTTCAGAGCTGAACATAATGCTGGCTTAAGTGTCAGTTAGATATATTTTACTGAGAAACGTACCATTTCTTTCTAGCATCATTAAGCCATGAATGCAAACAATTAGCAGAACTACAACTGCTAGAATCATGCTGTCTTGCCATTTACATTAACACAGCCCAATGCCATGACACAGTTACAGCCTGTGCCACTGGAAAGCATTTGTTAATTTCCACTTCTATGCATTCACTCCACTCATGCTCCTAATGATTTTTATTATTATTATTATTTCAATACCATTCCCACACTGCTTTCTTTGGTACATGCTTTAACTGAGCCTATGCCTTCAGAAAAAAATGAATTAACAATTTAATTTGTCAGCTTGAAACTTGAGCTTTTTACTTTATGAAGACATTTAAAACCAACTTATACTATTTACTGCTTTTAAAGATCCTTCTTTTCAGCTGTTTTCTGATTCCTCACAATACTTCGACACAATTAAATCTTACTACTCTGCCTCTAACGAAGGGGAAAAAAGACAAAGACATTAAGTGAGTCTCTCAAGACGCTGTCTATGCAAATGAAGGAATAAAAATGTGTCGTGGTTTAACCCCAGCCAGCAACTAAGCACCACGCAGCCACTCACTCACTCCCCCCACACCCAGTGGGATGGGGGAGAAAATCAGGAAAAAGAAGTAAAACTTGTGGGTTGAGATAAGAACGGTTTAATAGAACAGAAAAGAAGAAACTAATAATGATAATGATAACACTAATAGAATGACAACAGTAGTAATAAAAGGATTGGAATGTACAAATGATGCGCAGGGCAATTGCTCACCACCCGCCTCCCCGAGCAGCGATTCCCTGCCCCCCCTTCCCAGTTCCTATACTAGATGGGACGTCCCATGGTATGGAATACACCGTTGGCCAGTTTGGGTCAGCTGCCCTGGCTGTGTCTTGTGCCAACTTCTTGTGCCCCTCCAGCTTTCTCACTGGCTGGGCATGAGAAGCTGAAAAATCCTTGACTATATTCTAAACATTACTTAGCAACAACTGAAAACATCAGTGTGTTATCAACATTCTTGCATACTTCGCATACTGAACTTGAAAGCACTGTACCAGCTACTAGGAAGACAGTTAACTCTATCCCAGCCGAAACCAGGACAAAATGAAGGCTAATGAATATCTTGGAAGCTTTTTTTAAATGAAAACTTGGGTTTGGTTTTTTTTTTTTTAACAGAAGTACTTGCTTCCTTTGAGTTTTCCTTAGAAAACTGAAAACAAGCAGTTTCTTCTGAAAACATTATGTGCCTTTGGTTTTCAGCTGAAATATTTCTTTTTTTTTTAACAAGGTGGAACAATTTTCTGCTGTGTAATGAATATGGAGATACTTTCTGTCCAGCTATGTTTAGACTTGCAGTTCAATACTCCAGCTTCAGCTTCACATTCGCAAGGTTTGAATTAAAGATGCTCCAGTAAAATGTACAAACACACCCAACACCCAAATACCTTCTCTTTCTAATACTGACTGGTGCTGTATTTTCACCTATTTCCACGCATGAATGGAAACACTCTGTTTCAAAAACAACCCATGAGCTTGAGAGCTCAGCAAATGTGACAGGTGAATGAAAAAGCCTGCTGCACCCAACAGGAGACTGCCAGGCTTGATGCATGCACTATGGGAATCTCCTTGGAAATCATGATGTATTAAATTGAAATCACAATCAGAAATCAAAGAAAGGCAGACATCCTTCTCAATATAAAATGGAAAGAAAAATAAATATTGTGTGTGTAAGCTTGGATCCTAACAGCCCAATCTGGAGAACTGGGCAATCAAATGCCATTTCTTATTTTGACTCCTTAGGTTGAACAACTTTTTAATGCTTCTATAGTCCCATATCAGACTGAAATCAGAAATCCTTAGTGCAGTTACGGCAGAGATTATTTCTCAGGTTTGTTTCCACTGAATTTATTAGAATTATTTTGAAGCATGATATTATACATCATAAATAAAGATATAATAAACTAAAATATTATAAACTTCATGAAGAATTACTCATTCCATTCTCTCTTAAGTAGTGTAGGTTCATAAGCAGCAAGAACCAGTAGAGAGCCTCAGGATTTGCATGAATAGTTTAAAGCATCTCAAAGACAGGAGAAGAAACCCAGAAGCAGAACTATTGCATCAGTCTAATCTTTTAACCTAAATAAAGGGGAATTTTCAAAGTCACTTCCATGCCTCAAAGCTTATCTTTTTTTTTTTTTTTTTTCATTTCCCCCCTTCATATTTATTCTGTTGTCCATGAATTATAACAGAAGTACTGCTTCCAGGTCACTTAATTGATTTTGTAAACCCTTTCTAAAGGCTAGATTTTCAAAGAAGCCTGGCAATCAATGCATCCAAATCTCACTGAAATAAATACAAACTACAGTAAACTTCCATGGCTTCCTTAAAAAATCCTGCCAGAAAACTGAAACAAGAAGTGTCAGATGACACACCTTTTAAAACTTTATTTTTTCTAATGCATTTCAGTGACCTGCTATAATGAAACCCCCTCAAGACAGGAGTAGTAGTAGAGTTCACTATCACTTGGAAAACCAGAATCTGAGTCAATTGCTATTTGCAGTAAGAGACCAGGTTAATCATGAGGGGGGAAATAAATAAATTAATATCTAATTCTTCTAGTATGCTAACTTAATAGAGGCCCCAGCAGGGAATATTCATTATTACAAATGCATATAACTTTTCTAGAAGGAAATAAGGACACACTGTGTAACTTAGATGGCAGACAGTGAAATACATCAATATTTGCCTCTCAGGTAAGTGGGCTTTAATATCTCCAACACTTACTTCCTTTAATGGGATTATCTTTAGTTTTAACTGTAATTGAATCTTTCCATCATAAATTATGACCCCTGACAATTCATGCAGTTGCAAGTAAATATCTCTTCTTGCTTTGAAGCCGTTAACGTGCTATGACAGGAGGATTTATGCTAAGATGCTGCTAAGAACTCACATTTTTTTATAACTGGAATTTTAATTGCATTTTACCACTTTAAAATTACATTCTACATATTTTCCAATGGTTTAAATTATCTTGAGGAACTAAAAAAATATTAAAGATCACTCAATTAATTCATGGACACACACCCCACTTCCACCCCAACCTATACATCTAGGACCGAGCAGAGCCACCTTTGTCTTAAAACATGGGTAGAATTCACAGCGGTTTCAGTGGGAGCTGATTTAGGTCAATGCTGAACAAATCTGGAAATCTGACCTCAATTATTCATCATCAGACTCAGTACAAATTGTAACAGAGAAGAAAAAGCAAGAAAAATAAATTCTCCCCAATTTTTTTTTTTAATCGCATTGCACCTGCCAATGAATCTTCCTAATTAATAAATAATTACTTCTCTGAATACTGTATCTTGGTCAAACCACATGCAGAAGATGTTAACCTTTAAAGACTGCCCTTCAGTGCAGCTTAAATTACCTTTTCCATTGTTAACCCTAGGTGCTAAATATCACAAGTGCTTTAATCATTTAAATTAAAATTGGCAACTATCAGAAGACAAAAACAACTTTTCTGATGTTTACATGTATTGTTTGTGGACAGATCAATATATCATGAGAGTCTTTTCTTCATTATACCTTCTATTAACTGCAGTAGTTGGCCACAGTAAATAACAGATCTGACAGAGCTAGTTAATAAAAGGTACTTACTAAATAACATCCTATGCTACACTGCGTCCAGTGAGAAAAACAGCATTTCTGAAGTGAATGACACAAAACGGCATGTTTCAAAATGAGTATCACTACTGTAACACTGTTCCTATGGACAGCATGGATTACCAAGTCACACCAACAGCTTCATTCCAAAGTAAACTGACTACAGCAGCAGGTCTATATAGCTTCACATATTTGAAAGTGTGTATTAGCTAACAAACTGGTATTTCTGTATGCATTGCAATACTTTCTTTTTGGCCCTCATACCAATCTTCTATGAGATTTTATTGTTTTTAAGTAAGTAAAGGCATCTGAGTCAGTAAAGCACCTCTTACTGAATCTGCAGCAAAATTACAAGTACTCATCAGAATTCTTTTAACTCAGGACATTGCCTTTAAACTTGCACAGTTTACACAGAAAAACAGATACAATAAATTTCAGGCTTATTCAATGACTTACTGTAACAAGTGAGCAGCTTGTGAGTGGAATGGAGGGTATGAATCTGATAAATTAATGAGAAATCTCTTTCTCGCAGAGTACAGCAGCCAAGTAGGACTCTGCCATTAGATCATTTATTTTTGCTTTGCTTTATATTAAACAGCTCCTTCTAGAAGGAAAGATACTGAAAAGTATGTATTGGCATGCAAACCCCACTGGTAGGCAGCTTGTTATGGGCAGATGCTATCAGGAAACTGATAGACGCACCAAGGATCAAATCCATATACCTGACTGGTGTGGTGTGAAATCCTTTACACCATCTGATGAAAGATATAAGGACTTGGTCCAACAGGAGCAGATATCAGATGTCCTGCATCCCAGAGTAGGAACTGGGGATCAAAACTTTAACTCTTCTATTGAGTCTAATCACAGTCCTTGCAACTATCTTTGACTGCATGAAAGCTACCAAAGGAAATCAGGACATAGCTACCTGAATAGCTGCCTGTTTGTGCCAGAGACTTCCCCTCCTGCAACTAAAATAATCAACAAATTCTGAAAAGCTATGAAAAGGGAGTGTAATTGAAATAGTTCTATTTCTATAAAGAAATCCTAAGTGTTAAAACCCCAGTACATAAGAAGGCCACTGCCGCCTTCAAATACCTGAGAAACTCTTTCAGATTCTTAAAATAGGAAGAAAATAATACGATCAAGGTTCATTTCCATATGGAAAACAAATTCTTGCTTTCAACAGTGATCATGCCACCAGCTTCCTGGCGACTAGCAAAGAGGACACCTGTGTGTGCTCTTTGGTTAACAGTGTAGAAGACACAGCACTACTTTTGGTAGTCTGTGGAAGTGTGCTCACTGTTACAGAGATGCCACGTTGCTGTGTCACTAAAAAATGTGTCTCCTACAGTAGCAGTTTTTTGCAGTCAGCACGATTATGGCTATCCACGACTACAGACTAGTTAAAACATGTAAGCGTAATTGCATTACTGAAAGCTAGGCTTACAAATGTATACAAAGTTTTAGAGAGAAAAAAATTCAGATGAGGTTAAAAACATGAACACAAATGGAATTCATACACTTATTGAAGAGAATCACTTCTGACTGTTGCCACATCCGTATGTTTGCATTTTTTATTGCAGGTACGTGTTTCCCACTGACCCATACATGGAATGGGCATTAAGGTCAGTAACACGACACAAATCACAAGAAGTGAGGAGATCATTATGATAATGCAGTTCTCCAAAAAGCTAGTATTATTTGGAGGATAATAATTTTAAACAACTCTTTGAACAGAGATTGCATTATGCTTCCACTGATGTCATTAAACAAAAAATGGCGAAAATGATCAATCACACAAAACCAGTAGTAACAGCCAGTGCAACACGCTTGCAAATTTCTTTTTATTACTATATCAATTGACTTCTTTTTATTTCCTCTACCTCTGGAGGAATAAAGAATGACAGTAAATTAACTATTTATAGTTATAAAAATAGTGACTTCCATCTGCTATAACTTGAAACTGCTGTCCCAACAACTTGCATGCTTGATGAGATATGAACAGCAGAATATAATTAGGTAATGTGAGTGATGTATAAAGTCACTTTTCGCTAAAATACTCTTTAAAAAAAAGCATACTAATATGCCAGCCTGACAGTATGTGCTCGGTATACCCAGATAATCAGAAGATTCAAAAACTTTTGGAACATTATCTGGAATAGTTTTTCCAATTTGGAGAGCTCTAGAGGACTAATATCTCAGCATTGCCATCCACAAATGAGTACATTACTAAGACAAGCAGCAAGTAAGCTTTAATAATAGATAATATTTAGACAATGATACTAAGAGTCTGGGGGAAAAAAAAACAAAATACAAAATGAGAGTACCTTTGTTCCCATTGCTAGCTTAAAGTATATGAGCAAAAATTAAAACTTTTAGAAGTGCTTATGTGATACCTCATAGCACCATGTACCTATTTTTTATGTAACCCTGATTTTTTAACTAAATATCAATTCAATTATCCACTGCAATATACAGTAGAGAAACTGTTGTCAAATGAAGGTCTCACTGAAAAGAACAACTGGCAAACTGAAGCATTCAGTCATTTTCAGGAATATTAAATATGCTTTATTTCTAAATGAGCACATCTAAACTTTGTGAACTAATGCACTAAATAAATAAGCTTCACACTTTATCTTATCCTGCCTGAGACTTTCCATTTAGGAAAATCTTTAAAAATTATCCCTGGGGGCTTACTGGGAGAAGTTGCACTGCTAGTATTTAAATTATAACTGTGCCTTAGAAAAGATTTTTCCTAGCAACTTTTGTGAACAATATTTTTTTCACATGGAAGAGGAGGAACAAAAATTTACATTTAAATATAACTTGAGGTCTAGCAAATAATTTAGCAGCGGTTCTCAGAAAAAAACAGAACTTCTCACAAATCTGCAGACTTTATGGGCTGCTCATCTGTAGCCAGAGGTTTTGTTTATTTAGGAGAATCAAATTTCTTTGGTTTCATCACAGAGGAAAAAAATATGTTTTTACTAACTCAAAGTTATACTTCGAGTACTTTATAATATTTTCTCTTCAATCACTGTTAAGATTTATTTTTCACAGACAGCAGCACTTTTGAAAGGGACATTCTCTTTTTCCCCTGAACAACAACTGTAAAATGTTTGTTTCACAAGTTGGTGACTAAGCAAAAGCAGAAATTTTAGCTTAAATGCTAGCAGATTTTCAGCTTCAGAAGAGTCCAAATGATTGTTCCACTGAAACAAAATTAATAGCAAGGAAGCTCACAGGAAATAAGTTTTTAAATAACCTCTTCCAGTATAGGAGTATATTTCTTTTTTATTTAATCATTGCAGGCAATCACTCCTAATAAACACTCACAATTAAGGCAAGGTTAAGTAGCATGATGATAAACACCTTTTATTATTCAGAGGACAACAAACCTTTCCATTTGTAATTGTTTCAAATGGTTGTGGTTAATCTTATCATCCACCTTTCTACAAGAACTAAACCTGGGCTCATAATCAAATCTAGATCCCTAAATCCCACTGACCACAAGGGTACTCATGTTCCCAAATGCTTCTGGCATCCAAGGAGAAATCTCTGCCTTCTTGTGTAAGGCTAGATATGACTATCTTGACTACACTGGGGAATGAACCACTTTCCACATTATGCTTATCCTCACTTTTCCAGTGTGGAAAACTCCTTTGTACAGATGGTAAAAACCATTGTTTTCCCTGCTGACACTTCAGCACATGATTAGCTTTTAGTGGAGTAAAGAGTATGTGAATTAACAAGTTGCAAAAACTGTTGACAATTAAAGGTAAGTTTGTGCATATTTTGTCACAATGGAAAAGTTAAGGTACATGCAGATGATCTACCTGCCTACGAATATAAGTACACCCATGGAGAAATTAAGCCCCCTAAATGTGGGACTCAATGGTGCCATTTCTCACCATAATATATGCTTTATTTATGTACGTACACAGTGATGTGCTCATGACCTTTAAAGACAGCACCCACAGTGCTTTGCACCTTCACTGTATTTTTGAACTCTAACCCACACATTGGTGGACATAGTTGTAACACAACAGGGTTTGCCTGATCAAAAAAAATGCAGACTCCTTTTAACATTCCATTTTAATTTAGGAGGGGTGAGAAAGGCTCACTACCCGCACACGAGCCTTGCTAAAACAATTTGTACAGATATTTTCTTTCTTTCAGTTATTTATTTTTGCTTGTATGTATCTTAGGAAAGGCCAAGCATGAAATTGGAGCTGTAAAGCAAGTCAGAATTTATTGATATGACTCTGCTCTGAGAGCTCAATAGGTGTGCAGCAAAGCAAGAAGGGTAAAGGGGCTGAATTATTCATTGAACCTTTAAGCATCAACAAATAACACTTACAGTGAAGAATGCCTGTTTTGCAACAGTAGGTGTGAGGTGTATGCATAAAAGAAAGCAGATGTTCCAAAACCCGTCTTGTAAGACCATCATAGAATCTTTTTCTTATTAGTAATTCTGAGGGAAAAGAACACTAGTAAGTTATTTACAGGAGGTGCATAGCACAAATGGTTTTTATATTTTAGTTAGCATAACATCTTGAACGCTGCACCTACTGTATCAGCTTAAAGGAAGAAGAAAAACTGATGAAAAATTGATAAAAGGAAAAGCCTTTCTTATCAAGCAATTCCAGTGCTGGAATAAACCAGCTGTTATTAGCATAAACTTGGTCTAAGAAATAAAAATATGTGAACTACACCTAACAAACTATATAGATAAAAAAATACATAACAGATATTATAACACAAGCAAGTTGTTACTTTTAAGCTCCAGCTTCCATTCCTAATTCCACTTCTATGATAAATTTCCCAGAAAAATCCTTTTCAGTCAGAAATTGTATTTGAGGCAAAAAGTAATTATTTTCTTATTTTTCAGCTATTCAAATTTTAGAAGCATACATTTGTTTTCTGTATGCCCACATCTGTAACCAGATCCACTTTGTGGTGAGAGCTACTCAATTAATTGATAAATCTGAGATGCCCTGTTGGTGAAGTCAAGTGGCTGCAAAACTTTCTAACAGTGCAAATGGAAACCTGGTATTACATAAGAAGATGCAATATTGTTTTCAAGTAGAATTAAGCTTTGACCAAAGGTATTTATGTTACAGTTTAGAAATATGCATTTTCACTATTTGGTATTTTTTTGACAGATCCTGAAACAGTAATATTTCTCACCCTCATCTAGCTTTCAGTGTCCATAGTTCTGGTACTCTGATTTGCTTTCGTTTCATCTACTGCAGGCCTAATCCTAACCTTTTACCAGCAGCCTACTGATGCATCTTCTGAAGGGCCACCTGCAGTATCATTTGGGAAAAAGAAAAAAAGAAAATAAAATGGTACGATCACTTCTACTTTCATTTTGTACCTCAGTGAATTCAAATCTTTTTTTTTTCCTTTTAATTTCCATTGCAGTTTCCTTCTATCATACCGACTTTCCAAGTTTCCTACCTGCTGGTTATGAACAAGAGGAAACAGAAGGAAATAGGCAAAATTGTGGCAACCCAGCATCCAACCTCTGACTGTGGCCAAGACTTAATGCCTAGGGCAGGGCATAAGACCCTGGGCAATCATACAGGCATAGTTCCCAAATATGCTCTACCAGCCTCCAGACTTTTTAAAAGAGACCATGTAGATTTCTACCTTGGCTTTTTTTTGGTGGTTCGTCAAGAATGTCATATACAAATGAGTTAGTAACTGCTACTCTTAACAAGAGCAAGAAAGCAAGGCATGGGAATTTCGTCCCCTGCAGACCACATCAAAATGCCACAAAAGTGCCTCCCTCTGCTTGCCACTGCTGTCAAAAGCGACTGCACCTGCAGCAGAGGCAGCAGGAACAAACACGTGCCCAGGGCTCAGTGGCTGCAGCTCACTGTCGGCGCACAAAAATGACTGTTGGAGGTGGCAAGGCAGTCTAGACATGCATTTCTATCCACTGCTTCTGCTGTGGTATTACTAACTCTTCTACAGAGGGTGGGTAACAAGTGTTGGCAATCTCTTAAAACTGCAGCAACCACAGCCAAAGGAATAATGGTGAAATTTGACATCGCAGTAAGACTACTGCATCACTGAAGGTGGCTTTGGGCAGAAGCAGCTTTGACCCCTATTCTGGCACAGGCAGATAGATCCAGACAGACTGAAATTCAGGGGAAAATACTCATAGAGTGGCACTTCTCATATCTCACATGTTAGACCACATGTTGGAAAGACATTTAAGACAAATACTGCTTTCAGTTTTCACCAAAAACTTCATTAAAAAACATTTCCAAAACCATCACCTGTATTTCAGCCTGGCACAGCTTCCCTCATGTGACAAAAGTAATTTCCTTAGTGAGTTATCATCTGTAAATATCCACTTGCTCTTTTCCTATGCCAGGCTCACATACCACCAAAAAGTACAAGAGTTTATAGTTTGAAGCTCTCAAAGAGGAAAACAAGGTTGTGATGAATTCTCCTCTCATTTCCTAATAACTTATGTACACCTTTATATAAAAGAAATTATCTCTCATTTTGAAGTTTGTACAAAATGAACAGCATTTCCAGAGAATGGAATAATTCAATTGTACTTTTAATTAACTGCAGCAATTATTTATTATTTTGCTGGATCACAAAGGATGAGAGCTATGTATGAAATGAGAGCCACATAAAATAAAGCTTTAAATTTAATTCAGTATTATTCCTTCAGCACAAATTTTGTAAACTTCTTGATACTGTTGTGAAAACAAACATCTGGCTTTTACAGAAAGATTCTGTAAATGAAAGTAGTACATACACATCTTGAACAAGACTGGAGTCCTATTGTCATAGGACTTGTGTAAGTCATGGCAAGGAGCCATCTTTATCTGAATAACTTCGAGTTTGTTAGCCAAGATGATACAGAGGAACAAAAGTGTAAAGCAAAGTCATAAAGCAAATCAGGGGGCAAAACAGTCACGGACAGCTGATTCACCATTGCATCCACTGAAATGCTCTGCCCTCCTGCTTCTAGCCCTCACTGATAAGCCCAGGATTGCTTTTAAAAGGACCAGCTCTTCCTAGACATTTGCCTGCTGCTCAAGAGGATGTTTTAAGACTGTACTGCCTTAAGAAAGTTTATTACAACAACTAAGAGAACTGGAGCAGAAACTCCCAGGGAGCCAATTCTGCTTTTCCTGAAAGGTGTGAATGACCTACCACCTAGCCGCACAGCAAGGTGGCCAACATGTGGACCCTGCTATGCCCCAGGAACCCTTTGAGAATAAACTGAGCTGGAACTAAACTGTAGGAAAAGGTCATGTGAAATTACTTCACGAGGAAGTATCATGCTTTCCCTCTTACTTTTCTATATCTTTGCACCCTGTGTAACACTTCAAACATAGGTCTTCTCTGCTAGGAATAAGTCAATCCACAAACAATCTGTATTAGCTCTTATTTTGAGTCAGCAGTTAGACCCACAAGGAGAATGCAGCCTCGTTACTCTTTGCTCGCTAGCACAGGGATTTTACAATTGCATCTACTCCTATCTCCAGACTGACATCCTGCTCAATATTTGTTAACTTCTGGCTAGTGAGTGCATGTTCCCTTTTATGTGCTTTATCCCATGTTATTGTTATTCTATATTTCTCTACATGGAACTGGAAATCCATCTATCCAACTTGAAGCCAAGACTGTTTAAATCACTCCCAAGTTCATTACTTTCTTTAGCAGTTCCAGCTCAACAGAAGATTTCATCACATTTCAAGTTCTTTCTCTTAAGTCTCTAAACACATACCAATCAAAATCCTTCTTAATAGCTTCCTATCCAGAACACAACCCGTTCACCTCCCTTGTATCAAACTGTGTCCGCTCATGTACTTTCTGGCTGCTAGTCTCTGTCATGGCCCTCAGTCCTCTGCCACAATTTTTAATTTTGAACTTTAGTTATTTAAGGCTGAATCCCAAACAATTAATCAGATAACTTCTCCCACTGTCAACCAAGAGAGAAGAGAAATTTTTTAACACCTCTCTACAAAGTTTACTGTGTAAAATCCTCCAAAACTTCAGGGGAAAAAAAAAAAAGAAAAGAGGAAAAAAATTACATGCGGCAAATTGTTCACTGCCAGAGACGTCTATCAAAGGGATCACTCTCTAAGCTCCAGATGGCAGGTCTCCTACAGGAAGCAGCTGGTCCTTTGGCAGAATGTCCTCAAAAAGCGCCAATGGCTAAGTCCGTCTGTGGTACTTCAGGGCCACCACAGGAATTTTATGCTGAAATTATTTTAGCTGTACAAGCTAAGCCTTTGCTCTTCAGTGGACCAGAGATGGTAGCCAGACCCACTGCTTCATCACGTACCACCCACCACGCCAGAGATGCTCTCTTCTCTCTGAGGGGGCATGTGGATGTACCATGTGCTTTGAACTGCTTTTAAGATGACTACAAAAGTTGGTAAACTTGATTTATTAGTTAGGCCATCTGCAATTTCTTCAAGCAGTGACATATTACTGCGTGTGTAAAATAGCTAGCAAACCTATTGTACTACGGTGTGTAAGAAAGAGAACAGTAGGTCATCTTTTATGCACAGTGGACGATACCCTGCTTTCCTGACTTGATTTTTTTATTCAGCCTTTAAGCAAAAGAATTCTTATATTTTAAGTTCAATACTACTTGATTTTACCATGTCTAAACTTAATACATTCCATAACTAAAAAGCTAACCATAAACTGATTTTGTTTTCAACTTTCTCTTATTTCTGATCAGCATATTTGGTGCATAGTTCCATCTTATTTCCTCCTTTCCTTCAATCTACCAGTCCTCTAGAATCTCCTTAGGACAGGAGATAGGTAGCTTGCTTTCAATCACACTTTTAAAGCCAGAAAAAGCATAGCTCCTCTCCCTTCTGTACAAAACTCTCCTCAACATTTTTAAGTTTGTGAGAAAACCACCTAACTTCTCCAAACAGCAATTAAACTCAGTGGGTGTTCAGCAGACTTGTTCTGCACTAGTGTGCAATACGCTCACCATTCATAGCATTGATCTTCCTACATCAGCTATATCTGTCGACAGAGAATGCAATCCCCTAAAAATCAGTACACTTCTAACTTATGTAAATACAGATATAGCTTAGGAAACAGACAATGACACACAATGTCAAGATTTCCAGGCAGGCTGCAAAGCCCTGCTCGCTCCACACATCAGTGGCACCAGCTGTAGCCCAATTAAACTCAACAGTGCACAGGTGTTCCCAGAAATGAGTAGCAAAAGCAAACTTCCCTTTAGGGTTCTGAAAAAAAAATAGAGTTCTTTAACTTCTTCAGGTCTCCAAACATCAAACAGATTGAGGAAATGGGAAAGAGAGAGAAAATGACATGCAGAGGAATAACAATAATCTGAATTATAACTTAATTAAATTTAACATATATTTGTACTAGAAAATACATATGCTCATGGTTTACCTGTACAAACAAAGACTCAGGAAACATTTTAGAACTTTGACATGAAAGTCTACTTTTGTTTTAGCTCTGTGTTAAAGGAGTTGTTCTAACCTGGGAAAATAGCATGTATGACCCAAAAGACAAAATGCAAGATTTCTAAATAGCATTCTAAAGCTTCATCTTTTATTGACATCTGCAGCAAAGATAATTTGGGGTGAAAGTAACTCAACTAACTGTCTACAATTTTTGGCAAAAACTCAGTGTGTCTGTGAACAGAGTGGAATCAATTCACATAAAATATCAAATAGAAAATGTGACCACTTCATTTTAAAAACTTGAAAAAGGTCACAACTGCAATATTCCAAAGAGCTAATTGAAAGACAAAACCAAGGAAAATAAGTCTATGGAAACATATTAATGGTAAAAAAAAAACCACATTAAATTCACCTTAGAATAACCTATTTTATAAAAGAAATCCACTTCATTTTCATGCTAAGAAATTAATCAAGCTGAAGATTTGGAGAGTTTCATTCATCAGTTAAACATTATTTCATTATACCAATAAACTTGCTCTGACAAAATGAGCAAATGTATGTTTATTAATTAAACTACTAGAGAGCCAAGATACTACAGTACAGTTGTCAGAGTGTAAGATTCATAGATTAACATTCTCTTATTAAAAATAAGAGCACTTACACTGAGTAATTGATCTTATTTTCTTAATAGAAGCTCTAAGAGAAGCTGTGAGGCTGTACAGAGAGCACAAACAATAAAAATTTAATTACACTATGAATGACAGCCTTTTCAATTGGAGGCAATATTTACCTTTATTGATATGACCAGCCAATATCACTGGCAGATGCTCAATTGTCTTACAAATTATTCTAATATACTAACTGGCAACACAGCAGATTTTCAGCTCATAAAAAGATATTCATTAGTAATACTGTTAATACTTACTCACTGAACAGAGTATTTGTTTGTAATTTTATAAGGTAACAGAGGTCCTACAAAATGGATAGGTCAATAAAGGAGAAGCGGGTGGTCAAAAGCTCAAGACACTCAAAATAATCAAAGTTCACAATGCAGCTGCGTTTGGTAGACCATGGGACAACATTAGCTCCTAAAATAGTCATTACAACTGCAGTGTGATACTGTGGAATGTTTTTGGTTCTGCAGCTTCTAGACAGATATAACCAACTCATTCACAGATGCCATTTTTAATAGTTTTCTTACCTGACACGTTACCAGTTGAGAAAGGTAAAGAATGCACAAGCACGTTGATCTTTAATTCATTAATATGGGAGTGTGAGAAGGGAGCTGGCCCAAAAAGAGATTTTACAAGCCCTCAAAAGTAGTTTGAAAAAGTTGTGATTCTGTCTAATAGATCTGTTGTATTCAGCCAAATTCTGTGATGTTTTACAGGTTTATTTTAATTTGAAATTTAAGAATCAAATAAGGCAGGAGAAACAATACCTTGTGAACTAAAGCTGGAAAATGGATCACTGAGTCTCTGGGACCAGAAACCTCAATCTTATGCTGTGCTTTTGTTATGCCAGCGTGTATGACTGTTTACTGGCCCACGACTACTGCATCAAATCAAAGCACTTCCAAAGAGAGACATAAAGTTCCACACCCCCCTGAAAAATCTATTCACATAAATCTTTTTATTTACTCTGGAAAGAAAGACTCAGAGACAGGATTGAAGCTTTCTGTGCTGAGCTCAGATCACATCCCTCCTTTGTACACAGCTAATTCGAATAGCAATACTTAGATAGAAAAAGTTGACAAAGCAATAGCCATTCATATTTTTTTTTCAAATGCCATCCAAAAATAATGATCCCTATCTCTCATTCTTAATAGGGTTGCAGATGCTGCTTGACGACGACTGCGCTTGTGAACAACTTCCTTTTTTTTTTTTTTTAAATTGGGGCTGCACAGAAGTAGAAACCTGAACGCGAAAATATGCAAAGTTTGTCTGCAGGTTTCACAAGACTTTGTCCATTGTATTACTGATAAAGTCTGAAAGTCAGTCAGGGAGCTAGCTTTTCAAGATGTTTTCAGAGAATAAAATGCAGAGAGTTTCTTTTCCCTCTTTGCTATTTCATCAGATTTTGATAAGATGGCTGTAATCAGCCTAGACTTGGTAGACCTCAGATTACAAAACTTTGGGTACAGATGTGCCCTTTGGCATTTTCACTAGAAATATTTTCCAATAACACTAGTGAAAATTATGTGGAGATTACATTAGGGTGAGAAAATATTTTCCAAAACGTCACAAGCTCTAGGAAAACACACAATAAAGAAAAGCTAAAGGTAACCTTAAGTATGCCACACTTGTGTGACAAGTATTATACTTGTTGTGATGTAAGTATACAACTTACATAAAAGTTGTATTATACTTTCACAATATAACTTATGGCAGCAACTGTCATGTAAACACAAATTGTTTTGTGGCTGCTAGTTTTTTTGTCACAATCCCTAAGCAAGGGGCTGAGGAGAGATAGGAAAACATGGCTCAAAACAGTTTAGTCATGACCCTCACAGACACAAGAGATGAAGTGATTAGCATTAGCCTTACTGTGCTACAGAAGCTTCTCAATAAGAGAGGAAACAGAAGCAAGTTCCACCAATAAACGTAAATCTCAGCGAACAAGACTCTTAGTCCATTCTAGAGACATACAGTAACATGACAGTTTGGTCCTTAATTTCAGGAACAACCTACTAGTTTCTCCTAGTTTCATTCCACTAGTCTGGAGGGCTTTTCTTCAAAGGTTGGAGGTTAAACAAAAATAAAATAAAAATATAAAAATCCTTCTGATTGCAAGTATAACCAAGGGAGAACTCAACTTCAGAAAGCCTTGAAAGGCATTAAAATGTTATAATGAGATTTTTTCCCCATCCTTATACAACAGCAGATAATCCTCCGAATTACAAGTCTCTTTTTACATATAGTCATAAATTACATTGTTAAAATATTTATATAGTCAGACCTGGTTAATTCAAGCCAGTTTTGCTTCTCATTAAGATTTAACAGAGGCTGAAGCATTTATGGTATAATGTCATGCAGACTGTGGGACACAGGGAATACAGCAAGTGTGAATTAGGCAGGAATACAACAGCAACTGAATTGCATTAGAAATAAAAAGAATATTTGATGGCGAGAAGGCAATTTTCTCTTGGGCTAAGGGATGGATACATGGCCAGCCAACCTCCCAAGAGAGTTCACATGCAAGTAAGACTTTGGTGGCCCCTTCTCATCTGCTACCTTCTTTGCCCAGTGGGTGCCACCAGTGTTTACCAGAACACCTCCCTGCATGCCACACATGCCTCATGGGATGAATATGACCTCTCAGGCAGCCCGTTTCAACTGCAGGCATCCATCATGGCTGTGTGATGGGCCTTGGGCTCTAGGTCACGCAAATAGGCAAGATGGTAAATCTAAATGTACTTTTAAATCTATTGTGAAATAAAGGAGTACTTCAAAGTAACTGCATTAAAAAACACTTTACAAAGTCATCACTTTCCAGAGTGGCAGTACATGCACCCTAGCTTTAGATCAATATAAGATCCAACTTTATTTAATCCAGACGAAACACCAGCATGTAGTAATTGTGACAACGATAACAAATGTGTTCTTGAGAAGTGTTGAAAAGTGACTCTTTCCAGGCAATCGTAAGTTGTCTGTACTATCAGAGACTGCAGACCAGCTAACAACAGCAGAATATCTTTCGAGTAAGAAGTTCAATGAGGAAAAATAAGCAAAAACATTCTAGAGCTCAGATCTAGTCCCAAGACATTCAGCTGAAGCATTACTATGATGATGGCTGTTATTTACTATCAGAAAATTGCCTAACCTGAGACTAAGTGACAAAATACAAACTTAGGCAAAAAATATCAAGTTTTTCTTTCTTATAGAATCCAAGTTCCCAATGTTGAATAAAGATGTTCACAAGAAAATTCTTTGTTACAAAATATCCAAGTTGGAAAATCTAAACAATTGCAGAGAAAAAAAACATCCTCCAACCACACTCCTACAACATTGCATCTCTTCACAAAAAAAAAAAAAAAATCTATAAATATAAATCAAATATTAAACACAGTAAATAAGAGAACCTTCTGGTCTACATTGTGACCATGTGTTTTTACCCCAAAGTAGTTGCAAAAGCATGGGAATATAAAGAAGGGGAAGAGAAACATTCTTATTAATGTTATGAGTATAGTAAAATTATGATTAAATTCCAGAAGGAAACAGCAAATACTATCTTTACCAACAGGCAAATGGAAACTACAGAAATGCTTATTTGAAATTAATTTATTGCATTTATTTAAAAAAAAATAAATAGGTAGAATAACTTTTTTTAGTATTTCTGAGTTCTCAGCAAAGACACTTCCTTCTGGGTTCCAGCAACAGGAGTCAAACATCCAGCAAGTCTTACACACAATGTTTTAAAATTAGAAAATCTGTGAGCACACCCAAGTTTGCCTGTTATGGCCAGTTACGGATCTGTGGTATAGAGCATATATGCACACTGGGAGTATCAGGGGATTGCTTAAATGAAATGACACAGCTCCAGGAAGACAGAGCCTTTCTCTCCATCAGAAGATAAGTCTGCTCCCTGTCTGAAATGATGAAACCAGAATTTCCCTGATCATACATTTATCCTTCAACTATCCCATTGCCTTTTTGCCAGCAGAGATGAACACATCCTCACATAACATCAGACTACACCATCCGTCTGACTAATAATTAAAGAGTGGATAAATGGTTCCTTTTTTACTGCACATCAGAACCAGAGTTCTTAAAAATGTAAAAATCAAAGAATATAACTCATATTGGGCACTAAGTCCAATTACATTTAAAGGCATTTCCAAGCCTTACAGCAAAATTAAAACATAACTCTCCAATCTGTTTCACAAAAAGAGCTTGGTAACATAGCTCCATCATTTCTGCACAACTCTACAGAGGTTAAGAGAACTAAAGACTAAAATTTTGCAAACCATTCTTAAGCAAAAAGCTACGCTGCTGCTATGGTTTAACTGTGATGAGGTAAGGAAAATTTTATGGTAACACAGGACTTTTCACTTGCACTTTTACTTCTGACAAACACAGAGTGTATAAATAGTAAATAAATCACAGGTCTCCATTATTTATCATGCAGAAACCTGGAACTTCCTTCTCTGACATCAACAGAAAAGTAACTGAAATATTCACAAGTGTCCTAGTTTACAATATTCGCTACAAATGTAGCGTATAACTGCAACCCAGCTCTGCTGGTGTTGCATAGAAGATGCAAGCCTTGGCTTGAGGAATCCTGATGGATGGTTCCCTCAGCGAGGAGCAAGGCATCATCAGAGGAAGGGTGTTCTCCATGAAGGAACCACTGCCCAGCTGTTTTGCAGTTCCTCTGGTTTAAACGGGTAGCACAACACTGTCATGGGGCTAAGCTTTCTGCCACCTGGTGTTTTGGACATTGAAATAAAACAGAGCAGTTTCACTACCACTACAATTTTCATTTCTATCAAAATACAAATGGTAACATCTTTGGAAGCAGAGGTCTAGGCTCATCAAGATATATGCAAACATATTTCGCATTGAATGCTAAGCAGTATGTACGTATGCATGCAGTAAAGGAAGAGCTGTCTAAACCTTAGTTACAATACATTCCTTATTTGTGTCTAAAACTGTGTCTGTGTGACGGGATAGAAAGTCCAGTAGAGATTCTGAAGTAGATACAGGTCTATACTTGAATAAAATATTCCCCAAAGTTAAGGCATTATTAAAAATTAGGTTTTCTGATTGAGTGAATGTCTTCTTTGAGAAGGTGGCACAAGGAATGTTTAAACAAAAAACAGGAGGACATATCAATTGTTTCTTATTTTTCCTAGACCAGAAGACTAACAACCTTCCCCTTCCCAACTGTGTGAGTGAGAGAGGAGAAAGAGGGAATTCTGCTAAATGGCAAAGAGACTCCAGTATTGAAATAGAAAGTAAATATAGAAGCTCAAAGATAATACTAAAGCATCCCTTTGGGAAATTCTATATTAAGGCTACAAATGTGGCCACAAGGACAATAGTGAAAGATCCAGTAAATGGCTACAAGATACACTAGTGGAATTAATGAGAAAAATGATGTTTTCACTGTCAAAATGGATTGCTGCTACTTGGATGTAATTGAGTGAAGAATTTAGAGAACACATTCTTCAGATTTATGGGACAGACTCATTAAAAAGTTGTGAACAACATGCCAATTTAGATGACAGAAATTACATTAAAATACTGAAAATACAAAGTTTGTAGGGTTTGAGAATAGAAACTATCACTGGGTTAATATTCAGAACTGCACGCTCCTTTTACGGCTTCTTTGCCTAGTGGTTCAGGCTACTACTTGTTAGGTGGGAGGACAGAACCTCCATCCAATTATTATTATTATTATTATTATTAATTATTATTATTATTATTCCTACTACTACAACTACTACTATTATTATGAACTCAAACCTTGCTTTTACAGATTATCCAATCATAGCAAAAGAGGCAACCTCTGGGATCGGAATGAAAGAAAGACACAGGTTTGTAGCTGATGAGCAATGAAGTTGATCTGAAAAAAGATTAGCAAGCACTAAAATCCCAGAGTCGCCTTTAGGAGGTTGTTGATATAAGAAATCTCACAAAGCAAAGCAGATTATGTTACAGAACTTCTGCTGAATCAGATGGGGAAACCAGGCCTCTTTCATATTGAATCTGGTTAGACAAGAGTTGGTTAAAAAGGAAAGGACTAAATTAAAGTTTGAAGGTTTTGCATATCCCACTAAATGAAAATGACAAAATACTACTGACAAAGTGTCTTCCAGAAAGAGTGTAATTTATTTTTAAAAAAGTAAAGATTTAAAAAATGTATAATTAGATGTCACTTATTCTGCTTCAGCCTTTTTAGAAGAGGCTTATTCTTTTACCTTGGTTATCCACATCTAAAAAATGGCTGGTGTAAGCTTGGTGCTACGTGCAAGTCCCATTCTTAAGCCTCCCCTTTTGGTCCCTGGACAGATTGGCTGTAGGCCTGTCACTGTTCTTAACAACCATGATGACTCCCAGATCACCTAGTAATGCAAATTTGGTAAACACCTGACACGAGTCCAAGACTGTGTTTTAGGTGGAATGTACAACACAGAAGAAAAGGTAGTTCTAATGTCTTTACGCTGGCCCTGCCTGAAGCCACAGAAGACTTCCCGGGTAAAATTAACCTGTCAAGATTATTTGAATCAAACAGTGAGTTTATATTGGATTGGCACTTTACTTGATATAACTGTGACATTTCTGATGCATATGCTAAGAGGTCCACAAACACTGCTACAGCTTTCTATCTAGAAGTTGACAGTTCAGGATATGCCTGGGCAGGGACATTTAGATCCAGGCATCAGCCATTTTACAAAGGGAATTTTCCTTCACTGGTCACTCCTGCCCCCAAAACACTCAATTTTCTGTCTTCCAGAGACAAGGAACTGCAAATGAAGAACGATTCACCATTCAGTTCCCCCCAAAGGATTTAGTGTGATGAGACATGTAGAGGCACTAATAGACTGTGAAAGAAGCGTGGGCTTGACATGTAGAGGCATTAATAGACTGTGAAAGAAGTGTGAGCTAAACTAATTGAGTAGTATTGATCCACTAGTGCCAGGGAGATTATCATGCAAGTTTATTTGCCTAGCTGTAAAGTCCTCACAATATGGAAGATTTCAGATGGAGTGAATTGGGAAAAAATTCAACCCTCCAACTGACTCGCAACTGTGCATTTAGCAATGCTGTTGCAGTAATACTTAACACACACACCACATAGCCTAATTTATCTTCAGAGCTTCACAAATATTAGCTAATTAATCTTTCACCATTGTAGTTTCACTCCACAGCACATCTTAATTTTTCTTTATAATTGAAGCTAAAGATTTTACCTGGCACAGAACTATGTACTATTTCTAAGGAGAAAGCTCCATGACCTCATCCTACTTAATTTGTATCATACCACAGCTGAAAACTTAAAAAAAATGGATAGAGGAAATATGCATACTTATAGAATGAACTACAATCACTTTTCTGATCACTATTTAAAATAAAATGCATGTTGACAGTCATAACAGCCAGTAATCCTGTTTTACTGGAAGTTTAACGAGGGATTTGCGGATGAAGTCGGTACTTCTGCATTGCAGCCGGCTGAAGTGCTAAAATGTCAAGCATTGACTGATTGCTGTCTAATTACAGACCCATAAAAAACTTTATATGGCTACGGAATACTCCCCTAGGTCTTCACAGTGTTGCCATCAAGACTAATTTCAAGAGAGGTGCTTAACTTGTGCACCATATTCAACACAAAATTTTCTTGGACATTTTGGCATCAGCACTGGTTAAAATCTGGACGAAGATTTTCTAGCTATCTTTGCAACAAAAACTTTGTCTCTTGCCTCTAAAAATCATTTATTCATTTATTTTTATTTCTAGTCCTTACTTGCTATTGAAGCTGAAAATTTCTTGAACAGACAAGGCAGTTTTGTGAGCATGTAAATTTTAGCTCAAGACAAAAAAGAAACCACCAATTCACCGCAACTCAGTTGTGAAGGGGGAGAAAGTTTACTGTGTATGCTCAGTGTATCACCTCTTACTCAAAGCATTTAAAAAAAAAAAATTGGTGTATAATTATTAACAAATTTTTATATCCCTCTAAGTGTGTGAAACCCTCCTGAGCTCTTTTGAAATCATACACGACCTCTATCTCTTTTACTATGCAGCAAATGGGCAAGGCAAAGTTTGAACTGTGTAAATCTGTGACTCTTCCCTCCAGGTGATGTCAAAGAGGAAAGAAGTAAGTAGAAAGAGCCAAGAGCAAGAGAAAGGAATGAGGAACTTGGGGTTTTTTACTGAGGAGAGGGAAAAAGGTAGATTTTTGTTTCCAATGGCTTGATTTTGGAACTACCTTATGAAATCTTTGCCTATGGATTTAGAGTATCTGACTTCCTGAAATATCTAAACAACAACACAGACAAACACAAGTTCATTTGGATCAGAATTAATAGAGGATTAGTGTGCCATCAAGCTCTGCAAATCTAAATTGCTCCCAAGAAAACAAAAAGCAGATTTTAGTAATAAAATATTTTTGTATTACTCACACATATTTTAATAAAATTTTAAGTTATTAATACAATTGATATGACTCTTACTAATGTCTTACCATTGTTCTTAAATTGGAACATGAATTTAAGTGAAAATGACACATTGTAGTGCATCAGTCTTTAAGGACACTTCTACATCTGTTTTACACTGTATAGACTGATTCACTGTTTATTAACACATCTGTTATTTATTTTTTAAGGCCTTATTAAACAGCCCATCTAATTACCTAACTATATCACACACATTTTAGCACCGCCACACTGTGAGGTCAATTAAAGATTTTGTTAAAACAATACAAGAGTAAAGTATATGTTTTCCTTGGTGTATACTTTAAGAGCCAGTCCCAGCTTTGTCTGATTATTTTGTGGTTTATGCAAATAAGCCATTAAGCTCCCAAGGAAAATTTCACATTTCCCAACATGCTTTCAACTCATTTTTCTAATCTGAAAGTGTAAACCTAATTTGAGAAGTGTATCGTTTCAGTACCACTGCTGTGTATAATGCATTTCCTTCATATTGAAAGTGCCTCCTTCTCATTTTTCTAATAAATAGCCCATTGCATTTATTTCATATTACATTTTTGTTTGTATCTCAGCATATTTTGCCTCACATAAAAATAACAACATTTTCAGTGCCCTTTTAAGAGCTCAGTACATTTTCTTAAGAACTTGGTTGACTGAACAACTTAAAAAAATGCTGAATATTTGAAACAACTAGCCATTCCCATTGCATTTTGTACTGCTGAGTGTCCTGTAAATCTACAGCTTTCACTGTAAATTTACACAGTTCAGTAAATCTTTAAAATTATACCGTTATCTTTGCCTCTCTTTTCTGCTGCCCCCAAAAGACTGCATTACAACTCTGATAAAAAAACCCCACAACTGGTCTTGACTACTAAGCCCACTAAGACAGATTTGCATGGAGTAGTAGCACTGGTGCCTGCGGTGCTGTCACAACACTTTTATTTCAGTCTTGTTCGGTCTGTTTTAATCCTGGCAGCTTGGCTGAACTCTCATTTAGACCTAAATCACGTACATCTGTGGTCCTTTGCACAATCTTACTCTAAGTTTGTATGTATATATCAAAGAAATACTTTTTCCCCCCTCTGAAGATGTAAAATCACATTGTTATTGTGACTGACAATAAAGCTGGTTAAACAAGTTTCCCATCTGTCTGTCCCTTGACTGTTCATTCCTGTCTTCAGGAGTGTCAAAATCTCTCTCTACATGAGTTGTGCTGTTATAATTTATGGCACAGCTGCCCTATAAACCAAATCCCTGATTTGCTATTGATTAAAAATAAACTTGAAATTTATTTAAAAAGGAACCCTTTCAATCTGTGCTGTTTCTGTGAAACAGAAAACAGGTATGAAAAATGATCCCATAAAGCATTGTATAGGCATGTTTGACAGTGTGACAGCATCTTTTTCATATCAAAATGAGTAAGCTTCTGACTACCATTTTCTACTATGGCCAATGATAAATGTCCGACTCTATCATTTACCCCTATTTACATCTTCTTTTGAAAGGTTACTTCCAGATAACACTTCATATTTAAAATTTCCTCCATTAGTCAGAGAATGCAGAGAAACATTATACTGTCAATAATAAGATACTCAACTGAAGGGCTTTCTAAGCTAATTTGTAGAATTATTTAAATGCCATAGTTCTCCTTTTCCTACGAGTAGAAATGTGAACTTACTGGTTTTGTTCAACCTACACTGGAAATATAAAAAAAACCCTACCTGAAAGCATACCATTATCATAGATGATACTATTATCACAGGTTCAGGTTACATTCTGAGTTTTACTCTTTTATTTGAAGGTTTTAATTCACCCTGACTATGATTTCTCAGTCTCCAACATTTGGAATCAAATAGGCACTTGTGAGCTTGAGTTCTTTCTTTATCTCTTCTATTGTCTCATCTTCCTCACAACTTTCACAATGTTTCCTTCCTGCTTACAGAGATTTCCTTGACAGTAGCTAATACATCATTGCCCCTTAAACATGCTGCTGAAGTTTCCATAAAACTGGAGCTTCCTACATTAGTATATAAATACACATATCATCTTTATGCTCTGCATAGCTGCTTTTGAAATTGAAAGAAACAGTGTGGTGAAATCCTCTGAAGAGTACTGCAATAACCCCTTCTCCCAAATACTCCCATTTTAACTGTCCAGCAGTGATTTGCTGCCAAGTTCTGTACCTAGTACGATGCAAGAAGTTTGTTGCAAAAATATGTTCTTCATCCTAAGTGGTACAGAAGTGAATTTTACTTATGAATAACCCTTTAGATTCCTGTCAGAATTTTTTCACTCCCATTCTTTCCTTCTCTGCCTGTTTTGCCTCCTGTAACCCTTTTTGCACCTGACTGCAAGCTAGACTCTAAGAAAGATTCAGATGAGTCAACGACCAACAAGGTGGCAACTTGTTTTCAAATGCCCAGCCCTGGAGAAAATCCATAATCCTTAATCAGGCATCTGGATTCCCTATTTAGGTCTTAAGAGTGCTTCAGAAACTACCTGCTGAAAGGGGAGGTAGTCCCCTCTCACACTAGACCTGCTAACTCAGGACTGCAATGTTTGCACACACAGGGTACCCCAGGGCATGGCATCCCCCCTGGCAAGGGAGAAAGCCCCATCAGCTCTTGGAGAGAAAGGCAGAAGCCTCTCACTCTTGGTGCAAAACAGGAGGAGGCAGTCACTTAGGGGGTAATTTTTTTAAAATATTGTCTTCATGCCCTCCTCAGCTGTGTGACCAAAATCACTCACCTCCAAGCTCATACTAAGAGGCCCTGGTACTGGCAGAGGGTCAGAGAGAGCAGAGCACTCACTGCTCACCCCGATGATGCTGTGCCGCTGCACAAGGGGAGATTTATGGGCTCAGAAAGAACACAAGTGATATAGAGCATAATTCAGGACCTTTGAGGTGAGGGCACTCAGTAGACATTAGTCCTAAACTGGTATTACAAAGACCAGTAATTGACTAAAACAAGAAACCACATTTAAAGTGAGGCTGGCCACTAGAGCTACGTGCAACCGAGGAGAGAAGAGGAGAAGTAGAAGAACTGAAAAGGGCAAGAGAATAAAAGTTTGAATAACAGTATGGGTGTTGAGATCTTGATTCTACCTAAAAATCCTCCTTAAAATACCTATAGCCATGATCTAAGGACAACTTTCATTTTGCTTCTCATGCTTACAATCTCTTTATGTCCTGTGCAGGCCAGCTGGATTACCAATAACAACTTTTTCTCCATCGTGGTTGCTCTCTGTCATATTCCTCAGTTAATTTCTGTATTTTTCCCAATTACGGACAAATACATTTGACTACATTTAACTGTTACATCTCTCGTTGATTTCTCACCAACTTGTTATTTCTTTGAAGGAAGTGCTATACTATACCTCTGAGCAGACTTATGTCTCCCTTATATTACTTCTACATGTGGTTTTTCTTCTGCTTTATGGTTGGACTCAATGATCTGAAGGGTCTTTTCCAACCTGAATGATTCTATGATAAATATACATTAAAATACTTGAAGAAAATGAGAAGGCTTGGTTAGACAAGTTAGTAGAAGCACATGTTTTCCTGGATGAAGTATCTGAAACAAAAAATAAATAAACTATGTTTAAGAAATGGAACAAAAGAAACCAAAATAAGACAGAATTGCAACTTTGGAAAGCCCTAAATACAGACAATTTCAAAGGACCATCAGCACTCTGTGAATATTGTGAATGGTAAGCATGGGAGAAGGCAGTACATTTTCCCAGAATAAAGTTTTATTAGTATTGATCCTGCCTAAACTCCCTCACCCCCTCCTTCAGGAAATGTCCTAAAATTACAGGCCACAAACACCCATGGCACTATTCTTATCTTAAAATGTAAATTATTACCGAAAGCCACAACGTCCCACTGAGAAGCAGGAGACCTGGGGCCTTGGACAGAGATGTCCATACTTTAAGACCTGCTGTGGTGTCATACATGTGGATCCATTCTCCTCTAGTGGAAAAAAATCTTGATGGCTAATTAGCAGTATGCATAAATAACTTCAGTGGGAGAGACACGTTTTGGAAGTAGTAATTGGCACGCTGTCTTGCTTTGATTTGCAGTTACATTGCATGACAGACGTACAGCTGGAAAGAAGAAAACATTCACTGCCTCAGCCTACTGTAGTATCTTCTTAAATAGCTTAGATGAGTGGAAACGGAAATAAAGTGATTATTCCAATTATCAAAGGCTCACAGGAATACATTGAGCCATGAGAAATTTACTCTCATTTAATAAACTGTTTGATATTAGAACTGTGAAAAACAGCAAGAGAGTCAAAAGCTGTAGGAAGTTCAGCTGACCCACATGCAGCAGTGCAGGGCAGCAGCATATACCGAGCAAATGGGGACACGTTCCTCTTCCCACTCTGTGCTGACAAACACCAATTAAGATCTCTAAAGGACTCCAACTAGACTTGAAAACAACAAGAATGACATTTAAACTGGCTTTGAATATCATTTATCTATTGTTTAGATTTACTGAAATACGCTGCCCTTTGCTTCTATCTTCTGGCATTTGTCCATTACAGTGGTGTGCCAAAAGTGAATTGTTTCATTAAAATCTGAAACAAAAGGGACTGATGCTCTGAGTTACAAAAAAATTAGTCTTTTTAAAAGATACTACTTGTTAATAGAGAACATCTGATCACCAATGATTCAGTACCTGCACGTAATTCCATTAAGCATTCATACCCCCAGTGCATTTCAAATTTACCCACAAGCATGTTTTTAGAGAAACTCGAGTACTATTTTCTTTATAAAATAAAATTACAGATAGATTTGATTTCTTGGTTTTCCACAAAATTATAACTGTGTAGAATTTCAGCTGCTTCATGAGTGGAGTTACAAAGATCTCCTTTAACTTAAGTCTTTGGGGGTTTGGGTGGGGTTTTTTTTTTAGAATTTAATATGTCCTGCATAAATCCAAAACAGCCTCATAAGAAAATCCTCTGGCAGATTTTCAATAATCTGGGTGAATAAAATACTTTGAAATCTCACAATTCCATCACAGAATAACACCTGCATATAAGCTGAAATATCAATGATATACTATTTAATGAAAAAGTACAGTATTAATTATATGGCATTCCATTCTCATGAACAAATATGTTTATTATATTTCTTAGAAACTAAACAAAAGCAGCACTGATAAAAATATAAAGTATTTAAATGCCAATAGCCATATCTGTACAATTTCAGTGAGGTAGCTCAAATTGCCAAGATGTGACCAAAGAAAAAGGCTTTACAAGTGACAATATACAGAACAAAATGTTCAGTAGCATAGGCCAGATACAAATAGTACCCCTTGCATAGCCTCATTTAGTACTGATTGCATCTAAAAAGTGCTAGCCTATTCTATGCAATCATTTAAGGGATATTTGTGATAAATAATATAATACTAACTAATATAATCAGAGCAGTCTTAGATTACCAGGACTGGAATTTAAATAACAGTAGCTAACCACAACTTTTCTTTTTCTCAATTCACTGCAAATTCATGATCAATACAGTATAAGAACACTTTTGTGTGAATTGCCCTACTCTCTTACTCTCTTAGGAAATAGGCAGAATGATTTTGTAGATTTTACTAGCACTGTTGTAAGCAGTGCTACAAGATTTGGCTTTGTTATTTGTTCTCAGACTGTTCCCAGAAGGAAAATACAGACCTATGCATTTAATTCAGATCCTGTTCTCCTCCACCATTATCATAGATCTTCACTTTCCAAATGATTTTCAATGCCTACAATTTACTGAACTTTGACCAACAGACTAAAGGTTATGCTCAAAAAAAAAATAAAATCAAATAGCTGCTGGAATTATATGGTCCTCATAAATCAAAAAAGGAGCTGCTTGAACTTCAGGAGTGATCTTAAGATTGCAAAACCCTAGTAAAAGTGGAACGTGTAAATTTGCAAACAGATTTAAATCTTCTTTTAAGTACATGACAGGTATACTGTGCGCTTTTGTGACCCAAATACTGTTTTTAGTGCAGAATTGTCTCTACTAATTTGAATCCAAGAACGCTACATAATCACTGAGCCTACCAGTGGGATTAGACTCACAGTCATACATCTATTCATCCACCCATTACATATCTCTCTAGTTATCTCAGCGTTTCTAGTTCTTCCTTCTCTAGGAAGCTCACTGTTCAAAACAAATCAATTTTTAATTATTTTAAATTAAATTACATTTTTGCTTTTGCAAAATATGATTCTACAGCAGGTTCCATAACAAAGCTATTATCCCACGTGATTACCATAGCTGAACCATGATCCTTATCCATTGGCTTAATTGAGGCAATTAATAGCTAATTTTATATCCCACGTCTTTTACCTAACTAATAAGTAAGGAAAATCCATTAAGGTAATGTAATTATACAGGTTGGAACATAACAAGGAAGCAATAATAGTTCATTTAGCTTTTACCTCACAATAATGTACCTTGCAGTTTGCGCGCTACAAAGCTACAGCTTTCAGCTATTTAGGACCATGTCTTTTTTATGGCAATATACATCCTGAATACCTTTACGTAAGCTTGTGAATGAGATACTGAGATGAACCTCAGCAGCTGTAACTGTTCACTCAATACAAGAAATCACTGATCAACTGTATCACTCAATACAAGAAATATTTTTTGTTTCAGCTATTTCAGAGTATTACTTTAAAAAGGAGTACTTGCCACTTCCCTTTTTTTTTGACTTTGTAATATTTATTACCATTTTACAGTATGAAAAAATTGAAAAAAATTTGAAAACTTGGAAGTTGAGGTGACAGACAAAATAGCTCCTACTGTCCTAGCAAAAGAGGACACTTATACAGCAAGTTAATTATGTTTACATGGGAAAATGATTATGCTGTTAAAATTGTTGCAGAGACACTGGACATAAGAATGGAAAAGTCGAGAGGTATATGAAAAGCCTAGAAATGGTCATGCTTTAATTTTCAAGATTTTTTTTTTTTTTTCCTCATTCAGGAAAAGTTATACCCCTAGGTACACTGCAGCTTGGAGAGTCAAAAGGACTGTAAGTCGTTCCAAAACAAATGTTAAATAGAAAAGGCTGGCATTTCAAATGGTGTATGAGATGTGTCACCATCAGAAGCAACTGGTTTATATTAATTTTCACCAGCTCTGGATCTGGTAACATGCATTTAGAAAGAACTCTTGTTCTTTCTTATTTATTGTAAGAAGAATGCTTGGAAACACGTCATTCATGTTTAACATGTCTATGTCTAATAAATGTGCATAAGCTCATGAACTCACATTCATTAATTACGTTATTTTTTATTCCTGAAAAACAACGTTTTCCACTATGACCAACAACAGTTTACTTGCAACAGCTCTTTAATGAAATTTTCTTCTGCTAAAGTGCAAAAGTAATCCAGCTACAAGCCAGTGATGTTCAGAAACATCATTAGAAAGTTATAAAAATTTGCATGTAAACGAGCATCTTCAGAATCTTGCTACTTTCTCAAAAAAAAAATAATCAGCTAGCCATATAGCAATCTGCACATAATGTTTCTGAAAGCCACATAAACAATGACGAATCACAGTTTGGATAGATAGACCTAGAACAACAAGGAACGACAAAAGTACTGATTTATTCATCAATGTTTACTATTACAGAGGTGAAAACTACATCTGAGTATCAAGCATTTAATATAAACCTTTTACAGTCGCAATAAAAACTAACTGAACAATGCAGTTCAGGATTTTTCAAAAATGAAACTTCATAGCAAATGTTAATCCACTAAAAAGATTACAGGGTCCAGGCCATGACCTATGAACAATCAAAAACCTGAACAGTACTGCTTTCTAGCCCATAAGAAAGTACCTCCTTGTTCCAGAGCATTAGATTAAATTTTTTTTAGAAAAAAGAAATTAATTTTAAAAATCACTTTCCTGCAGAAATGTTAGTTCATATCCAATGGGAAAGGAAGAGAGGAAGAAAAGAGGTTAATGTAAAAGAAATTTACTATGATAATGCAGAACACTGAAAACATTTGAAAACACACATACATGTTTCCAGAGACATGTGACATCGTACCTGGTGATGTGGGGAATTGCCTTCACATGGTGGTAACGATTACACAGACTGTAATCAAGAACACAATACACGACAATGGATGGATGGAAGGAAAAAGAAAGAAAAAAAAAAGAGAGAAGGAATGAGTGTGATGTTAAAACACATATAACAAAGATGAACAACTAGAAAACTTAATGGACATACTGAAGAATTAGATGTCCCCTGCAGCTCAGTTCTGAGACCTCTACACTAAACCAATTATCTTTACAGACCTCACCCTGACATTTGGTTACTTTCTGCTTGTAACTACAGTAAAGACAGACTGGTCTTCTGTGGGTATAACATTGCAGTTGATATTACCCTCCATTATTAGAGTATTACAGACTGTGGAAATGAGTCCCACCACTGTCACCAGACTGTAATTGGGTTTTTGTTGTTGAGGATCTTGACCTTACACATTACATTAGGTTATGAACAAGTGGAGTGAGATGTTTAACATTTTTGCAATCACTGGAGAAAAATCGTGGTTAAGTCGACATGAGAAGAGCCATTTAAAATTTATCTTAGAATTCCAAAGGAGGAGACATGGTGTGTGTGTGCATATATATATATATATATATATATATATATATATATAAAAACGACAAAAAACCCACCTCCACTAAAACTTCACCCCCTGACTATATCTTTTGTTTTACAGTATCAGTCCCTCTATTTTGCAAGGAACAAACAAATGGAGAGGTAAGTGAAGCACAGATCACACTGAGCTCTGACTCTCTGGGTCAGTGTGGTACCTGAAGAGAGCTAAACAAGAGTGGTGTGATCCATCTGCTTTCAGAAAGCCCAGTCCAGGCGTTATTTGGCCTTATGTGAATTTGGTTCCCCATAAAGTATTATTCAGCTGAAACACCGCTTAGGAGGTTCCTGTTGTTTCTTTCTTGTTCTTCCTTCACCAATGTGCTTAGGCTCCCTCTCCTTGAAAAAGGCCACAGTGTAACTGAAGGGAAGGCATCTGCTGTGGTTCGGGGGCGTAGGGATGGGGGGGGCAGCAAAGGGAGGGGACCTATTTAAGCACTGTTGGCAACAAAGCTAGGGCAACATTAAGCAGTAGCAAGACAGTTCACAACTCCCACATTCAGACTTTCAAGTGATGCACAGCCAGAAAAATAAAACTGCAGATAACCTCAGACTACAGTAAACCACCAATTTTAATCTGTCGTTTATATATAGTATTTTAATTACCGCTGTTACACTAAAATCAGATTTACAAATTTTCCGATACTTTGGTCCACTTAAGGAGTGGACTCAGTTGCCAAGATGTAATCACTGCTGAAAGCCATTCATAGAACGAGATATAAAAACAATTATACTATATGGATCTGCTCTTGCTATTTATTGTATCTTTTTGTCTTCTTTCTTTCTTTAAGGGTGAATAGCCAGATTATTGACCATGGGAGGAGGAAGGGGTTGCATATTTAACTGCAATGCCCTCTTACGCATAGACAATGCTCAATATGAAAGAAGCTGAGGCACTGCATTTCTGGATTCACCACTAGAAATGCAGCTATAAGGACTGGGTTCCTATTATGTTGGGTTTTTTTTGGTAGAATACAGGTTCATGAGAAATTAAAGATGTTAATATTACTTGGATAGCTGGTTCTTTGAATCTTTTGAATAATCTCTCATTCTGACCATAAAGATTTCTTAGAGAAGAAAATACTACCCTAAATATAATAAAAAATTGCTAGTTCATGTGCAAAAAATGAAAATTTGTTGAATTGGTACTCCTTTGTTTACCAATATTATCTGTATGCCCTCTGTTAATATCACATGCTACAGTATGTGTATACTATTTACATTGTATATATTCTATATTTTATGTGCACACAGATCATGTTCATTTTCTGAACACTACCTAACCATGACAATTTGAAAATAAATGTAAAACTTAGGACATGGGTCCTTTAAGCTGACAAACAAACCAACAATAAATTCATTATAAACAATTACACAATTCTATTTACTGAGTTTGTACCTACCTTATGCACTTTTAATTTTTTTTTTTTTTTTAAAGGAAATGATAATTTAAGTGCTATGTAGGGGTTTTGGTACATATATATTACTAGTGTAATTTGAAAAACATAACAAATGAATAAAACTGAGAAACCAAATACAACTAAAGGAACCATGTAACGATGAAAAATAGCATTCATTTTTCCTGTCATTCAGCTGATTTATCTGAAAAATCATTAAGACTATTGTAAAATTAATTTAAATTACTTTCTAAATCAGCAATAATTATAGACTGAAGTCCCATGTTTCAAAGCAAAATTGCTACATATCGTGCAGCCAGCTGATGGTTCAAACAAGTGAAATGTTGGGATCACTGCAAGTTGATTCTTTTATGGTACCGTTCTCCTTAGTGCCCCATCACAGCTTTCAATTACCAAGAAAATACATCTAAAAATAAAACACAGAACTAAAACCTCCATTCATGCAAAAAGTTGTGTTCTAAAGTCGCATATAAATCAAAGAAGTGAAAGCCATTGTAATAACACACAAAGTTCAAGGCACCAGGATGAAACAGCTGTTGGATCTACTGACACAGGCAGAAAAGTTACCATGTTATCCCACCTCTTCCTAATATTTTCATTAAAACTGGGAAACTTGGGAGTAGTTTCAAATAGAGATTCTGCTAAAATTTTGATGGTAGGTCAGTAAAGCCATCGTTCACTGACAGAAGTTAAATGTCTTCTACTACTAATTGGATACCACTAAGGACTGAAGGAAAAACCCTAAACAAATGGTGTTTAACCAAGTTGCCTATAGCTGAAACTAAAAATTCTTTTCAAAAAGTCTGCTGAAGACTGATAACAGGAGCAATCCCATATCATGAATAAAAATAATCCTAAATGCAAACCAACACCAGAACCAAGATTCAAATTCAGCAAGGTGCTGAGTGCAGTGGTCCCACTGAAGCCACCCAAAGCTCTGTCACAGTTCACTTGTCTACCTGTACAGTTGGGCTTCATCCTGGACTGATGATGCAACCACAGGCAAATCCACCACCATTTAAATGCACATCACATTCCTAGGCTTTGGTTTCAACCTTACATTTTATTACAATTTCAATAAAAAGATGAGACCGGAAAATAATTTAGAGAAGTGTCCATTAAGCCCCCTACTCCTCCCCATCCTTTGCACGGGGACCTATCTCATGTTTCCACAGGGATATATCAATACTCTAGAGGGGCTGGCACATCTTTTCGTCTGCTGTTGAATTTCACTTATAGAGAAGTTATGCCACTTAATCACTGGTTTTGGTAGTCTGGAGGAACACCTGGAAGGCATTTTTTCCTTTCCCCACAGTCCTACACAGTCTTGGGACAAACTGTTCTCACTGCTGATGTGGGCATAGTTAGTGGCTGTAAGATTTAAAAGGCAAATGCTAACATGAAAGGTACAAAACTCTAAGGAGGAAAAGAAAAGAAGAAAAAAAAAAAAGAAAAGCAGAGGATTGGGGGAGAGCCACCCTGCAGCAGGATCAGCTGCTCCAGAGAGAAACTGAGGGCAACCTTTCCCCACCTGATTGGCCAAAAGCAACTGAAAACAGTATGAGACTGATTTCTCTGAGGTTTTTTTGTGTGTGTGTGTGACACCCTTTCAGCTCTATGAGTCAGCAATGCTCTGTGTTCCGTGCATCAAGTGGCAATTTCTTTCACTAATTTCTGCTGGGTAAACTCTGTTCTTCCACATGTGACACATACATTGATTCCCACCCATTTGCCTATGAGTTAATTCAGAATCCTTGTTACTACTGCCCTATACTGTAAACTACTTTTCCCAGATGAAACTATAAAAAGTGGTTGTCTCAGAAAGATATGTCTTGTTTCCTGTTTGAAAGACAATTTGTTCTTTTCCTTATTTTTTCATGCAATTTCCTTCATGAATATCATCAATACTATGTTTCTTGGTATGTCTTAATTTGAATGGTTCACATTTGTCTTGGTTATGTCTCTTATTGGGGAAGAAAAATAATAACCACTTGGAAACTTTCCATAAGAATTGTTGCAAAATGAATGTTTATAAATACTTCCTTGATATAAATAGATTTCCTGATACTTTATAACAAACCTCCAAATTAAAGATATAGCCCTAAATAAATATCTAACATTTGGTAAAACAATTCATATTATCTCTCCAATGGAGCATGTATGGTAACTCTTTTGGCATGAAAGGGAATAGTTACAATTAATTATTCCTATGATGGTTAACCAGCATGCAAGTACTGTGCATTTAATCTTTTGTCAACAAATTTTCTATGGCACTGGAAGAGAGAGATTTATGGGAAGACTGGGAAAGGATTCACATTAGCAAATTTTCATGGGGCTTAACTCCACATGTAGTGACAGCAGAGAAACAGGAGGTTAAGGCAAGGGATTTGTGAGTTTGGCCTCACTGAACATTTTGAATGCCTGGGGAAAGTGACAGGACAAAATTTAACAGGGGCAGGCTCATAAGGATTTGTATTCAACCTTGAGACTGAGAATGAGACTTTTACATTTAATTCTCAAAGCCAGGGATCAAACAGTCCGGCACAATAACTCCTCATACATATCATGCTCAAGTACTTTACTCCATGAGTAGACATACTGATTTTAATTAATCAATCCATTTATCTCCAGTCATTTTGCTGACTGGAAATATCCTCCTTTCTAAACTCACTAAGGTCCTCCTTTAAATTTCATTTTTGCATAAAAGTAGGAGTACTTTGGGCATCAGAGATTCATGCACAAGATACCCTTCAGCTATGCACAGTCATGTCCTCAGCAGAACACAACAACAATCCAACTGTCCTGTAGCACAAGAGCTGGGTGCCAGGTACCTTCAGCAAATGGGAAGAGAAGGCGGCAAACATTGTCCTTTACACACTGTTTCGGCAAGCACCTGCATCTGACTTCATCTACAAGGCCCTGTTTGAAGCCACAGAGTCTACGGACGTCGTTGTGTTAAAACCGTATCTGAAACTTAAAGTTTGCTTAGCTGCTTTATCAGGATAGCGATTCACATTATGCTGGAGTTGTTCTGGGCAAAGAACAAAATTACCTTCATTTCCTCTTGAAACCTCAAGGCTGCTACCTAAATTCATTGGTAAACCACAACAGCTATTCAAGAGGATGAATTAGTTTTACACAGACTTTTATAAGGATTTCATTTCATCAGAATTAACCCCTCCACCCACTTAACGCCAGTACATACTTTCCTCTTGAAATATTGTATTGCTTCTCACCATATAAAACCTAAACTCAACAGCAGCATAATTGAAAAATGGTAGCTAATATTTCATCTTCCACCAACCCCAATATGTAGCACCATACCTATCACTGGTTCATCCAAAACTGTTACTGTTATAATTTCAAAGAAACAAAGATCTTATACCATCAAAAATAAGACTGACTGAAAAAGAAAGGGCTAAGAAAATTGCTAGTAGGATTCCATATGGAGCCCAGTATATGCCAAGTACTCCTTGCATTGCAAGGGATGCTGAATACCATTTTTTTGCTGAAGCTCAGGGTTTTGCAGTGTGGCTAGACCCTCATCTGTGTTAAATATAGCAAATTCTTTGAAACCACTTCAAAATTTTCAGAAATAAAAGCTTCTGAAAATCATGAAAGGTGCAGTTAAAGTACCCTGATTACCCTAAGCTAGAGTAGCATCAATTAGGAGCTATTGCAGACTGCTACAGTTTATAACATGCTTGCAGCTTATACTAAGCTACTCAGGGGAGAAAGAGAAAGCTGCAGGAGAATAGCCCTCTTCCAGCTTCCACACTGGTGTGGGCGTCCCGCAGACCTACTTATGAGAAACATGAACTTTTTTAATGGACTCCAAAAGCCCATTAGAGCTTGTTGACCGTTATGAATTATGTGTAAATGTGTGAAAAGAAACCAACTCTGTGCCATAGAAAAATGATCTCATGTAATGCAAATATATTGAAAAAAAAAAAAAAAAATTGTGGTGGTGAGAAGAAGAACAATAATGGAAAAATATCAAAATGCCTCAATGATTATCATGGGTATAGAAGACTCCAGCACATCAGCCTGAACAAACACATGAAATTCTGAGAGATTACTTCAGTTGAAGCAAGGGATGTTCGCCATCTCAATACAGTCAACACCTTGAAGAACTGGTCCTTGAGGGATTTTTGTTTGTTTGCTCCACAGAAAATTCCTAATTGGGAGTGAATGACAAATTGGGGACACAAGGGATCCTAATGGGTGAATCCTGTACATTTAACTTGTACAATGTGTCTAAACATTCAGCTTGCAGCAATTATTTCATCAGCTGTAGTACAAGATCTTGTTTTTTTACTGTGCTAATGAGTTGAGCGGATGTAAATAAAAAGATATTGCTCAGAAATAAAATGTGTCTCACGTTTCTCTCTGAGGATACTGATCAGACAAAGAAAAAAAATAATCAATCTTTCTTTGAACATGTCACTTACTTTATGTAATTCCTTCTGGAAAGCTTTTCCCTTCCCAGCTTTATTCATCCTTGCTATAGCACAAAATCCTAGTTATGTTTTAAGTTATGAAAATTTGTCAGGGTTTTTTTGTACTGGTCATCAATCTTGCATTAATCATATGTAATGAGGATGGGTTTAGACCACTTATAGTTCTACATTCTTTATTAAAAAAAAAGAACAATAACATCAGAAAGAAAAATAAGACAGCCTTATTGGCAAAACATGGAAGTGTCATGCATGTATATTTTAAATAATTCCATAATTGTTATGACATTTCAATTTACATGTGTACACCCATGTCCTCTATGGAGGAGGTCAGAACATGACAATTAGTTAAATCTGTCAAACTGCACGGTTTTATGTACAACAGCATGCCCTGTTATTAGCTCAGTTATTTTACTGACCTAGAAGGCCATATTGGGCACGTTTGCTTTTTTACTGAGATACACACACACACACACACACTCTTAGAATTTATCTTCCAAGTCTGGGCTTGAGAAAAAGCAATCTGGGTTTGCAAAGTCTTTTGAAGGTTAACTAGGATTTCCTTACAAGAAAATAATCAATGTCACTGACTAATAGGTAGCATAGATTTGCAAAAATGCACATGTAAACACTTTGAAAGGTATTCAGGTTTTTACTTCTAGATTTCCTAGTGAAAATCATCCAAGAATTATGGCAATATGTACACTGTGATTTGTACCATCTTGCTAATTCTTCTGTTCAGCCTCATGGCTAAGCAGAAGAGTTTTCAACACAAAAGTTTCAGAAATTGGCAGTCCAAGAGTTTGAACTACATGTCACTTCCATCCTTGATGATGCTGTCAGTTTTATGAGCTGTGGCATACACAGAATATATTGCACACTTTGAGCATCCTCATCAGTGTTATTTTAAAACCATGACAGATGTACAGCTCCAGCAGGATCTCACATTACAGAATCTACAGTAACCCTGCCATACAGCTGATCCCTTTGTTCAAGGAGGCAGAATATCACCCAGGAAAACCAAATGCCCAAGCCCATACAATTCCTCCACCTATTAAGTTCCTACTGAATTCCAGCTCAGTTTCTACAGTTCATTCTGCAACTTGTAAGGTCTTCATGAGACTGACACAATTACTGGAGATGCTTTTCATTTACCAAGTGCTCATCTGTAACAAGAAGAACAAAAGCATACAGAGTAACAGTGTTCCTAACACAGAAGATTGGTCACTTGACCAGGTATAGTATGACCAATTTGCTGAATAGGTCTGAAGAGCTCTGAATTTCACCACCTTCAGAGCAACTTGCAAACATGCTTCTTTCTTCAAGCCTGTCCACGATAAAGTCAACAAAAAATGACAGTGAGTGGGGATCCACTCTATATATTTCCAATGAAAATTTGATGTAATCAAGTGCCAAGGGTGATGAATGCATAAAAGATGAACTGCTATAATTGAGAGAACATTATGGTAGAATCTTTAGTTAGTGTCTCTCCCATACTTTTTCTTTTTTTTTACTCACATACCTTCTTTAAAACAAGATTTTAATATAACTAGTTATACATCAAACAATAATCTCTCTATCTCCTGGTGAGAAAAATGAAATTGTGCATCTATATCAAGCAAAAACTCATATAAGAAGCAATCTAACGTTCTGAAATGACAGTCCTGTCACGACAATTTGATGAGAAGGAATAATTATTTTTGAGCATTTTTCCAGTTTTTCTAACCCAAGCAGACTTTCTCTCTTGAGCTGGCTTTTCACTTGTAGGGAAAAATATCAACTGTTTTTGCAGTGTTAGGAGGCAATTTTTTAATTATCTTTCTTTTTTTTCTGTTTATTCTTCTTTTTTCTCCTCCCCTATTGCTTGTTATATCATGTATCATAGCCCCAGGGATATCTATTCACAATATGAAACTCCACTTGTGCAAGCACAAAGTTTTGAATTTCCTATGGAGACAACAGGACTGGATAGGTATTTAAAGTTATTGTAGGTAGAAGGATAAAATATGCTTCTCACCTTCCTCTTTCATGAGACGGACAAATATCTGTCATCCCACCTGAGAGCCAATGCAGCTATGAGCATTGCTGACCTACCAAGAGTATCAGTGTTTAGGAGAAAATCCGAAGAAAATAGCTGTAGTTGTAGCTTCTTTTCTTAGAAAGGGTATGGATTCCAGGGTATTTGGCTCGGTAGCCCACAGCCATAAACACCATTTTAACACTGCTGCAAAGCTGTTACTCTAAGAAGGTAACAAATTAGACCAAGAATAACTTTGGTAAGAAAGCTGGTTTAAAGCTATGTTAGCATGTAATATAGACACTACAGACAGACACCTGAAGAAAGAAAATTTCCACCAGCAGCAAAACGATCAAATGTGCACTGTAACTGTCAGAGACAAAACAATCGTGCTAATCGACCTCATATCACCTAAAGTCACAAAATGGCCAAATACTACAAGACTAAAAGCTTAGTCACATTTCAAGGCTTTTGTTAGGGTTTTCAGTGGTCAACTTTTATGAAATGAAGCCCCAGAAGTTGTCATTGACTCCAAGTTTTACTTCCTATTTGCCTAAAACCCCCAAATGATATAAAATTCAGATTTACTCAAAACTGGAGAGGGGTTCAAAACACAGAGTTCAAAGCCTAGTAGGAACATCTTCAAACGACAAAGGATGGAGGGACAGGACTAGATTTGGTTTTGGGTCTGATGTATGTACTGAGATATGATAAGGTTGGAAAACTCATATGTTAATTTTCCCCAAATTTGAGAAGCCTTCAAATATTCTTTAAAGTTTTGTCTTTTAGCCAGAATTGCCTAAGGTACATCCAGAAAGCTTCAGTCAAAGTCCTGGCACCATCTGCCATGACCTGAAATAGAGCCAAGGTATGACATTGTATAATTTCAGGTGTATGTGGCCTGTCTTCATTGGAAACTGGGTCATTGGTGTGCCTTTCAACTTTGCTGAACTACATTTCAGGCTAGCTTTGTGTACTTCAGGGTTTCTTTGGGAATGATTTGTCCAGCTCTGTTTAGAAACATCACCAGTTAATTGGATGCTTTCCCTCCTTCAGCAGCAACCCTGAGTCAGCCAGATGTGCCATTTTATATTACCTTCCACTGAGTAACAAACACAAGCAGATTTAATGGACCCAAGAATTTGCTCAATCGATTCCCAGATGGAGCTAGGGCAGTAAGATGGCAGTAAAGTGGCAAGGCCATGCCCTGGCTCTCTAAAGAGGAGATGGTTAAATGGCAGCATTTATTGATTCAAGGAATTTCAACAGCATAAACTTATTCACATTTCAAAAGGAGAAAATATTTTCAAACTAAATTACAGGGCAAACAGAAAGAAGGGGGTTGTTCCACTTTAAAGACAGAATTGGAAATGTAAATCATAGGAAGAAACTGCAAAAGAAATTATTTTCAAACTTATTTTTTTCCCCAATACTATGTTAAAACAAAAGTTAGAAAAATAGTAAGTAGCGCAACCCTTGCTAACATCTTCTCTAACAGATATCCAGGGAATACTCACCAGCTTATAATGTTTCTGTAGCTTATAGGTTAGTTTGAAAAGAGTACTTTCCTGATGCTCTATCATTTGTAACTACAGGAACCGACTTTTCATTCAGATGCTGCTTTGGTAAACAAGTAAGTGGCTGACACGTCGTGACAGCTGACTAAGATTGTGTATTATACGGTATTCAAAATTCTTTTCCCAGGCTATCAATCCAAGCATAATGGTATGTTTTAAAAACATGTACACATGGACAATTCCTCTGATAACAATAGTATCCCAAATGTTTATGCAGCTCTTTAGCAAAGATGCTCTTTCTGACAAGAATGGCTGGCTAGACACGAGCATAGAGAGACAATTTCTCTGTGATAAAACTATCGTTGAAGATGTATTGAGTCAAAAAATAGCTTAAATGTGGGTTTGAAAGCTTAGAGAATGTTTAGTTCAGCAAAAAGGGCTACATATTATCAGGTCACAATTCATTCTACAAAATGTTCAATTTTGTTAAAAGATAAATTTCAAAAGATTTTATAAAAACAACTGGTAAATTTTAATTTCATAATTAAAATAACATATTAAAGAAAAAATATAACAATAATTATATTTTTAGCCTATTGGACCACTTGGGGTTTTTTAAATCTGTTTCGCTAGCTTGCTTCTGAGAATTTTTTTGTACAGCAATAATAAGAGAATCAAGGTTACAGGAAATCTTTATATTACTTGCTTTTAAATTACACTGTATACATTTATTTTATTCCTGCCATAATTTCATAGTCCTTTATGAGATAGGACTGAAAATTAACATCAAGTTTCTTGAGTTTTAAAACAAGTTGAGATGAAGCTATTTGGGTTTTGTTAAGTAAAAAGCAATTCATATACATATTTATTATGACTAGACTGTGTTTACAATGTATTACACATTACAGGAAAATATTCTGATGTTTGGATAATTCAGTCCTCCATATTAGTAAATTTACTTCAGCAATGTAACTAAAAAGCTAAATTAGAAGTCTAAAATATCATAAAAAATATAATCTACGTAGTCCTACTTCTAAATGTATCCTTTCTGTTTTAAAGTTATTATTTTTAAATATAAAGCTAAAATGTAAATATTTATTGATACAGTCTGTAGAGTAGCTCCTGGTTATCCTTGTTGGTACTATTACCTGTTTCAGTCTGCAAACCTTTCAAACCTTGTAATGAGAAACTGAATCTAAATCCTTTGAGATAAACTGATAAACTCCCATGGAAGTAAATAAGCTTTGAGTCCAGCAGAAATTTTCAGTTTTTCAAAAACTGTCAGAAATACTTAAAATGTTTAAAGCCATTTCTCCTCCTCTTTTTTGGTCTCAAAATAGGAAAACTCTTTTCTTTCTGACTTAAGGGAAAAATAAACACCATCAAGAAGAAACACATCCAAGATTAGGTATTTTCATGTTTGTGATTGCCTTCTAGCCTCAACAAAGCTATCCAAATAAAGCTAAAGACTTGACACTTTGTTTTCACTGTGAAAACATTGTTCAGTTTGTTTTATTTAGCACCAGCAAAGACACAATTTGAATACATCATTTTCTCTGTTAGGGAAAAAGTTTCAATACCAACTGTGGAATAATTACTGGAGGTGACTTAGAAATTAAACTTTTATTAAAGGTACAGTATTGTTCACACATTAAGGAAAGGTATAACATAGAAGAAGCTTTCAGGGTGGAATGCAACTGGTATGCAAGGAATCCATTCCACAGTGGTTCCCTAGACAACATTGCCTGCAAAACTGCACGGAGTGAAGACTCCATGGCCAGGCTCTGTGAATCACTGCAGAGATGGGAACTTCATGGTACTATGGTACTGATAAGCTGCCTATTTGCCACCCTGGGCCAACAGTCTGTCATATTTTGACAAAATGCTGTCCTTTGTGTGAACTTTGCTCATTATAATATCATTATAATATCATTATAATACCAACACACACCTCCATCCCAAAAGTTACCCACCTGCAAGGTGCAACCACCCCTCCACAGAGCATGCGTTCTGAATTTTTTCTAGTATATACCTTTAAAAGCAAAGTGAGAGAACTTTATACCAATCAAAGTAAAAGTATGTATGAGTAGAGTCACTCAAGCTCCACCTAAAAGGAAAAATAGGATAAAAAGACCCCAAAAGAGGAAGACTATTGAGGGAAGATACCATCATAGACAAGTTGGGAGGACATTGCTGACTTCTGGGATCAGTCGACAGGCTGAACGTCTCTTCCTCCCACTATAGGGATGCCTATTGGGTAAGATTCAAACCCTTGGTTAAGTGCTTCTCTGGGAAACTTAGAATTCTTTAGAGCTCTTTTCTTTCATAATTTTATGTGTTTGTAGTTGACTGTATTATCATTTGCACGTGCTTTGCAGACAGTGTATTCATCACTGGCAATCCATAAGAACTTGTATTCCAGTTGCTTTATTAAACTGCACTATTCATTAAGCTAGCCGTAAGTTTCTCATTGGGTGGCACTAAACTCTCTAGGACTGGCCGTGTGAGTCCATGGAGTGCAACTAAGCTGGAAGTGCAGTGAGTGATTAGTGCATCCGTAATCGTGAGAGTTAATAAGTTGAACACGACCGGACTAATAGTGCCAAACTGGATATCACTCCGAATCTAAACTTAGCCGCCCCCAGCCCCTCTGATATCTGAAGATAAGCTGGAACGGAAGGGAGTTTATGTTCTGCCAAATTACTTTACCCTTTCATGCGACACCTACCACCTACCAAAACCTAATATACAAGGAAGCCAGAACTGCAGCATCAAGTCTATAATCTCTGACACTAATACATCACATACAGTTTTAAAGACCTCTAGAAGACACAAAACCTCATAAAAAAGCATGTTCAGTAAAATTTTCATATCATGTATGATCAATAAAATCTGTTGACAGTTTTAACTTCTGAAGTATTTTAAATAACTAATACAGCACTGCTTCTCCCAAATGAGCAGTACACACTTCTGCAGCATGAGCTAACCATGACACTCCTTTCAATAGGAATAACCCATTTTACTGGAGTAAGGAGGGGGAGGAAACAGGCAACACTACAACTATTCAGTAAAGACATGTGACTCAGCAGAAACAGGCTTTCTGTTTGGAAAAAAACACAGACACACAATGCCCCAAAACAACAACAACAAAACCTCGAATAGACAAGTAGTCCAGTAGGTTGGAGCATAAAATTAAGAAAAAGATGGACATGGAAGAATATATTATGCAGAGGAAGGGGGGGAAACAGCAGAGGTCAGATGGTGTCTGCCTAAGGATCCTAAAGGACCTCAGGGATTAAATAGCTGAATTACTATTTGCAGCATATAATATCATGCTTAAAACACCCTTGGCATCTAAGGACTGAACAAAGATAAATGTGGTTTCAATGGGGAAAAAAATGTGACAGATCTGGGGACCCACAGATGTTGACATCTGTACTAGGGAAATGATTAGAAATAGCGGAAAGTCTAGAATTGGTGCACATCAGAATAAATGTTTTCTGCTTGAGACGAGTCGGCTAGCTGACAGTTTGCTGATGGTAACATGTTATTCAGGATACGGAGGGCAAAGGCTGACTTAAGAATTGCAGAACACTACAAGGCTGAGTGGATGGGCATGAAGTGGCCAGAGTGAGATCATCTCTGGATTATGATCTGTGGTTCTATGGAATTTCAGTTCAATGCTCAGCAGTGCTCAAGAAAACAAAAACAAAAAATACACTGGAAATTTTAAGAAATGGAGACAATCCAAAGAAGGGTAACATGGACTATCAAAACATGGAAACGAGAAACAAGCGAATAAACAAGGGTACTTCATCCTGGAAAAGATATTATGACAGGACATGGAAAAAGTTACTAGGAATGAGCTAGCCACTTAGGATAATCAAATGAACAAACAAAAGGAGATCTTCATGCAGCACATTGCAAGTCACAAATATGCTCTGCACAATCAGTGGGAAGCCTCAAAGCCACTCAGACAAATAGCTGGTAGGCAAGGGACTGAAGAAAGCTGATCTTGTAACGTGTTTAACCCAACTCAGTGATAACATAAGCCAGATCAAGGGAGCCTGAAGGCTACAGCAAGTAGGAGAAAATGTGACATGAGGATTGACTATTTATGGATGATGTGATGAAACCTCTGACTAGAAGGCTATTTTTGCATAGCCCTTAGGTGCCTGTAAAGAGTGATGGATGCGTGTATGGAAGCAAAGAGGAAAAAAAAAAAAAAGAAAGAAAAAGAAGAAAGAAAGGTCCTGACTTCATAACACCAAGGAACAGCACCAGGATCAAAGAAAACACAAGGTCACAAATTCCCTTATTAAGATACTTAAAATCTGATCAAATATCAACTATAGCTATGCTCATTGGTAATAGATACAAAGTTAATTTAATGCAATCTGTAGTTGTTAATTAAGTCATACCTTCAGCAACTGGTCATGCACAGAGTCCCTTTGTGCTGTGAAGCATCCTGGCAAGCCATTATCTGTCCTCACTGTAGGGATTACTTTGCTCACTGCCTTTGAAATGAACAGGATCGATATGGAAAAAATATTCCATTGAGGGTTACAACACAGTTGGAAGCATATATGAATTGGAGCTGAAAATACCTGGGCTGTGGGAAAGTATAGGGGAAGGCACTATCATAGAGCCTTACCACTATTGGAGATAACACAGGGCAAGCTGACATTCATATGCTCTTATTTAGAAAAATCACTGCAGAAAGCAGCCCAGAATTGGAGAAAAGAGGTCCTCAAATCCCTTTTAACAATCAGGTCGAGTTGTATTCAGGGGCTAAGCTGAGGAATACTCACTGCTAAGTGAATCCATGACTTTAAATACCATCAGGCTCTCGCACCAACACTGTAAACAGGATCCTCGATACAATCAATTTTCTGTGTGTGTATTTTAGCCAAAGAATTGAAAGCTTTTTTTATGTAGCCTGAGTGAACTCTTCATTCAATTCTATTCTTCAATATAATTAGGTTCTACTGTTGGGTGCATATGTGAAAATACTCTGCCTTTTCCCTATACATGACTAAGCATACACATACAAATGACATAGTTGCTTTTAGAGCAGCTAGTTGCTCCTGTGAAAGAATTCAAGTTTCTCTTGTACTTTCTTTCGGACTTAGAAGAGCTGGATTTTAATCAAGAGACAAGAATGTCAAACAATTACTTTTCCAAATAAAAAAATTAGATTAATTTCCCATTAAACAATTGATTCATAAAGTTGTGACTAGTGAATAAATATCTCAATTTTCCAAGATAAAACTAATGCATCATTTTAGCATCCCCAGTATTCTATGCTATTAATATTTAATTGTGATTTCAGCTTGTTTTTCTTCTCTAGGATTGAAAGAGAAACAGAATAGTGCCAAGTGCTAAGGCTGTGCAGGCACATTATTCCTAGCAAAGAAAAAGTAATAGAGGAAGAAAGATCTGTGAATTGGCTTATGTATTAGCCGTATGGAATGCTGCCAATGCAAGTAAGCAATGTTCAGTACAAAAAAATGGGTGAGACCATGAGTCTGATTCAAGATATCACACTACAAGGCTGTGCCACATACTTTAATCTCTGCTTTTCTGTAGAATGCTAACAACTCTGAAAGCAACCTTGACCAACAAAATATTTCTGTCTTGGTCTTTTATCTCTCTCATAAAGTTGGTGATGAAAAAAGACTCCCCTGTTTTCATTGGCCTCATAATTAAAAAGGTGGCAGAAAAGCAGAACAGAGGATTAGCTGAGTAAAAGGATAGACTATCTAAAGCATCATTAACTTCTGTGGGCTGTTTTTGGTGCTTCATTGCTATAACACATCTTTGCATTTTAGCAGCATAATCCAACCCAACAAATGTCAGAGTTAATGTAGTAGTGCATCTCAGTAAGCTCAAACATACTTGGGATACAGTTTTTCCCTTATAAAACAAATACTGTCTTCCAAAAGTAGAGTAGACCAAAAGCAGTAGTAGTTCATGTACGCATCCCTATAGCCTTGCTTGACTTTTTTCAAATGCTATATTGTCTCGGCTCCCTCTGGTTTAATACAAACCACTAGGAAACACAGAAATAATTACTCCTAGGACCTAAGAAAATATCTGGACAGGACCACCATGTGCCAGTCAATAGCTTGGTGGATAAGTTTTCACTTTCCTCTCCAAGACACAGAAAATTAGCATATATAAAACGTTTGTGAGTAAAGGCATTGCTTCACTATACCATGATCTACAGAACATCCGAAAAATCTTCTGCTCCGAAATGGTTATGCCTCATAATACTGTAAAGGAGCTGGCAGAAATGAAAGAAGCAATCAGGTGGATAATGGGGACTTAAGGAGTACTAGATCATTCAAGCAACTGGAGCATCAGTAAAATAAAATCAGATATCAGCACATCAAGCTGCTGTGAATATCTTCACAGTAAGAGCAATGACCCACCACGACAACTGGTAGGTAACCTTTTGGTGTGTCTCTGAAAGCTGTCCTAAACACTCTACAGTGGTGGTTTCCATTTTAAACCATGCATTGATCTTTTTGCTGTTGTTGTTGCTTTTTTTACCAAAACTCACTGATATATAATGCTGCCTCTCCTATTTAAAACACTGCAAAAATGAACCATACAAACAAAATATTATTTATGTATATGGAGCTTCTTATTAGCTGCCAAATGCTTATAGAGGCCAAATTCTATCAGGAAAACAGAGGGGAACTTCTGGAACCAAACCTAAATGCTAACCATGCTTGAACAGAGTTTCTTTTAAGCGTCTTTAAGTATTAAGTCTTTAACTGTATTTTTTTTAAGCATTATCCATTGCTAGTAAAAACAAGGATGGAAATATTGAAACGTGAAATAATTGTCAGATTTTACAAGTTGTATGAAGAGAAGCCTCAGAAGAGTAAGCTTCAGGAATTATTTTCTCTCCCTGTTTCTGCACCTCACTTATATGATAGGCTCTCAGAACTGTAATTACTGACATTTTCCTACCCTCAAGCCTATTTGAAATACCAGATTGCTCTGTGACACCAGAGAGAAGAAAGAATAAAAATGCCCACTTCTACATTTAAGAGAGCTATACCAGATTGTCCTGGTTTCAGCTGGGATAGTTAATTGTCTTCTTAGTAGCTGGTATGGTGCTGTTTTGAGTTCAGTATGAGAAGAATGTTGATAACACTGATGTTTTCAGTTGTTGCTAAGTAATGTTTAGTCTAAAGTCAAGGATTTTTCAGCTTCTCATGCCCAGCCAGCAAGAAGGCTGGAGGGGCACAAGAAGTTGGGAGGGGACACAAGCTAGGGCAGCTGATCCAAAGTGGCCAAAGGGGTATTCCGTACCATGTGATGTCATGTCCAGTATATAAACTGGGGGGAGTGGGCGCAGGGGGATCGCCACTCGGGGATTAACTGGGCATCGATCGGCTGGTGGTGAGCAATTGCACTGTGCATCATTTGTATATTCCAATCCTTTTATCATTACTGCTGTCACTTTATTAGTGTTATCATTAATATTAGTTTCTTCTTTTTATATTCTATTAAACCGTTCTTATCTCAACCCATGAGTTTTACTTCTTTTCCCGATTTTCTTCCCCCATCCCACTGGGGGGGGGGAGGCAGTGAGTGAGCAGCTGCGTGGTGCTTAGTTGCTGGCTGGGGTTAAACTGCGACACAGATATAGGTTATCTTTTTTGCTGACCTGTAATGAAGAAGCCATACACTGGTAATATGTGTGGGAACAGCATGAATATGACTATGATCAGCTCCCCTTCTCTGTCCTGTGGTTACCTTAGGGTTTTTTTAAAAATGATAGGGGAAAATTAAGACCTCCATTGAACAGATATACTTACAAAACACACTCCATTGCGTGTCTGAGATAATACAACTGTATCAGACTTTTCAGCAGTGGGTTTGTTTGAATTCGGTCAATGTAGCATACAGCATAGTGGTGTCTACTTTATGTTCTCCCACCGCGTTGTTCAAGACAGGTATATACTCTCAAAAACATAGAAGGAATTGCAGTATGATAACATTAAGAAAGATCAATTATAAGTTCAATTATCTGTAATCTATAGCGCAAACATTTGCTGACTACAGCCAGGAACTAACTGGTGTGATCTACCTCTAAGAGAGGTGCAATGTGCTGGGAGTTAATGTGTACACCTGCTCGTGCCTGAGCACGTGCCTGCATGGCGCTGCATCCACACAAGCAGGGAAAGAAAATGCTACTCTGGAAATTTGATATGGTGGGTGCAACTTAGATATTTTCAGTTGATAGTTAGTAGGGAGCCTACAACTATTTGCACAAAAGCAGGAATAAAAAAAATAAAATTAGTGTGATAAAACTACAGGGATCCACATAACAAAAGGTCATTAAATCCCTCACAGAAAGTAGCCAAGCCATGAAGAAATATATCTATACAGAATGCTTTCACAGTCCTGACTTTTGTGTACCAGAATATATTATATCTCCATAATCCTCTTTTAAGGCTATGTAAGCAAAAAAGGTTATCTTTGTGGGCTTTTTTCACCCTGATATGAAGGATTATTTATATTTCAAGCTGCAAAACTCATTACAGTAGCTACTTCTATGTAATCAGATAAGTTTTATAGTAATTGATTACCATAACTAATTAGTATTTTCGATATTTTGTAAGAAATTTATTACACCCATCCTGAAAATAATGGATTTTAACAGAACAAATAAATGCTGTCACTGAAAATTATTGGTTTGCAAATATAATCATTATTTTATCACATTACTTTCTGCATTTATGATGAAGCCATTACATGGTTTTGCAATCAAATCCTTACATAAAAGTTCTCAACTTCCAGGCTTCAAAAAGCCATGTTGTTAGTATTTCTGCAAGGCTTCAGAGCACCTGTACATCAACCAGCAGCCACAGCTGGACTCTGAAGTATTTGCTAGATTTGGTACTTAAACTCCAACAAATGTGATTTTATATGTGAACTTGTCTGCATAGCTTGTGCTACTGTTTCATGGCTTAAATATTCAGTTTGAAAAAATGAAATATATACTCTACAGTAGAGAATATTCATATTCAGAATTTGACTGGAGTGCTGGCAATGTCTTTTTTTAATGGAAAGATACTGTCAGTACACTAAGGTTTGGTACTTCCAAGCCCATGATTTTATCTTAAACAAATAAATGAATAAAGGAATGGATTTATAGAGAGTTGCTTCCATGGAAAGTATCAGGACCAAAAATCATGAAACTATTCCTAGGGACTAATTAATCACAGAACAAATAACAGAAGACAAAATCTCTCAACCACACTGCTATGAGGAACAAACCCACTGTATTCAGAAGTGATTTTTATTCTGGTCTTAAAAAAACCAGGTGATTCCAAACACATCGCTCCACGTATTGGGGGGGGGGGGGCAAGACCAAGTTCATGTGGTCAATGCTTACTTGGGCTTTTGGTGCCCTTAGTGTTTGATGACTATGAAGTAAAAGAAATGGCAGTGTTCCTAATCTCCCCAGAGGAAGCAGGGAGGGCAGCAGCACCACTCTGAAACCTCCTCGTGTCAGGAGACACAAGCACTGGCTCCGTTACCATCTCAGAGAGCACTGTGTGTTGTGGGGACCAGAAACTAGTTCACGCGCCTCTCCTGGCATCAGGTAGTTGGTCAGTTTAACGTCCTGGCCTTTCCTCTGTCTTGACTGTGTCTCAGGACTGACTTCAGCAAAAGAAAACTTCTGTGTTTCCTTGTGCTAGCTCTAAGAAACCTGGTTCTAGCTCCCTCCAATTACTGTGAAAATTCAAAAGGCTTCTAATTATTATAAAAATATTGGAGCATTATCTTTCTTTTGTTTGATAAGGTACAAGACTTTAAATTAATTTAAAAGACATAAGAAGTTTTTTGTTTGTTTCTCATTGTTCATTATACTACAGTACCTCATCCCCAAATCTTTTGTTTCATTTTGTAGTGAAATGTTTTTATCCCTTAACATTACCACCACCTATAGTAAATTTGTTAAAATGTAATGAAAAGCTTCATCCAAAAGGCTACACCATTCTGTAAGTTAGATAATACAAAATTATCATTGCTTTATAATTGTAGAGGGCTGAACTCCCACTCCTTCATTAGTCAGACACAGTCCTCCAGGTTCAGGAAGACAGAAGCCTCAAAGGGAAACAGCTCACCCCTGGGCTCTGACTATGCCATTTAGCCCTACTTTCTTCTTCTTTCATGCTCTTGGTATTCCACAGGCAATGTCTGGCACTGTGCGTATTATTAAGGTGCCTATTACCATGACTTAACACTTTAATATACGATTGAACAAGTTGGTGAGCTGTATTATTTCTGGACGTGGGAAACTGCTCAGAGCTGATTCAGCCACTGGTTCCCACAGCACCTTATCCCTACCGCCCCCCCGCCCCACAAAGTGTGGTTTGCTTTATTGACCAGGTGCAATCAAATTATGAGGTTATACCCTGTCTAGGAATAACTTTCCTAGAATTCTAGTCTGTAAGATAACAAATTTTCATAAATGGAAAACCATGGAACAAAGGAAACAAATATTAGGTATGCTTTATACACACACACTGTGTCTACATATGAAGCTGCAGAACTGCATCCTACAGCACAGCAGGAGCAGGGCACACAAGATACAGCTATTAATTTACCTATCTATGCTACGGATGGACTAATTAGATTAATACTGAGGGTAAAGGAATATCCTAAACTCTGCAGGCTTAACAACTTGCTGGAGATACTTAATCCTTCACAGGAATTGCTCTGTGAAAGCAGACAAGTATAAATCATGTTACCATGATCACTATAGAACATAACATCCCTTTCCAATTAAGAAGCACTTTGCTGCATTCACTGTCCAAGAAATCAGCACTGATAAAAACTACTACAAAAAGGGAATAGAAGTATCCATATTTAACCCCTGGCTAACATTTGGTGGTGGTGAAAAATATATTAAGCTTCAGATGCCATTTACATTTTTGCCATCCTACACCATAATTTTAAAAGTGCAAATTATGTAGCTTTATATTGAGTTTATCGACAATTAATATTGAGTACTTCTAGCCCCGGAAGTGCTAGCTTCACCTGCCTAAAGCACACCTGTAGGGAAACAGGATTACAAACATTTTTGTAAGAACCACCTGAATAACACACAGGAATTTACTGTAATACACTGTTAGGGACTGTACACCCTGGATGCCACGTACTATACTACCCTAGCACCTATACCAAAAGTCATTAAACAGTTACACCTAGCACCAAAAGAAATCCTCCCAGAACCATGTCTTCTATCATTCAAGCAGTTCACTATCCTGACTAAGCTCACCATCAAAACCATCTTCTGTGAGAACCAACATGCCTCAAGAAAAGCTAGATCATGAGTGTTGGCTGTGTGTAAAGCAGGATGTACATAATTTGTTGACCCTTTTCCTCAATTACTGGAGTAAATACTTCCCAGACATTCCTCTTTCCCTTTCTCCTAGGAGAACCTCAACTATACATAATAACACACAATTATAACATAATTATCTCCTTCCTGCCTCCATAGTGAGTGAAGCATATATTATTTTCTTGTCTCTTTCCCTTAGACACTAAACATCGTATTGCATCTTTTTGCTCCTAACACCTCTGCCTCAGAAGTACCAGTTACTGTTCCACTCACATAAATGGATGCAGGTCTAAATAAACTCATAGCAGTTGCTTTTAATTTGAAATTTGCTGGGTCTGTGGAGCCCTTCATAGACTTAGAACACTGTTGTTGAATATGATACCACCTATGACACAGTACCTTGATTCAAACAGGGAATAAATGCCACTCTCCATTTCCCTTCAAAAACTAATATTAAATAAAGGTGTAATTTTAATGCTCGGGTTGATATTTAAAAGGGTAAGCTCCCCTGAGAGATTATCTTTCTGCTTTTCAGCATTAAAATCAATAGTGCCAGCAATCCCTATTGCTTTCCACAGATGAAGAACACAGCAGTTTATCAAATAAGTTCACTCCAGGATCAAATGACTGGCATTGACTTTGAAGCCTTTGAGCACTTAAGCAATGCAGTGCTGAATATCACCTAATGACTGTATTATATCAGAACCCACAATTTTCTTGTATTAAAGTTCATATATCACATGTAACGATGTTCCTCAGACATTTAGGTTTTCTAAATATAAAACACAGTTATTTCTTAGAAGGCAGCATTAAAAAAACCCAATAAATTACACTACTTCAAACACCTTTTTTTTTCCTTATATCCTATATTATTCTTGTATTTATAGCTTTTGTGAGAAAGACTGCAAACAAGTTCCCTTTAAATAAGCGGATTATTGCAGGATCACCTCCTGAGAGACACTACCTCGCTTGTGCTTAACTCAAAGCAAATGCTATGAGAAGTTTGGTTAGTTATTATAATTAAATGGAATTTAAAATATTATGGATTCAGCATAGCAGAATAGCCTAGATATTTTATAGTCTGTCATAGGACTTGAACTCATGCTTTGAGGATTTTCTGGTTTAAACCACAAATAAATAAAATAAAAATAAAATAAAAACCCCGAAGCAAACAGAAGACAATAGGTGACTGGCCAAAGTAATACTGTGTTTGTGAGCTCTGTTATGTTTGAATAAATGTGTATCTATTCAATTTCTTGGGTTTTGCAGGGAGTAGGGGAAAAACAGCGCACACCTAAAACTGTGAATACTGGTGTTTTAAGAACCTGAAAGAGGAAGATACATGGAAGTTAGGAGGTGATGCAGCAGATGAACTATCTGTGATTTTGTTCTATTTGCCTTACACTCAGACATACTAAAATGACTTACGGTAGGAAGCAAGTGTTTTGTAGTGGCTCTTTGTTTGGTACAAAAATAGTAAACCTAAGATAATTTCCAGCCTGCAACCATTAGAATTAATCAGATGACTTGCAGTCAGTCAGCAAATAGTTAATGCTGGCCTCAGTGAGCCAGAATAGATCTGCACACAGGAGATAACACCCATCCAAATAAGTTCCAACAGTAGTAGTTGAGCATAAATAATTACTTAAGGTTTTGATATTTGCCTGGTGACTCAGTCTCAGAATACAGCCATCACAGCGATGCCCAGTTCCTCAATAGTGACAGCAGCAACAAAGGTACTGAAAGAGGTTAAATTTATAGGTGAATGTATATTTCTAAAATAGGTTAAAGGTTCAAATCCAATCCAATCCAATCTTTAGTTAGTGCAAAGATGATGCACTCTATTTATGGTGTAATAAAGGAATCCATTAAATTTTCTGTATATTACCATTCTGCGTTCTTTAACACTGTGTACAATGGAAAGCTTGTCTTGGAATGAGACACAGCAAGAAGGAAAAAAATTCCATGAGAATACAAAGTACTCTGGCTTGAAAGTTACTGCATTTTACCAAGAAAACTCTAAAAACACTGAGTCAGTCCTCAGGTAAATTATTTAAACTTCACTGACAACCAGAAATATTTCTTCCACCAAAGGCTTACATCCACTTTACAAAATTAGTTTATTTGTAATGCTCAGTGTAAGATTTCATCTCATACAATGTGGCATGACCACTGCTTACACACACACACTATATGTGGGCTAAGTGTTATCTCAGACAGATCTGCACCACAGATATGAAAGATGGTCTTTCATCTTTTTTCTCCCTTTTCATCCTGTTAAAAGACCACAGGTTAATGTATGCTTAATGGCATCCAATTATATCAAATGATTTATAAGGGAGTGGGAAAGTACCAAAATTATTTGTCATGTCGACAGACTTTCAAGAAAAGTCATACAAACATAGTCTCACTTTTTGGCCTGACTTGGGCTGGGCACAACCTAGTAATGTAGTTTGAAGATGTTAAGCCTCATCTATAATTATATTTAAATTATTTTATTTAAAATGTGTTAATGTTCATACTTCAAAGAAAGTATTTACAGCCCTACTTTGTGTAAGATTTGGTGTAGCTCTCCTGCTAAATCAGAAGGACAAGAATACTTGTCTCTCTCCTTCAACTTAGTCATTCAGTGATCAGGGTAGAGAATGGTGCTTGCCCCATTCTGTCATTACATAAACTGTGAATTAATAGCAATGTTATAAATCATAATTTAATTAAACTCATAAGCTTATTCCAATTTACAAAAAAAAACTATGTCTAATCATGCTACCTGTTATGAACCACAGTTGGTCTTAAGCAGGTATGTGACTTTAAACCTATGAAATGTATATTTATAAATGTCAAGCATCTCAAAATTACTCCCACAGATGCAAATCACCAAGGAAAAATTATAACTGACAAAAAAAAAAAAAATTAAAACCCTGGTAAATCTAAAATCATTAATGCCAGTGGACCAAATGCTAAAATCATCGATATCAGTGGACCAGCATTTCAGTGTCCAGGAAAAGCAACAAACTAAGCACTTAAATTTTCTCATTGAGAAAATTATAGTTTATACTTCTATTCACTTAAATTTACAATGAACTTACAAAATTCAAAGCAAAATTAAGATCTCTGATAAAAAAAGATAAGGAGAACTTAAGCTAAGTCTGAAAAAAAGCTGTTAATGTTTGCCTGAAGCACAAAGAAGCATTTAATACTTTCGATGTCAGGATCTCAAGGTGAAATGAGCATGCAAAATTTTGTAATGTGAATCACCCTGAAGCATTTGCAAAACATGTGTTGGAAATAGGATTGCAACAAATCTGTCTGGTTTTACAGATTTGCATTCGTACCATTGATTTCAGTTGGGAATGTAAAACCACATGATGTATTTTATGTTTTCCTTCAGAGGTCTGATTGCATGCTATTCTGTTTACCTACGAAGACTTGCATTGTTTTCTGAGCGATGGCTGGTGATCGAGGAGGAAAAAAGCGTGTGATAAGGTGAAATAATCCAATATTTGCCCAAGCTTGAGGAGGTCCCCTTTTTAAACCTGGCCTAAAAATATCTTAAGTGGAAGATTGCACTCTAAAATTACAGATACGTTTCCTGGTATGATGATAAATGGGGTTGCCACCATTCACATGAAAAAAATAGTTCTCTCAGGAATTTTTCTTGGGACAATAAGAGGTGATCCTGAAGCCTGCCTTTATGCTTGCAAGATCTCTATCTCCGTGTGTAGCTTTAAGGTTGACTGTATAAGCTTTAGATAAACATCTTAAGCTACTTTAGCAGGACTCAAATTTACATAACTCTTGGTAAATGTCGTGAGGCAGTTAGCTGACTGCAGCATGAAGTTAAACAAGGAAATCTTTTTTTTCTTTTTTTTTCCCCAGGAAAACTGTCACATACCCTGCTTTATAACCTCACCAGCTGCCTCCATGGGGAAGAGGATTTGACCTTGTAAGACAAGCCAGCTGTGGAGCCAAAAGCACGGCCATGCAGATCTGGACTGATGGGAATGAAAAGCGGCATTTTGACTCTTACCTTCCCTTTCACCTTAACTGAAAGGGCATAGCTTAAACTATGTTCAGTTTAGATAAGAAGAAGTATAATGTAATGCTAAAAGTGCCTGAATCAGTTGTTTTGTCCAGAGTCCTGCAAGAAGGGTAACATCATGGCAACACAGTTTCACCTCTCATTTTAGTCTTTGAAATGTAAAATGGTAATTCATTTCTAGTAAAGGATAAGCTGGTCAAGACTTACTGGCTTGTTTCTGGTAACAAGTGATGCAGCATTGATACTGACTGCTCTTTTCTGATATAACTCACTCTTCTAAAAGAATTACCATTGAAGCCATAGAAATTCTTATGGTAATGACAACAAGAGTAAACAGATATTAACTTCCCTTGTGGCTTTTCTCATTGTTTTAATTAATCATGTATCTTCCCAATGCTTACTAAAATAATTTGGCCAGCTTACTAAAATCATTTGACCTATGAGAAAATGCAAACAATAACGAGAACATGGAAAGTTATTTCTTCCAGAAAATGTATTTACACATCCACACTTCTTCAAACTGCAGAAACCGATGTTAAATTCTGTCAATCTGATTTTTTTATTTTATTTTCACTACCGATTCTGAATGGTTAGCACATAATGTGTTATATCTTCAAATACATTAATGTCAAATTGTACCAGAAAGGGAGTAAGAACAGCAATTATGTGTCATTTTGAAAGCACTTGGTAAGGCTAGTAGGGTGACAGAGGGGAAGTAAACGGTCAAACTACCCAGAGAATATTTTGCATTCTGATTTTTTCCTTCCTTCCTTTTCATCTTATGAGGTCACTGGCCCAATATTTCTTCATTTTCTGCTCATATTGAACTACTTGAAAATCAGCTTCAACTAAGTTTTAAGGTGTATTTTTTCCCGGATTTCTCTAATTCTATTTCAAGTGAATATATTATCACAAAATAGATGTTTTACTCCAAGCAAAACTATTTTGAGGGCTTGCATAAACATGTATTATGAATCTAAATGAAAAGTTCTGGTACCACATTAAGAAATACCATAAGCAATAGTCAGCCTTTTCAAGTTATTTTAACTGCTATGATAATAGTGCTCCATGTATTCAGAAAGCCTTATTTGAGTAAAATTACTCATTGCATTGTTTCTAAATGCAAAGTATATTTTCATTGATATTTATTTTGTAATAAGCTACACATTTATGCTATTGCAATATTTGTTCTGATACAGCAGATGCACTTTTTAGAGATGCTGAATGTGCCTGGGGATTTCACAGGGCTGCAGAAGAAACAAGAAGCCCCACCACAGCTTACATAGGCACTGTACAGCACAGCTGCTCAAAGGGTAGCTGGACAATAGTCAATAGGTGACCAACAGATACTAATTCTGTCATGGACTGTCGACTATCACAGTAACACAAGCACAACCCTGTTAGCTATATAAACAATTTAAGCCACTTGAAATTACTCATGGAGGGCAGGGAAACCAACCCCAAACCAACTACTGGATCATTTTAAGAACTGATTTCTACTTGCACTTGGTTTCGTGAACATATTCTGCACAGTTAGGCCTCACAATTCATACACCTGTTCCAAAACATTGAATCTGTTTTGTATTTTAATACCACAATAGAGAGAAAATGTTTTTAAAAAAACCTTTTTTATTCTTTGTTACACGACCCTGATAAGTTAACCTGGGAGCCAAGAAAAGACTGCAGTCACATGATGGCATGGCGGTAAATTACTTTTAAATGCAATTATTAAGCATACTATAGCTTATGGATATCAAAGTACACATATTTTCTTCAATAATAGCTTTCAAATGGCTCCAGATAGCCATCAGTGCCCTTTCTGAAAGGCTTAGATGTTCACTTAAAGTCTAGCCAGAGAAATTAAAGGGTGAATGAAAAGAAAGCAGTACCTAAACTGAAATTATTTATTACTTCATCTTTAGATATCCAAAACGCATCTTTTAGTTTTAAGTATTTGTTTCATTTATAATTTTCCTAATTTTACTTTACTCAGAGATGCTGTTTCTCTCTCAAGCAAGATTAACCTGAATGGCTGAAATAGATGAGCTTAATTTCAGAATTAAGCTAAACGCTACAAGGTAGTGCAATTTCATGTAAACCCAGTATCACAAGTGCAGAGTTTTAAGGAAGACGACATCTGGCATATGCTGTTATTGAGATACTACAAACAAAAGGAAGCTTGTAACTTCAAAGTTTTATTACAAAGTCAGTATTAGAAAGATGATCCCACTGCTGAGAAAAGAATCCTTTGTAACTTCAATATTCATTCTGTCAGTAGCTTCCTACATCAAAACAGTTCAGTTATTTGCTAGGTAATGCTCTCTAGTAAGAACAAGAAATAAGAGTTCAGCATGTTCCCTTAATTGGCAATAAAGGCATAGATGTATTTTATAATATGAAGAGTCTTTTTTTCCCCATACATATAATTGGAAAAAGTCTGAAATCCATTAATGATACCAGAAAGTAAACACAGACATTTAGAAAATATCATGTCTAAAATATCAAGGGACTAGCCTATAATCATTATTATCTAAACCAGTCCTTTTAGAAAAAAAATTGGGCAAAAGTGCACGGACTATACGTAGATGGAATTGTTTTTCCCGAAATTAGCTATCTAACTTTTATAATTTCATACCTTTTCTTTACAAATGTGACTTTCAAAGTACTGCTTATATACCCGGTGTAACAGAGGTTGAGCTACTGCCTAAAACCCAAGCCAACAACTTCACACTGATCATGTATAACCAGTCCTGGACTTTCTTTTTTGAAGAAAACAGCTTTGTATCTTAGCGTCACCAGAGCACTTCATCCACAGCTTCTCTCTCGCTAGGACATGTCTGTGAAGAAGCGATGCAAGGCCATAAGGTGTTATAAAAAATACACACATAAAATATGACTACATGGCTGCAGGATCCCATGGGAAAAAAAAGAACACAAGCCTGCCTTTTGCATTTCTCGACATTTTGATCCAGATTCCAGGGGAGACGAACGGCCATTTCACACCACACACTTGGCAAAACCTCCTTACACTACAGCCGTACTGCCATTGAGGAAATCAGTTAAGAGCAGCAGAGTCCCTCTGGTGTCATTGATTCTTCTCCAACAAGCATTCAGAAAAACAGAATAGGGAAAACACACTGTGCCTGGGACTCCACATCATCAGCAATCATAAGGACTTATAAAAATCATGTAATATTTGGTTCATATCATTTAGGCTAAGGATAAGGCTTGACAAGTCACTGGGTCATGACTCCTTTTGCGCCTTCCCAAAGGGAAGTTTGCAAATTTTCTTTGTAGCAACAGATTTGGCCACCAAAGTCTGAATGTGCTAGAAAAAGTTTTGTTGAATCTCTTGGCATTTCATATCAAATCAACACAGGAAAGTGTAACATTTTTCCTTTACAGCTGAAACTAGAGCTAGACCTCATACCTGCTAAGAGCTGTATTTGGATGGTGAGGGTCAGCATATACAAATCCCTTAGTGGGATCAGAATGTTAATTACTACATGCTCATATTATTTGCTTTCAGCTGCTTTAAATACAACATCCACCAAAGATAAATTACAGTATTTAAATTGCCTTCTGCCTGTTGTTTTTCAAAGGAAAAAAAACCCAAATGAGTATTCAAATAGTTAGTTATAAAATAAGCAATATGAAGAATTACTCCATATTTGCCTTTCCTGATTTTCCACCTTATTCAAAAGCAGGGCAACTGCTTAAACAATATACTAGAAAAACTACAAAAATATAGCACCTCATCCTGTAATTATTTAGTTAAGTATTTTTAGGGAATCTTTGTTTCACGACATTATAAGTCAATTAGGAAACAACATTATTAGCCTGCTTCCTGCAGTGGTTCCTTTTGTACTTTATAGCTCAATGTAAACGTGAATGCAGAATCTGTAGCGAGGCATCCTGTGCTTATGGCAATGAAACACACGTTTGGGACACAGAAGTACTCAGACTCAGGAGTTTTCCTTATCAGATGAATTAATACTGCAGGGTATTTTTCACGCTACTGTTTTATTCCATATGACTTATTGCACAAATTGCATTTAAATTTATTTTAGCACTGAAGTCAAAATGAACTGTAAAATATCCAGATGTGATTTACATTTTAGTCTGTGGCTATACTTGACAGTTCCTTTAAAAATATTTGAGATACTTATACTACCATAAACATAATATTTAATATCATAATAAATAATAAAAGAGATTGTGTTTGCATCCAAAGACAGATTACAGGCTTCAAAAAGATGAGAAGAGAAATAATTTTTCAGATCTTGAGACTTGTGCTCATATTTGACCTGGACATCTAGCCAAATTTATTGTATTGTTAAAGCTTTCAGTAAAGGAGCAGCTCCATTGCTCCTAACAGATCATCTGGATGTGCAACTTCCTGGTAAGTTTGACAGGTGGATGTAAGATCTTTCAAGTTTTTATAAGCATTTAATAAATTAATAAAAGCCCTTCACTGTCACAGGAAGTCCTCCTAAATGCTCTGATCCTCCTGCTGTGTGGTTAGTGCTGAGGCAACAGAACACAAAATCTGTCATAGGATGGATACACCCCCACCCCTGCTCCGGGAACACAGACATATTTAGTCACACATGGGAATAGTCTCATTTTGTTCTATTCACACTCGTGAAGTTAAGCACGTACAACTGCCTGCCTGACTGAAAGGCATGGTAGCCAAAATAAATCTTGTGTGTAGAAGTTGAGAGGGGAGGCTCACAGCCTTCCAGGTGAGCATCCCACCTCCCATGTCTCTGTGTTCTGCTCCCATAGAATGCTTGAGAGGTCAAGCCAAGGGGCACCAGTAGAAAGAAATAAACATAGGACTGCTATTGCTAGCATCTAGTCATTACACTTGTATCAATTATTCATGCCATATGAGGATGTTGACAATTTAAAATGAAAATCTGCAGCAAATGCCTACTGTCTCCATGTGGGTAATTTAAGATGACAAAAAGAAGAAACAAGGTACTGCTCTTTTTTATACACTTTCATGTTATGCTAAAGTACAGCCATATAGTTCCCAACCTACAGTAGCAGTTGCTTTGTTTTAATTAACTCAGCTTATTTTGCTAATATAATTGACTATTAGATTGTTCTGTAAGGTCAAGAATGCATCACAAAAATGAATACTTTCTGTACTTAAAAATGGAAAAATATCAGAATGCTCCTTCCATTGTAATCCAAAGAATAATGTGCAAAGACTTTTGTTAAGCATGTGTTAGATAAAATATTTTAAATATAATTTTCAACTTATGAACAATCACTGCTGCTGAAAGACAAACTACAGGTGCTTACAGTTAGGTGACAGCAGCCTAGCTTTATCATCTTTTGTATAGTACAATTAAATTTCATTCTTTGAAATTTCCCAGCCAAGGAATGTGAACAGGTCAACAGAAATCTTTAGCTGAGCTTTCTCCTACTGAACCCAGTACAGGCTCATTACTCAAGAAAGGGATGACACAGTCAATGAAGCTAAAATAACAACTAGACTGTAGTTTTACTTACAGCCATAAACTGGTAAGCAAGATTATTATCCAGTGTGGGGCACTACCATACATGCCATAGTTGAGGGCTACCAAACAGCGTGAGGAGACAGGAGATCTGGTTCATGCAGAGCTAGCCCAAGCTCAGAGTTCATCACCTAGCAACTCTTTTCATTCTCAAGGCTGGCTCTGGCTGCTAGCAAAACAAAAAAAAAAAAAAAAAAGAAAAAAAAATCCTGCTTGGCCTCAACCTGTGTGTTTTTCACAGGAAGACACCTTTACTCTTTCTAATGAAGATGGACTATATATTATGCTGTTTATAATTCATTCAGGTAGGAGTGAGTAGGCAAAGGTGATGGTAGCAGATACGCAGCACATGGCCAAGACAGCCAACACACAAATGAATTCAAAACTTTAAAAGCTTTCCGCAAGCCCCAGTGAGAAAAGCCACAACACACCGAAGATCTCTGTCAAGGTTTTATCTATAAAAGGAGTAGCTCACAGAGTGGAAATTCAGACACAAACTGTAAGCTAGTGAGGCTTACAAAACACCAGCTAGTGACGAGTACAGACCAAGCTGATCCCCCAGTACTATTGTCTCTTTTCTCAACCCCCACAGATTTTGATTTCTTTTTTGAAAAGACACTATGAATAAATTAAATAGAATAGTCAGGCTTTTCACATCAGGAACTATTGTTGATGTTACAGGAGATACAACACAGTCAGATAGAACAGGTTGCATTGAAAGGACAACCCAGAAGCAGGCAGGGACACATGATGACACTGAAACACTAGGGATTGTCCTGTATGTAAACCCAAGACTAGTGCAAGCTGATCTAGCCTCAGCCCTCCTGGAAGGAATACCAAGACACATTAATTCATGCTTCCGAATTGTTTCTGCATATAGCTAGTGAACCACATGTCTTTGTACTCCTTCCTATGCTTGTCTTCCAAACACTTCTGTCTGCATTGGTGATGGCATTTTTCTTGTTTGGAGTCATGCTTCAGTTACCTTATTGCGTGATAGCTTAATTTCAATGTCTAAACCTACACATAAAAACTAAATATAAGCAGCCCAGGGGTCATGATGATAATCTGATGACTAAAATATTAAATGCTAGCATAAGGCCAACTTTATGCATATACTCACTATCCTAACAAATAATAGTCTCTGTTAACCCTTCTTACAGTTTTAACCTGTAAAACCATGTAAAACTGCATCCTTTTGTTAGAGAAGCAAAGGGAGACTCAGTTACCTATACGATACAAGTCATAGAGCATTTCTACTTTCTGGTTCTCCAGTCCAAGTCTGGAGCCATTCCCAGAGTTCAGTCAAGACAGCTGGCAGGAGACTGTGGTAGAGCAATGACAGTGACCACAGCACCCCACAAGAGAAACAGAACAATTCTTTCCACTAGGGAATTACCATTGGGTTTCTTCAGCTATCCTGTTAGTAGAGAGAATAAGATTTTTTCACTGCCCAAACCTGTAATTTTAAAATAACTAATAAAATCCCAGTACATCTTTATTATATATAGTAAAGTTTATTTTTACTACGTTAATTTTTACATCTATTTTCTTCAGAATGACAGTCTTTTAAAACCCCAAATATCAGATATGCAGGCAAATGTCAACAAATATCAATTATTTTTTAAATAAAATTCTGGAAGCAGCAAACTTTATATAATATGCTATTTTAACAACAAAACTAAGGCAATTATTAGCCTTTTGAAGAGAAAGGATGTAAAAATTATTGTTGCTTTATAGAAAAGTTTAATGAGGTTTTGTAGTGAGTACTGTTTTTATTGTATTTTCTTATAACAAATGCTTGAAATAGCTTCCAGAAAACATTCAGCAGATATTTATTTCCCAACAATAGATGACTCTAACAAAGCACATAAACCCCTCTCATTCTCTTCCTGTGTGTTTGAGCTTCAGCAGTATGACCAAATGACGATAACGAATTGACTTTCATAGAAAAGTAAAGCAATAGATACTTTCCAGATGTTAGAAATGAGTGGATGAAAAGGAGGAAAAACTTATTAAAAAAATAACTGAAAGACAAATGAACTGGAATAAACTGAGTTGATATAATCATGTAAAGTATTATATACATTGCTACTTAAAATTGCATGATACCAAATGTTCATTTTTAACAAATCATACCACATTATTTGTATTTATAGTTCCTAGGGTGAACTTGATAAATACCCATGAATAATTCAAGCATTAGCAATGTTTTGCTTCCTCACATTAAAAACAAGTAATTCTAATTAGTGGTCTAAGAAGCATACAAAATCCATGGATTTTATGGGAAAATGACAAAATGAGCAACAAAGGGAAAAGGAGAGGGAACAACAGAATGGACTATTTGTCTAGCTTCTCTTTAGAAAGGTACATTTCTGCAAGGGAGAGAACAGCAAAGTGTGCATTTGCAAGCATGTTTGTGTGGCATTGAGAAATGGTAAATATTTTTAGTCCAACTTTTAACTCTTTTCAGCCATCTGAAGTAAAATGTCTATCAGTCTGCTTTTTCCGGTGTTGATAAAATGCAAAAGTGATTGCAATAATTGCACATGCCTAATCTTAGAAGGGAATTCTGGGGGAAAAAAAAGAATGCCTTCTGTACCAGGAATTGATTAAAGGCAGCATTTTTTAATCTATCCAATGGTTTTAAATACAGTACAGAAAACTCTTAATGGTTCAATAGCTATATCAGAAGAGCAACAAATGGCATCATTCATTACTCGGCCTATACACATCTGTAGTTACGCCAAAGCAAAACATGTTCATGATATCTCTAGCCATATATGCAACGAACAGCAGTATGCCAATAAATGTAGTTTCATACAATTTCTCCACTGTGTTTAACATACTCTAATGGGAATGGCTTGAAAACTTTTTAATATTGACTTGCCTATTAAGCCATTCAGTAATTTAAATAACCATCTTTAACAGTCCCAAATTTCATTAATCCTCTGAAGACAGAGCTACTGACCAAAACAATGAATATAATAGTTTTTAATTTAGTGACATATGAGAGAAAAGCACTATCCATTACAATGTTGAAGCAAAAAGCAAATAATCAAAAAGCAAATACAGTCTCCATAATTGTACATGCTGAATGTCACCCAAGGTAACTATAATACAAGTGTGTAGGCTGTAAATCCTCGTCATAAAATGATGTTGTGATTCTTCATATCATGAAATAAAATTTTTTTTCATGACTGCACATACTCTAAATCAGAAAAACATAGGTAAATATTTTCTTTAGTTTAAATTCTGCCTGAGACTGCTTCACTTAAGTCTGTTCCAACATCAATGAGAAGATCAGTACCTGAAGCTGTGAAGTCTCTGACACTCGATGGTCCTGAAAAAGAACCTTTTAGCTGCAGGTTTTATGTGTCCTCAGCAGATAATATTCATTGTTCATGTTCATTCTAATGCACCCTTTCTCTACCACAGTTTCTTTCACTGGAAACTTTATCTTGAATTGCTATACACTCTACTATCCTACTATACTCAGTAATGAGCTAAAGCTTCAATTTTCTGGAAGTCATTTTTCTTCCTTTTCCTGACACTTTCATTATATAAACATCTGATAACTATGTGATCAACAGAATATTTACAATAACTGAACAACTATGCTGCTAGTAGGAAAAGTTTTTCAAAGCAAAATTTAACAATAGGCAATTTGAAAGTATGTATGACTATTATTATAGCACAGTAGACAGTCACCTGGAGAAGAAGGGGTTTTTGAGTGGAAGAGTCCAGGAACAGCAGCAATATTACAGTGGCGAAAAGGGGAAGTACTGAATGAGGGAGATTACTCCACTGACAAAGCATAAGCTAACATATGCCTATACTGACAATTCATTATAATTCCAAAATAGTTATTAAAAAAAACAACAAAAAAAACCACTGTCAGATTTTAGATAATTCACTAATAGGAAATAGGATTACTTTCATAGGTAATTTATCCAGAATAAATCAATCACTGAGTTTGCTCTTGATGAAGATCTATCAGAGATTCAATTTTATTACTCAAAGTAGAATTAGGTAAATAAAGGGGTCTTCAGTTTAATGCCTGAATGAAAAATATCAGATCAATCAGAAATATTTTGTTAGGCCTAAAATGAAATATTACTTTAATTGAAGAATTATTTACCATGTTAACCTTATTTTTAGGTTTAAAAAAAAAAAAGTATCACCTTTCAAAAAGTCCGTTTCATTTGAAAAACCTGAATCCAATCATTAACTTCTTTAAAAAAAAAAACAAACAAAAAAACCCCCACCAACTTGTTTTAGTACCTGAAGTTTCTTAGATTAACTGCACATGAATTTGCAAAAAGAAATTAAACTCTAAAGAAAGATGCAGCTTCAGAGGACTGCCTTTTTTTTCTCCTTTCTTTCCATTCCTACAAGTGCTCCCCAAATTACAAACTCAGAGAAACGTTGGCTGGAAGCGGCCTCTGGAGGTCATTTTGCCCTGCCTCCTGCTTGGGACTACCAACTCCAAGTGAGCTCAGTCACGCCTCTGCCTGGCCAAGTCTTGAAAACCTTTGAGGATGGAGATTTTACAACCTGAGTGACCTGTTCCAGAGCTGCACTACCCTCCTTGAGAAAAGTTCTTGCGAATGTCCATTTTGTACCTGCCAAGCTGTAATTTACGGCCTGCACCCCTTGCCATATCCCTTGGCACTATCAAGAAGAGTAACTCTCAACCAGCTAGTAAGCTGTCGCAAACTCTTTAGGACCTATAGTTAAAAGCCACCTTTTCGTAGACACAAGCTCCAGCATTAGAGGTATGGAATTGACAATTCCCTGAGTTCATGTAAAAGTCTCATGAATTTCTGCAGAAAATGTAAAGCCCAGTCTTTAGGAAAACAGATATTCATAATTTCAATTATATCTATTTTTCAGAAATGTTAGAGCAAGAGAGGCCTCACAGACCTTCTTCGCTTTTGTAGTGATCACAGACATAGTCACCACAGAAATTACTAATGGAAATACAAAAAAAAAAAAAGGGCGTAAACAACTTCTGTTGGAGGCTGCCATTTCTGCTCATTTTCAGGGGAAAAAAAGCTTACAGAAAACCAGAAGACTAAAAAGTGTTTCATATAGAAATTACTTTAAAACATATTTATAATAATGAATTATACAGATGTTTTGAAGACAGAACTTCCAAAAACATACAAATACAGCTACTTGAGAGAGTTCAAGAAGCCCAAAGAAGGTTTTCTTTTTAAAATTGTCTAGTGCTTTAAAATTGATTTGACAAAAGCCTATCTAATTTCAATGGATTCCTTAGTTTTCATCTTTTAACTTTCAACAGAAGTGTAAAAGAATGTATTGCATTTTTATACACTATAATGGCAGTGAAAGCAGAAACAAAAAACAGAACAAGCAATTCCTCAGCTCATGGCTTCTGTACTCTACTTTCACTTGATTAAGGTGTAATCAAGTCCATGAATTCAAAGCAGGACAGAAAAAACTGATTACGTATGAATTCAGTGAATCTCATCCTGATAGACTATTTATTTCAATGATGAAAGACTAAGTGTTTGAATAGCTATTTTATTTAAACAGGAAAAAGTATCTGATTTTTAATACAACTGTGACCATGGTGTTTTTAATGTGCTCAGGGATAAGATGGCCAAGATAGCAACAATGTATTTGTTTTATTTCTTCTTCCATATTCAGGTGTAGTATGTAAACCAAATGAAGATTTTCAATGTACCACTGTACATACCAGTCTAACAAATATTATTCTCCCTCATCAAGCACAAACTGATGAAAACAAAAATTCATTTTTCTAAATTCCTCAATGTTCCTAGGTACAGAAACACATCCCTCAGTGTAATACCCCTCTTGGGGAGTTCTGTACTAGCGCAATCTAAATGCAATAAAAATTATTTTTTTAAGAAGAAATCTTTCTTTTCAATCATGGAATTAAGAAACAAAGACAAATAAAACCCACACGCTAAGCTATAACATAAAAACTTTTTATTTCTGTTCTATATCTAAGCTCCACGGTTTTTTGAGTGGGTTCCAAATTTGCTTAAATGAATTCTCCAGTCCCCAATGTTTTAAAATAATCACTTTTTAAAAACTTTCACTGTGCTAATGTTTGTTTCCATAGAAACAGGACTGAAAGCAGGAGCTGCTGTTAAAAGAATTAGATTTCTTTCCCACAAATGAAAGACTTAAAAATAATAATATATTAATAAAACTATTGTCAGAATATATATTTTCTCATTTTGCAAAAACAGAGCATGATCTTACATCCACTGGAGTTAATAGGACTATCACTTGTGATTACAATAGAACATGCCTAAATCACTAAGAACATATTACTGAGTTAAAAAAAAACCTGATCAAAAGATTATTCAGTTAAATGAATAATTTTCTAATGAATTTTTAAATTAAATTTAGCAGGTGACTGTCAGATGAGGCCATTTTTAGAAATATTACAATGAAGAATTGTGAGCCAAAAATGTAAAATAATAGTTGCTGAGGGTTATTACTGTTTACATAATTTATTTATATTACTGTTGCTTAATTTTTTGAGAGTTAATTACTTTATTAAAAGTATTTTACAGTTAGTCAGATACGTTTCTAAACTCCAGCCAGCCAGTAATTGAATCTATGGACATCACGCTGGCATAAACTTAAACTTCTGTAGGATTAAGTACATACTTATTTTATAGTAATTAAGAGATTTGCATTTTTCCTCACAAACACCCCTCTAAGTGCACTTCTCTGCATACCTTGTAAACATTTAAACATCTCCTGTAAGAAAATTAGTAACTTAAGAAATAATAATTTACTTCTCCCCAAACCATAATTTCAGTTAAAATCCTGAAGAGAGAACCTATCCAGGATTGGCTTGCAGTTAGTAAGGTTCCTGAACTCACAAAAATCTTACCTGTGCAGAGTTCAACTGAGTTAAGATACTGAGTTATTCCGATTCATTGCTGCACAACTATAATTTTTAAGCCTGAAATGATAGACAAAGACAACTTTTCCCCCTTTACATCAGCCCCAACCACTTCATTCTCTGGATCAGCTTCTGTTATACTACATATATATATTGCTATATAGAAAGAGCAACAAAGCTGGTGAAGTGAAGGGTCTAGAGAACAAGTCCTATGAGGAGCGGCTGAGGGCTGTTTAGCCTGGAGAAAAGGAGGCTGAGCCTTATCACTCTCTACAACTACCTGAAAGGTAGTTGGTCTCTTCGCCCAAGTAACAAGCAGTATGACAAGAGGAAATGGCCTCAAGTTGTGCCAGGGGAGGTTTAGATTGGATATGAGGAAAAATTTCTTCACCAAAAGGGTTGTCAAGCATTGGGACAGGATGCCCAGAGAAGTGGTAAAGTCACCATCCCTGGAGGTATTTAAAAGACGTGGCACTTAGGGACATGATTTAGTGGTGGACTTCGTAGTGTTAGGTTAATTGTTGAACTCGATCATAAGGGCCTTTTCCAACCTAAATGATTCTATGATTAAGGCAGACACAGCCTTTGATAGCTCAGGTTTGCATGAAGCTTGGGGACTTCCCGTCTGCACAGCTGAGAGAGGCCCAATGAATTAGTAGTGGTCACAGCAACAGCAGCAGCCAGGGCTTGGGAGAATAGCTGCCATCAAGTTTGGAAGGAGCCATGGCAAAGAGAACATCTGAACAGCCTCAGACTTTGAGCATTCTTCCAGATTTTCCACCCTGAGGACTGAAGCAAAGCTGTTGTTGCAATTCTCCTACACAAGGTATTACCGTGTACATACCTTTTTCTAGACCTTACTACCTAGTTAGGTAGTAGCCCCCAACCTACTTAGGTTGATTAACCTGAACAATGTTGTCATCCTAAATTTTACTATACAAATACCTTTGTCATTATTCTGAAAGATGAAATAGGTATTTGCATCAATTCAAGCTGAAACCCATCAAACAACTGATACCAGTCTTATTATAGACTTTGAGACCCATCACTGAAATTGGTGACCCTGTGTGAGATCAAGACATTTAGCATTTTCTTAGTCAGTTGTTCAGTCTGGAGAACTCATATCTGGCCTATGGTTGGGGGGAGAGTTTTGCACCCTTCTGTGAGGGTAAAATTTCCTTATAAAGCTCAAAATATGCAAATTTATTTTCCTATGCTCACAGTTTTTATCATATATAGAAGAGAATTCTGATAGATAAACATTTGCAAAAACTGCCATGGTTGTACTTTACAAATGTGCAGCTATTTTTAATAAGCATTTTTTGGGCATTATTTAAACCAAACTACTACTTATACCTCTTCACTCCATATATTTTGATCAACCGTACAACAAAATGACTGCCAGTACTTTTTCATAAGAGAATCTATTTTTACTAGTAGGTCAGTCTACTAATTTCTAAATTTCTTTAAAATTCTGAAAGGACATTTTATATCTTTACATTTGCAACTTACATGTTTACCATTATCACCTTAGGTTTTTCTCTATATTAGAAAATAGCTCCCATGAAAAAGGTTTCTTCCTCCACAATGCACCATGAAAAATGCATTCAAGAGAACGGTTAACTTCTCAGCATTGTATCTACCTTCCTTGTTTTCTCCCTCTGGCTGACCAAAGAAGTCATCCACTCCTTTGAAATATCTTGACAGTGGGCAACTACTTCTTTAAGACTGTTTTGTCACTTGAACTAGCCATGCCAGGAATTTAACTCTCATAATTTCCATTCTACATATCTTCCGGTGCAATTTATGCCTTAAAAAATCACTACAGCTGAATCAAAAACTCTGAAGTTTTTATGTTTGCCCCAAGTAATTAAACTTTGCTTGTGAGTTTATAACATTAAAGTGCCATTTATCAACAAACTAAGGATTTCACTTCCTTTAATTTTGATGTTAGGTTGGTTTATTTTTAACAGTGAATTCTTCATTGTATGAAATCCCCTGCCTAAAGGTTAGTTTAACTGCATTAGATTTTGGCAGTTTTCTTATCATTAGAGGGTATGAAATTCTTTGGATATAATATGGCTATTTCAATTGTCTGATACAATTTGTTCTGTCTGTAAAGTTGATTGTCAGGTACCACATAACTGTATTGATTTTTGTTGAGATTCTACTGTGTTTCAGGAACATCTATTATAGCAAGGCTCTTTCTATGTTATTTCTTCTCATTGATTTCTTCTACTAAGTAGTGCTAATCAAAACTGGTAGAGCATCTTTCATTCCCCAAATTACATGTAAATGATAACACGTTTTCTTAAAAGTACTGCCCACTGTTACCAAAGAAAATGTTTGGAATAAAGTCTTGATAAAAAGTACCATAGATATAAAAAAGATAAAGCTTTGTCATCTGGTGCAAGGCCCACTAGCTTAATCCAGTGGTTTAACAGAAGATATAAATTCAAAACCCTGACTCAAATATGTATTTTTGCAGGACAAAAGTGCAGTTTAAAGGAAATCTTGCAATGAACATGTGTATTTTCAGAATTGTGGGGTTTAATCTTCTTCAAGTAGTTTGCAAATAAAATATTCCGGCAGTTTAAATTGCACAGTATACCAGTTTCACTGGTGTATTTGTGCTTCTGCTCCATGTAATGGACAAGTGAGAGGAGAAAATATGACAGCTCTTCTCTCCCTAGGGAAATTATATTGCAATTCTGCCCAAAAATCTGGAGCTGCATTTTGGCTTGGTACAACATTTTATTTAGTCATAACTAGATTTTGTAAATTTGTACTTTGCTTTTAGGTCAGCAGTACTCCAGTGACCAAAGCCGGGTCATATATCTATCATTATGGACTTCTGACGACATCTGTATTCGCTTTGGATTCCCCATTCAGTTTGTCCTCTGCCTTTACGTCTTATTTTGTTGCTAATTTCAGATGATCTCATATTTGCAGTCAGTTTGGATTGTATGTTCCTTTATTTCCACTTCTGTTGGTGTCTTCATTGTAAAACAGAAACGAAGTTGCAACCTATTAGATTTCAAAAGGCAAGTTTTTATCTTGCGGAAAAGAGTTTTAACTCGGATTTTGGAATTTATTAGTTATCCTTGTACTCAGTATCTCACAGTTTATAGCCAGAGTGTTAAAATGCCCCATCAGTAGAAGCTTGTTATTTTCACGTGATATAAACAGCATCTTAGTCTTAACCGCTCATTATTTGCCATGTTTCACCAGCAGCTTCTGTTGACCCTGGGCTACAAGAGGAAATGTCATAACACAGCATTGGCACAGTTGCCACTCAGTGTCTATGACACTTTCAGATGCCCAGAGGTGCATGACTTCCCGGTGACTCGCAACGCCGCCACTGAGCCTACCCTGCTCACTCTAGAGGTGAGGTGGCCACAAGTCCCCAGTAGTCTCACATCTCGTGTGAGCTCAGATCAATTCAATCTTGCCTCTTCTACTGCAGTGGAATTACTGTAGGATCACTGGTAATATCAGTTGGAAGAAAACATAGCCTACGTTTCAGTTTCTGTGTGATAGGACACAGCATTTGTCCAGTAGCATTCCTGCTCTGGATTCGCAGACATCCTCATTTCCCATTTTTGTACATGAACAGTAACAACATTCAATGATTTGCAAGGACCAGAAAAGTTACCACCAATGACTAGAAGACAAGCTTAGGAAATTCAAGCTCTAATTTTAGCTTCCTTGTTAGAAGAACTTTGCCACAACATATTCATAGTTCCATATAATCTTTGCCTCCTAGTACACATAAAAGCAGAAAACAGCTGGCTGAAATAATTTTTTCCCCCTTTTTTCCCCCCGATGTTACAGATCCCCTTATTAATGTGTTTCTTTTGCTTCTATTTGCTTCACAGTTAAGCCACTGACACATTCTACATATGCAGTTTTAAACCTACTTCTCCCATCTCACCATTTCAGCGATGTTAGTTTTACCATTATTTCATCAGCTAATCATGGAGATTACCTTCTTCTAACCTATTCTTCTAACCACTTCTTCCAACCTATTCTTCCACATATTTAACCCAACCATTACCCATTCCTCTGTTTACTTCACAGTTCTGCATCTTCATTTAGGTACACAGATTTTATCCTGTCTTTGTTAGATAAAACATTTTCTGCCCTTCCCACACCTTTCCTTATGTTCAAATCCCAGACACTTCATTATGTGGCACTTCAACATTCATCTCGAACAGGGCCTCCGTACAAGGAAGGAAGCTGTCAACAGTGGTACCATGCACACTTCTGATTATTTATAACTAAGCATGTTAAAGCATGTTATCATGTCAGTGTGCATCCAAAGTCTTCACTGATGTTGTTAATCATGTAGACCAGTAGCAGGATTAATTAAATGAAAGTAAGCTAGATAGCAATTTGAATTTTCATTTTAGCAGACTGCTAAGTGTCATATATATTGGATAAAAATAACTTCAGCATTGTTTTTCTGAAGAATTCAATGAGAATATTAATTCTTTCCACAATACCTTAAATAACTGTAATAGGAGCACAACTATATTTCATGAACAGTGTTTCATCTTGATTTTTTTTCTCCCCTTAGATATATGCAGCAGAATAGGAACATCTTAGATAATTGCACAAAAGAAAGGACAGTCATATGCAGGTCAAATTTTTTGTTACTTTTGCAAGATCCACACTCATAGACAAATGCTGTGTTTTCCTATGAATACACAAGAGCAGCATCGGTGAATTTATGCAAGCAACACGTTTCAAGACTGCCAACAATGAAGCATCGTTCAAACTGCACCATATTTTATGAATAAGCCTGTAATGTTATATTATGATGAATCTATTTGACATTCAGCAGTGTGATGCAGTGCATAGTAATTATAATAATGCAGTGCATGGCTGTAGCTTATTATATGCATATGGAAGACGCCAATGTCTTTAGGATGGACATTTAACTCAAGGTAGGAGGAGAGAGACAGGAATAGACTCAAGGAATGTAAGAAAGTCCTCATCTCAAAGTCTGATGGTATTTTGAGAATCTATGTATTCAATATACACACTCAAACACACACACTATTAAAACAGCAGAGAGATCATCTTGAATTAGAATGTAAGCCTTTCTCTTCTTTTTTCAAAAAAATATATAGCACATTACGTTTGTGATATCTTGGGGGTTTGGGCAGACAAGAGGGGGAATTTTATTTTAATTTAAAATAAATGTTATCTATTGTCAATACTTCCAACAGATCTAAGGAAAGAAATGAATGAGATCCCTCTATAAAAGTTCCCTTTCCTCCCCAACTCAGGGGACGGACTTGTTCTTCAAATTAATTAGAAGGAAAGTCCTACAAGAAATACAGCTGGTCTCAGTAACATCTGCCTTATACTCTATTGTTTGGGTTTCCATTTCTTAATTTTTTGAGACACAGATTCTTTTTTGTTTGCACAATGGAGATTAATTTGAAGACTAGGAAAGAGACAGTCTTTAGTTTTACCAATGCTACTCATCAATATGTTGAACACATGATCTGAGGATATTATTCTTATTCCCCTCCAGACTTTGAGTCATTATGGTAATTTCTTCCCTTCTTGCAACTTTATAGTGCACAGCGCAGCCCCTATTTATGGTGTGTTGAACAAAACACAACAAAGAAATAAAGAAGGGGTCAATAGAAGCTGTTAGCTACAAACACGTTACAGGCAATATACAACACCAGCGGTTGAATATTGACCTCGGGGCATTAACTCTATATTGGCATGCCATGCTACAGCACATGAACACATAGTCATCTTTACAACACAGAGCGGAATTTAAGAGACTCACATAATTGCCTGCGAGAAGGTACAGGAGCACTTCCAAATGCTGTGCCCTGTAAATAAAACACATTTTTTTTTTTTTTTTGGAGCAAAGGATGTCAGATTAACAGCAGCAGCAAATGAAAAAAATGACAAGACATGAAGAAAATGAAGGCAGTGAAACGGAATAGAGACTGTTTAGATAGAGGAGCTTGTTATTACTGAAGAACTGCAGTTCCTATTTTCAGATAAACATAAATTATAGTGGAGAACGTTCCATGAGTAATCCACACATCAGCAGACACAATGAACCAAAAAGAGAGAAAAAACAGAGTGAGAAAGAAAGAAGACAGAAAAAAAGTATCAGCATAAGACAGGCATGCTCACACTTGTCAGAAATTAAATTTGATGTAAAGGACAATGTACAGAGTATATATTAAAATGATTCCTTTACAAAAATAAGAAGGCTCAATTACACCAATGTCTTAGCTGATACTGTCACTGTTTGAAGGTAAAGTACATTTCAAACAGGTAGGAAGGAGAGCAAGCACAGTACAGTTTGGTTCCTGCCACTTCCTCCTCACCTGCTCTCCAAAATTCTTTAACAAGTCCTCACTGGGTCAGTTTGATGACAGCTGATAGGAAGCAGCTTTATTAAATCCCCGATCAATATATGCAGTACGCTCTTTCAGTAGATAGAGTGCTTCATCTTTTATGTATTATGCCAGCTACTACCACACATCTCTGAAATACCAACTGTGCATGTAAAGAAAATATGAATCAAATGCCAAGCAAGTCATACCAGTTGGGATCTGTAGGCAAGCCTCTTCCCAATGTGATCCCCTACCCCCGCTCTCCCCACCCGCCCCCCAAAAACACCCCAAACTCTGAAAAACAAACCAATAACAGAAAGACATTAAGAGGATGGCTATTTAAAGAGAAACTCTAGTGTACAAAATTTGAAAAGCAGTGTTAAAACAAACTATGTTGTCTCATTCTCAATCTAGACCATGAAGTATCAGCATATTTGCTTTGCTTCAAATTTGTGTCCAAGACTGCATCCTCCTTCCCAATGTAAAAGAGCACACTGATCATTTGGACTGGGCAGTCAAGGATGATTACTTACAGTAATATTTAGATTGCACTTATTACCTTAAAACAAAAAAAAAAATCAAATGCCTGAAACTTATGAGACTTGAGTGGAGCTTGGATTCCTTTGAAGTCATTTGACTTCCACCATCTTTTTGAATTCAAGGCTGGGAACTGATTTACCAGGCATTTAGACAGTGTCAGGTATTTGTTCTTTGAGATAGTTTTCTCTTTCAGATCTTGTAAAATCCTGTTTTCCTTTACCTAGAAAGAGTGAAGCATATATATGCATATCCAGAAAGCCACAGAGAGAAACCATCTTTACAGCACTGCTAGCATACCATTTTATTTAAGGAAAAGCAGAATAATTAGGATTATTCATCACTTCAGATGCCATGGCTGTGCCACTGAGACTACCACTCACTAAGCTGTGGCCACATGCAGCGCTGGGTAGCTCTGCAGAAACCATTTGTCCCACTATGCCTCAAGCTTGCCACTCCGAGACTAACTCCTTCCTGCAACTGTAGAAAGAGGTCACGGTCACCCCAACAAGTAACCAAGGGGCCAAGCTGGTGTTAACTTGTCCTGGGGCAGCAAAAAACCCACTAGCTGCCTCCCTTGTTTCCAAGGTTGCATACACTGCCAGGAAAAGGCAGTAGCAAACGGTGCGAGCAGGCAATGTGCTCAAAGCCCTTCCCTCCAGAGCAGGCAGTGCCCTGCGAGTGCACTATCCCCCAACCCCATAGTTATTTGTTGAGTTATTTCAGCACTTCCAAAGTCCACCTTTATTTCCAACTAACTTCTCAAGGTAGCCAGAGGACAAGTTGGTTTGGGTACCAAATCTAACCATATAATCGGCACTTAAACCAGTTCTTCAGTGACTGCTAAGGCTTTACCAATTATTTCCAGTGCTCTCTTAAGTCTTTTGGAACCAAAATACAGTTATTTGAAATACTAAGAATACACGTATTCATCTAAAGCAAAGCTAGAAGTATTGAAGAATACACATTGCACAAAGGCAGTACCACAGCCTCCCCATTCTGTCAACTATAGTCTCTTCTGCTTTGCTTAAAGGCAGCTTTCTAGAAAAGCTGAGGTATGCAGTGGTACCTTATATTAAGGTACCTCCTGAAAGTAAGTTTTCAGTTCATCATTTAAAGACATTGAAATGATTTTTGTAACCATATATAAAAAATAAAAGCACAAAGTAAATTGGTCTGACAGTGGTTAGCTGACTGCTTGCTTATTTAGCCAAAAGTACTTTTTTTCCTATGCTTTGAATGTGTTGTAGCATCTACATTTTTTCACCCCATGAGTCAAAAAGAAAACATTTAAACAGCCTCAACTTACACAAATCCATCAACCAAAGAATTGGGAATTTAATTATTCATTGTTAGTTACTATTATCACTACTGACACCGCTCAAGTAATGTATTTCTAGTGACATAATGCTCCTCTGAAAAGCAAGATGCCAATGAATTTGACTGCATTGCTTTTTCATATTTCTGATTTCCAGAGTAAATGGCCTGCCAGGGGGAAAAGGATATATGCCTTTATCTTTTAATCAGGCCTTCCTTTCCTTTTTTCCCCTTATATTTCAGAAATCAATGTTATCCTTCAGTAACATCTGGCACAATGATAAGGAGCATTTTTCAAAACTAAGCCAAGTTTCAGATATTCTCCATGGCAAATACAGGCTTTGCTGGAACTCTTAGTAGTTCCACAGTTTTAATCACATATAGCTTTTTTTCTCCTGTCCTCTCTGTGTCACATAACACTTAATCTTAAAGGTGTCTAGGCTTCCATGATAGCATCAGTGGTAAATACTATATTAAGTTTTCCAAGTGCCCTGTGATTCCTAGAAATGTAGACACTTACACAGGGATAAGATAATGCTATTAATAATGCAGAGGTATTGTAGATGACTAGTTACCTTGTAGTTACTAAGTTAATGATTCCTAAAAGCACATTCATCTGAAGCTTCTAAGTGGCTAACTCTTCCCTACCTTTTTGCAGCATAATTTTAACTAAGAGATCACTTACAGAATAGCATCTCTCGAAATATTGCTCTTAGTATACAGTAAAGTTTGAATTTGGATTCATCTTTAAATACTGTTGCATGCATTAGGTTCACCACAGGACACTAATGTACGCTAAGCATTCCCATACATTTTAAATGTAACTCATTTTCATTCAAAATGTTTTCAAGTTCTTTTAGAGGGTACATAATGCATGTTAACAATGGCATCTTCTAAACCTTTATTATGTAAATGCACAGAACACAGGTGCACGTTCAACATCTCAGGATCACTGTCCAAAATGATTTTTTTGTTGTTGTTGATCACTCTGCATATATCAGCTCAATGTCACTTAATTTTTTAATGCTAAAATCCCAGTAAGTCCATGCTGTCACTGATGAGAAGCAGGAAAAAAGTTTTCATGGTGATTGTATCTTTTACCTTTCCTAACCACTTCAATTAGTTCTAAAGACCTTTTTGACTTAACATACATAAATAAATCTCTTCCTGCTAATTCATTTAACATGGAATAAATTTTAAAAGTTATCTTCTTGATGTTACTACATACATTATGCTTCCAACAAATACCAAAATAGTCTAATGAGCACAGTAAGTTACACTTCATCATCAGCCAATTAATGTGCCAGTGTAAGGAAACTGAAAAAAAAAGTTGCTGTTTGTGATCAGAGACCTTCTGGAGGGAAGGTTTAAAAATGGACAGCCCCTAAATTTCACCTTTGAACATACAGGTGAGGAGAAAAGAGTCATCAGTACCTGACAACTCAGAGCTTAACAGCCAAGAAAGAATCCATCAAGATCCAGAAGCCTCTAAAAGTGAAGCTGTCAGGATGCCTCATTTATAACACCTGGCCTATTCAGTAGACCAATGAGGGAAATACAGTTTTTAGGACTGCGTCGCCCATGAACACAGTATGATGAGAAAATACACCTGCTTGGGTCTTGATTCCTGCCTACTTACATCCTGTGGCACAAAAAACCCAAGTATCGAGATTTTAGTCTGAAGTGCTTGCTGGCCTGCTGGTCTGGGAGGGCCAGAGTTCATCCTCTAGAATTGAAGCGCTAAACCAGTCAGCATCTTATCTGTAGATGCAAAGTACATTCAGACACTTTCTTGAATAAAAAAAAGAAAGAAAAACAAAAGGCTTAAGTGCTCTATGCAACCATATTCATTTATTTAATATTTACCATAGCATCAGATGCTGAACTAAGCACTAACCAGTTAGTTAACTCATGCTTAGGATAGATTCCCGAGGTGTGTTCCCTTTGAAAGCAGGGAAAAGACTAATTTTTCTGTACGTTCCTGTGCCATACAATTCAGTGCTACAGTCTTTGTTCCTCAGAAGGAAAAAATAAGAGAGGTTTTTATTTTATCTTTTCTGCCTCCATATAACATATTCTTAGCATCCCCTCATTGTTAATGCAAGAATGTTTGATTACCCAAAACATCCCTAAAATGAATGTGGATTTTATGCACCACGCAAGCACTGTTGTTCTGTTTACATTCCTTCAGTCAGTCATTTATAATTTCTTTTCACTTAGCTTTCAGAAATGCAATGAGAACATTACAAAACTCTGTTCTTTTTGAAAACACTATCAATTTTTAATCTTGTCAAGGTGAGAGTATGACACAGTTTCCATCAGAAGTCATAGTTAAGTGTTCACTGGAAGATCCAATGAACTCCGCAAGGGAATCTGGCATTTAGTTTCCACAGCTATTTTATTTCTCGCATCCTCACATTGAACAAAACCAGTTACTGTCAATTTTTTAAAGTAACGACCACAAACACCAGCCAGCCTAAATATTTGTGACTGGACCTATTCTGGGACAACGGCAGCAACGAAGTCCAAATGAAAAGGGTTCATAATGCAACCTATTCAATGAAGCAAAACATCCAAGGATGTATTAGTTTGCTGTTCGAATGAAGCCTTTCAGTAAAATACTTCAATGATTGCATATGTTTCCCTACATCTCTCAGAACTCTGAAGTAATGAGTTCACCTGTTATTAGCTGCATATAGAAACTGAAGTCCTCTGGGTTCATCTTGAGCAACTTGGAAGTCCTAGTACTGCAATATATGAAATTATCAGATCAATCCAGCTGAACTGAAAACCCCCTTTGCAGCATAACTACACAAATATTGCTGTTCTTTTTGTATCACTTTCTGTGAGGAATCTGCACAAAGATGTGTATTGACAACAGACCAATCAATGACAGAAGAAAATAAAAGATAGCTCACGACCCACCAAATAAATGCTTTTCCAATAAATGCCCTCTTTTCTCTTAGAACACCCACCCACCTATTACACAGTTAAAAAGGCACTAATTAAAAAAAAACCCCAAAAAACAAAAACAAACCCCCCAAAAACCCCAAACCCAAACACACACAGACCCCACATCCTCACTGCCAGATGATGATTTTTAAAGAGGTTACTCATGGTAGGCGACATTTTCCCTAGACAAAGCGCATAATACTTTGACATGAACTTTGAAAATCAACATATCCCTTTTCCTTATCATAGAAATTAGACTGATAGCTCAGAACATTTCAGAACACTACTAAGAATAAAAAGCATAGTCTTAAATGACAGGCTATACTGAAGTCTTAGTTATTAACATAAAAAATTGTTCATCTGATCTCACAAGAGTTCTGAAACATAATTCCTTGTCAATACATGATGGCATAATACCACTGATAAGTAAGATTTCCCAGAGACAAAAAAAACTTGCTAGATCACTACCACATTCTCCTGTAAGGGCAGAATGTGTTTCTCTCATAAATAGTGCAAATATTAAAATGGTAAGCTGTGCTTTCATATGATAGCTTTCACTTGTTTCATGTAGCACTTCACTGGTTGAGTATATCAATGAAATGATGCACAGAGTAGTGTGCTGCTACTCTTGAGTTCAGTAGCGAGTTCAGTAAACGCTGTCTTGGACTGACTACTTTTCTAATGCAATGTCGCTCTTAAATGGTTCTAAAAAAAATATTTAATTCAATATGACATTAGCATGTCTCCAGATATCATGGTGCCACCATATTCTAAAACATACAGACTCTTACCAAACTTCATGTCCTTTCTCCAAAGTTTCAGTTTTGGTGCAAGAAACTTGCTCATTAACACCTTCTTAATCACTGGATTTTACTGTGCACACTCAACCATCTGAGCACAAACATCTCAAAAGCCTTTGCACAACTGAAGACCTATATCTAGCTCTTCAGCATCTCCTCATTACCATAACATGATCCATGGCCCCCTTAACACAAACATTGCCTCTTCCAACCACATTTAGAAAGCAGCTTGTAACAGCTGATTTTACCACGTGAGTTCCTACTCAACTCTCCATCTTGGTACTAATGTCCCACCACTTATTTTTCCATAAATGCCTGAGGTGCCTTCTGTAGGTTTCTTCATTTCAGGCCATGGAAATTCACTCATTGGTTTTTTTAAGATTTTTACCGTTTTGACAGAAAAACCTGCTCTTTGTCACATCACCTATTTTTGCATGAGCTGATTCAATGGGACTATGTTAGTTAGGATGCTCTGCCCTGTTTTCTACCCAAAATTCATATACTGCCTTTTAGCCTTCACTCCACTTTTCATCTTAAAAAAATTCCTATTTAAAATTTTAAGTGCTGAGACCATTTCTACTTATGTAGAAACCATCCATCCTTCAGGCTTATTTTGACAAGTTGAAGAAATGATCATTTGAACACAGAAGGAGGTGGAGAGTTTGATACTTTGGAATAATAATCATCTGCATAAATATAAATGAAAAATTGTAGTCAAAGTAGTAGTATCAAAGAGGAAGATCAAGGCTTTAAAGCAAAACTAAAGCAAAACTCAAGCAGAACAGGAATTCTTTTTTCCTGAAAAAAAGATGGGATTAGAAAATACTAAAAAAAACCAAGCAAACAAAAAAACCCCACTACTTTTCACAAGCAATTGTTTACAACTTAATCTCTTTTATAGCATTATCCAACTTTAATAACAGCCAACATTCAGTCTTTACAATCCCTCTGATGAAAAACTGCTTATCATTTGTGTCTTTATCCTTTATTAGATTTCAGATTGCAATGTGTTTTACCTTAAACAAAGAAAGAAGAAAAAATATTTTGTTCTTATGGTGGCCTGAAATATCACAACGCCTTCATACAACTCCAAAATATTTAAAGCTATCTGCAATTGAAGATGATAGCACAGCAATCACACATATCTATTCACTTTTTTTTTTTTTTTTTGAAAGCTATGCCAGGCATGAACAAAATTACTAAAAGAAAATAGCCTCAAGAGCAAATACTGCTCCATAGTTTATATATAGATTAATATAAGTATGTTCCTCCTCCAAATATCTTCCAAACTGAAGTTATAGCTCAATAAGGAAGACATATTTCCATCTTAAAGTTATCAGTAAATATTTTACTAGCAGTCTCTTGGCCCATTTTCAACTCTGAATCAACATTTACATGCACTTTTCAGCAATCTGCTTCCACATATCAGTGAAAGATCCTAAAATACACTTTCACACCACAGTTTGGATTGCAATCTCATAAGGCCAAACTATACATACTACGTTAGATCTAGATACAATTAGACAAGGCAATAACGGTCTTTCTGGGTACCTACAGTCCCTTATGTGATAGCAATAGGATAATTGTTTCAAATGCATAATCCAACTAATGTTTCTGTAGAGCTAGCTTACATTTATTAACTGAATACTTCCTTGCAACTATCTTACAACAATCTGCTCAGATTGCTCAGGTAGAAATTTCTTATAAATTGTGAATTCCTGCATGCCTCAACATCTGCTGAAATACTGTTCTTCCATTTTAAAAAAATTATTTGTAACACAATAAAAACCGCACAAAATAGGAAAATACTAACTCATTTCCAGACATCTCATTCACACTAGAGATATTATATTAATTTCTTAATCACTTTATGACCTATTTGATTCTTTATCCTCTCAGGGGACTTAAGAGAACTTGAATTTAGCTATCCCTGTCTTCAAGCTTGTGCAAGTTGTTCTAAAGCCACCCTGCTTTGCTCATTTAAGTCCTTCATGAACTTGGTCTTACAGGTCTCTTAGGCACTATTGCCTATGACATCTTTCATTTAGAGCATATTAACTGTACTCATTTCAGTAAAAGTGTTTCTATTTTAGGACTGTGCATTAGAAATTCAGACCGAAACTGCTGGGCAGCCTCAGTACTTAATCAATTTCCACCCCTTCTCTCATTCTCATCTGCCCCCCGTTCCTGCCAAAAGCTGCCCTTCTGCTGACAGTCTGATCCAGGCTAGTACCATGTATTTAGGTCCTCTTACTTGCACTAATTTTTCTATGAATGGCCACTTTTTGTCTGCTTGTACCTGGTTCATAACTATGATATCCAGTTCTGCAAAGTGATGCGCAGCCATTGTTTGGCAAACATACAAGATCGTGTTGAAAAGAACAACAAGAAAAAGGAATTCATTGCATTATACAGCAAGCCAGTTTGGCATATATTTTAAGGACAATTAGATGTCTTCCATGCAATAAATTGTCACATAGATTAGACTGCCACAGACAAATAAAACCCCACCATTTACATTTGTTTAATGTTGGAAAAATACATTTTACTGTTCAGTTCTGTAGGTTGCTTAAAGAGTCATGGGTACCTCGCCGCCTCTCAGAGTGCATTAGCTGTCCAAGTGGGGTGGATGTCATTTCTTATGTGAACCATTTGGCTGGAAGCAACCCCTGTGGGTGAATCTGGTACTGTTCAGAAATACATATAGCGATTCTGAGACATGGCTACACAGGGTTTTGGGGTTTTCTTTAAGACTGGTCTTATTCACCCCTAAATTACTGCCTGCTTCAACCATAGGAAAATTTCTTCATTAGATTCAAAGGGAGGAAAAAAGGCAAATTATTCTGTTTGTGAAGTTAATTCTTTTCGCTTCCCTTTTTTAGCTGCTGTAGATTTTATCTACCCAACTGCCTTCATATATATACATACATATGAAAAGTGTGTCTGGAACATACAAGTAACACTTCAAAAATGCATGAGGTGTAGATGTACATGCATCCTATTGATTGATTATCACAGAATCAGCACCATTCTGCTTGGAAGACGCCTCAGCTGGTCACCTAGTTCCCGCTCCTGCTCAAAGCCATGTGTCAACAATGAATTATGACTTAACCACCCCTAAATTAAACATTCAATAGAGCAAAGGGGAGAGACCTTTGGGTGATTATATCTAGATCAGAAAATAACACTGCAGTAAATCTTTGTATAAAGCTTAACTGAATGCTGAGGGATTCACATTCCAATTTTATTTTAGAGTTAGAACCTAATGCTGAAGCACATGTTTACTGCTACCTTTTCAGCTCATATTTCCACTAGAGCTCATTTATTTCTAAAAAAAGACCTCCTATGCCTTCATAAAAAACAGTGTTAACACTAAAAAGAAATATATGCCAATGAACAATGAATGTGTGAAATTTGGACTTTTCTCCCTATTGCAAACTGCAAATCTATTCACATGCTTAGAAAGTGCAGACCTGCAGCATTTGCTTTGCCACATTAAATAAATGTTTCCACAATTCAGTATACTATTTCCTGTAATGGTCTCTGTTTGAAATATCCCAGCAAGACAAACTCATTTTCTTATTTTTAAGGGGTGAATATGAAGTTTGTACAAATCACCATGAATGCAATTACCACTGCAGGTTTCGATGTGTTTACTTTACAGGTCTGACCAAAAGTCATGGGCAATCTTTCACATCTCAAAGTACTTTCTTCTTGTGTAATCTCACAGTATGGACCTCTAGATATGTATTAGTTGTCCATATGAAGGCAGTCACTCACAGTCCTCAAGCTGTATGAGAACATTTAAGTCGAGTTCATTTTAAGTTTAACTGTCACAAATAACATGAGTAGATAACAGAAATAACATGGTAACATAAATAAGGAGTTATTAAACTAATTTGATGGCTCAATTGGGAAAATGAGGATTATAGTTGAAAAATACATCTACAAAAAAAAGAAATCACATGATTATACACAAGAAACAGTTGACTGACTGTCAGGGAGAAAAGGAATGTTTATTAGAAGATGGAAAATCTCCGTCAGTATGAAAGCAATTGCCATCAGACCAATGCTTGATGGCCTTCATGAAACGGTGTTAGTACTCCTGGACCTAACTGGTAAATGCTCATACTCCAGCAAAACACTACTGCAGGCGTGTGGGGATGAGGTAGGCAAGGAGGCAGAAAACAATATCATCTTTACTTGATAGAAAAATAAAAAATTGATTGGCCACAAGGTCTCCTCTTATGCCCAAGAACTGAAGCAAACTGTTATTTGAGAAAGATTTTGCTGTTGAGATCTATGTTAATTTGTATCACCTTCAAACAGAAGGCTTCTTTTTTTCAGACTGTTGATTCAGCTTCATTTCAAAAACAAATTAAAATATAAATAAAACACATACTATACTAGAAAAGGGACATGATTCTGGATACATGTCATTTTGATTTTATTTTACAGGCAGTGTGACAAGCTCTCAGAATTTAATTTCAAACTGCCTGGCAGGAAATGTCTTAATTTCTCAGCTCCTGAAGACAGGTATCATTCCTGTCTATTCTTTTCCCTTAAAAAGAAAATCTTTCTTTTTTTGTTTTCAACACAGGTATATAAGAGTGTCTTGCCAGTTGAACCTTACAAAGAGTAATAATTAAAAAAAAAAACAACAAAACAGCATGCAAATTAAAACCACAAAAATTGTTATGATTCCCATATCTAAACCATAGTCTGATTGATGTGTTCATGCTTTGATCCACTTTTTTCAGCATCTGACCTTCTGAATTGGTACAATAAAATATGATTCTTTGTTGAACAGATGATCAACTGTGGAAGTTTGCTATTAGATTTAGCTTTGCTGTTTCTCATCTTTGTTTTCATTTAGTTTTATATATATATGAGTTCATTTGACTTATGCTCACCTGAGCAATATAGTATTTCACCTTTTCTGGCATGTCCGGATGGAGATCAGTGATGAGTGCTGTCTCTCAGGGGTCCGTAGTGGGACCAGTGCTCTTTAATATCTTCATCAATGAGATAAACAGTGGGATTAAGTGCACCCTCAGCAAGTGTGCCAACGACACCAAGCTGTGCAGTGCAGTTGACATGCCTGAGGGTTGGGATACCATTCAGAGGGACCTGGACAAGCTCAAGAAGTGGGTGAAGATCATGAGGTTCAACAAGGCCAACGGCAAGGTCCTGGGTTGGGGTAACCCCTGGTATCAATACAGGCTGGGGGATAAAGGGATTGAGAGCAGCCCTGCTGAGAAGGACTTGGGGGTACTGGTGGATGAAAAGCTGGACATGAGCCGGCAATGTGCGCTTGCAGCCCAGAAAGCCAACCATATCCTGGGCTGCATCAATAGAATTGTGACCAGCAGGTCGAGGGAGGTGATTCTGCCCCTCTACTCTGCTCTCATAAGACCCCACCTGGAGTACTGCATCCAGCTCTGGAGCCCCCAACATAAGAAGGACATGGACCTGTTGGGTCCAGAGGAAGGCCACAAAAATGATCAGAGGGATGGAACACCTATTCTATGAAGAAAGGCTGAGATAGTTGGGGTTGTTCAGCGTGGAGAAGAAAAGACTCTGGGGAGACCTTATTGCGGCCTTTCCATACTTAAAGGGGTCTTATAAGAAAGATAGGGACAAACTTTTTAGTAGGGCCTATTGCATTAGGACAAGGGGCAATGGTTTTAAACTAAAAGAGGGTAGATTTAGACTAGATTTAAGGAAGAAATTTTTTACAATGAGGGTGGTAAAACACTGGAACAGGTTGCCCAGAGAGGTGGTAGATGCGCCATCCCTGGAAACATTCAAGGTCAGGCTGGACAGGGGTCTAAGCAACCTGATCTAGTTGAAGATGTCCCTGCTCACTGCAGTGGGGTGGGACTAGGTGACCTCTAAAGGTCCCGTCTAACCCAAACTATTCTATAATTCTATCATTCTATGTAATACAGGGCTACCCAGCATCTTTTTACAGAAGTCTTTTAGCATAGTGTTTCAACAGCATCTTAGCTGTTTAAGGAGTTTATTGAAAAAAAAAACCAACACAACCTTATACATGGCTGCAGGGAATTACTCTGTTACTAACCTGTGTGGTGCTATTACTACCTGAATATTTCTGTTGCTATTTGATTTTATACTTTCTTAAACTGGTGAGGGCTGGCACACCTCTCTCTATTCCATTTAGTCCTGTCCCTTCCTCAAAATTCATCTAGAAATAATCAAACACTATTTTTTCCAATCTTTTATACCAAAGTGCTTTCAAAACAAGTGAATGCCTTGTAACTACATTAAAACATTCTGAATGCAGCTCAGTCCCTCGCCTTTGTTCCTTGTCAGATGCCCTGACATCTTGTTAATGCATATTTCCCTAAGAATACAATGCTGCATGCCTCACACAAAGGGTGTGTAGCATAACAAAACCTAATTTGGCTCCAAACATTTCTTCCTTCCCACACTCTGTGATTGAACTAATATTTTTATGCAGTCCCAATATGGAAAAGTCTTTTTACCACTTGATGCATTAAGACTCATTACTGTAATTAGATTTACTGGTAGTGCATGTGCCATAATAAATTCCAACTTTTTACTGAATGGACAGTAGGCTATGAGGAAAAAAATATGTATCTATTTTACTAAGTAGCTTCATCAGCGAGGCATAAAACCAGAGAAAACTAGGGGTGGGGTGGGAACAAAAATGAGGAAACAGAAGAAATGGAGAAACTTGGGTAGAAGTTGATGGACTAAATGTCTACTACTCTTATTAGAATCAGTAACAATGCCAAAGTCAGGAAGACCTCAGCTACAGCATATGGATGATGCTAGTAGCTGTGTGGAAATTACTTCCAATAAACACAGCTCCAAACACGACTAAAAATAAGGCAGGTGACATTTCTACTTTGAACTCCAAACTGCTGAAGGCATTTTGGGTTTAGGTTTGTGGATCTTTGAAATTCTCATTTGATTAGAGAAGATTCACAGTGACATCTAATGCATCTTTGTGCAGCTGGAGATACATTAAAGCTGTGTCTAATCTTCTAATTGAAACTTCATAAATTCCCAAATCACGGATATAACTCTACTACAAAACAGATGAGATTAGATATGAAAAAAAGAGTAACTATTGGAAAGAAGGCTATTAAACACAGTAGAATTCAAACCTGTATGATAAGGCAAGATATTACAAGGGGTCTTTTGGTGAGGGGAGTGTTAGTTACACACATACATATGAGATTTGATACACACATGGGATTTGATACCATACCAAAGTTTTCAGAAGTACCACAAAAATGACAGTAACATCTGTTTGTTTTCTGTATCATTGACAACAGTCACCTTGACTTTTCCTTATTATTTTGAGGTGGATTTTTTTCTTTTTTACATAGACTTGAGGCTATGTAACTGTCAAAGAAAGGATACCAGTTATTAAGAACTAATGATGACAGACAAAACTGTCCTAGAGTGATAGTTGTAAAGGTAATGACAAACCTGAGTTTTCAAAATGTTTCTCCTCTCCTTTTAGAGAATGTCTACTATAGTAAGAAGGAGGTATTACCAAGAGCATGAAGTATACATGCAGCAGCTTGTCAGGGGGTTGAGGGCACATTTTTCTGTCTCCCAATTTAACAAACATTTAAATTGACATTTAAAGGGAAATCAAAGAAAAAAAAAACAACTCCTTTAACTTTGAATATGCTCTATGAATTAGAAGTCAAAAATTTCTCATAACTGTACCAACGGGGTATTTATTCATCCCATCAAAGCACTTGTACCTCTGAGTACTTCTTGTCAGAGTACATATCTCAATAAAACAAGAGTTTAACTATTACAAACAACAACAAAACTGTAACTGCAAAAGCTATTTTAAAAGCTGCCAAGGCATGATTAATAACAACTAATGTCACATTTAGAAATCAAATCCTCATTTACATATCATCCACTGCCCAAATGATACACCTCCAAATAGAGATCCCATCTTTATAGAATTGCTTTTTTTGAAGTGAAACCCATACAATCAAACTGGTTTATTTCACTACCCACCAAGAATCATACTTGAGAATGACAAATTATTAGCAATTTTATGGCACACAGTATTTCAGTATTTTGACACACAACCACATAATTAGCTTGCAGTGAAAAGAGGCACGGCTCTAGCGATACTTTGAGTAACTTAAAAACTTCGTGAACACACATGAGTGAAACTTCTCAATGTGGCTCATGTACCCAAGCCTACAAAACAGGAATATTCTTTTTCTCCAACAGAATATATAGTGCACACTCTCACTGCCACTATGACTTCCTCAGTCAGACATATAGCAGGGAAATATTTCACACTATCCTTACTTTGAGAAGCTCTTCAACTTCTTTTTCAGAAACTCAGAACAACTCTAACAGAGAAAAGGCACAGAATGGATGGTGAAGAGATAACACCTGTCGAGGAACCATAGTTACTATTAAGCAACCATTTTCTCCCCTTCACATGGTACCTACAGTCACAGAAGGAAGGGTCGATGGGAAGGCCATCTAAAATGTAGGGGAGGGGGAAGCAAGGAGATTTGAAACTGCTGCTCATTTTCAACGTCTACTAACCTCCAAGACTTCAAAATCTTCACAAAATCCAGGTCAGGTAGAGAAAAAAAAAAAAAAGAAGAATTTTGCATAGCAAGCTCTACCTTTCAAAGCTCAAGAAGAATAAGGTGCTTAAAGTATGAAAATCCTCCAGTTTGCAGCATGTCAGTGGAGTTCCACCCTACTGTGAAGCAGATGCAAAGAGGCACTCAAAGGAAAACGTAAATTGCCCAGAAAATAAATGTTACGTTGTACATGGAGGTAACTTCAATGACCCAAGACCCAACCAATATTCACTGTGGGAACCAAAGGAAAAAGCATAAGGCGTGTCAAGGAAAGACAAGTTTAAAGGTTTTGGAGATCAGCAAAGAAACACACCACCCACCCAAGTATAAGCAATAATGTACTTGCAATTAGAGCTATCGAGCCAGCTGCAAAGCAGTCTGAAAAGGAAAATCACATGAATTTGTTGACCCTGCAGCAATGGATACAGTCAAAATAGAAATGAAGAATGAGAACTGAAGGATTGTAGCTCAGAATTTCACCAATTTCCTGTTTTCTTGTGCTTTACTAACATGGATAAGGCCACCAAGGTCTTGCTTGTGCTCCCAGAGAGAACCTGGTTTGTGCCCAGGGCCACAGAGGTGGAAGGTTAACGTACTGACTCGCAGCACCGGCTCACCATTTCCACACAAACATTCACATGTCTCATTTGAATAGCTTTGTGTCTAGCTGAGCTAGTGCTAGTTAAAATGTGCCAAAACCAATTAGTGAATAAAGATGCTGCTATAGCAACGGCATCTAATTTTCCAATTAGTAATAATTGCTGAAACACCTGCCATAAAACATAAATACATTTGGATTGAGGGGTATCTGAAACAAATTTTGCTTTAAAGTTGGGGTTTTTTTTAAATTTACCTTTATCATGATAATGAAAGTGAAGAAAGTGCCAGTTCTCTTTTTCCTGCTATCAAATGTAATACAAATAGGCAAAGTATTATTTACTTTTAAGAGAGTCCAAAGAAAGTGTCCTGAAGTCTTAAACTAATTAACTACGCTGTGCTTAGAGATTCCCAGGCAAGAAAAATTGCAGATGGTAGTCAGTTTACAATGAAGAAGGGTGCAACGAATGCAATACTGAAATACCACCTGTAAGATGCAAATGCTCTGATTTTCAGAGGAAAAGACAAAGCATATAGTAGTGCTATGGTAAACAATAGTGGAATCAGGCAAGATATAGATGACCATATTCACCCTAGACATGTTCTGAAATCTGAACATATATTTTTACATGTAATTTTGAGCATATCTCTACTGTTCAGTTCTAGTCACAAATGGAAATGGGACTCACATTTGGTCTGTGTTGCACCTAGAATGTTTTTAGCACCTTCTCATAGCAGCCACTATCGAGCCACACATTGGAAGCAACTGAAGTCAGTGAGCTGATGCTGATTTCCACTCTTAAGATAGCAGCAGTGGATGAGAGTGTAAATTCCCATGGTCTTCACGTACTTAAATTTTCTGTATTTCAAACATTTACCCTTGCTCCCTGCCCATGTAGCAGGGATTATATAGCTTTCCAGCACTTCTCAAAAGTTATTTTGAGACTTATCTGTGATTGTTCCCCTAAGTACATTCTCATACACACAGAATTAAAAATAATGTGAGTAATGTGATGGAAAAACATAATCATAACACACTGATGTTTATAAATAATTTTTCAAACACATTAAATATGGGCAACATGCAATCCTTGAGGAAAGAGGAGAAAAGTAGGGGGGGGTATTATTTCCTACACAATTACTGTGCCCCAACTTTCTGATTTTTTTCAGAACACTAAAACCCAGGGCAACTCTACGATCAAGCTCTTATAGGTTTCAGAGAGGGAAAAGAAAGTGTGCTATTTTCTCCTTTGTAGTGAAATGATTGATCATACAATGGCAGAGCATTTCATATTGGTCAGCAATTCAGACTGTAAAAGACCAACCACACATTAGTTCCCTGCTTGTAAGAGCCTAAAATCACACATAAGGATTCCCATTTAAACTTCTTCAGAGATCCTAACTGGAGTGAACGTAAGCAGTTAATCAGAAAGGCAGGTTTCACAACAAATATAATAAATTCCCAAATGGTCAAGCCCAGCAGTGCTTCTTGAAACAGCACCAGCAGTAACTGCAGCAAACAGATGTTGTTGTTTCACAAAGATAAGTTTTAACAAACACTTTAAGACATGACTAAAAAATAATGTTTCTGTATCACAACAGAGTTTTAACTTGTTTTTTTGATTTGAACAGAAAAGGAGTAGAACAGTGGTAAAGACAAATTTACACTTTTAGTGACATACACTGCTCACTGCATTTACATTCATAAACTGGTTATGCCATCTGTTCGGACCAACAGAAACAATTTGTAGATTTTTTTTTTCCTGTTTTTTTTTTAGCTTATTAAAAATAAGCTGCTTTTTGTTGCTTAAAAAAAATAGAAAAGAATAATTTAGCACTTTAAAATCAAATATTTGGCATGAAAAAACAGTTGTTACTACAGCAGACAGTCAAGAGCAGGAAAAACTAATGGTGTTTTAATATTCTGTTTTGCTAACGACCTAATTAACTTTTTACAGAAGCGTCCTCTAAGTTACATACTAGCGTATTGTGCTTCAGAGTTTCAATAACATGTTAACTTCAATAATTTATATAAAATGACAGTCCTTGCCCAGTTATTATTCCTGAACTCCGAAGGGACATCTTTGGATAGAGGGACTTGTCTAAAAATTACTACTTCATTAAGCAATTCACTTTCACTTCACCTTTGAAAGGTGATGTCACAGTGACAAATACATTTTGAGAGAACAAAGTTTGTGATAAAGGCTCTTGCAGCATTATTAATTACATCCACACTCTGAATGCTTTAAAAATAAGATGTGCTACCTTTATATGCTTAAACCACATTAAGGCACATAAGATGCCACGGAAGCTATCGGAAATCTTACCATTGAAAGGAACACAGTGCAGGACATAAGCCCACTTGCTTTTAAGCACTGGTAATCTCATTGACACTGATAAAATTACTCATGCTTTGAAAATTAAGTGATTAAGCATATTCTTAATTTTTTTTCCTGGGCTGGACCTCTAGGTAATAGGCTTAACACACTGCACAGGCTGCACATAGCTTTTACATGATGGAGTATGTTTTAAAACAAACCAAAAGGTCAAGTACACTGTTTATCTCTGGTCCTTTTGAGCATGTTAGTCTTTCAGGGGGACAATTATGAATCGTGCTCTCTGGAAATGCCCAGGCTAGCATGAGAATTAAAGGAGATAGAAGATATGCAATTACTTCACAAAAGGACAGATCTACAAAGAATCAACGATGGGCTACAGTGTAGGGAATAAGCAGAGTTAAGATTTCTTTGTGAATTAAGATTCAATGAATCCCTGGGCAAGTTTTATCAAAGAAATTAAAGGAAAGGGAAGAGAAAAAGACGACTGCTTGATCATGGATTAGCTAAATGAAAATGCTATGTATGTTAAAAACAAAATCCATCCAAGACAGAGTGACCTTGAACATTTAGCTACAGCACTAATCATCAGGAGGTAAAATACTCTGTTATTTCGACGTAATGATGAATTGACTGCCATGAAAAGAAAACTACTTTGCAAGAGTATTTAAAAATCACAGTGGCATATTTGTAATATGCATTTTCTCATAATAAGAGATTGCAAAATATGTTTTTTCTTTATGGGAAGCTTAAAAAAGGGAAGAGCCTTCTAAAACAACTAAAATAATCAATTAAGCATACAAAATTTTCAACAGAAGAACATCTATCTCTCTTTTCTCATATCCCTCCCAGAGACAGTAATCTAAAATTAGATGGGCACCATATCACATCCAATACACAAATATAACTATCAAACACAATTATCTAAATGATGGTAAGAGTTCACGGCACAAAGTGATTTTTTCCTTTGATAACTATGCTAAAGAACTGTTTTTCAGGACAGAGCAAACAGAGCTTATGGACTGATGCAGATATATTATAGGCATAAAGTGGTTACTTAGACAAAACATTTCAATCAGTCTGTCACAGAAGTTGTTCCCTTTCCTATTTCCAACTGATGATAATTTTAAATATAATTGATGGTAAATTATTTGTGGAGCTGGGAACAAAAGCTTTCAAAATCATAAGTTTGAGGACATTTTTCAACAATTTTTATTCTATATTATACATAAACTGACACAAAGAACAGTGGGCAATGTTCTGTTCCCAACAAATTGAACTAAACCGTGCGAGATACAATCATAGCCCCAATCTCAAGTACCAAAATTGCTGATTAAGAACACAGCTACTAAGGAGAAAAAGCGTGATCCAATGTCTTCTGAAAGAGCTCATTGAACACTGCACATTCCACAAAATAACAGCAACAATAGCAATTTTATTCTGTTTAAGAAACTCAATGTTCTTCTGTGAAATTGCGGGACAGAAAGTTCTCAATGGGAAGGCAAAGAATTTCAAAAGACTTAATTTCTGTAACTAGGGTCACAGTCAAAGGTGAGGCCAGAGGCATAAACCTGATGAGAAGCTGCATTACAGCTCATCCCCATGCCTTGATGGAAGCCATAGGAGTGTATCTGACTGTGCTCAGGCCCAGGCTAGCCAGAGGAGGCTCAGTCCCCACTTCTGTTCCCCAGCAAGAATCGTTAAGCTGCAACCTCTATGATATCCTTGGCACCAGCAAGAGTTTAAGGCTGTAGAAACAGTTTCAGAAACAAAGTATTTTGTAGTTTTAAGGGTGGATCTCTCTGAATCTCTCAAAAATTATTAAGGAAAAGCAGATTTTTAAAAAGTATGATTTAAGAAACAGAATAGTCAGAATCTTCACTTTTTTTCCCTCAGAGTTTAGTTTTTCTTTAGAAATGAGACCCTAAGAGAGTAGCTCCCTTCTGCATTAAACAAATATAAAACTTTAACAGTATTGAAGCTACTTTTCTATTGTATAAACACAGTATTACTAGATGGTAGTATAATAATTGAAGTTACAGTAACCAGAGAATAGCAAAGCACTGAAAATTCCTATCTACAAACAGGATAAAAAAGAAGTAGTAAAGCAAGTGGCCATTTTCCTAATTTCATGTAACACACTGCTGTCAGACTACATGTCTTAAATTCTGTATTTTGTTTTCCTTTCTCTGCACTTACTTGAAACAGATGAAAAAAAATGCTCATTTTTATTTGCTATAAGAACCATGGGCCAGTAAATTAAGACTCCAAAATTCCCATTGAGATATGGTCTACTAAGAATTGTAAAGAGCGAGCCTAATCCCTTCTCTAAAATGATACTAACTCAGTAACAAAAACATATTTATGTTTCTCCTCTATTCAGGACACACTTGCAAATAAAAAAATAATTCTGCTCATTCAGTGATAGAAAAAGACTTTTTGAGGCTGTCTTCAAAAATCAAGAAATCCATATGCATGAATAGAGGCAGTAAATTGTGGCCCTGATAGAAACCGTTTGGCTTTCAGCTTCACCTTCCGCTTTCTCCTTCTCTTCGTAATGCAGCTGCTAGCAGCTGCCCTTTATTCCAATAAACTTTTGGGTACACATATATCCTCTCTGCCAGTCAACATAGAGACTCATTAGAGACAAACAAAGTGGAAGAAATTCCAAGCAGCATGAGAGAAATTCTGACCTGCTGATGTCAACAGCAAAACCTCTATTTCTGTGTGACCAGCGCATCATCTCCACACACTTCCCCAGAGAGAGGTAAAGTGGTCTAATGGTTTCATCTCAAGTCAGAAAATATGCAAAACTGCCAGATTTCAGGTACAACCCTGGACAAGCCACACAGCTGCTCTCAATTTCCTCATTTGCAACATGCAGGTAATAAATCTGGCAAATGGAGACTGCCATAAAATAACTAAGCGTGATTATTGATTTTCGCCTTATAAAAGGCAAACAGTACAGACCCCAAGTTAAGGACATTGTAGCCCAGTGCTAGTAAGCAGGAGAACCTGGGAGGAGGAGGATTGTCTACTTTTACAATTATTAATTTTTATAGGGCACATATCACTTTACCACCTCGACACTTTTTAAATATAGAACATCATAAGCAATTAAAAAACTAAACACAAGAACAAATGGACCTTATATAAATGCCAGTTGCAGACTCGCTTTAAAGGACAAAAATGAGAGAAATGCTATTAAGCAGGCTAAACATCAGAGAATCCTGAGTGTTTACACTTAGAAGAAGACTTTGTTTTAGTAACATATCCTTAATCTAAGAGAGTTCATAGTTAATTGTATACCTGTGAAGAACAATCTCCATGGATTTCTGAATTCTATAAATGTCAAAAACTGAAGGAGGCTTTGTTGTGTACATCCTATTGGGGAGATCCGTGAAGAACAGCTAAGCACCCTCCCATACATATCAAACACAGAAACTACTTTTGGAGCTTCTCCTAAAAGCCAATACAGATTGCCACCAGGACTTCAATCCTGCAGGCTCTGCACAGAAGCTCCAACTGCTCTGTTCATGCAGTGCAGAGGTCTGCCCGTACAGGCAAGTCCTGTATTTGCAGCCACAAACACTATCCTTGCAAATACAGCCTATAACCAGTGGTCGTGGTTTTGATTTGGAACCCTCCCGTGGTTCTATTCTTGCATTTGTTTGTTAGCAATAATAAAGATACATAGCTCATACATGGTGGAAGGTTGTACAGAAGTTTTAAAATATCTAGCAAATTTCTCACAGATTCTCTCCACCCCACCCCACCTCACTGACAAGAAGCTGCTGATCAAAGGGCTCGTCTTTGTGCCACTGCCCTGGGTGATCTGGTCCACCAGTTCATGATGCCTGTATAATTTCTGGCAATGTCACCAGACAAAGGGATATTCTTCCCTTTCATGGCATGTCACCTTTACCTACATGAAATTCATTATCTACGGGAGTAGAAGACTGGCGATAGTGAATTGTGTTTTCCCAGAGACTGCTCTAACCACCTACACGAAAACACCTAGCAGCTGCGTAAACTGAACTCCTGGTGTTCTCTCTCACATGACTGCCATTATTAAGGACAGCACCGAATGGGGGAAATGACTGAAGATTGCCAAGGCAACTGCTAAAGGGGGAAAAAGAGAAAGAACGAACTGATCAACAGATATATTTTCTTCCATAGAAACTAAGGTATAAATCCACACAATAATTTCTTTTACAACAGATTACTTTTTAAAAGTCTGCTGAAATTTGCTCCTAGCTCCACCCTGTTCCAGCCTCTCACCACTTCCTGCACCGCATCATTTAAATTATGAGTGATAACTGCCACTGTAGCTGAGACAGGACCTGGTAATGAGCAGAGGAAAAAAGCAAGGGACAATAACCTTTTAGACCAGCCTCTTCAGAAGAGAAATCATGATACTGCTATGTACTGGCAAATATAAAACACCTTTATTGCAAAACATCAGAAAGGTTGCTGCAACTACCATACTGATCATAAAAAATATCAGCAACACTGACATGTTATATCTCTCTGTGGCAAGCCAAGGACCAACAGTGTTTGCCACCTCATGGACAAACTGTAAAATACAGACAGCGTGTATTCATGACTGGCAGCATCTGGAAGCAGATGAAAATTTGTTCTGTTCCAACAAACAGGATTTGCAGTCTTCCACAACAGTCCTGAATATTGACTACAGCTACCTGTACTTAGGTCTAGCATTTTCAAATCCCTCATAAATACAGGAAAATTGTATCTTCCTAAACACATTTGTTTGTTTCAAATGACAAGGTAGAGTTAATAAGAAATAAGAAAAAAAAAATATTGAGGGACCATTATTTAGCCTTCTGGATCAAAGATGTTTCTAATATGCAATTTATAGAGCAAGTTTACTTGGATACAGCCCAACAAAAGTAAAAACCGTCCATACTAATATGGAAACTGATTTTCACATACACAACACCACAACTCATCACAAACAACATTTATCAGAGAAACTAACGTGTATGATTATTGAATATCAGGATAGAGCATGTGATGGGAGTTCTTCTCCCTCCTCCCCCACCAATGTTTAGTAGCATCTTTTTTCTTTCGGTCTAACATCATTTGTGAGGTGTCAATCAACTGGCTCCAAATTCCCTACCCTTGTCCTAAAAAGTTTCTGAACCCGACCTGGTGCTTCTCATTCCAGTCACTGCGACTGCATAGAAAACAGAAGCTCAACCTCCTGTTTTTCTCCTCAGTCCGTGACTAGATTGTTTGAAAAACCCATTGCTAAGCTGGGAATTTCTGCCATTTATTTTAAAAGGGCTTTTAACGTTAAAGGCCAAGCTCAGCCATTTCAATGCTAGCACTGTCAAAGTACTAGCTGAAATACAAAGACTAATCTGGAGCCATTAAAATTTCATCATTCAGAAAAGGATTAGACGAATTTCGGTTTAAATCTCAGTACCAATATAGAATAAGAATCAACAATACATTCAACAATCTACCAATAAACCTCACATTTTCAGGGAGACAAACCAGAAGGCCTCATTCGTCTCTGCCTTATCTAGGGTTCTCCTCCCAAAAACTGAGCAAATGTCTCATTTTATACAACATTCAAGTAGTATTTTGATTTGTATAAAAACTAGCGTAAAAGAATTGAGGGTAAGTGAATGTAAACTGACAACTGTACTCTACAGCCTAAATTAGTTGGAGTTACTAACTTGTTCTCACTTCTAAAACTTTTTACTGAGAATCGTATTTCTATTTCCCGTGATCAATGGTTGGAGAAGGGAGTCAGACACTGAAGTCCATTCTGGTTAGGTATTGCCGCAGGCAGAGTAACTGTACTTACCAAAGTTGGAATACAAATATTGAATTTAAAGTGCAAACTCTCTGTCTATTATGCATGTTAAAAACTTAAACAATTCTGAAATCAATAAAACTTAAACCAAATCTTAAATCACAACTCTGCAGATATTTTTGCCTTACGTTTATATTTTGGCAGTTCCCCGCACTTGGTTATATGATTCTCTTTAGCAGGTTTCAGCAGTTTGGAGATGGTTAGTCGGCCAATAGAAGTTGGATTTCTTTTTTTTTTTAACTACTAACTAATTAATACCAAATCTTGTCCCTTCCTGCTAAACTCATAACACTAGATATTATATTTAGACCTTTCCTGCAGTATTTCTTCATAGAGCGCAATGCATTGCAACTCAGTCATCTTTCCTCCAATTTAAAAGGAAAAACCAAGCACAAAATCATGGCAAGGGCTGCATCTTGGTTTTTTTAAGTACAGTGTTTAATCAAATGAAAAACACTCCATGAAGAAGGGGAGACTGAATGATAGTAAAAAAAAGCATTTATGAGGATTCAGAACATCAGTCTGCTTCAGTGTTATCCAGAATAGACTAAATACAGAGTTTAATTTGTAGGAAGATGGTGGAATTTATATACTGCCAATAAATCAATTCTCTCATCCTTCTACATAAAAGAGAAAATCAAGAGAGTAAATATGATGTATTTTATATGCATTACCTTAAAAGCCAGTCTTATCAAACGCATCAAGAAGGAAGGTGAAACAAATCTCAAACCTCTCACCAAATGCATCTCACCAAATTGAACAAAACACCTGCAAGCAAACAAGTCTGCAGACTTGTTCTAATGGGAGCAGTATGTAGACAATTGCTCTTTTCCTCCCTATTTTACTTATTTAAGGCCACCTTACTGACATTGATACAGAAACTCCCATAGAAACTCCAGTTCTGAGCAGAGGCAAACTACTGGTTGTTAATCTTACTTTCCTCCGTATTTTCCCACTTCTTTTAGATATCCTGCGAACCATCTCATTAAAAAACAAAATTAAACCAGATTGATTTATGTAAATTAGTGCAGTTTCTGAGTACTTTTTCTTCTGAGAACAGAATCCAACAGCATGGCTGGCTTTTGTGCCAATTGTATTTACATTATTTACATTTTCACTATGGCTGCTGATTATTATACAGATCACTTATTAAATTACTAAAACTTTTAGAGGTGACAAAACACACCAGTGCAATTACAACGACCAGCAGAAATCTTTCAAATTCCATGTCTATATCATAATGGAAATAAAGAAGACTCTACCTGAAGCTAAGCTCTGGACACATTTCCTAAAGCTGTCATTCCTGCCTCTAGACCGAGATTCATCCTAAACTGCCCATCTACCCATTCCATGGTTTTCTGTAACTTTCATGTCACCAGTATTAACAGTATTAAACCTTTGTCCTCAAATCTACCTCGCAGCTCTTGACAGTGCTGAGAATCCCCTCTTTTTCAGGCTTCATGTACCTTACCCAGACTTAACATGCTCCTCCACCCTACCAGAAGGGCCGTGATGGCAAGCCTTTCCTCGAGCCCTTATAAAAGCTTTCTTGGATCCTTTTCTTAGATTCTCTCTAGTGCAAATCCTATAACTGAACTGATTTCTCTCCCTCCCCTTTCTTCAATTTTTCTATCAACTTCCTTGCTAAACATTTTGGCTTCTCTGACTTCTCCCAAACTCCACACCCTGAACCCGAGAAGCTTTCTGCACTGCTGAATTACTACAAAGCATCCGAAAAGTTGTGCTGGATACCTACCTAGCTGTACAGCGATGGGGTGGCTACTCCTGTAAAAAGGCATCTGCCAAGTCAAAGAGGAATACTCCCTTTTCTCCAGAAAGTTCTTGGAAATGTTGCTGCCTTTGTCCTGAGTAATGGTACTTCGCTTCCTGCAACTGGCTAGCTTGGGACAACAAACCTTGGGAAATATCATATAGCAAACATCATGTAGCTGCATCTTCCTGCAGCAGTAATGATTACGGTTTTTTTCCCAGTCTATTAGAACTACTGATTATATTTAACTCTTTTTTTTTTTTTCCCCCCAGCTGAAAGTGACAGGCAGGAAAAGTATCTTGATAAAAAATCAGCATAATCAAAACAAATTAATCTGGACAGCACTTTTTCCAAGTGAGTTGCCAGCACATTAGCAAAAATAGAAAAAAGAGGATCGCAGTCACAAGCCACCAGCCTGTATTGGAAGTGGTTAGAAATAACTGTCCTCCTATCCCATTTTGCAAAGAAATCCACATCAAATGCTTTCTCATGCACTGAGAAAACAGTAATACCAGAACTGAAGTATATGCTTCCTTTCTGTTTCTAAAACTCTCTGACACACTCTGCAGGTCACAAGGCATCATGTCATCATGTTACATTTCAGTGGAACAAGGGAAAGCATATCAGGACCTAAGGGAAGGGAAAATAGACTGTAAAGCCTCTTCGAGAGGGGAACAGAAAATAATAATTAAAAAAAAAAGTAAAATGCAAAAAACTTCAACAGGTACTATTCAAGAATTTGTTCTTCAAAGACCAAACAACTCACTTGCACAGGAATTTAAAGAGTTTTAAAAGTTTACTCAAATATGTTATTTTACTGCTAGATTAGAATAATGGCTTTCTTTTCCATGACCATGTCTGTGCCCTTGCCTTGGAGAAGCACTAGGATGGTGAGTGAGCCAGAGGCATAGTGGGGGAATCAGTGTGGTACAGGCGCAAAAGTACTCAGTGGAGTACAAGAAGGTTTGCAAGAGGGAAGAGGAGCAGGAATGAGATTCTCCAACTGCAAAGTGCACTGACCATGTCCCAGTGGCTCCTGTGAAAATGCTAACAGCCAGCCACTGCAACCCATGATCCTTGCAACTACACGTGCATTGGTCTGCACAGAAAGCAAGTCCTTTTATCCCACCAGAGCTTCCTAGTGCTCCTCCACCTCTTTAGCTGGCTGTACAGTATCAGAAATTGGATAAAGAGTCTCTTGTTTTGGCAAGTATGCCACTGGTGTCCACTCCCCCATGATCAAACCGGCTGGAAAAGGAGGAAACTCAAAGATGTACAGCACAACATTGTACACATGATTTAAAGGTTTGAGTAATGGGTAGAGTGAGCAGAGACAGTGAATCAAACACCAACACGTCTTGAAGCTTACATTGGAAAAGAGAAAACAGATAGTGAATTTAACCCTGTGTGGGGGGAGAGGGGAAGTGAACCTCATGAAACAGCCACAACATTCAAATTAATTTTAAACATTTCTGTGATATCCACACAGCCTAGAATAACTTCTCCATGTAATTTCCAATGTTAGTTAGCACACCGTAGGTGCTGCTAGAGTAAATATGTACTCTCACATGTAGCGGTGAATTTTAAGACTACAGGCTATACCTCTGAACCTGCCACTGCTTCTTTCTTCAGATGAGCTCTCAACCATGACAACTGGCTCCTTGTACTATCTATAAATGTTCTCTTCATATAAATTATGTCTGTTCTACATCTCAACAGGAGCAACTTCCCAGGAATAGGGAACAAAGTAGTTAAAATATTTTCAACTTCTTTAGTAGTAATGGGAAAAAAAAAAAAAATTCCAAGGGTATATTTTGCATTTCTAGCTTACCCAGTCCCTGAAAAGTAAGCTCTGCTATAAGTAGCAGAGCTGCTTAAAACTTAAGAGCAAGTTTTACAGACCTAGGTGGTACCTACTGATTCACCATTACTGATTTGCATTTCATAAGTACAAATTTCAAATGTTAATAACCAATTATAAAAGCAATTTATGAACATTTATTTTGGCATAACATTTTCTAGCTATGAGAATTGCTCTTCCCATCGAAAATATCTTGATGAGACCTGCTAAACAGTGTCTTCCCCCAATGATTTCTGTCAAGATACCAGATAGAAAAAATGGTATGAAAAAGGCAGGTACAAGGTACCCTTATGCTACAGGATTCCTTGTTAAAAACTCTTTCCATACAAATACTTCTCTCAGAAATGAAACCTTGGCATGATGTATCATTTACAATTTCAGAGATTAGTTTATTGTGGGAGAATCTTGAAGGCTGGTTAAAAAAATAAGATTGATATAATGGAAAGTTTGATTCAAGCTTAAATATTAGGATAGCTACTGCTGCATTATACAATCAAGATGGATGACTAGATAAAGAAGTACTGAAAAAAATGCAAAAGGGCTTTATAAGAAGCCAGCCAAACATTAATGTTGAAATAATGAAATCTAAATCCTGCTGAATTACTTGAAAGAATAGAAAACTTATTATGGAAACAAGATAAATCTAAATAATAAAGATATATTAAAATGCAGTAAAGCTGTCTTGTTTTAATTCTTTTTTCAACACTGACAGTTTTATGATGTATATGTAATCAAAATAAGTTTGGGGTTTTTTTTAAATATTGGGTTACTTTATTTGAAACAACAGATCACATACAAATCTTTTCATAATATTTCTTCTTCCCTCCAAGTCCATCATGTCTACATTTTGTGAATATATATGCAACAAAAATGTTACTCTTTCAAAATGAAAGAAATAAGCTTTCAGCAATCAAATTGTATAACAACTGAAGTAAATACTTTCATAGAAGCTTTTCAGGATATTGTATTTATTCTATATTATGCAGCTAGCCTAATTAGACTAATTAGTTAAGCTGACAATCATTTAAGTAGGGATGAGCTAAACAACTTGGTGATTATATTCTTTAATAAACACGCCTTTTTGTTTGTTTTTTTTTGTTTGTTTGGTTTGGTTTTGTTTCAGCTAGCTTTCAGTATTAACTTCTGATGCTAAACTCCTCCAGAGAAATCTTTACAAAAGTAAGCAAGCAGCTGGTAGCTAAAAGCTACCTTCTACTAAGCAATTATTTACACCAAACAGCTAGGAAATATAATGTAAACAGTATTTCAAGCATCTAAGTTCCTACATAGAATTACACACAACACCCCAATTAATTTTTAACAAGAAAAACTATCAGCATGCATCCACAGAGTTTTTTAATCATTATCTTATGCAGCAATAATGTTGACAAGGCAGAGCACAACCCTCTTTGGAAGCACTTTCCCAATCTTTAGTCATGCTGTCCAATGTCAAATCTCATGGATGCTGAGGAAATTTCATGCTTACCTGGCTATGCTGGGTTCACGAACACCATAGTTCCACCCTTTACTATCCACAAAGCACTTTGCAAACTTTATTGTGTCTTTAAATGCACTGACCTCTAGGCATGGAAAAATCACAACTATAATATTTCTTGACTATAGTTTATTTGTACTAAATTTTCAAGTTTGGTGGGGGAAATAAAAACAAAATTAAGGAGCAATGTCTTCTTTTGACTATTTAATAGTCAAGCAAAGAAACGGGTGTGTGATTTAACAGTGCTACAGTTACATAAGCATACATTTGAACACATATCCAATTCAAAAACCTCACCCTCTGGGAATCTGTGCCCTAGTTTTCCTGGTAGCCTACAGCACATGCCAAATTTGAAATGGAAATATTTCCCTAATCAGCTAAATCTGGGTCAAAATGTTAGCTCAGCTTAGGTCCAAGTCATTGCCACTCATGATCTCTAGAATGGCCATAATGAATACTTGTGCGGCATGAGTGACTCCAGACATTAACAGTGGAGCATGGTCTCCTAACAAGTACCACAAAGCGAAAAATATATACACACTTACGCCTTCCTTTGATACTCGTGGATCTGACTGCTCACCTTAGTAAAGTAAGCAGCAGAACAGAAACACTGCACTTGTCTCCATTGCCTTTGCACCCTCTCAAAGGCTGCACAATAGTTTCTGTTCCATAAAAAGACACTTTGTAATCACAATTATTCTTGGGATGCAGCTAATTTTCACAGTAGCAGCTTTTGCATTGTAGCCATAGCAAATTAAGGGCACTCATTTCTAGGCAGTGAACTAAGCTACCTTGCCTAAAATACATAATATACATAACATTTCCATATAAAAGCCCACTAGCAAGGACGGGGCAGACACACAATACTTAACAGGAATTGCTCAACTGTGCTGAAGAGGAGGCTGGAGACAACAGCTAAACTCAGGGCTAAGCAAGTCGGTCTCTCACTGACACGTACCGAGCCCCTCACCATCTCTAGTCAGCAGCTACTGATATTTTGCAAACTAAGATAGCACAGACTCTATTAGCTGTTCCTGTTCACTTATATTGTATTAAAAAAAAATGATATAAAAATAGAACATTACACAGGAAAGCAAGGTCTTCACTCTGCAAACTGCTAAAAAAAGGTAGTGATTTATTAATTACAGAGAAAAATTGTGCTCATGCAATTATTGTCTTCAGTGACTTACGCAGGCAGATCAAGAGGAGAAAACTAAAGCCAAGTCTTAAAGCTAGCTGACCCTCTGACTTTACTAGACTTATACCAATTTACACCAGCAGGATGACTAGCTCTTCATTATGACACTTCCATTCTTTTGAGTCACTAATGCACAATTTCAGCATTAATTTCAGACTATTTTTCTAGTCTGTGGAAAAAAGCTACGTACATTTGATGTGTATGAATACATGCACATACATGTATTAATTGTACTATAGATAAAGACATGTTACAGAAACTTAATTTAAGTTGAAATGTGTTCAAAATCACCTTCCCTTACTTTGCAAATGGTCCCCATTTTGATGTAATTGGCCCATTATTCAACAGAAAGCAGACTGAGTACAGTAAAACTGCATTACTTGATTGTCTTGGACTGCATCATTACATAGTCTGGAAGTAAGATACCATAGCCTATAGAAGGCTATGCCCTTCACCTAAACCTGACGTTTTTGCACATTATATATATTTTGCTGAAAACTGACTTTTGTGGGGGGATATCTTATATACCTGAAGCAATCCCCCAGAAGTTCCTGTACTCTGCCTAACCTGGTGCTGAGAGCACGCAAGCAGCTTTTCCTAGCTACAGAGAGTACTGTTTCAGGGGTTAATCATTGGGGATTGTTTAAACAGAGGGACATCTGGCACACCTCCCCACAGAGAGCAAACAAATAATTTCTAATCTCCCTCTACTGTATCAGGGTCTGGGTTTCATCCAGTGCTAATTTGCAATTTTACTGTGCATTCCATCATTTCCACAATACTGTGTAGTAATAATACACAGCTTTACATTTATTCCAGAGGAGAAGGAAAAAAAACAAAACCAGAACTGTAACCAAAAGAGCTTTAAACTGCCAAAAGACAAAAGAAAGTTTATTTTTCTAAAGAACACTCATCTAGTACTGCTGGTATTGTTTTTCAGAATATATTTGTGATATTTGGCAGACCTACTGAATTGTGCAAAACCAAGAGTTTGAATAATAAACAGAGCAAAATGTGACAATACAAAATGCATGTAGTTTGAGATAATAGAAAGGGTGAAATGAAAAATGATAGTCTTAGAAGTACCAGTTCTATAAAAACTTCAAACCATCAATTTTATGTAGCAAAATGAACAAAGCAACTCTACAAGCAAGGCATTTACTTACTTCTTAGTGTACTAAATGCAGAAGAAATGGAATTAAGCAGAAACATTGTTTTTGCACTGCAAATGTAAAAGCTTGAAGTTTTGCATGTGAAATGACTTTAAGCCTTCCCCTCCCCCCTTACTTATTTTTCAATTGTTCTACTCTCACTTTTCATCTGCATATTTTAATGTAAGTGAGAAAGAGGATCATAGGTCTTCCACCAAGGGGCCTTCGTAGTGGTGATGCACAGGTGGAACTTTGACTAGGATAAAATCTGTTACATTTTATTTGAAACATGAAGTGGCATAAAGAAAAAAAAGATCCTCTGAGAAGTATATCACATGGCATCTGTGTCAAGCCGGGTAAGAAATATGGCTATATTACCCAGCTGTGCTACGCAGAGTATCATAAAACAATTTGAGACTCTATCTTTCAGTTTCATCTGTTAGCATATGTCCTGTTTTTCAGGGAATAACCTAATACAATACAAGTAATTTAGAGGTAATTAACTGTAAAAGCCTTTGGATGGATTATCACTTCAACAAAGAAATCAAGTCATTATCTATATTCAGATATATTCAGGGACTCTTTCATCATAGAGCAATATTACTGCTATGCATCTTGGGAGGTACACTGCATTTTAAAACCTCTCTGTATATTTCAGCCTTAGGACAGTAATCTAAGCTTTATAATTATATCCAAATTATCATTTGAAGTTGTTTTTACAGACTGACAATGTTTTGGGGGAAAAAAAATATTGAGTGTGTGTGTCTGTCTAGGATTTTGAGATGTTGCTGTTCTTTAACTGGAGAAGGAGGCCGAGGGCCTCCACTGAGTCACTAAGCCATGGCAATGCCATCAATCAGTAAAGAAAACTCCCCAGCCTTTCTGAAATTTATATATTTTTGCTCCCAAACCAAACAGGAATCAGCCTGGACAGTTTAGATATGGAAGACTGAAACCCTAAACTCAGGTGTGTGCACATCTTCTCATGCCCATTTTGTTAGTATTAAGAAGAAGAAGAAATGATGATCATGATAAATATCACAATAGCTGAAAAGTTTATGTCTAGCGAAAAGTTCTGTTATAGCCCATAATATTCAGTAAATCCTAATACTTTTCAGGAGAAAGTGTAACTGGCCTTTTTATCTCCACTCTAACAGCTGCAACAACATAAAAGTAAAGTGATCCAGGCACAGCCCTACCTTCACCTCGAAGAGGCCTAAACGTTAAGAGTTAGTTATGCAAATATTACTGTGCACAATTCAAGCCATTACTCATACTTTAGACTAAGGAGACTGAACAAAAGGTATAATAATGTGATACTACAATTCCAAAGCGGAAAAGATAAATGACATTTACTCAGCAACACCACAGCTTCTGTATATTTAATGATACACATTAGAGAACCTGCCAACATCTGCCAAGGAAGTGATATATTAAAGAGAAAACTGGTCAAGTTAATAATACTAAGGGTTTGTAATTTAACCTCTGAAACGTCACTGTTACTGGAAGGCATTTATATACAAATAAATACATACACACATATATCCAGATGAGCCCATACATAATGCTAGGCCACACTAGCGCTTGTCAGGGCAGTTAAAATATACACTATCATTTCTGTGTAATAGTCTACAAGAAGAAACAATTTACACCAGAACATTTACATTTCTATGGATTTACATATGCAGCTTATTCACACATTATAAACACAGGGATGTTTGCAGATAATGTTTTCTGTCTATGTAAGTGTACCTCACATTATTTTTACATGTATGTGTACCTATATACATACTCTAGACTACAAATATATATATGTAGGTACTATAAATAAAAATATGTACATACAAAGACAGTGTGTGTTTATGTTTTATTGCTAATTTGATGTGGGACAGATTTCAGATAGTGTAAACCATTTACTTCTCACAAAAAAATTCCATCCTGAAATGTTGGCATACTTAAATGAGTGACAGTTTATCTTCAAATTTTATCTTCAAACTGTTATTAATATGGTTTCTATATATGTATAAGCTAATTATACATCATTATGACCTAAAAGCTTTTGAGAAGAACCATTTCAGTTCAGTTTCTGTAACTAGTAGTATCTTGGTTAATAAGTTTCAGTAATGTGGGGTCACTTTATTCTGAATTGGAGCAGTCGGTGGAAGGAAAAGTCAGTCTGTGGCACAGAGACGTTTCATTCATCCTGCCTTGCAGATGTAAAGCCTCAGCCATTTCAGCCGCACTTCAAATTGTCTTATGTATCAGATACATACATATTTAAACACTTTACACTACTGAAAGCCATATTAACATTTATATTGACTTTTAAAAATATCTATATAGACTCAGGAGCAACAAATGTTAATTAACTACATTTCTAAGGCTATGCAACCTCATCTTGAAAAACAAAGCTTCCATTTCCTGAGGTTTCCTAAGCACCATCAAAGAATATGAAATTATATGTCTGTATTTTCTCTGACAGAACCAGTCTACCAGCCAAGTTGCAGCAGGCATAAGTTTCATCCATTTAACAGGTGGTCTTTACAGTTTCCAATAGAGATGCAAAAGCCCTGGAAAAGGTAGAGTTAAATGGCATAATAATTACAGGCAGGATTTTCTCTTCTAGGATGATGCAGATTTTTATCGCCTGGAGAAGATCCATACACATGATAGACAGCAACGTCAGACTGGGTGCCACACGCTGGTCATCAAGTTTGGCATTTCTTTTGCAATAAATGTTACATATACTGGAAAAGACCAGCTCACAGTCTCTACATGTGGTTTATGGTTTTACCGTATAGATTGAGATCTAAATATAAATGCACCACTGCAAATTTTTTTTTTAATAGAAATCTTTTTATGTTTAGACAATTTGGATTTTGAGTGAATTACATTTGGAAGCATGGTAAATTTATTCTGAAATCTTTGTATGCATAATGACCTTTCAGGTGCTAATGAGCTAATAGAAATAGAAATAGTTATTTCTATTAGCTTATAGTTGTAATAATCAAAACAAATGGGCACTTGCTCTGAAACTGTAAATTTGTTTATTCATACTTTCCAAGGATTCACAGAAATTTAAATTTGCTGAAAACAATTCACAGTTCTGATTGGTAACTGAACAAATACCTTGCTAATTTGTTCATTCAAGATGGGTTCAGTGTCCTCTAGAGGATTTTTGAAAACTGTAGAGTAAGTGCTTAGAATTTTATTTTACTTATTTAATTTTTTAATACTGCCTTTTGAATAGCAGTAGTTTTGGGTTAAACCAAGATGAAAATTTGGGCAGGTATTTCCACAAGAGATACACCTTACTGCCACTGCCTTCCATTGCTGTGTCCAGGTCTGCATGCAGCAGTCGTTACCATGTACTTTCAGCATGCTGCATACTCTGCGAGTGCCCAGTTAGGAAACCAGATAAGCAAACCAGAGCCTAAAGTGTAAGAACAGGATGTGTCTTGCTGATCATCTTGCATTTCAAAGGCCAAGAGCTCTTGCTTCCAAAAAGCAGGAAGCATTAGACCCTAACACCACCAACTTGAGAAAGACAAAAACAAGGGAAATTCACTCAGTTTTAAGCCTCTATGCAAGAATACTAGCATAGGAGCTTAGTTAAAATTAAATTTTGGACTACAGAATACTGATTTTACCTAACCACAGTTTTTCATTAGCACCATATTTACAGGTGTCATTTTTATCATGAAATTATATAAAATAATGCCTGACTAGCACTCCTTAGATCTTAACAATACCAAAGAAAAGCACTTGAAAATAGAAACATTTGTTGCCACTGGCTGGTACATGCAAACTTATTTTTAATTATTCCAATATAATTAAATACAAGTTTTATTTTAATAACAGCTTCTTTTTTCTACCATCTACAAATAAACAAGAATACCCAAAACTCCAAAATGCTTACAAAGTTTTCAGAAGACAGACTTCTTTTCAAGTGAATGCTTCATCCTTTAAAGACTGTCCATAGTTACTAGCCTAACATCACAGCAATACTTTTCATACTCTGTGAGATCTTAGCACTACAGCACAGAATGTAACAGAAGGGGAAAAAAAAAGGGAAGATGCATGTTCATGTAGGAGCAGATTTTCTGGGGTGGCAGCTACGTAAAGTAACAGGAGTGGAGGCAAAAGCGAAGCTAATGCACTTAGCTGAACTGCCCAGGTGAAATACAAGCAGTCACAAAAATGCTTGCAAATAAGAATTTGGTTTGTTTACAATATAGACGATATTTTGGTAGAGAGATGTACTTTTGTCCTGTGCATCCAGACCTTCAACTTATAAAATGGTGTAAGCTTTACTGAATGAAATGGGGTAGTGTCATGTTATATTGCAGAAATATCTGCCTGTTATATTTTTAGGTACCTATAAAGTTCATTGTTGCTAAAGAACAGAATAATGATGGTATATAAAAGCAATACTGGTTTACAGAGCAACATTAAGATGAACTTTATATAATCATTGAGCCTTATGGTGTCATATACAGCATGTAAATATAATATGCTTATAGCTGGAGAGATTCATATTTTTAAAGAAATGGTCACTCAAATTGTTTTAAAGTTTTGGAACTGAAGCATTTCCTTTTTTATTTCCAAAAGATAGGGTGTTTCAAATTTGCCATTTTTAACATCAAATTTAAAAAATTTTGTCAAGAAACAGAAAATTAATTTCATATTAAAAAAGGAAATACTTGCAATGCTTTTTATTAAACTTTAACTTCAGTACTTGCTATAAAAATAGTTTTATAGTGTGATTCTTTTCAGTGTTAAAAAGCAAATCCTTTACTTTGTGAATTTCTCATCTTTCATTAGAACTGAATGATACCATTACCTCTGTGACCTCCTTCCCTCAGTCATCTTTTTGATGCTTACATCAGTAAGCATCGGTATTAGAGATTTCCAAAGTAAGGCCATAATATTGATTCACAGATCTAATAATATTTTCTATATTTGTCCTTACCCTCTTCTCTTCTGGAATAGGGTAGGGAGAGATTCATACTCTATTTCAGACCTTTCTCCTCTGTGTCTGTGTTCCAAGTCCTTGCACAGTTAGCAGAAAGAGCTAAGCTCCAAGTTTATGTGATGGGGCTAGAGGGCACAGGGATGTTAATGAGATTCAGGATTATCATAGGAAAAGCAGGCAAACAAGTGTATTTTTCCTAACACTCTGAATGACAAGCATAAAGTTAATGGCAATACAAAATCTTAAATCTGATAGATAAAACAATTAGCTCAAGAAATATTACTTGCTTCCTGGCCTTCAAAAATGACTCTGCAAATCATCAGAAGGTGTTTGTACTATAAATATTCTAAATACAGTTTAATTTTAAGCTAAAGGCTTGGAAGTCCACAAAAGTGCCAGAAAGGCACTTTTATGACCTTCTATTATTTCCTTTACTGCCCTTTCCAGATTTGCACATGCAAACGGTAACATCTTCATCATAACTATCTTCTGATAGTTGTTTTCTGCACAGGGGGATCATTTTTGGGTGAGCAGTTAGGTCTTATTGTTCCCTGCTTCTTGAAAGCAAGAGTAAGAAGTGAGATTGTAGAAGATTCATGAAGATCAGTGTGATGTATGCTTGCATCTCCCAGCTTTGCCGCTGTCTATGGCCCTGTGTTAGTTACCTATTTACCTCCACAGAGTAACAGGACATCCACAGAGTATCCGACATGCCAAGATATGATAATGGCATGAATCCCATGCATCCTAACAGCAGCAGTAGGTTGTGAGAAGAACATAAAATTCATTTATTAATAAACTACTGAAACTGCTTTTGTGAGAGGCAAAAAGCTGCTCATCAAATCTACTAATGCCAGACAAGAACAATTTTCTCATTTCTAGGTTCTGAAAAATGCCTTCTAGAACCACGGGGAAGGTACATCACACAGACAGCAGATACATCAACTACATCTGCCTATTTCTGGGAGATTCCTAGTGTGCAGAGAATATGCAAATAAGCAGCAAAGACTAACCACTACAAAGGTATCAAACCGGCCTGAACAAGCCAAAAAAAGTTGAATGCTCACTCCAGCACCATACTTTGAAAGGGTACGATTGCTGGGGAGACCAAATGGTCTTACAGTAGCCTTAAGAAAATACTTTAAAATGCCTTTCCTAAGGGAAACTTAACATTCTGGATTCTGATAAAAACCATGTCACAGAAACAATTATAAACAGGCTAACAAACTAGCTATTTTTTCCAGGAAACATACTCTGCCTGAAGCTTATTCTGATATGAAACTTTCTCTGATATAATCCCAGCTGCAACCATGAATTATACTTCTTATTTTAAACTAAGAAGGAAGATCGATTATGCACTTTTCCCTCCAAGCTTGATACAGCTGTAAAGATTTTAAATGTCTCTTCATCTAAAATTCTCGCTCTGTAAAGGGCTGAACTACCCCTATTCTAACAGACAATGTGTTTTCCAGACTGAATGTGCTTAACTATTGCTTGACATGCTTTTTTGATTTTCTGTGGCACATCTCTATGGACTGAAATGGGATTTAGATTGCTTAATCAATAACAGGTTATAAAAGCACATCATTAGGAATGGAGCTTACTTGAAGGGAGGAGGCCATCAAAAGCTACTAGTGCAATAGCATGGTCAGCAGCTCACACTCTTGGTGCCAAGACGGGTGTCAACTCAAATAATAAATTACTTCAAGGGAGAGACAAAGATAGCAAGCACAGTAACTGGCTATATATCACGCTCGATTACTATATATTTGCATTTCATGAATTCTGGGCTTTTTATCATTATTAGAAAAAAAACAAGAGAAGGGAGACCTGCTGAGAAATATGAAGCTGTATTTCACAAGTTGTAATGTGAGAGAAAGCAGCAAAGACCTTCATTTCCAAAACAGAACTCAAACCTTAAGAGGGGAATTATTAATCTATACAGCATGCGTCTTTTACCATTTGTGATACATCTTGTTAGCAGATTTCATGAAGAGCGAGGAATGACTATTAAAGCTGGGAAAATGCCTTCATTTTCCAGTTGAAATTTGGAGGCTGTTGAGCAAATATCTGAGACCACCTACTCTGACATAGCCTATAAAAATACTTCCACATAAATAAATACCATATTTTATAAGACAAAGCATGACCTAGCTCTTTAGGACACTGTAGCATTAGCAGCAGTGTAATGGAAGCCATAGAAAGTAGATTAACTCTCCTACAGTTTTCCATAGTGAGATTTTACACTATCATGACACTGCAAGTCTTCCAGGGAAGGAAAGTGTATTTTTGCATGGCACTAAAAACATTTTGGGTGCCACCATAAAAATACCAGTAGCAAAGACTTTTGGACTCAATCCAAGCGACAGGTTGAACTATCTTCTGGAAGAGAGGAAACCCAGGCTTCAAAAGCTTAAGATTTGCTCGGATAGTGACAACATTAATAGGACGTGAACTTTCCTTCTGAAAACAGTTTGTAACTGTTTCAAAAATAAGCATCTCGGCTTCATCTCAGCATTCATCTGTCAAAGGTGGATAACATTAAGAGAAATGCACACTTGTATTCTATTATCTTTTAATTACATTCACAATTTTTACTGTCAGAAGGCACCATATACATGAGGCTTTTAGTCTCTCCTAGAGCGGGACAGCTTGCTATGCATTTGACAGCTGCAGCGGAATGTTACTGCTCCACCTTTTCTCCCCTTCCTTTCCCTTTCATAGGTAAACAAAGAATTAGGGGAAAAAAAGTAATTTTAGACATAGTACCTCAATTGACCACTTGCAGAACACAGGACTAAACAATTTCACATAGAAAAGGACTGGACAATTTGCATCCTGACAAGGCTTCCATTACTGTTACGATTTGCTTCTACTGCTTTCACAAGCCTGTTTATACCTGATGAATTTCCACCTGATTTCCTATTTTTAAAGCAATTCCCCAGTTAGATTTGTTGCAAAAATCTTCCACTGTTCTTTGTTTATGATGTCTGTCTTATTTACTTACAAGGTCTTCCATGTAAGTATTTTACTAATGCACAACAATACTAAACTTTAATAGGACTGCCTAAACTCATTTCTTCAGGATAAACTGCATCAGCGCAAGGCAGTTTTACAGGTAAAAGAAAATATTATGGCATGTCTTAATGACATGCAGCACACTGCTTTGATCTCTTAAAAAGGCATTTCAGTATAATGACTCCTATAACATAAAACATGTTTGCTAAAAGTAGTACCAAAAATTTGAAAGGATCAGTTACTAAGTGATCTTCATCGTTTAAAGTGACTGTTTCTACCCACTTTTGGTTAGAAATATAAATATATGTAAAAGCCCTTCTGTCCTATTCTGGACAGAACCTGAGAATTTCTTTGAATATGCATTCACCTCCTTAACTAAGGCATCCATTAAGGTAATGAAAATACATATTTGGGGCTTGGGAAAACCACAAGTTTTATATATGAAATGAAGATTAAAAAAAACCACAAAAAAGTCCTAAAAATAACTGAAAAGTTCCTAAATCATAATTCTACCACTTCTCAGAGGAAGTCACTTGGATTTAAAGTTATCTGTAATATAAACTGATAACTTAAATTGCCTTAGTATTGGCTTATTCTCTTAAGTAATTACAGCAAACTGAAGCACCTTTTAGTGTTTCTCAAACAGGAAAATAGTTTGTAGACTCAGAATTTCTGTTCATCTTTAGTACAAAGTAAAACAGACTTGAATTAGAAGTAATTCCTGAATATATGATTACTTTTATGTACGTTTTATGTATAATGTGTTCTATCATCCTTCCTCAAAACACATACAGCTAAAAAATACATTAGAAGGGTATTAAGAGATAAGGCTACCCCTGGCTAGCCTACATTTTGATACCAATAGAAGTAGATTTATGAGCGCTGTAGAATATGCAGAATATTCACTATCTTTTTGGTGTACATACACACACTCTTCAGAACCAATCCTTTAGGCTGGAAACCAATATATAGGATTCTACAACCACAGCATAAAGAGAATAATGAGGGTTTCAAAAGGGTCTTTTTCAACAGAGCTTTATGTATTCACTTTATATAACTGAGAAAAAGAAAATTCTATCTTAGCAGAACATAGTGTTTAGATTCAAGTCTTTTACTTCATTTAAGTCATTTATTATATTACTCTGCCTCATGAATTACTCAATATTTGTTTGGGAATGGCACTGGATTTTCAAGTCATCTAACTTTTGAAACTTCACAATAATTTCCTTTTAAAATAAGTAGTAGAAAAATAGTCTGATCATCCTCAGGAGAAAGGCAGAGGGGGGAGAAGAAAGGATGTAATTGAGGTTATAAGTGAAGCTGGCTGCTACCCAAGAATTCTACCAGCTGAACCAATGAATTAATTGTTGGCCTGAATTCTCATTATATATTGCTGCAAAATTATACTGCCCAATTAGGTTGGTAATCTAATATTCTAACTACACCTTAGATTTTTTTTGCACAGTACCCAGCAGTGAATTCCAAGAACTAATTACATAGTCAATTTGAATCCTTGTTCATAGTTTTAATAATTTTTAATGCAAGTTTTTGTTATTTTGGTGCTGTTTTAACTAAAAATCCCTTTGAATTCCTCCCTCCCTCCCTTCCAATTTGAAGAAACATGGTAGGAGGATGGCATACGAGCAACATAAACATATCTTGACACAGGCTATGAATGATTCATTAATTCTTGGTCAATAATTCAAAATGATGTTTCCAAGCTAATAGTCACAAATTTTCAGATTTTATTGGAAAAACACTCAAATTAGAGATGTGCCCAATTGTCTTAGATGCACAACAAGCAATCTAATACACTTCTGTAAACAATCACTGAAACCTTCTCAGATTGCATTTGCTTTAGTAATAGCCCATCAGCACACCCTTCCACCCCTCATATAGGTGCCTGTTAAATAATGGTTTAGTTCAGCATCTGGGCAGCAGTTAGATGCAACGCATTAGTCTGCTAGGGCCAACATGGTTACAAATGTGTTTCCAAATGCTCGCTGACAACATGGCAAATGTCTTAAGTCTGTTAGCTGCCTTTATCACAGAACACGAAGGTTCTTAACGTCAGTGAGAATATAAGGTAAATGAAAACTGTCAATTCAAAATGACTTTTCCTTTTATAAATTAAACTCTGCATGAACAAATGGATTGGTACTTGCTTTCTTCCACACTTGGTCAACAGCTATACTTCTCAGTTCTGGGCTGGGGTCATGCTAAAAAGGAATAGCAGAAGGGAAGAAAAAAAGGAAGGGTAGGAAAAAAAAATCCAAGGTATTTTCTCCTTTCGCCTTGCTGCAACAGACCAGTCCTCTAAATACATTGCAAGTAACCCTTTGCCTGCTAAGGTGCCTGCTGTGCATTGTTCATATTAGAGGACAACATGTACCAGAATAAAACCCGAGATGAATACACATTTTAACCTAAAAATCTAAAAGATGACCACGTTAGAAAATCCAGAGAATAAAGAAAAACCACATACTGTAGATATAAGAGTCCGGGCTAGTTGAAATCTTGATTTTGGCGGGTATGAGATCTGATCAGGCTCCAGTCACAACCTCTAGATATTGTGTGACAGACTAGCTCAGAAAACCCAAGGCACATCAGCAGGTTTTGTGTAGTAGCAGCTTAAACTCAGACAGTACGAGCAGGGAGCAGTAGGCAAAAGGGTTTGCTCAGTAAATTTTTACTGTAGTTACCACAGCCCTCAAAAAACCTGATCCCTAAAACTAAATTTTAACCTTTACAAGAATAGAACAGGTCTTCTAGGGAGCTGCTTTAATAGCCAAATGAAAACTGAAGTTGCTTCTTTTTTCCAAGACTGACTGATATTTTGCTCATGCTAATGTCATAGTGTTCAGAATTAAAACAAGGTGTCTTTCGTTAGGACATGTATATAGCAAGGGGGAAGGAACACAATTTGCTCCAAAATGAAATAGGTCAGACAGATATGTACAGAGGTGACACTTCAAGCAGATAGTGATGACTGTGAATGTGAGTAGCTGCTTATACAGAGGGAAGGTTGGCAATTTTAGAAACAACATAAAGCCAAAGACGTGCTTTACTTATTTACCAGGTCCAAACTGACAAGCCCAGAAATGAAGCAGGTTTGTCTTCTGATGCACATTCTGCATAGAAATGCAGAATTCTGCCACAGCCTCTGGTACTATTTCAGCTTGTCTCTTGGCTAGTTTAAACTGCACTCTATTGCTTAAAAAGAAAGAAGAAACCGAATGCTTGGCATAAATACCAAAGGCTAACTGAAATAATGAGCATTTATAGTGGTCTACATTAGCGATGCCCTACCTAGACATTAGCAAGGGGAAATATTTCCCTTTGGTGCACTTGGAACTCTCAAGACAGACTGTGACTCCCAATCCCCCTTTACAATTTTCCTGCCATCAATGGCTTTCCAGTCATTCTGTGAAGACAGTAAACTTTCACAGACCTCCTAATAATTGAACAACACACTAAAAGGAAATAAAATAAATAGCTTCACAGAACTTGCTCTCTGCTTTGGTTAAGTAACACAAAAAGTATACTCCACTCCCTAATATAAGCATAAAAGTGGTGGCATATATGAGACCATTGACACAAATGTGTTTTTATCACCCTACTGATCAATGTATACTGAGCAAACATAATGAATTCTGAAAGAATTTAACTGGGAAGAGATACTAAACAGCACGTGTAAGGGTAACAGGATCTGCTTTACAGTGTTTTCTACATAGTTAAATAGATTCCAGTCCTGCTGTTTCCCAAGTAGGAAAAGCATAGTGCCCAAGATTACACATAACAACTATTTCTTGTTAAATAATCTCTGTGGTTTTGTACACAGTGTTCTCTTAGAGGTTCACATATTTCAGTTATAAAAGCAGCTATCCCTGGAAGCTTTTATCAGCAACTCTATTGTCTGTTGATGGTGGTTGGTTTTTGGTTTTGGGGTTTTGTGGGTTTTTTTTAAGGGAAGAAAGCAGTTTCATATCCAAGCCATCAATACAAATCACTCAGTGCTTTACTTGAAGCTCATTCCCACTCAAGCTAGTTTGAAATGAACTAGCATGGGTACCTGAGCAGTGTCATCAGCCCCACACAGGCTACCCAAGCCCATTCAAGTGCCTGTATATTCAGACAATGCCGTGTAGATATGCCCTAAAATGTGAAATGATACCTTGTAGTCCCCAAGCAACACCCAGAAATAGTCAAACACACAGATTTACTGTATCAGATCCTGTATACTTATTTTGAATAGAAAACCAAAGATGCATAGATAATAAAAAGCAGTTCCCTAACTTGCTTCATGTGCTCTCTGGTATCACCAAAGGCAGATCCTAGATGCAACTTTCCCTGGAGCCACCTGCAGCTCTGCCTTCAGCCCTGTCACTGAAAGTAAGGCACAGTTTAATGACCCTGCTCACTTCTGCTTCCCTTACTGCACCCATGCCTCTCTCTGAGGCAGCTTGACACAGCTCCCAGCAACTGAGGCCAGGTCAGAGGCCATGTTTGGTTAAATGCTGCACACCCTGGGGCTGCCTTTGGGGCTGGTGAAGACTCTGCAGTTGGAAGAGATGGCAGGATACTTATCCATATGTGTACATGCGTGTGTGTATACACTTCTGCACAAGCGACATGCAGGAACATTAGCATGACGTGAGCTCGTCATGCACCAGCATCATGAGACAGTGTAACTATCACTTGTTGAATTTGTGCTTTCCAAGGAAGCTCTAATAAGAGTTACTATCTTTCTTTTAACCCATGGCCTAGATGAAGCAGGTGACAAGGGAAATCGCCTACCCTCTTCTTTTTGGAGGAGAAAAAAAACACACCCCAGACTCCACAGTCCCTCTACTACTATGAATGTGTGTGTGAGACTGGCATGGTCCTGCTGCTTGGGACAAAGGAAGGAGAGAAAGCACAGTGAATTTTTTTTTTTTTTTTTTTCTTCAAGCATGGCTTTGGTCCCTGCACAAAAAAAAAAATCTAGTCTCCCAGTAAGATATTTTCTTCCCCTCAATACTTTAAGTATTTGCTCTTTGATATCCTACTGAATTTATTTTTATTTAGTGCATGCATATGGTGAATTTATTTTAACTTTATACTCTTCTACTTGTAGTCTGAAAGCAGGAGAATATTTTTCTATGTGGATCATCTTTTTTTTCTGATAATACAGGAAAAAAAAAGTATTGAGGTTTATTTGGATTAAACAAACAACGTGAAAATAATTTTTCTTAATTTTCTTTAAAAGGACATATTACCCTAAAGCATTTCTGATTCTTTAAGAGTATAGCTGAAATCTGTCTTACATAAAGACATAACTGTAAAGTTTAACCACAATTAGGATTTTTCTGCAGTTTTGCTTTTGAAAATGTACAAATATATGCAAGTATATAATATATATAACAAATCAGTGCTAGCTACTCAAAGTAAATGCTGACTGTATCCTTTTATGGAAATGCCTGTGGAAAATGTTATTAATAATAGACCAGTTCTTCTTCAGTACATTTCTTTTACTATTTCTGAAGATTTTACCCAAGTGTGATTCCCCACCCCCACTCACCCCCCTTGTATCAGGCAATTTTGACTCCTCTGTGGGTTCCAAATTAATTTATTTCAAGGTATTTAGGAATTTCCTTCTGAAAGAAAGGTGAACAGTGACAGAAACAGCATATTTCCCCTTTACAACAAAAGCTGAATTGAAGTACACTGACTTTTCTCAATATCAGAACAATTTTCAAAGTGTTTTTCTACTGTTACACACAAATTACCTTACACAGAAGCCAGCTATGGCATTTCATGCTGTCCAAAAAATGCCCACAATCAATAAAAATGTTCTAACTATGTTCTTCCATTTAAATAAAGAAAGAAATAAAAGGACCTTGTGATGCAGGTATGGCTACCTTGCATTCCACTACAGAGTGTATGCGCCAAAAATTCAAGCCTAGCTACTCAATATGCTTTCCCTTGGAAATTACTTTCAACAGTAATCTAGGCCTGGACCTTCTACATGCTGAAGAACTCCTCTCAGGTTTGAACTTGATCAGTGCTAGTGAAGGACAGCAAGTTCTACAAAAGCTCAGACTTCAGGTTAAGTTCCCACTGCAATACAGTGACAAATCTGCCACACTGCAAAACTCACCAGGTCTTCCAAGCGGGTAAGGTTGCCTGACGGCATGAAGTAATTTCTCTGAACTAATTAAAGTGCTTTGAAGCCAACTGGATTCTGGGGGAAGAGGGGAGAAAAAGGGTTTAAATTCTTACATGACTATAACGAAAATACCTGCTATTTTCCTGACTGGCTCAAAAGATACCACTGGGAGCAGCAAGAATAAGATGAGGCAATTATAACAGAGAATGCCAACAGTGTTTTAAGAAATTATGGGAAAATATCTTTAAGAGAAATATTTGAAAGTGTAGCTCCTTCCAGGCTGGTACAGTTTGTGTTTCTCCAGGAATAAAGGGGATTCAAGTTCCGGCATAGATGAGGGAGGAAATGAATGGATTGGGCAGATATTGAAATTAGAAACAATCTCAAAAAGTGAGAAAACCATGCCATCTTGGATGTTGATCTAGAAGCACGGCTATCTGTTACAAACTTGTCGATCTAGAAGCAAGGCTAATCTGGCCAAAATTGGGCTCATAATTTTTATGCTGTGCTGTTCATTATGCATTTTGGACTAAATGAATTGCTTTCAAGGGCATTGGAAGGAAGCATCAATCACAACCGGGACAAACTTGGAAAATTCGAAGTATCACACCTCAGAAAACATTGCCACAAGAGCTGAATTCCTGGCTTCTGTCTCACACAGCTTCCATCTTGAAAGAGCTGCAGAAAGCCAATCCTGACATACATGTGAAACAGACACTCAAAGGGATCTAAGGTAGAAACTCATTTGAGGGCTCCCAGCACATTGCATATAATGACTGAAGATAATTAGTTCATTAATCTCAGTCCAAAATGTCAAAAGCATGTTTACTATGTAATTTAAAGAACACATGTTAAAAATCTTACATAACTAAACCTATTTCTTGACCCTGCAGATCCTACTGCACTATCTTTTATTCAAAACCAAGCAACTTATCATATTCATGACCTGTCTTATGAAAGTTATTACCTAAGGTCAGGGCTAGCTTCCAAGACAGCCATAGCAGGTAGCAATCCGATAGGAAATGAAACCAGCAGAAGATCGGCTAGCCTAGATGCCTTAACCTCAGCCATGGCTCAGGGTACAAAATACCTGAACCACCCAGGCCAAGTAACAGGCAGCCAGAGCTCTGCTAGAAACAGGTCATAGCAACTTTCACTTCTGTTATCTCTTCAACAACCCCTTAAAAAGCCTTGTTAAGGCAGTCAAGCAGAGTAAGAAAAGAGTTTTTTACCACACAGGACTGCAATAAACAAAACAAAAAAAAAGCAAAAATGGTTTCAGAGTACAAATAGATCAATCTATCAGCAGAATGCTGAAGATTTAGGAGCCTGCTTTGGTCTTCTTACATATTACCATTTTCCTTAAACAGCGTACAATAGAAATGGTGACAATGATGGAAAAGATGAAAAAATTGCCTCAGTTCAAAATTCCAAGACAGAATTAATTTGAAAACATTTTGTATGCAATCCTTCTTATAGCATGGAAACCACCACCAAGAGGGTGAGCTCCTTCATGTTTTTTTTCTTCTCCTTTTCTGATCTGCAGTTTTGCTGGTGTCACCACAAGGTCAATTCTTATTTCAGCATCGCATAGCATTTTCTCTTAATGACTCTGCCCACTCCCCTACTCCCCAACAGTATTATCATGGTAGGAATACAGGGGAAAGGGGGAGATGGAGCCTGAAGACATGACTGGTCTATGTCAGTAGTGAAGATACAGACAAGCAGCCATCACAGGAACTCTTGGCAGGAAAAGCGTCCATGCAGACTAACATTCATCCACTGGTTATCTTACTTAGGCTCTGCCAGATGAAAAATTCTACCTTTTGCAAACATCTGGCTCTAAAATGTAATGTTATGGGAAACTTTGGCCACAAAACACATGCAGACAGTAAACAAATTAATGAAACCAGTGCAAAGCCACAGGGACCATGTTCTCTCTGCAGTGTAAGTCATGCTTCCATTAAAAGGAACAACAATACAATTATAATACTTGTTTCCTGTATATTACCTCTCATCAGACATCATTTTCAGCACATGCATTATTCAAGCTCCACAACACTCTCGGATTCCAGAGTATTTAAATTTGAGCTTGTTTTGCCACCGTAAGCTGATTTGACCATTTCCGCAACTAGTTTCTCAAGAGAATCTCATTGCAAATTTGGTCCCAGATTTGATTTTTTTTTATTGCTTAAGATCAGCATAAATGAATGAAGAGTGCTCTCATATGCATTTATGAGAGATGTTCATAAAATTCAAAGGGAAATAGTTCTTTTAAATAAATAGATCTTCAGCAATAGACAATTCCAAAATTTCAGCATTGTACAGAAAAACCTGAAACTAACGAACCTATTTCAGTATCCCTGTAGATGAAGGAAAGAAACAAACTACATATAAATAGAGAAATAGGAGACTATATTATAGTTATGAGAAAACTCTAATGATTAATTACCCATATCTAACATCAATATGGTAACTTTTTTGCTGATCTTTAATATAAAAATATTTTTACTTCAAAGGAAGCAAAATATTTCTCTGGATTAACCTTTGAAAATGTTTTATAATATGACTACAAAGTAGGAATAGCTATCACCTGATTTGCCTGTTTCTTGTAGATGAGGGAAATAATATCCAAACATAAAGCAAGAAATTCTCCATGATGGAAAATAATGGAAATTTTTTTTTATGACTCAAACCAGTTTAGTCTTGCCGGAAGAGAGTCACAGTATCAGATGATTACATTCTGTTAACTCAGCAAAAGAGAATAACAACTAAATTTTAAATTTCTATGCTATTTTTTTTACCTCATATTCTTAACATGATGTAAATAAATCACTGAATTGAACAGTAAAATAGTCTATTATTTGAAGAGAAAAACCACCCAAACCCACAAAACATAAAAAGTAATTATTTTATGTCATACAGATTGTAACAAATACTAAAAATTAATCATTTTTTATTGAGAGAGAATATTCTGGATTGAGATGTGTCTCTATGTAAACAGATAAACAAAGTAAAAATGTACAGTTGTGGGCACTTAATTATTCCTCTACATTCAACTATAGAGATTAATATATGAATGTCAATTCAAATATATTTGCTTTAATTTAGACTTAGTAATTTCAGTCTTTGCCAGTTACTATACAAACTGATATAAAATGTACTAGATTGTGAAAGCATGTAAGAGATCCTCTTGATTTTTTTTTCTACTGAATTATAGTATTTACATGAAAAATACATTATTAAAAGGATGCCAATTTGAGTGCTAGCTCCACTTTAAAATCGTCAAAGTATTGACTGTTTTACAGGGCTTCAAAGAAAAAGAAATTATTTAAATTAATTTCTCATGCTTTTATCTGGTGGTTTCCACAGTTAACTAGAGGTATTCCCTACTGTGAGACTATTGTGTGCAGAGCTAAGTTCATGTCAATTAGATGGCAATGTTTTTTAAAATGACACCAACCACAGAACAGAGAAAAGCTATTACGTTTCATGAGAAACTCTACTCCTTCCAAAGAAGCTCTATTGGTTTCCATAACATTAAATAGGCATTTGCTTTGGTAGTAGCAGGTAAACCATCCATGAGTACAAACCAGTATATTAGTTAAAGTGAATTTCATAAAGTCTGAAACTTGTATATGTTTTTTATTTTGTTGTTGTTGTTGGCATAGGTATATCTAACAAGGGCAGGGGGAGCATTTTAACACCTAAGTAGCAGTTACTCAAGTCATTCTGACAGCGTAACATAGACGTGGGCAGAATGAGTTAAACTGCTTCTCATGTATGCCATACTCTCCTGCTTTTCAGTAGGAATTTTAACTTCCAAAGAAGCCAACCAGATGTAAGTGTTAAGAGCCTAACCTATATCCACAAACATGGAATATTCCTTATATTGACGCTGCAGAGTACAACCAATGCAGCTTAGAATGGACCTTACAAATATACATGTTGGTTTGGTTAAGGAGGAGGAGAGCTAGAGTAACACTACACAAGTTAAAGAATGATTATAACTATATCATGATGCTATGATCAACATGAAGACTACGCTTGCTTTTATCATAGAGCTACTGGGATTTGATGCTACAAAGAACAAAAGATTTCAAGATGAAATTTAAGATATTAGCATGGTATCCCATGAGTGAACAATTCACTACCCATGGAAAGACAAAACAGAAGCTTGCTTAAAAAATGGTGGAAGAAATAAAGGAAAAAAATTATATCAAGACTTCAGAATTTGTGAAGGGTTTTTAGTACATTTATAGAGCTCTTCAGGGAGAAGGGGTGGTTTACACTATGAAATAGGCAGAAAGCCAATGCCAGTTTGCAGTTATCTGTTAAGTCTGCAGGATACAACATTACAACTGTTGCAAAGAAATTCCTCTGTTAACCCCTTTTTCTTGCTTGTCTGAAGAATACAATCAAAAAAAAATCAGTGTCCATAGCAAGATGGGAGGGAAAGAAGACACACTGGTTTTAGGGCTTAGGTTGAAAGCCTTTTCATTTGTAGCAAGAACACTTTCTTCAACCAGCACACCCAGAGGATATGAAGACACAGAGAAACTCTTCTTACTCCCAAACCACATGTATGAATTTTTATTTTTTCTTAAAAAGCTGAAGATCACGTTGCTTAGGACTATAATCCTGCATAGTTCTTAAAATGACATTACATGCAGGTATATGGAGACATATATACATGTATATATTTTTCTAGACCAGGACAATACACTTGAATGAAAAATTGAGTCAGTGAGAAGGCCAAGATTATAATTATGTAGTTCATTTTTGATAGTAAGTTTTGCATTTTTTCTATCATTACAAATGCTATGAAAACGTTTGTATTTGGTGAGAAACAAAACAAAAAGCAACAAGCATGTAACAATATAGCCTACTAATACATTCCTAAGGGAAAAGTCTTAGCCAAGGGGGAGAAAAATTGGCTGAAGAACGTGACAAAAGACATGAGACTGTAAATCATTCATTTAAAACCAGCCCTGAGTGACACTGTTGGCTAGATTTTCTTTTTTGCCATGCAATGCCTTCTCCTATAATGCTATTTACACAATCATCACTGGGAAACTGTCTGGGAAAGTCAGCTAATGAATAGTTAAAGGGATTGCTCATCAGAGATGGCATAATGACAGTTTGACCTACCTCCCCCATTTTTATACTTCCCCCAAACAAGTTGCTGCTTTTCTGATTTGTGTCATAACCACTATATCATTTAAATATAATTATATACATGAGAGAAAGTAATCTTTCCACAGCACGCATAAAGAAAGCATAAATATTAAAAAAGCAGATGATTGCAAATGACTTGAAAGAGCAAGTGATTAAGCTTAATGCTTGTAATTTAAAAGGCACAGGCAAAGCACCTTCACCTACAGACTTGCAGAGCTCTCCTGAGCAAATACAAGCCAACACAGTTCACTAGATCATTTCAGTGTTATTTATCCTGTAAAGAGCACTACAGAAGGAAAAAAAAAAACCAACAAAAAACACCCCTCCCCCCCAAAAAAAACCCCACCAAAAACCAAACCCAAAAACCAAACCAGCCTCCCATAGTGGACAAATTTGGATGGCATAGGTTCGTTGACGAGTACTGCATGAATACTATGAGGATCAACAAAAACCAACTTTGAACTGAGTATATGATACACATCCTTTTCAGGTTAGGCTGAAATTTGAATACATTTAAGCAGTACCTGCACTGAATTCTGTATGCTGCTGTTATGCAGTAAAATATACTTAAAGCCACACATACCCCTGAGACTAAGAACAACAGCTTTCTCTTTCTTTTTAGTACAGAATATAATTTCACAAATCACTATGCATATTTAGTGTTGGATATGGCTTTCTGTTGGCATTTTTCTTTTTATTTGTTACATATTTTTTTACTTGCAATATCCAGGTGTGTTATGCGAATCTGGTTTGCATACAGAATGGCAAACATATACTGCTTGCTAACTTGTTTTGCCCTAATTATTGGTTGCAGCTGGTCACATCCCTTACTTAGTCCCAGCAGAATACTGCAGCAAAAGTGCTGGAAGTCATAGTAATTAGATAGTCTGACAAGAGCAAAAGATGCATTTGTTAAAAAAAAATTATTTTTTTTTTCTTAAGGGAAAACAAACTCCCAAACACAAACTGCAACAAAATTCTCTGCATCTTGGAGTTAGCTGATTATCTCTGTGGAGACACTGAATATAATATTCACATAGCATGCTTTTGGAAAGAAGCTCAGAGTTGGCTGCAAAAAAGGAACAGGAAAATTTCAGTGCCACACAGGGGCATAGATCTGAAAATGAAATTTACTACTTCACCACAGCTTGTCAATTCTCTCCAAAATAAGAAACAATAATTCAGACCATACCCTAATTACAGTAAGTATTCAATAAAAAGAGAAGTCAGCTTAAGTAAATGTGTGTATTTAATTGACCATTTAGGACTCTAAAAAAAGCATTTTTCTCAGTTGCTTCCTCTGAATGAGCTCAGATAGCCTTGTTTGTAAATGTAAAGGATTTGAATCAGAATAAGTTTCTTTAATGATTAGATTGCAGGTTTAGACATACGTGAAAGTCAACAGGTTTGACTGAAAGTGCTTTGATTTAGTTTTTACATCCTCATCACTAGATTAATAATGAGCTGTTTTCTTTACTACTGATCTAACTGTAGGTATCTACGTAGAGGAACTGAAATGTCCTAATTAGCAGGAGAAAGAAGCCAATATACTATGGCAATAAAGCCAGAAAGTATTCCTCTAAATTACAAATTACATACACAACTGAAATTAGCAGAGGTAATTGTGCTTGCTTTTTTTTTTTTTTTTTTTTCCTCCTTTGAACACACTCACCTCCTGACTGGCAACTCTGAGTGAAGATGTGCTCTATTATGGACATTCCTGATGGGCACTGGAGAGGTTCTTGACCTTGTTTGGCCAAAAGGATCTACTGCTCTACCAGAGAATGATTCACCTTTTTGGGGAGTCTTTAAGACTCTTGTTGCATATGTGAAATAAAAAATCATGCCTCCCTACTCAACCTTCAATGGACGGCTTTTATATGGCAACTTCTCTCTCTCACGCTTGACATTTTCCTTTTACTGAGGACTATGGAGTATCTCTGACATGCAATTTTAGGAAGGGTCAAAGAAAGCCGTTAAATTGCCAAACACATTGTTACCGATATCTATGTGCCCACAGCGATGTTCAATGTTATGTACCAAAACTGAGCAGCCTTCAGGCTTAAAGAATTGATTTTTCTTTTATTAAATAATCTCTGCTTTTCCTACTTATCATTATCTTTCTTAAACATCTGTCATACTGAGTATATCCATGCACAGTAACATCACTATGGAAGTGTGAAGCATTGAACTATCCTTCTGTACAGACTGACACCAATTATGGTCTGACTGGAGGGCATCGTGAGCACATCTAACTCCCACTGAGTTCTAGTTTCCCAACTAGAGTTTTGTAAAGCAGTATCTGAAACAGAATAAAGTGGTAGATTCAGATGTCAACAGGTTTCACATGAATGTCTGTGGTCTCAAACCACTCTCAACCTATCACTGAAATATAGGAAGAGCCATGCCTCTGAGATCATGTATGTTCCTTTAGAAGAGTTTGGGAAAGAGCAGAGCCCAGCTCTGATCACAAACAAAATATCAGTCGGTGAAAAAGACTAACATCCTAAAGACCCTGATAATATTAGGAAATAAACCGAGAATCATTTTTTATCATTCTCCTCTGGAATTACTGCAACTAAACAGTTATTATGTATTTAATATATGCTTTTTATTTTTATTTTCTAACCTTTGGGAAAATCCTTTTAAGTAACGTACGCTAATGCACAGGATAAAACAGATTATAGGCTGAGCTGACAGTTCAGTTCTATGTATTGTTCTGGTTGCTGAACTAGATATAAGATTTTTCAAGCATTTATCGTTTGCTAAATTTTAAACTGTCTGGACTGATATTTTCCATCCCTCAAGCTGACTTTTTAAAAACCTGAAGTTGAAATAATTTGGCTAAGTTTGAGAATGGCATCAAAGCAAAACACTCTAAGAGTTCCCAAATCAACATCATTCACTTCAAAGTTTCAGTGCCTTGGAGTTAGGAAGTTAGAGAATCTTTCTGTTGGTTTCTTAGATATGTCCTTTGTCTGTCTTATGGAAAGGAATCCAAACTGGGGCAAATTACAAGCCACTGAAAAGCCTTCTTCATGCAGCTTCATGGTAGACACGTTGGTATTTGGCCTCTACATTTTCTTAAATTTTTTTCTGTGTGGAAAACAAACCCTTCTTTCTCACGTCCCAGGTGTGCCTACAATGCCGCAGGCGGCTGAGCGGAACTTCACTGACACTCACTCCTCCTACCAGATGTCCAGAGTTTTTTCTGCAGTTCTTAACATGCTGCCAACCCCGCTCTCCACCCCCCAATTATCCTCTTATCCTGCAGATGCTCATGCAGTGTGGAAAATGAAAAAGCAATTGGTTTAAAGACAAGGAATTGAGGGGAAAGCCAGAAGACAGGCCACAGGATCCAGAGTGCCAGGAAAGAAACAGAGACAGAGAAAGAAGGCAAGAATCAAAGCAGAGGGATACACATGCAGGCACAGTAGATAAGGATGTAAGAAAATTGGATGCAGGCTTAAGCCACAAAGTTGAAGAGAATATGAAAAGAAGAGCCTACAACTACGAGAATCCCTATTCTGGACAAAACCAAATTTCCTTACTTTCAGCAATCACCTGTGAAATCTCTTTATCCCAAGCAAATCTCGACCTTGTTCCTTGGTGAAATACAAAATTTCATAAGAAACCACTGACGTTACAAAGTCAAACATTGTCAAGAGAGTAGAAGCTGAATTTTAGGTACTTGGTATAGCCTGAACGTACAGTATATTAGGGTGAATCATAATGCAGAACCTGATAACCATGCATTTTTCCCTATACCACCTCCTATGATTCAGTGCCCAGGGTAGGTAGGTACTGTCCAGTGAATGATCACATCTGTATAAAGAATGAACTTGCTATCTATATGTATCTTTGACAAGTAGAAAATGGAAGATGCGAAATGAATGAGACAATGAAATTACTGAAAAGTACCTATAGAATCAGATCTTTGCTTCCACCATCAAGTTTCTAAATGAAGAGAACAGACCCCAGGTTTTCACAGCTATCCACTAGCCTGTATATTCTGCATTTTAAGGGTTGTGTGAGGCATTTAGGGTTTAATTTGATAAAGTACAGAATGCTCAGGATTGCAAATTGGCTCAGCTGGATCCATGCTTTGAAAATTACAAAACTAAAACCAAAGAATAGCAAAAAAAAAAAAAGTTCACCTACAAGACCTATGTATTTTTTACAGTTTGAAGCATTAGCATCCCTTTCCCTCTGTTTTCTATGTGTGAAACAGGCATAAAGGATTCTTGTGATAAAGCCATTATTTTTGGGTGCATTTACTACATAATAGCATTATGGGACTGGTTAAGGTCGCAAGAACTCTAATTCCATCATTTCTAACCAAATTTGAAGCTGTAATAATCTCTTCATATAGTTGTTGAAAAGCAATCTCTAAACACATTAACATACTAAACATAATAATGTGCCATTAACCTTTGTAATCCAGGCATATTAGATATACATGCATACTCTAATAATGTTCCCTAATATGATCACTGTTATGTATTACTGGATTGTGCAGACAAGGATTTAAGCTAGTACCTAATAACAACAATAAAAACCAGTTTACCATCATAAACCAACAAAAATGCATTCCATTTGCAACAGGTTTCTAAATGTGTACGGCATATTTCTACCTAATATTTTCAAAGCACTGCATCGATTGCTTCTGAGGCCTCAGAATGGAAACAAAGTGATTGTTTATTCTTTTGGCAAACTGAGTTTCATACAAACCAGCACACTTTCAGGACTGCTTAGGAGAGGAAAAAGCTGATGTAATCTGATTAGAAATTTAATGAGATTATGTATGCACAAATACATAGGATTTCTATTTAAACTGAGAGAAAAATATCCATCTTGCTACTAATACCTATCAATGAAAAATAATAGATTTCTTTTCCCTGTGCCTTTCCAAAAACCGATCAAGAATGAGATCATATATCTAGCTGCAACTTCTGCTAAAGTACAAAATGACAATACAATTAATAGCTGCTCTGACTGACTATACAAATTGGCTTTGTGGTAGCAGCATCAAACATTGTCTGTATTCCCCAAGAGCTATCAGGAAGGACAAATAGCTAAAGAACTTCAAACTTGCCACTGGTTTAATGATAAAACGTCAGAAGTCCGGAGCAAAAATTTCTTACATTGCCTTTACAGAGTGTCACCTGCCTATGAACAGGAACTGGAAATTAATGAATTTTCTCACTGTCCTAATGAAGGAAGATGAACATGGAATACATGTTCTCTTGGCTAATCTTTTAGCCAGGCGGCACTGTTTCTAATGACAAAGGTAAATGAGATAGAGCCCCAGAAAAATCCAGTTTTCTCTTTGAGCAATAATCAGTGCAACATTATGCTAAAAGAAATCCTAGGGCCGGGGGAAAAAAAAAGCAATTAGCACACATCTTTAAGTTTCCTCGGGGTTTTAGTTAATGTTAAAATATAAAGATAAGAAGTTGAGCTTGATAGGTAGTAGCTTAATTTCCATTCAAAAGCATTACAAACAAATGAGGATCTAAACAATCTAAATTCAAAACTTGAAACAGACCCCAAAATAAAAATTTAACTTCCTCAAAATGCCATTTTCCCAACTCATTTTGTATGAATACCATGCCTAAAACATTTCATTTCTCATAGGTGGTCACACATTTCAGCTCTAGATTTATTTTTCCTCAAAGTTTCATTTAGTTTGCTTTTTATATGAAGTTTTTCTTCAACCCTATATAGAAATAAGGGTTACTCATTCATCTGAGATTGCACAAAGACTAATTAATGAGTTTTGGTTTTTTTTAAAAAATATGTTAGTTCTGCTACAAAATCAGATAATGGCCCCTTTAAAGGACATGGTTGGAAGTCCAAAATGTGTTTTGAATGCCCAAAATCTCACCTTTGTAAAGTTACACTTTATTGTTTTTATTGCAGATAGGCAAGAGAAGCAAAAAAAAAGACAAGAAAAAACAACTAGCAAAGCAACATAAAAACCAGCCCAGCCCTAATAGTTTATGCTATATGAATGACTGTTTGAGCCATGGTTTCCCTTTGAATCCTATTGGAAAAGAGTCAATTCGGAACATAGTGTTCAATGAAAGTCAACTTCTGGGTTTTTTTTCTTCTTACAGGCATATCAAATTGCAAATTACAGTCAGAGAAATCCAATCCCTTTAAAAAAGAATTTTTAAATACTATTTGTCCTGGTTTCAGCTGGGATAGAGTTAACTGTCTTCCTAGTAGCTGGTACAGTGCTATGTTTTGAGTTCAGTATGTGAAGAATGTTGATAACACTGATGTTTTCAGTAGTTGCTCAGTAGTGTTTAGACTATAGCCAAGGATTTTTCAGCTTCTCATGCCCAGCCAGGGCACCTGACCCAAACTGGCCAACAGTGTATTCCATACCATGTGATGTCCCATCTAGTTTAGGAACTGGGAAGGGGGGGGCAGGGATTCGCCGCTCGGGGACTGGCTGGGGGTCGGGCGGGGGGTGGTGAGCAATTGCCCTGCGCATCATTTGTACATTTCAATCCTTTTATTACTACTGTTGCCATTTTATTAGTGTTATCATTATCATTATTAGTTTCTTCTTTTTATATCCTATTAAACCGTTCTTATCTCAACCCAGGAGTTTTACTTCTTTTCCCGATTTTCTCCCCCATCCCACTGGATGGCGGGGGGGGGAGTGAGTGAGCGGCTGCGTGGTGCTTAGTTGCTGGCTGGGGTTAAATCACGACACTATTTTTAAAATAAATTTGCAAATTCAAGTAGAGCATCAAGTACACTCTACTTAAGGTGCTGGGAAAGAAAACTGTGATCATGCACCGTACATTAATATTCAAACCAGTACCACAACAACAAAATGACACATCATAGTTATAAAATTAATTATTATCTAGTTATAAAATTAATGTTACAACCTCAGGCCACTACAAGATCAGAGCGCTTTCAAGTTTGAACTGAGGCAGTAATCCACATCTCAAAATCACTTGCCTTGAAGTGCAAACCTTGCATGATCTAGCAGCCTCTTTCAAGGCTGTGGATAGAAATCTGCTTTAGGTGATGACAGCTCATCAAAGTTTGTGCTTCCTGTAACAGAAAGAATTTTCTGAGTGGAAGAGACAGGTGAAAACTTTGAAATCTTCGAAATATTCCCTACATAATTCCCTGAGGATCAGCAACTAAGGAGCTTCCTTAGCTATGGAAAAGCAACCATTTCCACAGCACTGCTAGAGAGAGCTGCTCAGTGCAGCCGAAGACTTGGAATATATGTGGTTTGTAGATGAAGATATTTTTACCTCTCACTAGAGCTCCAGGAAAGATTTTCATTCATGCTTTGTTAACTGAAAAACTTGCTGCATATTAATTAAAATACATAGGGACTCTTTGAATGGACTTAATATTTATCAGTACCCAGAGAAAGCTAAAAAATTCTATAACAAACAAACAAAAAAAATTCAACGTGACCACCCATATAACCACAACCACGGTATTTATGTAAAGTACTATATATGCAAGTCAGTAGCTTTTACTTATGAAGATTGCTTGCATAATTCCCTTCCTAAATATCCACTTAACTGTCTTATACAGCCACTACCAAAAAACCTGCTGGCACTTCCACTGACTATGGATATAACGTTATTACCTTTCAAACGATCTTTGAGATAGGGTATCACTTAGAATGTCAATATAGTATAATTATGTACTGAAATCCTAAACCGGATAAACACAGGATTACTAAAGATGGGCAAAGACAGATGGCCATGAAAAGTACCAGTTGTTCCACAAAATTTTATTACCTATTCTATATTTTAATCTCCCAGGAATCTGCCCAATTTCTGAAATCAACACAGTACTTTAAACACGGCAGACCTGACATTAGGTAAAGAAGGATGCATGCAAATACCTTTAGCTTGTGCTTTTACTACTATTGTCTTCTCCCCCCCCCCCCCCCAACACAC
>NW_010972576.1:8574145-8594835 GCF_000737465.1 Haliaeetus leucocephalus | reverse complement strand
ACACCCGGATCTTTTGTTTTTTTTCTTTTTTTTTCTCCCCCCCCCCCCCCCCCAAAATAAACATGCTACCTTTCCTTCAGTTTGAAATACTGCATTGTTCAAAGCTCTTCTGGTTTAATTCTTAGTTCTAAATTACAACATTGTGCATTTATAGTGTAGAGGGTCAGCTATTTAGAACCTAAAGCAGTTATTTTATATCAGCTTTATTTCTAAAATTGTACCTAGCTTGAGTTGATACAGAAGAAAGTAATTGTTAAAACAATGGATAGTCCCAAACCAAAATATATTTTAAATTTGGTTCCTCTCAGTAGAAGGACATCAGATGTTCTGCAAATAGTCCAAGTAAGTCTTTTATACAGAGAAACATCTGTACCAGCCAACAGTTCTGATTTTTCACTAGTGGTAAGGAACACAAAAAATTTCACTGATATACATCTACTTCCTTTGCTGAATGTGGATGGCTGCTGGTCTTAGCTTTGAAATCTTGATCCAAAGACTAAAGGCATTCCTTTGGCTGGGCTGAATTATCATGCACTTACACTGTAAATTACTGCTGATATTCAAAGAGATCATTAGGCCAGAACCTACAGGCTTCCAAGGAAACTTTCAGCTTAATGCATCTGAATGCAAGTGCCATTAGCAAAACAGAGACTATGTTAACCCTGAAATCAGAAGAGCAGTAACAGTTTGTAGGTATGCCCAAACTACCATCGACTTACCTGGAGCGTATATGTATAGCAATGAAAGAATGGGCACACTGACTTTAGCTTTCATTAATTTTCTATCTATCTAAGGTGCAGGCTATGCATTGTGTCATACGTTCACTGCTGCTCCATCTCCGATAGCAGGGGACACACAGTAGCTCAAACCAGATATCCAACTTTGCCACAGTGTACAGTCACCACTGAGAATTAGTCATATTTCCCTGGCTGAAAAGGAGTCACAGAGTGTTAAAAATAATGGACCCGAATAGTAATTTATGAGCAGAAACTTTGGGCTTCCACTAACATCTGTCTTGGTAAATAACAGGCAGTAACAAGAATTTTTTTGCTAATCTACATGAAAGCAGCTTTTGACTGTCCTGTGAAATACTCTTTGAAAAGTTCTTCAGAATAAAACCAGTGCATGAGGTTTTAAGCAAAAGACAGACACAGATATTAAAGAGAAAAAAAGTCACAGACTATGTGATCTTAAAGTTATTTGCACTGTTTTTAAAAAAAAACCAACAAAACCAACACTGGAATTAAAAATATAAATCTGCTAATTTACAATGTGACAATACAACTTTCAGGGAGCAAAAATCTACGTCCTGCTAAATCACTGCAGATCATCTGTCTGCAGCCCCTAGAAAGGGTACAAAGCCAAACACTTTCTCTTATAACCTAGCAATTGTTGGAGCAAGGTATGAGTTTCAAAGAAAGCATGTCCACTTAAATGTTGCTTTTATTATTTTGAGCAGGAGAATATTAAATTTGCCTGCATTTATCACTTTTCCTGGAAACCCCAAATACCCCTCAAATGTTACCACAAAGGAGTAAAAATAGGAAGTCCTACAAATTCCATTTTCTAAAGATTTTAAAAGTTCTACCTGAAGTTCCACTTTTACTTGACCACACTTCATATAGTACAAAGTGTTACAGAACTTGTATTTCAGGTTAAATAGCTTTCTTTATTAAAATCAGTTATTTTCAGCTTTGTAAGTGTCACTTGCTGAGGTTAAAATCCACTTAAAACCTAAGTAAGCTTTCTAATGTCCTACTTACTCAGCTGATAAAGTTCATTCTCCTAATGACAACAATTATGTATGAGTGTCACTGATACGAAAACAATTAATTGGTTTTCCCTCTAGTTTGTTCCCTTTCTCCTGACTCTCTGCTTCTGTTCTCTCCTCTCATTTCTGTGGTACTAGTCAAAATATATGTACTTTGCTAAATGACTTGAGCTCTGAATATCTTCTGAGATTTATCACAAGAGCTGATACTTGAACTTAAAATTTTAATGGCACACTTACAGTCTTATAATTCAGAGATAATTTCATTGAGGGTAATTCACTAAGATCAATCAGATCTAAAAAAAGATAGGGTGGGGAAAGAAAAAATGAAACCAACAAGTAATGTACCAATGAGACACTCTTTAACAGAACACCTTTCATTAATTCAAATTTCTAATTAACCACTGAACACTTGCAAATCATGGACAATGAACATCTACAAATCAACTAAAAAGAAAAAAGCCACTGAGCTTGCGATGGAGATCACCTATTAGGCTGTGTAATCTGACCTAATATATTATCTGCTGATGCTTCTATGTATGTAGGAACCAAAACTTGAATGCAAAGCATCACCAAAGCTTTGGATTCTCATTTATCATTTTTCACATCTGCATTAATTTTTGTCTCTGAATTATTCCTCTGTGTTTACTGCAAGTTATGCAAAATGACTTCCAAGTTGAAACAAGCTTAGCAGTATCCCCGCTGGTTTTGCCAGAGGCAGGCTTTGTTCTGGCTCACCTGGCAGAGCTGTACTGATGCCTCCGCTTCAGGACAACCACAGGTCTCAGCCTCTGCTGTGGCGATGTGAAAATTGTACACTCTGTGGAGTTTATGAAGGATACTGTAACCCAAATTATTATATGGTCAATCATTCTCCAGTAATCATCAAAAAAATGCTTAACATACCATTTTTCCATTATTACTTTACTTTGTTTTGACAACTGTAGCTTAGATTTTACCCTGGTTTTCCCCTCTTGCACTGCCTAAAACCAAAATGTCTAATATCTAGTCTTGACTTATTTGAAATTCAAAATATGAAAGGAAAAATACTCAGAAACATGAAGTGGGCTAAGGAGACAATAAAGGTGCATTGCCAGAGCATGAGAACACACCCAAAGCCACTACAAAAGCAACAAATCTCATTGCACACAACACACACACAGAACACAGGCTCCTCTTGCTACACCTACCTGAGAAGAAGAGAGTGGAGAATAATATTCCAGCTCACCTCTTAGAGAATCCCCTGCATGGATACATTTTTTTTTTCCTCTCTTTTCTGGATCAACTTTAGCAGAAGACACAGCAGCTGGACTTAGGAACTAAAACTGGAAATATCTATGCCCATTGATTTCTGACCCCACAGAGCAGAAAGAGAAGCACAGAGTCATCCTTTATAACTGATACATTCCATTTGAGAAGACTTTTTCACATGCTTGCTTAACAGCATAGGGATGCTTGTAAATAGTGATTTTTTCATATAATAACTAATGTTTTATTTAGAGAACTGAAAATGATATACTCTTAGGACCTACACACTCTGCATGATAAGAAGTAAACAGTTGTGTTTTTCCTAAGGGAAGAGAAAGTTGATGTGCCCTGTAGTGAATAAAGCACCCAGCTGTTAAGACTGGAATGATTTAATCCTATCTTGATTTATTTTTTTTTTTTAAACCTTAGGAGAGAATGGGTGGCAGACTGATTTGCAATGAGGTTAACTTCACAAACCTGTGTGATCCCCTCTCTCTGTAACCTTGCTGGAAGCTCCTTCCCCACACCCACCCACCCAAGGGGCTTCGCTGCTGGTGTAACAAGGACCCTGGGTCTGATACAGCCCAGCTGTATCGCCTTGACTCAGGTGGCTAAAACTGACCTGTGAGAAAATCTGTAGAGAGACAGAAAGGGTGAAGTTACAGCCAGAGGGTAGGCTTGTTGAGATGGGATGCTGTCAGCTTTGTGATTCAAGAGGGAAAACAGCAGCATGGAAAGAAGTGCTGGGCCTGGCTGGGATGGAGGCAGCCCTTGGTCACAGTAGCCCACACAGTGTTGTGCCTTGCATTTGTGGCTAAAACAGCCTTGATAACACACCAGTGTTTTGCCTGTTGCTGAACAGCGTCAAGGCTTTCTCCCTCCTAGCAAGTAGGCTGGAGGGGCACAAGAAGTTGGGAGGGGACACAGCCAGGACAGCTGACCCCAACTGACCTAAGGGATATCCGTGACCATATGACATTATGCTCATCAATACAAGTTCAGGGAAGGAAGGTGTAAGGGGGGATGTTTGTGGTTATGGCATTCGTCTTCCCAAGCAAGTTTTATGCATGCTGAGGTCCTGCTTCCTAGGAACTGATTCAACATCTGCCTGCTGAGGGGAAGTAGTGAATGAATTCTTCTTTTTGCTTTGCTTGCATGCATAGCTTTTGCTTTCCCTATTAAACTGTCATTATCTTGATCCCTGAATCTTCCCACCTTCCCTCTATTTTCACTTTCAAGTGAGAAAGGAGTGGGTGTTGGCTGGGGTCAGCCTGCCACAAAAGGTATAAATCTTGAAGAGAAAAAAAACAACCCTATTTGTCTCTGCCAATGGAGCTGGCGAGATATGGCAACTCGGCAACCTTAGGATGCAATCCAGAGAGCTGTGGAAGCGGAACCTTCCTGCCTGACCGATGCCTTCCTGGTCAGCAAAGACTCTGTGTGTGCCTTATTAGCAGTGATGAGCAAAAGACCTCAGTAAATCCCTGCCACCTTATTTGTGTGTCAGCCAGTAAATAATTGCTTTAGGTTTTAAGTTGTGTATATCCTGGCTGCAGAAGACTCTCTGCATCAGGCCAAAGATGCCTGGATAAACTGACACATGCTGCTATATAAATCTGATATTTTGACAAGCTGCATGCAAAAAAGTCACACTTATGTGTACAGATGCTACGTAGAAAAGTTTGATCTGTTCTGTGCAGGCAGTAGCTATTGGGGACTCTAGCATCTCAGAAAACCATATCCTGGTCAAGTTACGCTCTTTCAAATGAACCAGTTTATAAACAACAATGACACGGTGTGCTGCAGTCTACTATGAATGGAGTAATGTACAAACTATACAAGAATATACCTAGCGAAAGTCTGCTGTCAATATTCCACAACTCACTCTGGCTAATCAGACTGCTCTACTTACTATCACACCAACACTTTTCACCAAGGGGCTAAGTATGAGATAATTTTTCCATTATGTCACTGTTTGTTTTATGCCAGCTAAGAATCTCTTAATGAGAAAAAAAAAAAAAAGCCAAAATAGCTTCATCTGGATAGGCAACAGCTGAGGGCTCAGCACTTCCTTGGGAAATAAGGGCACGGTTCCAGATCTGCTGCCTTGAGACAGAACCCAGCTTTTCTGCCACCCACATCGCACAGGAGTCCCCTGGGATGCAGCTACAGGATACTCCAAGATGAGTCCTAGTTTTTCCTGAGAGCTCACTGAATATGTAAATGAATATTCATTAGAACAGATAACTGAATCTTGATCTCCCACTTCGTGGGTGACTACCGTAAAAAGCAGGAGACAATCATGTCTCTCTCCACTGCTCTAGCTGTTCCTTTACATATAAATAATTAGAAAGTAATTTAAAAAAGCTTCATCAGAATATTCCTACCAGTTTCAAGTCATTAGCCTTTCCCCCACCCAAGACTCGAGTTTGTAACTATTCCTGTCTCTCTGGTTTACTCACTTATAACAGTTCCATTTAATCTCCTGAGCCCACAGGAAGTTTTGGAGGTGAAGGAAGTGGGGAGCAAGAAGTTTGACAAAGGCAATAGTAGAAGAAAACAATCTTGCAGCTGAGATTTTAAAAGCATTCTACAGATTTGGACACTTAAATCCCTGTTAATTTCTATAGCATCTTATGGAAAATATTAATGCAAACTCTTTGGAAAAGCATCAACTAATTCTCTAGGTGTGCAGTTTGCACCATTTAATGAAGCTCATAAGAGAAACAGTGCTGAGATGAACACGGAGATGAACTAGAATTTACCTCCTGATTTATCCATATGCTTTCTGTGCAAGCTACTTGCATTTAAGCCTGAACATAAATTTACATTTTCCCTTCTATAGATTGCAAATTTAAGTACAGGATATATTAAGTCATTTTCTGTAGACTGTATAGTATGCCTGCAAAAAGACAAAACTGGTATTCTCATATGGACAAGGAAAATGACAGCACTCAGCAGAATAATATGGAACTTGGCTTTATGGTGATGAAACAGGTAAGTTATACCACAATATAAATGATGCGACTTTAACAAATTACATTTGAAGGTACAATAATGGACTAACACCACCATTCCTCTCAGATACTTAAGACATTATTGGTAATACTTATTGCTAAAAGACATTGGTAATATATGGACACATCTTCATACTTAACGAGTTATAGTGCAGGTGACATGGAAAGCACCATTTAACGTTATTAAAATTGATATGCTAATGAATCGATGTACTGTTCTCCACTTTTAAAATAAATTAAATCACATTTCAATCTTTTCTTCTTAATTTACATTTGTACTCAGCATGCTGTGTTCAAAGTTCAATATGCTGTCTAGCAAATAGTTCTCTAGGACTAACTTACTAAGTTAACTCTAAGCTAACTTACTGGTTAGCTAACAGTATACTACTGCCTGCTTTTATTTCCCAGGCATACCTCAACTGTTGTCATTCCCTCCAATAAGCAAATAGAACTTATTTTTCATTGACACAGCCAGCAGTCACCTTAAAACCATCCAGTAATAGATGCTTTGTAATATACCCATGACTACCCCATGGGAAACAACTGCAGTTTGAACTAGAGTAAATCAGTCCACCGTAACAAGCAATTATTGCAACAAAGCTCTGAGTTTAAAACATACAACTCTACACTGTAAGAGTCGGCCCAAGTGTTAGGCCAGAGCTGCATGCTGTTCAGCTCAAGATCTCTCTAGTAGGTTTGCATCTGGGGAACATCTAGATGGCAAGCTACAAATCAACTTACTGTACAAGTCAGTCAGTGTCCTGAAAGGAAATTCACAGACGGACCTTGCTTATAGCAGGCCATGAGGAACCAAGGCTTCTCATGGAAAGATTCGGTCTAATCCATCTTTTGGATGTCACACCTATGATTCCACTCTCTGTGGATGCACATTATGAGCCACACTGTCAGCTACCACAATTACAAATCACGTCTGGTTTAGGTAATCAGTAAGGTATATCTGACTAATGGCCATTCCTTGACGAGGTTCAAACTTGACAGGACTTCTTAGGATCCTGCCAGCTGGGCAACAGGGTAATTTGCTATTCTGACTCCTTTCAGCAAATCTACCCAGTCACCATACAATTTCTTGATGTTACATATCAGCATAATCATTACTAATTTCCCATAATGGAGCCCCATATCTTTTTCAGAGTTGGTGTTCCATTAATGCCTTTTCCCAATCAAATTTAAAAATCAATCCATGAAATAATTACCAGTCATGAGGATGTTATGGATAATATCAAAGGAAATTTTAATAAAAATGGAAACACTGACTTGTGGTATCTTTTGCAAGCCAGCTTTATGCTGAAAAATCATATCCATAGCATAAAAAGACTGTTACATGCTATAAAAAAAAAAAATTATGTGCTAGTCTTGCACGTGTTTTGTTCCTATGTTCACTAGAAGTCATCTCTATGACAGTGCGTAATTTCCCTTGTACCTAAAATAGTAGGAAAGAGTCCCTTTGCTGTGTCTGAAAGTTGGACAGAATTAAAATGTCAGAAAAGCCTAGGCATGTAGTTTGGGCTTACATGTCCTTTTTCTTCTTATCCTTTGTCCTGACATGTTTACAGCCTTTCTTGCAATAAATTCTGAGTTATCTGTACAGCTACACTTACCTAGTTACCAAGATACATACGACGGATATTTGTACCCTGTTCCAATGGCACAAAAGGGATGGTTAGGCCAGGGAGAAGAGGCATCTGCAGTAGCCTGCTGTGTCTACACTGGGTTTTTAAGTAATGTGACCTGCATTACTGAAACACTTTGAACAAGTGTATAACTTGTAAGCATCTATCTTCTGTAACTATCTTCCAGCAAAAGAATGACAGTCCATATTTTAATAACATTTCAGCTGTAAAAAAGGAATCCAGAATATGTCAAAAGCCCTACTTAAGAAAAGTTCTGAATACATTTGAATCTATCTCTTTTTGACTGCATCAACATCATCACACATTACTTCTCCTGTACATGGATTCTTTGTGTCATTTGAACCATCTTCTACGACGGCCATATCAGAAACTAGGCCTTACCTAAATACTGAAGTTATTTCACCAGAAACATCACCATCTCACCTCAGGCCACTTTGGTAAACTCAGCAGGAAAAAAAAATCAAGACAAGAAGTACGTGCATAGCTTAATGATAGCACTCCCATTACAGTCAGGAATGCTATGTCAGTTCCTGCGTTCTCCCTGCTCCAAATCTATCAATCAGAGATGTCTGGTCCGTCACATAAACTGGGACAGAATTCAACTGGTCTGTGTTTAAGATACACAGACTATGATATTACCCAGATCTTCCAGTGTCATATTTTAAAGCAAATGAACTATAAAGGAAAAAAATATTTGAAAACTTGAAAGTGATGGTTTTTTTAAAACTTCTATTACAACACCTAGAAAGAAAAGATAAAGGGAATGTAGAATTTTTCACAACGTATTTGAAGATGAACTATAACACTTTTGAACAATATAAGCTCAGGAAGCACCAATTTTTAAAAAATATTATTGGTGTGACTTCTTGGGGCAGTGAGATTCTACTAAGAAAGGTTGACGTTACACTGCATATTAAGATGGAGTGTCTGGGTACTACATATGATAGTGCAAAACTCATTTGAAAACCAGGGTACTTTGTTAGTAAACAAGAAACCTCAGTGTCCAACAATTAAATAATACAGACTGTTCCACTTCTGTGCAATTTCACAGACTGCAGTGCAATTTATCATTACTCTATCACACTCAGCCCACAGAAAAAGTACCCCATCTCATTGAAGTAGATTACTGAGAATAAATAAGACATCCAAAGAACGGGGAAAAAAAAAAATTAACACATCATTTTCACAAATAGACATAGTTAGATAATGAGGCCCAGAAATACTAAATCACATGACCAATGTCACACAGGAAGCCTATGGCAAATCTGAGACATTCACACAGATATGCCAAACCCCAGTTTGGTACCCTATCACATAAAGCTTTCCCAGCTCTAAGTTTATACCTGTGCAGATCCTGAGAGAAGCAGTTTAACCGTAAGAGGAAATGCAAAAAATACGTATCAAGTTGTTCAGCCTGGACAGTATTTTAGATATGGCTTACCCTGCTTTGCTTGAACACTTGATTTCGTCTGTTTTAAAACACCTGTTTCAAGAAGACACTGTAACTAATCACAATTGGAACCTGTTCAGAAAAGGGTTTTATTAAATAACTCTAAGTGTGAAAAACAAACAAACAAAAAAATCATACGTTACACAGCCTGTCTGGACTGATACTGTTAGCTCCCTGTTTCAATAGGCAGGCAGAAAGAACTGCTCGTACTTGTTATTCAGTGGAAAAAAGAGAAGAACGCTAGCTTGTGCCAAATATTTTTAAGTGCTATGAATTTACATCAGCTTAGAAGTATATGCTTTTGAACACTGAATTTTAAAGTAGGTTAGATTTTTTTCCTGTTCCTTAAAATGCTTTTTCCCCATTAAAAAAAAAAGAAAAATATGTTGCAGTGTGAAAAAGAAAATACAACAGACTGACTTTTATAATCCAGTATGCATGACACTTACATCTTCATGATGAAAGCTGCAAACTGCTGTTTGCTTATGCTTAAATTTTTCATTAATAGACAATGACTTATAGGTCTTGTCTGTGAGCAACACCAGTTCTGATAACTTCAAGACAGAAACATTACCTAGATTAAATGACAGATACTGAAATGTTTCTTGTTTCTCCTCCCATTTTATCTTGAAAATGAAGTCCTTTTTATCTTGCTGCACCACAACAAAAAAATAAGAGTTTGTTTGTTGCTTACTCTACAATTCCTTCTGCAATCAATATAAAAGATTCAGTATGTCAGTCACAGGAAGAGATCCAGCCATTTTGAAAATGGCAGTGTTAAAAAACAAAAAAAAATATGCACAAAACAAGCCTGGCTTTCAGCTGGCATCTTTGCTGTCAACATTAAAAAGGCAGACACCAGTGTGGATAATGGATGAACTGAAAAAAGCACATACTGGGTGCCCAAAACACTTACAGAGCCAAAGGGGAAACTGGGGACTCAAATCAAAGAAATAATTACAATAGGCACTCAAACCTGCCAATCGGACAATGAATGCAACATGTGACTGGGTTACAACAAGTTTTGATTCCAGAGAAACATATTAGCACAACAGTGATTTTTTTTTTTTTTTTAATTTTTTGACTACTATATGAAGTCCTCCTGTGTGGAAAAAATTAAAAGTATGGAGAATACAATTCCCAGACAAAACACTATTATAGAGCTGAGATTTTCTGTGTTCTTTTAGTATTTTAGTTTCACTTATTCAAATGCAGTTCTTAAAGTAAAAAAAATGCAGTCATACATAACAGAAGCCTTCTATGTTTTTAATAGTGTGAATAATCCCAAGCTTCAGCTCACTTTCTTGGGAAAAAGGGTATGGCAGGCAGCAATCCTTTCTGCACATTGCTTACATTACAGCACATGGGAACTGCATTATGCCAGCTGTTTTGCTCAGGAATGAAGCAATATTGGCAGAAGGGTCAGACCAATATATTGAGATGGTATTTATTCTCCTATCTGTCATTCTTCTCTCTACCCTCATGCAGCCAAACTGTAGAAAAACTGGGGAATCACAGAGAACGTATCTGTGAGGCTGATGTTGTCACCAGACAACAACTCAAAGCCAAGGCAGGTGCCGAAGCAGCATTGCTCACCCTGGAAGGTGCCTTCAGCTGTGCCCCTCTCCCTTCCATACCCACACCTACCCAGACTAAAGGAGCTTCCATCTGTTTCATCTTCAGATGATCTAGTTTCTGAGATCATAAGTTAGAGCAAATGAGGCTGGCAGTTAGGTTCAATAAAAGTATAGATTTTTTTTTTCTTAAATTGCTTATTTGTTTTTTAATTAATATGGTGGGGGGATTACACATTTTGTTGATCTGTTACATTTGTATTTGTAATATTTTAGTGTAATTATTTAATGGCCTGAGGCCAACAACAGATAAGGTTGTGTGCAAACACAGCAACACCCACAAACAAAAGTACACAACCTGTGTTGTGATTTTATGTGCTTAAAGCCCAACAAAAACCACATAATCATTTCAGTAGCATTTTGATGTCAGGGGAATATATATTTTATTCCCATTTTATAAAATATGATGGCACCCTGATCCTACAGGGTGACAGAGACAGAAACCCCAGATGCTTGCTTATTTGCAATGTTAAAAGTTTATTAACTTCTGTTTCTGCAGCTCCACAGTAAACAGGCATGGTACTGTTTGCCAGATATCTTCTCCTTGCAGAAGCTTGTTGCTGTAGCAACCTGTTGGAACAGCTGGGATGCCAAAGTGACCACGCACCACTGTATGTGCATGCAACGCACAACAGTTCCAGGAGAACCAGGTTGAAACAACGGAACAAATCTGGCTGTAGCACTGCTGAATGGAGTATTTCTGCAGTTACAATGCTGTTTAGGTAGTTAAATCCACCAGGAATGAGTCTCTTTGTACAGGCAAGAACATCAGAAGACCTTATGTAGATGGGAATCGGCAGTAAGTGCAGTCTATTCCTTTCTGGTGAGTTTTCCTCACACACTATAAAATGTAGTCCTGAATCCATCAGAAACTACCTAAACATGGGCTTATCACCCTGACAACTTGTTTTCAAGGCAGCTGGCACCTAGATGCTCTTTGCAGCCAGGTCTTAAAATGACCTTGACTATGTCATAGGTATGGCATACTTCCAATGCTAAGTTTGAACATTTGGGTATTTACTAGAATTATTTTCTGTTAATAATTAAGTACCAGATTAATTTTTACATTAATAAATTAAACACAGCAAAAGGAAAGTTAAGTGCTGATAACTAGGATCCGTATAATTCACGTGACAAATAAAAACCATATCCTTCATGTGTTAGCCAGTATAGTTAAAAATTAATATTTATGCATTTCTCCAATTTTGTAAACTTAGATACAGAAGGCTGTCTAAAACAGTGTCTCCTTTCAACTTTTGGCAGAAATCTTGGCTTTGGAAACTGCACAACTTCACTTCCCCGTCTCTCTTCTTCAATTTGCATATGCAGGGGGTTTGTGTGTATTTTTATTATTTGGGTTATCTCAGTCTCTCTCACTGATCATGACATTCAAGAGATGTGCTTACATATTCATGCATATGAATGCATACGTACTTCTGAAATTGTATTCTCTGTGTGCATATATATATGTACCTGTATATGTAACGCGTGTGGAATATTATTCATATGTATGAGGGACGGAAACAGATACATAAAAAGTACTGTGAGCATGTAGCACAATAAAAGAATTAAGAGTATAGTCAACTATAGTAGGCATCTAAGAAACATGCAAAATACACTAAAATAAATAGAACTAGAATATTTATAATGACTGCATATATAAGAATGGGTATATGATCAAATACATTTATTCAAAGTCGAATAAAACTTTAGATATACTTCCCTATTGAAACTGAGAGAGGAAATATATTTCCATATGCAAGCGAGCAGACACACCATCAACACGCATGTTTTCTATGTATGTATTAATTATGCATTAATTACAGAAACACAGAGTGGTTGAGGTTAGAAAGGATCTCTGGAGGTCATCTTATCCAACTCCCCTGCTGAAGCAGGGCCACCCAGAGCCAGTTGCCCAGAACCATGTCCAGACGGCTGTTCAGTATCTCCACGGATGGAGTCTCCATGATCTCCCCGGGCAACCTGTGCCAGTGCTCAGTCACCCTCACAGGAAAAAGTGTTTCCTGAGGTTCAGAGGTAATCTTCGGTGCTTCACATTGTGCCCATTCCTTCTGCTCCTGTCACTGGGCATTACTGGAAAGAGCCTGGCTACATCCTCTTTGCACTCTCCCTTCAGGTACTTATATACATTGATAACATTCCCCCACCAAGCCTTCTCTAGGCTAAAGAGTCCCAGCTCGCTCAGCCTTTCCTCATAGGAAAGATGATTCAGTGCCTTCATCATCTTGATGGCCCTTCATCGGACACTCTCCAGTACGTTCATGTGTCTTCTGTACTGGGGAGCCCAGAACTGGTCCCAGCACTCCAGGTGTGGCCTCACTGGTGCTGAGCAGACAGGAAGGATCCCCTCCCTTGACCTAGTCAATAACTTCCCTAAAGTGCCCCAGGATACCATTAGCCTTCACTGCGGCTAGGGTACATTGCTGGCTCATGGTCAACTTGGTGTATACCAGGACCCCCAGGTCCTTTTCTGCAAAGCTGCCTTCCAGATGGCACCTCTCCCAGTTGCCATGATCATTCAAAGATTACTGAGGGTGGCCTTACGGTGACAACAGCCATCTCCCCCAGCACTCGTGGGTGCATCCCTTCAGGGCCCATGGGTTTATGTATGTTCAGTCTGCTTAAGTATTCTCTAACCTGATCCTCTTCTACCAGGAGTAGTAGTCATAGTAAATTAGTTACATAGAGATAATTAGTGGATGTATACGTAATTAGTACCTTTGTACAGATCAGAAACCAAATCACAAGTTACAGAAGTTATCTAAATTTTAAACAAAACAAAAACAAAACCAGAAGTGGGGTTTTAATAAAAAAACTGAGTCCCAGCCTACTGCTGCTATTCTGTTCTTTAAGGCTCTTCCTTCCAAGCAGCAGAACAGACTTTAAGCTTTTCTGCCTGGAATTCAGCAGCAAGGGTCCCTTCTTGCTCGGAACATTTTTCTGTATTTGTTTAATCAATAGATTAATTTTATGTAACGAAACACAATCTGGACTTTTAATCATGCTGATTTAAGTCCCTGCTTTTAATTATAACCAGATAAACAATCATAACCAGTGGAATTTAGAGGAGGTATAAAAGATAGCCTAATTTGACTCATTTTCTTCCTAAAATGAAAATGTTATCCTTTCTAGCTTATCTTGCATTGTACCAGCATCAACATCTGTACATCCAGTAAATATTATCATGTGAATATTTTAATAACATTAAAATCCTGCTTAATTATAACAGCACAGAGCCGTTTTCCCCTGAACTGTATTACCAAAAAATGCTTCTCAAACACCATTGCCAAATGGCTTGTTCAAATCTCTACAGGAAGGGCACAGCTCATTGAGAAACAGTGTCAGAACTTTGCTGTCAAAATTATCCACAGGGGACACATTTTACCATCTCATAATGATTCTAAACCTTTTGAAACACTTCCGTGGTCTCATAAAGATTTCCCTTGATGGCCTGTAAACAAAAGGTCAGATCTGCATTTACCCAGGTTCCACAGTTATGGGAGATTTATCACTGCATTATCTGAAGATATGGCATGGCCAAGCAAGCTGGAGCACTGTATTTCATTTCAAGCAGCTGAGGCCTCCAAGCTCCTATTTTGCCTTTTTTTGGTGTGGTTTGGGTTTTTTTGTCTGTTTGGGGTTTTTTTCCCTCTTAGCAGAACTGAAAACAAGGCTCAATAGAACATTTTGGTTTGTTTTCTAGATCACCTAAACTATTCAATTAAAAAATTAGAGGTAAAACAAGCTATTCATGTAAAGAAGCACCAGCAAGAAATTTTGATTCTTTTGCTAGGTTTGGCTGACGAGCAGTCTTAAAGTAAACTAGCTATCCAGAGATACATTTTTGGCACAGAAATTAGTCCTGATTATCAAGCATCGAAGGAGCAGTAACAGTTTAAACATCATAAGTGAGCCTGTGGAAGCTTTACATAGTAAAGTACAGTTATTCTAAATCAAATAGCAAAGAAACAATATTTGTCCTTTCTCATTTGTTTACTTTGGGCATTTGACAGAACTTTCCATGCAGTTTGTTTTCTCTGCAGTGTCAATTCTCTCTGCTGTCTCTACTGTCAGCCAGCACCAGGCACAAGTGAAGGACCAGAAGCTATTTTTAAATTTTTCCTTCCATCCCTCTCCCCGCTTCCCTTAATTGGCTAGGTTCAGGTCCACATTTTTCCTTTAAGCTAGAAATTACTTGAGCTCTTAGTGCTAGGTTTTAGCAACAGATGGTACACTTCCCTCTGAGTTAATTCTGAACCAGTATCTCAGGGTTGAGATTGCAAGAGGTGTTATCATTCAGCAAAGATCCTGATTTTACAATCATTACCAATCCAGAGCCTACTTTAAAGAAAAAGTTGTTAAGCTCTGCTATGGTATTATTCTATGTCAAACAGCTGCTTCAGTCCATCTAAGAGAAAGATGCTACCAGAATGCTGAAGATGCAACAGTGAAATAGGGTGTTAAATGAAGAGTTATTCACTACTTGCTATTGAGTAAAATATTCTCTCCCAAACAACACCTGAGTTTCTGCAAGTTCTTGCCAATACCCACGAAACAGCTTTCCTTAACCTGAGGTGTAGGCAAAAGTAATAAAATAAAGTTGAAATTTAAAAAAAAAAAAAGAAAAAAAAGAAAAAAAAGAGAGCTAGAATCTCATGAAATGGGAAAAGCAGGAAAGAAAACTGGGTAAAAAAAAAAAGCATCAATCAACTGTGAGGGCAAAGCTGGAGAGAAGGTTAAGACAATTTGATAAAGTTACAAGGAGAACAGGAGATAGGTTTGGGCCAAAAAAACCTGGGAGAGCAGCATAAGGAATCCATGGAAGCCTGACAGGAGGAGTAAAACAGTGAAAGAAAGAGAGCAGCAATGGGAAGGACAGAGAACACAAAATCGCCTGGTCAGGAAAATGTCACTAGACTGAACTGTGAAACCGAGATCTGATGTTAGGAAATTCAATATACTCTAGAAAGATGTTGGGAATTTAGCAGATGGACACAATAAATACATATTTTTAATTTAACATGTTCTTACAATAACTCCAGTATTAGCACCATGGGTCATGAATCTATTAAAAATATGGAAATAAAGGGAAAATGAAAGGAAATGAGCTTGGCTCTCAGTACTCTTGATTCCTTGCATGAAGAGCAAAATTCATTTGAAATGTTTCCTGGGGCAGAGAAAGATTAAAAGAAAATTAATGGTACTCTATGGGCACAAATAATGTTTCATAGGGTTTGTCTGTGGTTATCGTAGCTAAAGGCTAAATGAAATATTAAGTTTGAGTGAAAGTTCGAATCATATGATATGCAGCTGCTCTTACTTCTAGTTGCCTAAATAAATTCCATTGCACCAATGAGTAAAGAGTTGAAACTGTACTGAGTCCTACTGTTTTGACCTCTGACCAAAATATTTATATTTAGGTATCAAAAGGTTAGATAATCTGTTTGGTTTGGGTTTTTTTTTCCCCCAAGAGACACTGTGGATGCTTAATTTGCACAGATCTTTTACACGGCAGCCTCTGAATTCTCCCAAAGGCAATCTCATTTGCCCTTCAGCTACTGTCTTTTGAGCATATTGACCTTTATCCTTATGTATGCCCCAAACTTTCCAACTAGCATAACGTTATGCAGAATTTATTTTGTAAGGGACCCTTAAACTTGTCTGCAAGTAGGACATTTCGCTACAGTAATTTAAAATCAAAATTCAACCACTTATTCCCATTAATTAGATTTGTGGAACAACTGGGAACTATTAAAATGTGTATGGCATGATGAATAACCTTTGTGCTAAACATTATTCTCTGGTCTCCTTTACTCCTTTTAACCCAAAATTCACTACGTCATCACTACTCACTTCAGCAGGAGTTCTCCTTCTCTTCATCTCTCTCCCTCCCCTGTTCATAAATCCTGTAATTCATCTACTAGCTGAAATTCTGGCTTTCTTCTACATGAGGTATAATTTAGGAGGAATTCCCAATAAAATACACAGAAGAACATAAATATATTGTTGCTTGCAGTTAGCGTGGACCTGATTGTTAGCTTGCTTTCTCTCTGGCAGGGCCTGATGTTTTCTAAGAGGAACAATGTCTCTGTATTCGTTGACATTTTGTGATGTAAATATATTCATATTGTTGATATAAAAGTGTATAAAAGTGAACAATCCAACCATTGTTAAAAATACTGACTATAAAACATTACAGCTGCTGTACAAAACCAGGAGGGATTCAAATATGCTTCTTTTGCTCAGGCAGATAAGCTCTTGTGCCCTTTCTCACTAGACAATGTGAAAAGCAGGGAGGGTTTTTTGGGGGAGTGGCATGTTTTTACTGATGTAACATACAGTTGCAACATTTTGAAGCCCATATAAACTCCTGGCCTTGCAGGACAGGATTAGGAACACACCATCTGTCTGGCAGCTGATTCCCATGGGAGGAGAGCAGGGCACACAGCCTGGAAGAGAGCTACAATTCATTGTAAGAGGTTCTCCACTCAGGCAAACCAGGACAATGGTGGCATGACAGCATGCATCTGTCCTGAAAGCTAGACACAACCTCAGAGCGCCAAATTATCTGCTGATGTTTAACAGTGATGTTCCATCAGTAAGTAATTTTGTCCAGAATGAGTTCATTAGTTTTCTCCAAAGATGTTTACAAGATGAATAGGCTAATGGTTTATTAAATCAGCATGTATAGTCAATACTTGCTTTTAATCACTGCCATAGCCTGTACTCCAGTCTGACCTTTTCGCATTTAAAACACAAAACCTTTGAGGAATAGACAAATAAAGAAAAATCAGAAAACGTGCAGCACAAATTACTTAAAAATGTTTTCCCCAAATCAAGTTCAACTTTGACTTCCCTGTTTAGCCCTCTATTGTATTTCATAGCTATGTACAAATTGCATGATGATATGCTTTGAACACAGAACTGCATTTGTGGAGCACCACACACAACACCCCAGTCCCATTCCCTAGAAGTACTTAAAGGCCATCACAGTATGAAATCTTAAAATTAAAGGGTTTTCATTGCTTTCCTGTACACCCTATCATAGTATGCCTGAATAAGGCTGTGATCCTCTTCAGAAGATCTCCCTAGAAACCAGATGTTTGTTGAGGTTTCAAATTGTTACTTATTGTATCATACTAAAAATATCATGCTGCGAGATATGCATTATGCACTTGATGTGTGTGCTCATGCCCTGGCATTTGCTTACTGAACCACAACCTCTAGATGCCTTATTAGCATTTACTTTGGAAACAGCAGCAAGCAAGAAAAAAAATACTTACCTTAATTCACCATTTGGGATTAAATGGATTAAGGAATATTTTTGTTTAGCTCTGGTTTCCTTTAAAGACATCTGGGCCAACTCCTGTTGCCCTGCCTAGAGCTAGCAAATAATCAGGAGGACTAGAATTTTTCACTGCGTAAGATACCTATCCTGTGCAGGAATTTCCTGTTCCAAAAATACATGTTTTCATTCAAGCAACCTTTCAACTATCAAGTTCTGACCTTTCTTCTACACTGAGGGTTTGGGTTAGGGTTAGGTTTGATACTGTCTGGCCTATTGTAGTCAACACAATACAATACACTCAGCAGAAGTGAGAAGCTTTCTGGAATTGTGAGCAATTTATGTTGTCCACTGAACAATACATGATGCAGTAAACAGTAACATTAGACTTTAAATCTCTTGTTTCAAAAGCAGCAGGGTGTGCATCAATAGTGCCTATCATGGATAGTAACAGCCTGTTTTCAAATAACTTTGTTTTTTGAAGTGGAGATACAGGAATAAAGCAATACACGATCACAGACAGACATCAGCCAAGATGACTTCAGCCAGGTAGAAAATATCTCTCAAAGTTATAAAGTTAAAAACTATTATTTGTGGAAGTGGATAATACTTGTTCACTTTGAAATAAGGTCTATTTCTTTAGCAGATAATCACAGCATTCTGGACACATACTGGTGTAGAATATCTTGTATAGTTTCTCCTTGCATATGGAAAAGATTTAAGAATAAGCACAGCTTCACCCCCTCTCCACCAAAACCTTAAAGTTAAAGGTAGATTTCTCATTTTGGACACTGGACTGCTTGCCAGCCAGCTTTTGTCAGGAAAACCTTTTCAGCTCCCAATGGCAGCGCTCTCAAGGCTCACGATCTCTAAGCAGAGCAGAAGACCAATGTGGATGACATGCAGTGCTTAAAGACAATTTTGGCCTCAGTAGTATGTGCAACAGCCTTATTCACCCTATATGTAGCTCTGGCCCAATCCTAAATGGCTCCAATCCTGGAATGAACTCCATCTTATTCAATTCAAAGAACTTAAACAGAAAAATCCTTATAAAGTTTAGAACATATAAGAAAAAGTTTAGATTGAACTATCAAAACTGTTTCTTAAAGCTCATACACTTTCAATCCAATCTGGACTTAAATGTAATTATTTTAACAAATTATTTCACCCTTTCATAGTTTGACAAAGAAGGTGAGATCTACAGAGTGTTAATAACTAGAGCAAAGCAAGGGTACAGAAGAGGAATGTGACATCCCACATCAAGTAGCACATCTTGGAGAATGTCTCCAGACTGTTTGGATAGTCTGCAAGCTGCAGTCAGACTGCACAGGGTGGACAAGCTCAGCTCTTTGAAATCAATCTCACCTTTTATATAACAAGGCCACACTTCTGAAGATGTTTAGGTACTTTGCTCCCAGTAAAATCAGATCACAAAAGTGCTCAAAAGGCCTTTGAGAATGTATGCAGTTGCCAGCAACCTAATGGGGTAAGCATATAGGCTTTTTGTTGAGGGTGTGAAATAGGAGGAACATCAGGACGGAATCCACAAAAGGCAGGCTGCTGAACAAAAAGCTTCCCCAACAAGACAGCAGAAACAGGGAGGCTTTAGCTTGAGCCCTAAGAACTCAACCAAAAGTTAAGTAAGTTGTTAGAACATGCACCCAGAATGTGAGTAAACAGTTTGATTTCCCTGTTCAGCCTCAGGAGATTCGACTCTCCCAGCAGGGTGCTCTAATTAGCAAGCTGTCCCCTATTGTGGAGTGGGAAGCTTTGATCTCTCCCACTGAAGCTATTTGACTTTTCGAAGAACAGGAACACTGCAGCTGCACTGTGCAGAGAGAAAAGAGTTCCTCCCCCTGCTCTAATGGCTGCTCAATACACCTGAAATGCATTAAAGCATAGACCAGAGCTCTTGGTTCCTCTCCCAGGCATATGTCTCAATGGCTGTATTCATAGAATCATAGAATAGTTTGGGTTGCAAGGGACCTTTAAAGCTCATCTAGTCCAACCTCACTGCAATGAGCAGGGACATCTCCAACTAGATCAGGTTGCTCAGAGCCCCATCCAGCCTGACCTTGAATGTTTCCAGGGATGGGGCATCTACCACCTCTCTGGGCAACTTGTTCCAGTGTTTCACCACACTCATCGTAAAAAATTTCTTCCTTATATCTAGTCCGAAATTCCACAAATTCTCCTTGCTGGTCAAGCAAGTCTTTAAAATGCTATGAAAAGTACAGCTTCAGCAGAGGGACTGGCTGGGAGCATCACAGACACTCAATAGGCTGGTGGGTAGGTCACCTTCTGGGAGGTAAGTGATGGGCAGTCTCACCTCCTCAAGCAGAAATGTGCACAGATACTTGGTTTTCTGAATCCCGGGGGCAGCTCTATTTCCTGGAAGAGGTGGCAGAAGACTGTGAAAAAGGGGGTTACTATCTAATGCATGTGCTGCAAGAATGACCACTGAAGTGGCTGTTGCAAGACAGACTGAAAAACACCGCCTAATTCATGGAGCATGAAGAAGAGCAAGAATGAGATAAGCACCAGGCACCTCAGAACTGCATCCCACAATATCTTATTTCAGAAATGTACACCCCCCCCCCCCCCGACCACAA
>NW_010972576.1:8401524-8574135 GCF_000737465.1 Haliaeetus leucocephalus | reverse complement strand
TTTAAGAAATGTCCCCCCCCCCCCCCCCGAAGTAATAACAGCTAAACAGGTTTTTCAGGATAAACATTGCGCTCAGATGTCCAAAGAAGCTTTTAAACATCTTGCACCTTTTATGGATCTCCTTTCTGGGCTTCTAGGTCTCACATGAGATTTTACAGTAAGTGTTCATCTATCAACTACTGTTGGCACAGGAGTAGACAGTCTAAGCTGTTAAGTACTCGGTATCTAAGGATATGAACCTCTGAATTTTTCAGTTAAGGGTTGATTAGCCAAGAATATAAGAATGGTTTGAGATCTTTTGATGGAAGATAAAAGGAGACACTTGCATTCATCACACTGATGCATAAATGGCAATGGCCCTTTGTGTTTAATGAGACAACATATATATTACATGTTTACGGAAGTGGAAGGGAGGTCCTCAACTTGGAGCCCTTCTGACAGGAATGAAGTTACGCACGTGCGTGTTCATATGATCATGGCCTTAGGGAAACTATAACAAACAAGTATTAACAACATACCTCTTAAATAATAAGCAAACATTTTGTATATGAGGATGAAAACTTTTAAACATCATCCTATGTACTAATACCTTTGCTCTGCTTTTCCTTTTTTGCATTATGCTCTTTCTTTTTCTATGCCAAGATACAGTACTTCAATATTGAAACTTGTTTTGTAGTTTGACCTCTAAAGAGTCACCTTCAAACTTGAATTCCTTTAATTGTTATTCGACACTGTGGGAACCAACCTGGCTTGCAAAGGAGGCCAGGTGAATCCCCAAGGTTTAGTGTTCTGTTTCATTTCTATACCCAGTCACTAACTGTGAGGCCATTTGGCAGCAGCAGTCTTTAAGCCTTCAAATAATTAGTTCTTGCTAAGATAGGCGGAGATTGTAGGAAGAACATAATACAGAAGACTATAACCAGAAAACCCACAAAACCCAACAACCCACACTTCTGCAATGTGCCCTACTTGAAAACAGTTGAAGAAAACTTTATCAGCTAATTTTGTACTTCTATATACCCTTACATCCCAATTAAAAGCGGCACAAGAGAAAGAAAAACCTTTCAGAACTGGGATGTGTACAAAGGAAAAGAAACAATTAATCTCAGCAATTAAAATTGGCAGTAAACAAAAGAGAATTGGGGTGGGAAGTAATTTTATCTTTAAATATTCTGTACAGCTCCACAATAGTATTTTCACAGATCACTTTGAAGAAATGTTACATAGGGAAACATACTTTAAAAACAACTTTAAAAAACTCTTGTTTAAAAAAAAAAAAGAGCTGTAAGATTTTCCCATGATCATATCTGTGGGGGTTTTGTTTGTTTGTTTAGTTTTTTTTGACCAATAATCTCGGTACTTATTTATGTCCAAGAAGAAACATAGCTTTTCTGAAATCAACAGAAAATTTCCTGATGGCACTGCTGGAGGCAAGATCTCATACCTGTGTCTTAGTCTCCTAGTTCTGAAGAAAGTGGTCTTTGACACTAGCCACAGAACTGAGTATATGTCATTGTTAAACACAAAAAAGAGAGGATTGGGGATGACAAGAACAGACAATCCACTAGATGACCTTTACATCTTAGAAATTACCTGTGGGATTGGGGAATGGTGGCTAGACTCTGTTAGCCACTAAGAGACTGCAGATGGGATAAAGGGCCTTAAAAAGCTACAGATCTGCCTACAAATGATGCCAGAAGCTAGGGGATGTTCTTCAGAACCAACTCTTCCCTTGTTTGCCTGCTAACATTTATTTCAACTGTAGAGCTGGACCCAGCATCATGCTGAGTATAAAAGACTCTTGGAAGATATTCCTCTCCCATACAATTGACACTCAGCATGGTGACAGGTTCCTTCTACCCCAGATGTCCCCAGTCAATTACCAATTTATTTTTTTTTTAAGTATTTCAAAACTAATTCCTTTCTCTGCTATCACCACTGTTTTTACTCCCCTTTTCATCTCCAGAAAGTGTATCAGAATATCTATAAAGTTTGATATTAGTTACTCCTTTTTTCTTATTATTTTTTTTTCTGTTAATATTTGCCTTTTAAAAATATTCTTAAAATATATGCTTGTGAAAAATCAGAGACAGTGAGATGGAATTGGTTTGATGTATCACCAAGCTGGAAACTGATAACTGGGGATTCTCACGGCAACCAGCTGCCCTAATTTTTCTGGTTTATGTAGAAGGTAATGGAAAAGGTGAAAGGACAAATAGTCAAGAGAGACTCTTTCCTGCTGTTTCTCAAGTGTAAATCAGTGCTTTCATGCCTCATCTTCTGAATTGTCCCCCTGCTCCCCCACCCCACTGGTATATCAAAATGCAGTCTCAGCCCGCAGTTGAAAGTGGACTTACTGGTTCCTGCTGGTGCTGTTTACAGTTTAGATAAACTGTTTCTGTGGGCAAGAGCATTGCCCATCATCTTTCAGCTTTTCTGCCTGTGTTTGTACAACATCAAAATTCACCAAATACACAAAATCTCAGGTGAATTCTATGATATACTCAACTTAGCACACCAGAACCAAAAGCCCAAGTTTTCCAATGACCTTTTCTAGAATAGGGAGAGCAATATCTTTTTTCTTTTCTAAGCTAAACAGCTGTTACGTATTCCACTAACTTTTTTTAAAAAGTACAGAAAAAGTATTTTAGGTATTAAAAATTTGAATTTTAATTTATGTTTGGGTAAGTTTAGGTAATGAAAATACTCCACTTCTTTGATATTTGGAGCTGGGAAGTAGTTAAAGGCTCACTATTTCTTATAATGTAAGAAGTCAGAGAATAGCTTCAAACTGCTGATTTAGGGATGTTCAGCTTGGGACACCATTCTATTTTCAGTATTTTGTAAAATTAGCTAGAAGTAAAGGATTTTAAACAGTATCCTGGAAATCACCATCAACCCTATAGAAGTCTCCCGTTCTGTTTATATATCTGCACAGCTACAAGGTGTCAGTTTAGAATTTTCTTACATTTGTATAAAAACAGGAGGATGTCAGTGGTTCAAGAATGCACCTGGCCACAGGCAGGGGAAAAAAAAAAATATTGCTCTGGAAATTGTTCTTTTTAAAACTGGTGAATATGTTTTTGCTTTAATAACCACAACTCAGAAGAGTGGTCAGAAATACTTAAGATCACATTACATGCTTTCCACAGTGTACATCTCAGTTCAATGTGTGCAGCATGCTCACACACGCCCACACCCATATACCTGTGCCTATATGAAACCACCCAGTATTTTTTGTAGCTTTGATCAACTTTAAACAGAGGTTTTAAAAGTGAGACTCAATTTAACAACAAAATATTTACATACAGCTGAAGTGATTATCATCCACAAAATAATTAGCTTTCTAACTTAATTTATGAGCATCTGTCCTGGAATACTTTTAATATAGGCCAAGTACAGTGGAGGAGATTTTGTCTGTTTGAAACAGTTGGTCAAAGTCTTTCCCATAAAATGCCTGAATTATGATAATTATATAACTTAACCCTTCCCACAGATTTCACATCAGCTAATAGCCAACTATACTATTAAATGTCCTATGGGTGATATAATAAAAATTAATGCATGTTATCCAATTACTAACTAATTAGAAATATTTATTGTGTTTAACTACCACACTGTCTGATAGCGGAGTGGTGATTTCAATGAATGCACTAACTTATTTTATTAATCACATGGTAATTATTGTAATAGATTTAAATAAAAATGGTATTAGGGGATCATAATTCTAATCACCACCCTTTATTAAAATTCTTGTTAGAGTCAGACAATTATCAACAATCAAGAGGAGATACTCTGCCAGTTGCTTGTGGTGGAAACATAGTATGAGTCCACAAAAATCAGAATACAGGGATGACACAGGAGCATCGCCTGCCTCTCTTCAGAGGTTTCTGAGGAGGCGACAGCTGCAGGTGGTGACAGTGGCTGTGAACGAGCCAGCTCCTGCTCCTCAGCCCTGGTAAAGCCAGCGAGCTCATCAGAGCAGGGATGAGTCTCCTCATAAGTACACATTGCCATCACTAACCTGCCAGGCCCGCAAGACTATGACCCCCAGCACAACTCTCTACAACAGCTTTATTTGCTTCATGACCGGTTATATCATCACTGTTACAAAGCACAACAAAAAAAGGCCATAGAAGTGGCTAGGTAAGTAACTCTTCAGGCCCATGTCAGCAATAAAAAGTAATAACCAAAAATAAGGACTTTAAGCAACTCTTATATTGATAGCAAACTGCTCATCTCCATGTCTTACTTATTGCTTTCAGGTGAATAAAACAACAGATCTGGTCATAAAGTTGTGATTTTAATCTTGCTTTAGAGATGGCAGGCTCCAACAGAAAAACCATAGTGCTTTTAAACAAACTGAGGGTTACACAGGTTGCTGCTACAGCTCCACGCAAAGCCTTCATACAAATGTACACGATCAATTGTATTTAAGCAGCCATTCCCACAGTCTTACAGTGAAGCTGTTTGCAAAGACAAATATTTCTCTGCTAAAGAATCTGATGGGCCAGGGTCAAATTTTGTCAGCTTGATGGCACTTGCTTAGTTGCAAGTACTGGGAGAGTTTGGTTCGGACAGATTCTGCACCATACATGAGGGAGCAAAAAAAAGAGTTATTCGAAGGGATAATGTGAGCAGAGCCCAGCAGGTGTGTATCATGTTCTTCCACAGACCACAAATAAATAGACACAGGCACAATTTACACATACAATTTGTTATTGGCGTGTTGTCTCCCATGCATTCCAGTCTCAGAAACTACCAATTAACTGAAGATTCCAAGATTTCTGCATCATAAACTATTACAATACCATATTATGTAAAAAAGCCTTAAAAACCCCACAGTAGCCTGATACGTCATGGTATAACAACTATGGGCTGATAGGTCTTCACCAAAGTTAATGAAGTCACAACAGCATGGAACTGGTGTAAAGAAGAATGATGCTCCCTTTTAAAATACAGTAATCCAAGTACTTGAAGCGCTCAGGAGAATCATTTCAGAGCTGGAACCACACATAATATTCATCATATATGCTGGCCTACAAGAGAAGGGGGGGGGAGGCTGCAGCAGCCTACATTAGCATTTTAGAATTCCTCCAGTAGAAACAAATAGCCTAGTTTGCATGCTAAAATGAAAGTCCAGGATAGCAAACAACCCACAATTTATGCAGCTGAAAGTCAAAAGGCAAAAAGCCCTGAGGAAGTTATATAATCACAACCTTATCAACTAACAAATACAATTTTATGAGAAACATCTGTGTAGGTGTGCGTGGTTTCCAGAAGAGGAAATAATGCACGCCATTAAATAGATTCTAGGAGAACTATACTATGCAGTTTGCATAAAGCAAGTAATTTTAAAACAAGACACTAATACAGCAAGTTTAGTTTCAAATAAGGTAATCCAATTTTTCCTCTCTTACATCCATGAAAAATAAAATACAGTAGAGCTAGGAATATGCATACAAGACTGATATTGTACTATAATGAGACATTCCATAATTGGTTGTATTTTAGTATTCATTTTGTGGTAAGCATTTAAAAAATAAATACCAATATATGACATGACTTCTCTATGCATGAAGCTTATTAAAAGACAATAAAAACTCTTCCTGTACATTTGCAGCAAAATTAGGGAACAAAAGAAATGTGAAATTATTTACTTGTTCTAGGAAGCACACAAAGGTTGACTCAGGAAAAAAAAATCCACATCTTAAATAGCTGAAATACTGTATTAGGCCATCTATTTCCTGAACATACTGTATTTTTATCTGAAGTATATTCTAAGCTTCTTATTTTTAAATTAGCTGAATCTCTTCACTTTCAGGAACTTAGCTGAATTTCTCTGTTGTTAGTGAGCAGATGCAATGTATTTTTATTTAAAAAAAAAACATTTTCAACCTATGTTATATTTCCTCTGTACTGAAGCAAATTATCTAACCCTCAGCTACACAGCAGCTGGGATTTACTTTTCTAAACAGAAATTTTATACTGGCACCATCAGTTCTGCTTCATTTGTGATAGACCCACAGATTTTATGTTTTTTTCCATGAAAAAAAATGGAAATGGAACACCTGGTAGCTGTCATGTCAAAACAATGTATTGCAGCCCATGGGACCCTCCATACCTAGGGACTTCTTGCATAATGACATGAGAACTCTTCAGTTCTAGCTTTCTCCTCCTCCTGCAAGAGTTTTGCAATAGTCTACTGCTCATAATTTTGTATGAATAGTAGGCCGTTGTTGCCCCACTATTAAACCATCCTGGATTTTCATCCAATAAGAAATGCAACAGAAAAATTATTCTATCAAGTCAGATGCTTGCAACTCTTGAAAAAATTTTTCTCCTACACATCTCAAATTTTGTGTTTACAACATTCACAAAAGCTACTTAAGAACATATTCCTACCTACAACTTGCCTCAAAAAAAATAAATCCTTTTTTCATCTCAAAAACATACAGGACTTTCCTGGTCACAGAATACAAGAGAAATTCTCCAGAATTAGGCTACCACAAATAAGAGACACTCAAGCATTTGATAGTAATATTTGCTTTATGTTATTTTTTAAATTTCTTGGAGTCTTAACTTTGGGATTTTACTCTTGATCTCTCTTTCTACTCCCCTCCCCCCCCTTCCATCTTTGCAAGAGCTGATACCAGAATCAACAGCAGCAACTTGCACTTTTCTAACATTTGCACTAGATAAACTCTACTGTTGGCTAGTAACAGAAAGCTGCCATCCTTTGAGTGCTCTAGATCCCAGAAAAATACCCGATAACATCCTCATAGAGTTTTATTAGTTATTAAAAAAATTAAATCTTTCATTCATGAGAAAGTATCATTAAATCACTTAACTCAATTTGTCTAAGTAAGAAAGAACAAGTACTGTGGATTCTGGCTCCAGTTGTAAAAAGAAAAAAAAAAATCAACCATAAATGGACAGTGTTTTATTTTTGTGAGGACAATCTACACTTCAAATACTCTCATGCTATGTGTCCTAGGAATTTAAAACATCAAAGTACTTTAATGTCCCCTCTCTTTCGAATCTTTGCACAAAATAAAAGTCTTGTATACATGAAAAAAATCCACCCTATTTTTCTTTGATAGCAACCTTTATAAAATATCATGAAGAAAATGAAAAGAAGGCAGCATTTCTAAAAGTATCAATGTAACAGCCAGCAAAAAGAAATGCTGATAGTCAGATCTATAATTACTATATCCATTTGTTCTCCTACCTCCTTCTTACAGCCAAACTTTGGACCAGTTAAACACTGATACCAGCAGTGGTTTGATCATTTACTATGAGAATTACAGAGATGTGTATCTTCAAAGCCATTGTAGAAACACAGCTAGCTGGCTTGGTAAAAATATAGATGGAAATAGAAGTGTGAGAGAGCTCTCCTGTATTTTCCCATTATTCTTGGATTATGTCCCTTTCTGCTCAGGGAAACCAACAAGCATGCACAACACATGCAAATACCCATACAGATAGCAAAATCATAGTCAAGTTTGCCTAAGTTACTCAATGTAAAAGCAGGACTCAAAAGTTAGGAAAGTACATACTATTTTGAGTAAGATATTTCCGAGAACTGAAAACACAATTTTTTTACCCTTTTTCTCTAGTTGTACCTAACTTGATACAATGCAAAACCACACAATAGATTTAAAGTCCTCTTTAATAGGACTATTAAGGTTATTGAAGCAGAACTTTTATCTGGTTTTTAGAAAGTTATAAGTAAATCAATTAAAAATACATTGAACAACATAAGGATCCATCTTAACCTGAGAGGATAGTACAGTTCACCTCACCTGCAGAAAAACTCCACATAACAAATTAGAAAGCTAAATTTACAACCAAAAAGCAAGCTGCCTGTGCAGAGCAGTAGCAATCAGCTTGCCAGTTCTGCTCGGATCTGTAAGTCACCAACAACTGGTTGTTGGTTGGTGGCCTTCACAGGTTCCGTCCCAAATTAATTGTTCAGTGATTCTATGGAGCTCTGGACCCAGAAGTCACAACAACATCAAGTAAAAATGGATAGACAGAGTACATGGACATTAACAGTCAAAATTGCTGAGATGAAGTGGAGGGTGCTGAAAGACAAATTCCTTCACCAGGCTTTTAGAGATAACCACAAACACATCTGAAAGGTACTCTCCCATGATCTTTCCAAACAATTCAGCAGCTCTAATTGTTGAATGCAATTTAAAAGTAACCAATTTCTATTCCTTTATTCAGTACTAGAACAGTACAATCCGTCTTTAATTTGAAGTCCACAATGAAATCCTGAGTCACATTAATGGATCCTTCAGCCTTGAATTTGAATTCCTAGTCCTCATATCCTTTTACACATTCTCTCACTGACATTTCCCCCACACGCAAGAGAGAACATCTTAAAATGTGTTTGCACAGTGCAACGAACAAGTCACAGTACAGAAAAGAATCAAACCTCAAGAATCAGAAACATCATCTAAATTCATTCTTACATTGAGAGCCATGAGTATCCAAAGTCATCTTCACTCCAGTGTGACACCACTCTGACACCTTACCTTTGATGTTCCCTCCAGTGCTCTTCATTGCTCTGACGCTAATGCAATTAGAGTATCTAACAGTATAAATGTTTCACCCATCACCAGATCTCAAACTTCCCTCCCTGCCCCCCTGCCTTTGGTATGTATGATTTTCTTAATCCAAAATGCAATAGATAAAACAGGGTCAATACTGCTTCTCCTAACTCATTGCTGAGTTCCTTGATGAAGGACCTGGAACAACACTCTCTATTCAGAACTCCTCCATCAGGCACAGAAGCAGCATTCATTCACCTGACTCTCTGGCAAAAAGTCAGACAATTTAACCTTCCTTATTATCCTAGGATTTTGCCAGCACTGATTTAAAAAACCTCTATCAATCCATAAGTGAACTACCCTACTTAATTTTACTACATAAACACTTAAACAAAACACCTTCTGCTCAGAAGATGAAGACTTTCAGGAATACTTGTGCATTCCTGACTCACTGTGTGTGTTTGTAATACAGGTGTGCTTTAGCCTCATGACCTTGCTGGGGTCAATTACCCTCGCATAAAGCCACCGCAAAATTCAATACCATCAGCAACTTCATAAGAGAACATGTTGCAACTATAAACAGAAAAAGAGTTTGAATGATATTGTGAGATCCCACAAATGGTGCCTCAGCTATGCAGCTACAGCAATCCTGTTCTAAAGCAGATATTAATTGATACATAAAATATTTAAAGAATAAGTATGAGGTCCATTCCTAACAATTTTTTCCAGGAACAGAAGACAAGGTCAAAAACATCTATGTAACATACTGTATAACCCCACCAAAGTGTGAGACCTCATTTAGTTGAGAGGAAAAAGGAGATTTCTTAAAATTGACAACTGCATACGCATATCGAAAAGGAAGCCTAATAAACTTGTCTCTCTAACAAATATATCAGTCTTTCTTTATCAGGCTGCTTTGACTAATATTTAAATGTTAATCTAGCATTCTTCTGAATTGCTTCACACCAATGCTATTTTTAATTGGCAAAATTTCCTATGGGACAGTGGTATGAGACATAGCGTTTGGTTATATCATGGCAGCATTTTAATTTAAAACAAAAAAGAGGTAGGGTAAAAAAATATACAGAGGGCAGCATTCTACACTAAAAATAGCCATGGCTCATGAATAGATACATGATCTGACAAGAGATTTATCTGCAGTTATGAAGACTGAGTTACACAGATGGGATTAACCTCTTCTGCACAGTTAGGCTCTGAAAAAAGGGCAAAAAAATCTTTTATTTTTTATTTCAAATTATTTCTGACATGTGCCACAATCATTATTTAGCTTGGCACAATATAACTTGTATTTTTAATGAGGAGAAAGAAAAGAACATCACTTAGAAAAGATTTAGTCATGCTATATACAATCGTTCATGAGAAGTTTAAAGTGTATGTTATCAAAGAAAATCAAAGCAAGCATTGAAGTTACTTGAATTATAGTAACAGAGCCTTTGTTTCACAGATAGTTAAATACCTCTTTTTCACACTTTTTTTTAAAAGCTCTCAGTATGGATCGTGTTCTCTAAGTAGTAATCTGACTCACTGCCAACCTCATTAGTGATTTATAATAAATGTTCCTTTTCTAAAGAATCCTGATTTTTCCGTCAGATTAAATGAAATGTATATAACTTTCATTAAGCTTTCATTACATGCTTATGAAAGACTGCTTTGATTATACGATGAGAACTAGAGAACATCACATGATGCATAGACTAGATATAAGAACTTATTAGAAATAAAGAACCCTCTTCATCTGTCACTGATCTAGAATGAGCACTTAACTTTATCTCTACCACTATTTACCCATCTGTAATAATGTTTGTCTGTTTCATACTCACGAATTTCCTTTCATCTAACCCCTAGTTTTGGAAATCCCTTCTATGTTTTGCTTCACATTATTTGGAGACACCTCTTACAAGTGATTTTCTCTCTCAGGCCTATAAACTATTGGAATTGAAAAAATATCTTAAAGATACTGAAAAAAAGAAATTTTTGTCTTCTACTTAAATGGAAAATGTAAAAATTCAAATAAAAGTATCAAATCATTTCCTAGTTAAACACATCCTCAAACTTGCCTTACTTAAGAATAGAATTAGGAAAAGATTCATCAAGTCACTCAAATTAATACTTTAATACTTTTCTGAACTGTTGTACCTTGGCTACAAACCTCTGAGAACAGACACCTCTGTTTTTCACACCTTCCTTTACTTAGATGTATCAAGTATCAATTCAATCCAAAGATGTGCCATGAAATCTTTCATATTAATACATTATACACATTATTTAATACAGTATTCAGTTGATGAGATTACATATATCATGCATATGGATCTGAGGCTTCAGTCCTCAAATGGGGATAAATAAGATGCAAAAGTACAATGTGGTTTGCAAAGAATAATGTTTAGAGAGCAGTTTACACTGCCATCTTCAAGCAGAACAAGGCTGACAAGTATAAGCCTGTGAAGCGCTCCCTCTTCAAGACGGAGGTTTATTTTTATTTCCACATTGTAATACATCTTGCAGAATAAAAATAATGCTTGCTAGCTCACAACTAGTACGTGCCAAATTATTTTGAAACAGGTCTGAAATGAAATCATTGCCTAATTTACCTCCTAACCTATAATTTTCAACTTTGGGTGATGCAGTCCTTTACAAACACACAGTATTCATGATACAGGGAATATTCATGTGCTTATGGACAAAATGTCTTGCAGATATACCTCCCTGCTCTCCCAACAGGATGGATGCCCACACACCCCCCAATAGAAACAAGGTGATATCAGGGGACAGACAGACCAAATTTGATCAAAAATGACAGGATAAAAAAATCTCATATTGGAAAGTCTCGTGTAATACAAAAATTAAGGAATTTCCTTCACATTCTTTCAAGTGAAGGACAGTTTTATGGTTCCTCATATTCTTCTGTCCTTGTTCTTCCTTTGCAGTCAGTAATGGAGCATTACCTGGCAGAGGCTGGCACCGCATTGCTGTCTCTAACAGAGCAACACAGATTTATATCTGACCTCCTGCTCTTCAGTTTGTTTCCCTGTTCAGAGTTTTAATTATCACTCCCATGCTCACAATTTGGAAAATTAGCCCTTCTCCATCACCACTGCTTCTACATTATTTCTCCATGTTCACAGCTCAAGCATAAATTTTCTAAAGATCCTGCTACCCAACAATGACATTAAATTATAACAACATTGCAGTATGTATAGTAGGGTAAAAAAAGAGCACTGGACAGTGCTCATGGGCTAGCTCTATATGATCAAAAAAAAAAAGAATCTGGAGAAACTGAATGGAAAGAATAAATAGTTATTTTAATCCCATTCATTAATAAATTCCAAATTAAAACAAGTTATGCGAAAAAATGCTCAGCCTTCCTACAAAACATACTAATCATTTGATCATTCCTTTAGTTGCGTGACATACAATTCAAGTAATTGAGTCTCCCTGCTTTTAAAAATACTGCATTTCAATTTTTTTCTGCTCTAAAATAACTGTAAAGTAAGCCTTGCCCTGAGTTACTATTGTGTCTGGATCTTTATAATCTTCCTATTGCTTAAGGTAATAATTGTTTCTAACACATTAATAATGTGTATTAAAGACTATTAGATACTTAAATGATTTGCTGTGGTACTTTAAAAGCACTCCTCCTAGACCAGACTCTATTTTTCCAGAGCCAGTAACATAATTTTCAGGTCTTTTGGGAGACAACGCACATTACATTCACTGGGATTGAAGGTTTTTGCCTTCATTTTTTGTGCATGTATAAATAATCAGAGAACTATTTACATGCATGGAAAATACAAACAAACAAACAAAAGATTTTCTACTATTACACTGCCAAACGTGGTTTCTGTAGTGAAAAGCTTTTAGATAAATAAATAAATGATATCTATAAGCTGTGCTTGTGTGTGGTAATTTTTTTGTAAGCTATTTAGTAGTTACTAAAGAATTTGTAGCTCAAATGCAAATACTAAAGAAGCATCACTTTTTTTCCCCCAACAAAACAAAAAAACTTTCAGTTCATTTCAAACCGGTCTCTGGTGGTTAACTTGTATTTTATCCTGCTTTTTTCTTTGAAGTCCATTCATGAAATGGGACAAAACAAAATAAAAACCCCTTTCCAAAAACACACCGAAGGAATGCCACTTTCATGAGTTCGTATGCTTGACACACCACTGCCAGCATATTTCACAGCACATTAAAAGGACATAAGTGGAAATGGAATCATCGTTTTTATTATAAAAGAGAGCACTCTTTGGATGCAAGATGCACCGCACTAAAAACCTGCACTGTAACTCTGTACCACAGGATGATTACTAGTGCACTAGAAGGTGATGTCAAGAATTGCAACAAGCCTTACATCTGCATGGGGTTTTGTGGGATATACTGTGGGTCAAACGTAGGCCACCTGTTCCCGAGGAAAAGACATGACAAGGACGTTGCAGAAACATCAAGAGCGCTGGGAAGGGACCCTGCTCAGGGATAGGTTCATACAGGTTGGGCTCCAGCTACAAGTTGAACACACGTTTGAACACTTTTGCCAGGAAACTAAAATAAATATCTTCTACTTTCATCATTATTGCCCAATAAACTATCCTTTTTATTACACATACCTTCCAGCTAATGGTGTGCAAAAACATGGCTTCTCACTTCAAATAGGAGAGTTTAAATCTGTTTAATAGCTTTTAGAACTTTATGATAGGTAATAGCTCGGAAAGTACTTACAAAGTTTTAAATTCTTACAAAGTCAGGTACAACTGAGGAAAAATTAAAAATTTTGACCAGTCACTGTATTTGCTACTGGTTGTGGTTTTTTGTGTTTGTTTTTTTTTTTAAATTACTTGTATTTTTTAAAAGTCACATATAGAATTTGCAGCACTGTAATCCCAGGCTATCACATTAGCAATGCTTTACACTTATGGATGGCCGGGGGACACAGGAGGACACAGTGGTTTTACAGTGAGTGTTTAAACAGCTACTACCATTTCAACAGATTGAAGAGAATACATGCAGTAAGAAAAGTATATGTAATTCATAAAATTTCTTTACTGTCAAATCCCAAATAAGCTAGTATTGGCACAGATCTATAAGCACGGTACAGTCAAAGCTAGATATTTCATATCCAACTATGTTTTGGAGACAGGAGTTCACAATATGCAAATGGAAGGTAAAAAGATGTAGTGCCTGAAAGAAAATTAAAAAATAGATCTTTTATCTTCTTTGGATAGTGCATCTTGGTTAATTGTCAAATAAAGTAAATGGGATGGATGACGGTTCTCTCTTAAGAGCCAGGCTACCATTTTAAAGCATTATGGCTACATTTCTAGTTCTGCTATAAATGTCCCTTCTTGCCTTAGGATGGACAGTTTACTGTCTCCAATCCAACTCAACAAAACTCCAAAGAATGTGTGCATTTCTGTCTAGCTTATGTTTCTACCAAATGAACACAGCTTACAAATTTATTAAATATGTTATTGACTTACATACTGTTTCTCAGAGACCTCTCCTACCTCTCTGGGTTTCTTAAGGACTTACCTGAATGAGCAAGGATATGTGTACATCGTTAACTCATGTAAGATTTCTCATATGCATAACTGAATAATCAAATTTCTTAGAGAAAGACAAACATTTAACATATATCTACAAGATGGAGAAATACTGCTAACTCAAAATTAGAAAGCTACAGCTGTTAAAAAAAAGCAGAGGAGAGAAAATATTTCAATAACAACTAAATAGAGGATCTATAGATAGATGCAGGATCAACAGGACCTATTTGTTTTAATCACTGAGATTTCTTTTATTCAGAGGAGTAAAAACCCCTACAAATTCTGGAAACTGTTAGGCTGCACCAAGGCACAATACTTACAGAGAAAATAAGCATTTGAGTGAGGTTCTTCATCTTCCTGTATTTTCTAAGGTAAATACTTGTGTTACTAGTGCTAAGATGGCAAAAACAGACCAGAGAATTTTAGAGACAGCCAAACAAGAATCCACTTGTCTATTACATTAATTAATTGAATTTAATATCTTTATTCATCAAATTAAAAATAAACCAATTTAGGCCATTAAGTCTTCTCATTACTTGAAACTTTTGAGTTAATGACAACCACGAAGAGCTTAAAAAGTATATAAATGTAAATATAATTTATAAATATATAAAGTCTTCACAGACACAGTCAAGGAACTTATGTGCTCTTCTTTCTCCAATACTACTTTTGCCATTTAACACAGAAGACAACACTGCTTTTATTCATGGTACATTTAAACTGGATAAATTTGGATATACACTTTGGATACTCCTAAGGCAGTGTTCAGGGTCACAGGACCTTAGATTTTGTTTGCTTGAAGTCTTCAAAACCAGATTTTTCTAATTACTTTCTGCCGAACTGGATACTTGTAAAATGTTTAATTTTTGCAAGTCCCTTAAAAACATGTAAAAATCTCTGGAACTACTCATGTTCTTGATCTGAGACATTTTATTACATTTAATAAGCAACACAATGTGACTGGTAAATTATGTCAGAAAGTTTAACAACAAAATTAAACAAACTTGGTTTGAAAGTATCCCTAGATGAATCACACCCAGTGACAAACCGTAAGTTAAATTAATCATAACAGAATTCCATCTAGTGCAGATGAAAAGCCTACTCCAGTAGTGGCTGGATGAGTGCTAAAATTTCATCAGACTTCTACAAGTAGTCATAAAATGAAGAAGCCATTAATTAAATCTGCAAATGATGCAATACGTGGGAAGATAGTTAAGTGCTAGACAGATGAAAAGAAACAGTGGGCCTATGCTGATAAGAATTACCAAAATGAGAATAAAAAAATGCTACTTAGCACCTCTAAGGGAGATAAGCTAAACTTTACATGTATAAAAGGCATTAGATTTATGTTTCTATATAAATGCAAAGTAGCATTAACCAATGCACTGAAAGATCTAAGACTGAAAATGGAACTGATAGGTAACCACCCCCCCTCCTAAATATTAAACCCTGCAAAATCCGCAAAAGCAATTCCAAAACCTGAAAAGTAGGGTGATGCTCTATAGCAGCGACTGCTCTTTGGTTTATAGCATGGAATATATTGAAAAGTCTCCCTACAAAATTTGGTAGCAATTCACAAGCTGCCTAAAGGAAAAAAATTAGAAAAACATTGGCTGTTCTAGTTCACCTCTAACTTATTCAGACAGACTGATTTGTGATTATCAGTTTCTAGGGTATCTCAAGACTCATAGGGTACAGTCAAACAAAACTAGCCAGTAGTTTAGCCCTCACATTCCCATCATCACCAGAAATTTGTATTGGTATAATCAGTTAATGAAGCTACAATAAAAACCCGGCTCCTGCTTACGCTGCCCTATTGAGTAGGATTACAGTGGTATTTCTTTCTGGGAATGAAGTGAACTATTCTGATACACAGACAGCCTCTCTATATATCCATACAATCTACAGATGTGATACCAACAAGCATGAACCAAAATTGCTGTCTTTTCCTATGGTCAATCAGTTAAATGTTTGGGTTTGTTCTTTGCAGAATACAAGTTACTGGATCTAAGTAAACGAATTACTGTAACATAGAAAACAATTCTAAGTTGTCTGTTTATAGTGGGTTTTCACTGTAGCTTTTTTTTTTAAAGCAGAAGTAAAAATTTCTTTCTTTTTATTTTATGTTAATATTGCTGTCTCTCTTATGGCGTAACTCTGCTTTGATAGGACATTACTATCCTGTGTTTCAGGAATAGCATCCAGATCTTCACCAAACCCCACAGTGCCTTACATAAAGCTGCATATTTTATCTCATCTTACTTGCCATTCATGCCCACTCACAAGACACATTACTCAGATCCAAAGATTATAGCATTGTTATGCTGATGATACTTAGATTTATTTCTCTATTAAAAATGAATGATGTAGTATCCTGGCATAAATTTAGAGTCTATTTTCAGATGTACAAACTTGAAGATAGCCAGGAATTATATCAATTTTTCTGCAAAACAAATTTTATACTGTCAATATATAGTTAATGGCTACTATTTTGCCTTGTCTCTTCCAAATAATTAAACACAAAACCACATTTCTGCCTGCATTTTCAGCTAGTCCTGGTAACACTGTAAATCAGCAGAGAAAAGTAACCAAAAACACTTTATAGGAAATAATGCTTCTGTAAAGATGATATAGAAATGAGTTATGTACCACTTATTGTTGAAGCTTGCAGTCATGTTGGTGCATTAATTTTCTCATATCCTTTAATAACAGAATTAGACTTTTGACAGACACTGACACAAGATGGCAACTCTTTTTCAAAAAAACCTCATTTTTTTTGCATAAGAAAAGACAATTTCCACAATTAAGTTAAAATTGAAACCCCAGACTTGATCAGACACCCAAAGGACTAACCAGAACAGTTCTTATCAATCCTCCACTACTGAGTACAGCAAGAGAGACACAAGACATGTAAAAGAGCCCAAGCTGGTTTTGGATATCACCATTTCAATAGGGGACACATAGTTAAGATAATTCCTGTTATCTATCATTCAGCACATCTCTCACAATTTGAACGATCTGCTGCCTCAGCAACATGGTTTGCTTGCAGCTTGCAGGCTCACTTCCACAGTGTAGCTCATGTTCTCCACCATGGGATCTGTATCACACTGAAAAAGCAGAGGTCCTTGCAAAGGCAACAGCAAACTATGAAGGCAAGTGAAGAAAGAAATAGGAGGTTGCTGCCTTCCACAGCATTCTGCATTTTCTTTATCCCTAACAATGCTGTTGCAGAGGTCAGTTTTGGAGTCATCACTTGTTCTAATGAAACAGGACACTTGGGGGCGGGGGGGATAGTATTTCAAGCACATGCTAGACTTCTTTCTAAACCGGCTGTTACATTAAGATAAGTACTACAACAAAATATTTTTTAAATTCGCAGATATAAATAATTTTCTTTTTCATAATAAACCATATTTTCCTTGGGACGAAATCCTCTACTGTTCTCTATATAATGTCTTCTTGAAAGGAGTCAGGAAGTAAGACGTAAGTGCAGGCTTCAGGTTTTACAGTGCTTGCCTTTTACTGAAGTAATAGGATCACGGACTAGTCAAGGAAGGTGTGATCTGGGTTGGGCATGTTTGGAGACAATGAATCCTTCTACACTTCAAGAGGAAAAAGAAACCCAAAATACCACCACAAAATGGCTTACAAAATTAAACTTAATGTCCTGAAATCTTTACAAAGTAACCCAAAAACGTGTCTATCTGCTATCAGAAAGTACTTAATTAACATGCTGGTTTATTTTGCTGATGTACAGAAAGAAAATGGGACACCCTTACATCAAATCCAACAGAAGAGCAGAATGCAAAAGTGGAAGCCAATTGACTGATCATCCATAATGAAAGACAGTAGGACTCACTGGTTACAAGCAAATTCTGTCTTTTTGAGTTATAATTCACTTTTTCATTAAAGTCTGATATTTTAGAAGCTCAACCTTGCTATGAAATAGTAGGTTATGGCAGCCCACTGGGAAAAATGAGACACATTACATACCAAGAATGATGAATTTGGAAACATTATAAGGCTCACGGGGTAGGTTGCTGTCCAGCTGGCCCATATTTTGTGACGCGTTAATCAAAATAGCATTGACTACAGTAGAAATTAATCCTATCATAACATACTAAAGCAGAACAAGCTGCATTATGCTTCCATGCCATGCTCCCATACACCTTCAGTAAAATAACACCACGCATAAAAACGCAACGCTTCTAAACAACATGATATAATTCTCCACATGTGCTTGTAACTGTGATTCATGTTAAATGAAGGGATGGGTGTCACAGATGTCAATGGAGCTTTTTGGGGAATAATGCAAAAATTATTTCTGCATATGCACTCCTCTTACTGGCAAAAAAATTGCAGATTTTTTTGTTTGTTTGTTTTGCTATAAACCAGCTTATTCAGTAATGAAAAGTCTCAAAAATTAAGCATCCCAAACCACATAGGCAGTAATCTTAGTCAGAATAAGTTCTGGTTTTGGAAACCTCCTCTCATTTTTCTGTAAGAATAGATGAATTCTGTCTCAGCAGTATTAACTTGATCAGTATTTACTTGGTCAGTATTAACTTGATCTAATCTCAGCACCATAGAATGTACTTTCAGATTAAAATCCTCCAGATTATTAAAAAATAAATATTTTACCTATAAGGCAGAACATAACAAACCATATTGCAAAGTATTCAAAATGTAATGCCATGAACTGCCTCCCTCCCCAAAAAACCCCAAAACACCCAACCCCAAAACAACAACAACAGAAAAACCACCCTTCAAAAACTGCTTAGGTTAAAGCATGTGAATCTCTGATGAACATTCCAGTTCAATCAGAAGGAACAAAAAGAATAAACTTGATCCTTCCATTCCTGGATTGTTGAAAATGCTGTCCTTTTCAGAACTCAGTTTTCTTGGTTATGTTTTTGAGAAAAGTTCCAATTTGTTCAAACAACCTGGCACAGAAACAGCTATATTAATTCATTTATATAATGCATTACTTACAAAATTCAATAATTCTCTCTTCTTATAGTATGGGCATGTTACAGACAATCTTGACAGACAATGGTGGCAGTGTCAGATACAGTCCAGTGCCATACGCTAAACAGCAGACCAATTTCTGAGCACATACATTTCATGGTTTAATAGCAGCAGCATATAAAATTAAGAGCAACGGCACTGAAACTATGCCAATTTATGATCCACTTAGAATCTCACTGTATTACTTTTCAAGCTAGGAAAAGACAGATAAGAGTTTTAAAATTACCTATTTAAACTGTTAATAATGATCTGATTAGCTAATGGCTTCTGTATTATGAACACTCATTTTTTCTTTGAAATGTTGACACAAAGCCATCACACTTGTTACCTCTACTAAACCAGTATAAATCAATAATGCAGTATCACAAATGTAAATATTTTATGCAAATATTAACAAAAAAGCTGGTATGTTTTCCTAATAAAGAATAATTCTTGACATTCAGATAATTCAAAGCACTTCAATAAATGGCAAATAAGGAAACCAAGGTACAGAAAGGAAAAATTACCTAGGTGAGGTCATACAGAACATCAGTGGAAGCATGAGGTCAGAAAACAGGTTTTCTGATAATGAACTCAGAAGCCTCACTGCTAAATCATGCTGTGATGAAAAAAAAAAAAAGGCAAACACAGAAAGGTAAAGCAGAAATTCCAGAACAATCCTCAAAACACTGAGTGACATTACAGCTACATGTACAGCATAAGATGGCAATGACACTGAAAAAGCAAAAATACCAATATTAAGGTATCATCAATTCATTGCTCCCTTCAGGGTTGTAAAATATATTACAACATTTTATCTTCAACAAGTACTTAATTAACACGTAGAACTACTTCTGGATTTTTTCAAAAGCTATGAATTGATTTGAGTGGTAATTCTGCACAAATGGTAAAATGAAAATTTTCACATACATCATGCTTTGGTAATAGCATGTACAACCCAGGCATGAACTATTTCTGTTTGTATATGCTAATTTAGACTTCTGTATCATTTTGTGATTAAGAGAAATGCTCTTGATAAAACTGAACTTCAATTGCAGTATTACCACGGAAGTTTTCCCTCCATCTGATACTTTATCTTCTTTATTTATTCTTCCTTACCACAAATAATACTGTGCATGCTCTTTTTTTTTTTTTTTGTTTGCCTGGTGGTGTGCAAGGATTGTTTTTTTCAGCACCACACTTTTCAGAGAAAAACTTTTAATGCTTGCATTTCTCAGAAAGAATTATCCTGTCACCATCCTCTACCTTCAACAGCTGCCCATAACAGAATGGGAATAATTCTTAAGGTATTTACATCATTGATTACATTATCAAGAACATGGGCTGCCAACTGCTAGTGTGTCACTAGTTGCACCCCTCAGTGGCACTCGACTTTTGCAGCATGGCTCTCTAGGACCATGCTTGAAGCATTCCCTCTCAAGGAAGGTCTGTACTAGTGCGAGACACATTCTCCAGGCACTCTGAGTATACCAGCATGTTTCTCCAAGACTTGCCACACATGAAAGTATTCTGCTTATGACCATTCACCAGAAGAAACTTCTGACCGCAGTGAAAAGTTTCTTTCCCATTGTGTCACCTGGCAACACTGGCTCTTGAGCCTGTCCATGGAGCGCCTGTGTGTGTTACCACTGACAGTCGCGCTCCGCAGACTGTCCTGGGAAGCTGAGTGACAGCTTGCTTCAGTCCTTCTTTTCCCTTTTACAACTCCAGGTGCAGGTTTTAATTTTGCTACAGCTAACCTGCTGCAGGGGCAAGCTGCACTGAAAGAGAAGCCAGCGTGTTCTTGAACACCCGTATGCCAGCTCTAGAGATCAGGATGCTGCAGGACAAATTGGTGCAGGCAGACCCCTCTTAATGTATCAACTGACTCACACTGTAGATCCATGATCACTACATTCAATGCTACATGGAAAGCTGAAACCACTTGAGTTAGCATCTTGCTATTGGAGCATCATAAGTGTAGTGCAGAACTACACCATTATTAGTTACTTCTTCTCTTCCTTTCTTTCCTCCACCCTAAACAAAGAAAAATATTCAGTTCATCCCATAAGATCTAGTAACAGTTGACTGAATAGCTGTCAAGAAAAGAAAGAAATCAATATTTGGAGCTAATATATTATGTAAACATCTTCTTACTCCTACACTCGGGGGTTTGCAGGATGCTAGATTAAGGATAGAGCACAAAGACACTTCAGTTGAGTTTGGGGAATATATTTAAGGATGGGTGCTTCTGAAAACATTACAATAAATTTCTCTAAATGCAATATTGATGTATAGATATTTACCTCTTGCGAGCCTTACATTAATAGCATTGAGTTTTCCTAGCAAACATAAAACTACATATTTAAGGCTTCCCTTTCAACAGCTTCAGGGTTTCAGCACTATGGTACATACAGTAACTGAATTATTTTTAATGACCCAGTTGAAAACACAGTTAACAAAATTAGTACTTTCACTTCCCCTTTTTATTTAAAAAAGCAAGTCTATCAACTTACTACGCTATGTGGAACTTTGAGAATGATTACTCAAGGATTTAAAACATTAGAAAGGCTAGCAAGAACATATACCGACCCACCCACAGACCTGAGTATGTACGTACTCATGCCATGGCCTGAAATCAGGCTATTTACACCACATTTAAAAGTTAAACTGGTTTCCACGTATGCCTGTGAATTCTCAAGCCAAGGTCAGGAGTCTTCTGACCCCACATTTAAAAACCCATCAGATCAACAGAGTATCAGGTTAAGCTTGAGTTCAGTTCTTTATACCAGTGAGTTACTTCTCCTCCACAGCACATGAAGATAGTCAAAGTTTGTGCTCCACAGTCTTGTCCTGCAGCCCTATCTGCTGTTATGCAAGCACTGGTGATTGCATCATAGGTTACTAGCATGGTGAGCTCTCCAAGACAACCTGAAAAACACTGTCCACTGTGGGGAAAATGGAAAAGCCACACTATGTTGTCCCTGGGCCCTCTGCTTTCACGGAGAGCTGAAGTGGTACACCAGGCAGCTGCAGCCTACAGCAGTGGTATTGTTGGACCTCCGGCCGCTCCTTTCTTAACAGCACTGGCATGTCTCTGACACCCCAGGGAGCCAGGTCAGGAGCTCAGCCAGTGGTAACTGACCCGATAGAGAAGTGAATACCTTCCTGAACTGGCTCACCAGGTTGTCTGGTGAGAGCTAGTGCAAATTCTGTGGCAAACTGTCAACTGACAGGTTTAGCTGGAGTGACTCACATATTCAGGGAGGAGTTAGGCTTCCCTGTAATCACCTACTCTTTCCAATTTCATGATATTGCTCTTCAAACTGCCACACCTAGCATTAAAGAGCTCTTAAACTGAGACAGTGAGCAGAAAATTGTTCACCTTTTGCAGAGGTAAGATGTAGGTCCATAATATGAGTAAGCAGTTCAGCGCTACTGAAAGGGTCAGCAGGAGGACACAAGTCCGCTCTGTGATGGAACTGAATCCCAGGGGTGATCCTTCCCAGGTAACCTCAGCTCTGGATCATTGAAGGCTGCTTTTGCTAGTATATATTCTTGCTCCCCAGGTTCCTATTAGTAAAATATTCTTGCCATTTTTTTTCTTCCCACTTAGCTTTAATTAACTATTTGAACTTCACCATTGCTTATATGCAGTACCCGAGCTGATAAGCAAATAGTTTTTGTAGAAACTCTTAGCTTAGAGATCCAGGCTGAACAGTTTCTAACATGGTTTGTTTTCCTTAAGCTATCCAGACTCCAGCAAATCCTCTGTACAAGAGATGGTTTCTAGACTTTTGCTCATCACTTTGTGCTTCCTTTGGACTTTCACAAATGGATTCATTTCTGGTCTTGAAATGCAATCCCCAAAACACAACAGCAACCTCAGGAGGCCTTACCAGCACCAAATGGTGCGAGAAGGATTATTTTGGATGTCTTGCTGGCAAATTTCCGATTCATTTGTGTGTATATACATATATACAAACTAAAGTGACTTCTTACTGAAATTTATCTGGTACATGCAACCACACTTATTTATCTGAACTTTCAGCAAGAGTAAGGAACAACTAAGGTGGAAAATGCTGTGGCAATCCAGATTGTGGTGGTAATTCAGAATCCCTCCCTGCAGATAACTGGTGTTGCCACTGCAATCACTCTGCTTTCTTAAGGCCTTAAAAAGGACGAAATATTTAAATGTGACATTCAAGTAATTATGACAGTACAAGTGAATACCTCAAATGAGGACACACATGGAGACTCAAACTGCCTTAGCAGTGATTGCTTCCAGCTCTTGTAAGTCCATGGCAAACATTATTACATAAATTACTGTTGGATCACATCTTGTGGACAGTCCGTAAAGTTCAATAGAGACATTATTTTAAGAACAGCAATGCATAAATTACATAGTTTAAGTTTTAAAAATAATGGAGAAACAGGGACCTACTGAATAACTAATTTATCTAAATTGAGTCCCAGTGAAGGGAAGGTTGTGCTATTTATCATACCATGTGTTTTGATTTTGAAGACTTTTTTTCTAGAAAATCTTTAAACAGACAATGATACACAAATTTTAGAGTAACAATTGCCAGTACTTAACATCAAATTTGCACTTGTGAATAAAATCCATCTCTCTTTAAGCTAGGACTTTGAGGAAATGATACATGTTATGTGTGGTAGGCAACTGCACAGGAAACTGCAGAAATTTCAGTGACACAGCAGTATCAGAACATGTGAATTTGGATTAACATGCTTTTCATGGACCTGGAGAATTAATATGAGGTTAAGAGCAAAGGGCTTGATTTCAGAACTTAAAATGAGGGAAGAAACAGTCTACAGAAGGTTAAAAAGATGCAACTAATAGTGAAAACTTGAAAGTAGAGGATTGGATTCAACTTTTCTGAAATAAATGCAAACAAAAAACAATAATTCGATTAAATCATTTGAGAGAACCTTGTCTTGCTACTTCAATACCAATAATGCTTTGCTGTTGCATATAGAATCTTTGTCTTCTTCTGGCCCCAAAAATGCATTAGATTACAAATTTAAAAAAAAATAAGGTGCATAAAAAACCATGACAGTGTCTGAACAGTCACAGATGGATCAAGCACTATTAAGAAATCAGACCTGGAAATATCAGATAAGCCTCAGCAAGTAAAACAGTTGTTGCTTTTCCTGTTCTCCATTAAATTCTTTTTTTTTTTCCAATAATGATTACATTTAACATCTAAAGACTAATCCTTCAATGAAAGCATCTCAAAAGCTTTCCCTAGAGACATTTTTCAAGCAATTAGTAAATAAATCAAAAGCACATACATGTAAAAGAGTTACCATATTCATGAAAAACCTACAGAAACAAATCTGTTCATTAAAACCAATGTACTTTTTTGATTCAGGAGAATGTGTAAAACACATTATAACCTGAAAAATGATAATAAAGTTAGAAATTTTTAAAATATTACCAAGTATAACTACAAGCCCTTCAGCATCATCCCTAAAGTTAACTTCATAGACTAAGTGACAGACAGGAATGGTCCAAGGAAAACAACATTGGATAGTCATCACATCTCTACAACGAAGGTTATCACTAGCTCACTTGAATAATGTCTAAATTAGGCTTACTGAGCAATTTCAGTGAGCTTTTACAAATTTAATTCTTCATCAGTCTGTGCTGCAGCTTTCCACATAGTCAATTCGGACAATTTACCCATCACTACATCACAGAATTATGTCACCGGAGAAAAAATATAGGTTACATCACTGACCTGCATTACATCCCACTGTGAAGCCCAATGTTAACACTGGCAGCAATGTCAAGATCTTGTGTGCTCTGGAATCCTCTATTTATTTAAATTAGAAACTCGCACTAGTATTACAGAAAATATAAAAACCATAATAATAGTTTTTAAAATGTCTGAGATCAAATGTATTTGCAAGTCTTCCCCAATGATAATTAGTTTGGGGTTTTTTATTACAATAGCAGGTATATCCAATAAATAAAACAACAAATATATCACTAAGCAGCATATAATCACCAATTACTGTTAATGGTTATTGTTTTATGAGATGGTTGAAATGTAAGTATTCTTTAACTATTGTTAGTAAATGTTTATAAATAACATTTTTTGACTCGGTTGGAAACCAAGAAAAGTGAAATTATTTGAAAGCAGTGAATGGATTTAAATACAAGATAATAATCGGGCTTCAGCTATGGGTTTTACTTTAATTTAGAAAGTAGTTTGTATTAGACCAACTATAAAAATAGGATCTGCTAAATTTTATTTTTAGCTTATCATGGTTGAAAATTAATACTTTGCTTAAACTACTACATTATACAAATTGCATATTTCATCACAATGTGCATATGTACTTTTTAATCTGCCTCTGAAAACAGAACCAAAATTAAAGCCTGCAAGAAATTTTCTTGTCTTCCAGAATTTTAGATTGCCCAGGTTTCAAATTCTGCTCATATATACAAGAACAGACAAAAAAAGTATATCAATAAAAATCTTAAGATAATTATTACTGTTACCACAAGAAATTTCTTATATTGCATACTGACCCATGCATTATTTGTACACCATGATCAAGTTTATTACTACATAAGGGTTTAGCTTCCCAAGAATAAAAAGGAGGTATTCATTAAAATGGTAAAAGGAGAAAAAAAACATCCCAGAATTTCCCTCCCTTTTATGTGCAGGTAAATTTAATTAAGTCAATAGGAACTGTTAAATAAAATACCACTAACTAGTTTACTTCATCAAAAGATGAATCTAGATTCAAAATCAGGTTTAAGATGTATATTTTGGACCTGTGCCAAAAATGGCATGTTATTTTCCTTTGTTCACAGAGCACTAAGTTGAGTAATGAGAACAAAACGTGTTTGCAAATGTTAATACAATGAAGCAGTCCTTAATTAGCACATGCAAATGTAAGTTCAGAAAATTGCTTATTATCTACAATGTTCAAAATTGTAACTTCTATTTATACAAATTTAGAGATTATATTCTGTGTAATTAGGTGTAAATTTTAAGGATATGCATTAATCATAATTTGTCTTTGCAAATAGGATTAATTAGTGTTTGTAATAGCATATGCAAGTGGAGATTAACTGTGAATCACACTTGCTCAAGTAACAGACTAAATGAAGTCAGCATAAATTTTTTTTAAATTCTTTTTTTTTTAAACAAAGGGAACTACATACTTCAGTATAATTTCAGAAACTTTCATAGTAGAAGAAAATAGCCAAAAGAACAGATCATGCCCGCGCAAAAGACACTGCAACACATGTTGCTTATGAGGGATCAGAGCACTCTAGTGGACCGCTACTGATTTGCACAGATCAGGAACCCAGAGTTCAGCATGCTAAACCAGAAGACAACTGGAAAAGGTGACAGAATATTTACTTCTCTCTGCATCAGAAGTGATAAATGCCTGAATACCCACACTGTGGCCTTCCACGTAATGTACAGTTTCATTACAAACCTGGATGTAATCAGATCCTAATTAAATAAACTACAAAAGCCATGCAAAGCTAAATAGTGGCAGAAAACTGCTTTCTGATAAAACATCATCACATTGTACTTTATGTATATATACAGTACTAAAAATTCTAATGTTTTTGTCAAGCACTTTGGAGGTAGAAAAATTCAGATTCATTTCGCAAAGATAATGAGTTTTTCTAAATTCTGAATGAGCAGTCCCCTGCTCTCTCCAGTCACAGTGCAAGGAATAACAGTAACAATAAAAATAAATACTACCCGTCTACCTCATCCCTTTTTTTTTTTTTTTTTTTGATAGAGAATGCAGCCTTCAAATTCCATGGAAGGGGAGTAAGGCATAACTTTTAAATAATTTTTTAATTTGGAGAGCTAAACCAAGGAAACAACAAGTGATTGCTGTCCCCCCTTGTTCTCACAATTTGTAAGTAGCTTTTACTTCAATCTTGATAATGGTTCACATGAACCGTACAAAAAATGTCATACTATTCTATTTATGCCACACAAATAAATGAACAACATATTCAATTTTGGATCCCATTATTAAAAAAAAAAAAAAAGGGATAGATCCCATGTCTGACACCCTTCACAGCAGCCTATCTGCACCTTTTAAAGGCAAAGCAGATTTCTATTCTAGCAATGGTGAAACCTCTTCGAGGCAAATACAGTGGAAAGTCCTTACTTCTAGGACATAACAATTTCATGCATTCATACAAAGTGACACAGCGATTAATACTGATTAGTACAAGATAAAGTTTTTGGCACATTTCACGTACAAAAGGTTCACACTGGAAAACCCCCATTATGCTAATTGAGAATACAGTGATGGAAAAAAGGAGATGCACTAATGAAAGAGCTCTATGAAAAAAAAAATGCCAAAACCTCCACAAAACTTTAAAATAATTATTATTTCTTCTACAAAGCCTACCAGCTCCTCATATTTGCATAAAAAGTTGTGCCTGGGTCATTTACATTACAAAGATATTTAAAATTCCAACAGTTACATTGATCCAAATCCACAAACTGTATTTAGGATTTTGGAGGATGTTGATTGCAGCTGGTACTTAAATACTTCTCTGTATTTGGACCTGTGTGTTATAAAATTTGGCATATTAAGGCGTCTCCTAACAAGTTCCATGTGTCTGCAAAATCTTCAGTGAAGATAAGGATCTGTGTACTGATCTGACCCTGTTCACCAACAAATGTCAGTGCTGATTGGTTTTAAAAAACAGTTTAATTATTTTTGAAGATACTGTTCAAGATGGTATTTTAAGTTTTGATAAAAAAAGGCTCTGGATCTTAAATATTCATTTAGCGCAACCTTAGAGCCCACTGGTGGAAGTGTATCACACTGCTCAAACTAATTGTTTTCCTGAAACAAGAAAACTACAGTAAGATGTTGAGTTACCGAAGTTAGTGTTTGTTGCAGCAATTAACTTAACCCTTTTGAAAAGGTAATGTTATTAAAACATATGGAAACAAAAGCACTTTGACTATTTTACATTAATATTATATTGGCCTTAGAGATCCTTTAACATTGTATGCTGTGATTTGGGTTTTGTTTATATTTATAGCTAGTGATGAAATTGTAATCCTCTCGTAGGTAGTATAATCATGTACAATCACAAATTGGTTTGCCAACTTTGCCTAACTAAAGGCATCATAGATAATTTAGACAACAAGAAAAGGTTTAAAGCGTGGCTATCAGTCAACCTGCAAAAGTTCGAGTTGTTACTGGCCAATTCCTACCTCAGCAAAAGTAGCTTCCTTTGAAATTAAGAGGGTGTCAGCATAGCTATCCAGCATCTGCATATTGCTTCTTATAATCATGTATCATTTAATCAATTACTTTGGAAAGGTTGCATTGAATTCAAAGCAGTTACAATGGGTAGGTAGCTTTTGTATATTATGATACTTATAGTGCCTATATACCATTTTTTATATGGAAAAATAACAATTAACTAATCGGTGATTAAATAAAGTACACTAGAGAAAAATTCTGGTGCTCTTGTGTTTTTTTCTAACAAATCCAGGAAATAGTTTGCATCTAAGGATGAGAATCTGGACTGCCCTGTGGATTAAATATCTTCTCTCCCCAGACTTGTCACATTCCTAGGGAGCTCTGCAGAGTAATTTTAAAGCATCCTTTTAAAAGAAACTTTATATGTGGATTTTCTTGGTTATTTTAATTGCGACTAAAGTTATGCAAAATAATAGATATTAATGGAAATGAAGGTATTATAAGTAGGCAAAGACCTGCTGCAATTCCTAGGGTCACTGCAATTCTATGACAGCTATAAAGTTATCAAAAATGGGGCTAACTGGCAGAGCCTCTCCCCATAGTGTGAGGACCAAAGCAACACTGATTTAAATCACTGCCTCCAGAAACCTCTATTGTAAAGGTTACAAGTGCAGAGTCTGTCATGTGGATCCTCTAGTTGCCAAATATCGCCAAAACTTGCCACACATGTTGACTATGTAGTCAGATGCTGGTTTCTGAAGACAAAGCAGGTGAAAATGATAGCAAACAGTAGGAGAAAGTGTCAGCATATTTAAATATCATCATTATTATTTCTGAAGTGGCCATGCACAAGTGGAAGCATACTTACTAATGTGCTAATTCAATATGCATTCAGGAAATCTGCAGCTGATGCCGTGACTCAACAATAATCAAGAGCCTGGAGAATACACTTTCGAGACAATAAAAAAGATAAAATAGCTAAGGATTTTGTGACAATCCTTGATTTAACTTATTTTCTTAACATGGGCATACAACCTATTTTGCAGTAACTGATATAGATGTTGAGTAAGATAAAACATGTTAGTTAAAATTAAGCAGTAACTTTTTTCCAATTGGAGATTTTATTCTATACCCAAAAGTTTTCCATCTTGACTTCACCGGTACCTCCATATAAACTTGCACTTCAAGTTACTGGTTCTGCACTATCAATATGACTATAAAGACAACAAAGAAGATACATTTCAAGGAAAGATTTCAAGCAAGAATGAAAGCTGCAGATGGGGAAGACGACTGTTCACAAATGAGCACAGAAGTAGCATGGAAACCAAAGTGCTGACAAAGAAAAAGTCTGGGAAATAAAGAGAAAGAACAACAACAAAAAAAAAGAAAGCAAAAGAAATCAAATACAGGAAGGAACAGAGATTAGGGAATTAGAGAATTGTAATGGGTCAATGAGGCAAGCTTACAAGAATAGGAAGTGAAAGAAGTTTCCAGAGAACATTTCAAAGAAAGATAGAATAAAAATAGGAAAAAAATGAACATTTAATTAAATATATTGCACAGTCCTCATCCCTGCTCCCCTCCCCAATGCCTTCCCCCTCTTGACCCTTTTAAAAGAAAATAGTTTCAGGTAGGCAGCAGGCCTTTTTCAGAAATAATGTATTTGTTAACTTGTGAGAACTGACCTAGATTTCAGTCTTGGGAGAGGTGTAAGAGTGAATAAGTATCATATACTGTGGGAGGTTTCCCCAGTAGTTATTTGAAACATCATCTCTTACACACACACACACACAGGAACAGATTTATGCAACTAGGGGTTACAGAATAACATGTCACATTACTGTTGGAGTTACTTTTAATGAGTTTTAGCTATGTGTTTAGCAAAAAGGAAGAAACCTAAAATTTAGTATGTGCAAAAGAAAACCCAAATACTAAGAAAATGTGCAGAAGAGATTTTGAGTGACTCACCCTAATGCCTCTGCATAGTTCAATATAAAGTTCTGGCATCCCAAATTCAACATGGAAATTGAGTCAGGCTGTCCACACTTCCTTGTTCTTCAATAAAAACAGAGCTTCCCCTGGCTGTAGGTATTGAGCTGTACACCATAAATACTTCTGTAGAAGTTTCTCTTAGACTGATGGCTAAGAAAATCTGAAGCAGCAGCATGCTTCCCCTGGACAAGAATTCTCTAGACAACAGGATAGTTCACTGATTTCTTTAACCTGGCCTTTAAAAGGCCTCCCGTGAAAAGGAACTAAAATTTTGCTATGCAAAATCCTCAATGGGTATGCTTTCCCAGGTGTATTTAGTAAGATTTTTATTTGGTCCTGCAATAGTCTACTCAAATTAATACAAGAACAAGATGAGTATTTTATGAGCATATGGCCTCAAGTCTTTGAACATGTTTTTTATGCTTATGCAGAAATACTGGTACTAATCATAGACTAAATTTATCAGAAGTAAAGCAGCACATTACATTAGTTACTTAAAACCAAGGGGCAAGGGGAAGTAACAGCTGGAACAATGCAGGATAGAAACAAAGCTGAAATGAGTGTCTTCGGTAAAAGGAAAGCTGCCCAATATTGTCAAAATATTAAATTCTCCAGTCTTCACTAACAGTAACTCACCTAGAGTTTTATAAGTCAGCTTTAAGAATTTTATGGGTATTTGTGTGCAACAAGGACTATGAGATCTGTACTCAAGTATACAGACTAGCAGTATAAAAGAGGAATATATGATGTCAGTGCTCTCTTTGCACCCTCCAATTTACTATGCTAGGATCTTCCACGAATGTGTGACATGATAAACATACAGAAGCATTCTGTGCTTAGCCAGAACAGTGGCATGACCTACTAAAAATTCATTACATTACGGAATATAAGGTACTGCAAAGCATTAATGCAAAGTAAGCCTTCTAGCAGTCTAAAAAGTTTTCTGTAGATGCTCAAAAGAATTTAAAAGTATTTTAATTAAATTGTACATCTGCACGGTCAGCTGAAAATAGCTGTTCTCTATGCAGTCCAAGTTGACAGCATACAGTAAAGCTTTCTTGATATTTGCCAACCAGAAACTGTTACAAATAGTTCAAGAAAACCAAAGGGTGGGTAAACAAGTTTTACAGGAATTTCTTACTTGATACAAAATGGGATAAACTTATATGGTTTTGTAGACATTTAAAAAGATATATAAAATTACCTTAACATCCACAGAATTGAAAATGGCATTATTTTCTTCTCACAGATTTTGAACATAGCAGCTAGCATTTGGAACTATAGGAAAAATATAACTTCCTAGTCCCTGAGAATTATTCTGTATGGGTAGTTTGTCTTAGATGTCTTTTTTCTCTTCCCTTCTGCCTAAAAATAAGAAAGATTGAGGAAAAACAGAAGTTAAAAGAAAAAGTGTGACTTCCTGGTTTCTGTTATTGTTGAAGTTTTAGAAGCATGCTTTATGGGTGATAAAAATGATGTTTTATAGAAAAGAAAGAAAAGAGAGGATGAGCCAAATGGGACTGTAATGTGGAGAGAGAATAAAAACAATACAGCAAGATAAAAGGAAATGAGCAAAGGAGCAACAGCAGGGGAAAATAATGAGCCAGAACAAAAGCCCGCTACTAACAGAGTTTGCAAATATTCCCAACAGCAAGAGAAATTTGCAGACATGGCAACAAGAGATTTGAAAAAGGAAGACAGAAAGAACTGGAGTTTAGGAGTGGAGTCAGCCAACTAATTTCTTCCTTTTCTGTTTGAAGGAGTAAAAAAAGCTCCTAAATTCAAGCATTTGTTACCTTCTTTTGGCAATATATGCCCCATGTACATAATATCCACTTAATCTCCTTCTCAGCATAAACATGTTCAATAAAGACAGAACTATAATGACAGTGAACTACTGAAAAACATCTATTAAAAATCATGAACATTGGACACTGGTTTTATCACCACTATAGATGATGTGAAGCACATTAATTAAACGAATATCATAAAGAATAATCAAACTAAACCAAACCAGAACATATTCCTTTAAAGATGTTGTCAGGATAGAGAATCACAAGGGAAATAAACTTATAAAAAATAGGTCTATCAGCAATTATGAGTCTTCAGGTTGATAAAAATCCCTAATCTCATTTGGTAAGCTGGGCAGTTTACTGGAACATCCCTTTACACTTGTTTTTTTCTTTTTTCTTTCTCTACTACTGGCCAAAATCAGGAAAGAGCATTGAGCTTTTTAAATTAGGCCTTTCCACTGACATCGAAGATCATCTTCTCCCAAGTAAATGGAATGTAGTCCCACCTACACCCAAATGACCTCTAATCCAAACACTTGTTCTTAATTCCATACTACCAAAAAGGAATTCTAGTATGAATGCAATTTAACACAGTATCCCAATCAATTTATTCATTTTTCAGGCCAGCTTGCAAGCAAAACTCCTATTTTTTTATAATTCCTGAAAGCCAATTGTTCTGAGAATATAAATAAATAGGAGCAAAGTTATTTATAAAACTTTTCTTTCTGAGGCTTGGACCATCTACATGACACACTCAGTGCAATGCCCAGCTCCTGTAGCAAAAAAAGGTCTCTTGGCCTGAGGCACCAATGGTAGTTCTGTCAACACTGTCTCCCATTGCAAGGATGAATTCACAGTAGTTGTCACCAACACCACCAATCTCAGTGTATCCAGGTATTTTTGGAACAGAAGTTATGCTAAGTTTCATTTGTTTCTGAATTTGCTAAGTACCTAAATTCACAGATGTAATCAACCATTTTATAATACTCATCCCTCACATATTAACAGATCTGTAAGTCCAGGGAAGCATTTTATTAATGTGAAAAACAATTATAAGATTATTAAGGTTCATCCCATTCAGGTCAACTTTGGGGTTATGCTTTGCTTTTGTTTGCTTTTGCAATGGGTTTATGTGGCAAGGTGTTGGCAGCAGGAGGGCTGCAAGGTAGACTCTGTGAGAAGAGATCAGGGGCTGCCCCGGGCCACACACAGATGCTTCCAGCCAGCTCCGCAATGGCGGGTCCACAAACGCCACAGTGAGCATCAGTAAAGCTGGTGGCACCTCTGTGAAAACATACTCAAGAAAGGGCAAAATACCAGGGACCAGAGGAGTGAAGGAAAAAAGGGTGAGAAAAAACCCTAAGAACATCAACGTCAGTGAAGAAGAAGGGAGAGGAGGTACTCCAGGCACTGGAGAAGACATCCACACTGCAGCCTGTGGAGAGTACTGTGCTAGAGGAGGTGGATATGCCCTGAAGGAACTGGTGCCCACAGAGAGCCTGCACTGGAGCACCTCCTGGAGAACAGTCAGCCTCTCAGTTCCAGATCCCAATTTAAAAACCAGGAAAGAACAAATGACACAGCCTCATAGCCCTGCCTCGAGTTCACTGGGATGTTCTCATCATTTCCAAAGAGTCCCATAAATAACATTATCTGTGGCTTCAGCTCATCATATACTTAGTTTTGCAATTCAGAGAGCTTCTCACATAGAAACAATGAGCTCACTTCCGTCCAGTTACCACAGCGACTGAAAATTCCTGGATTTATTTTGCTACACCTATATATGAAACAGGTTTTGGTAGGCAACTAACCTGTTAGCTACTGTTTCTCTAGTAAGCACCTTCTAGTGTCAGGAGACAGTTCCACAAGCCTTCAAAAAAACTTGTGACAGCAGGAGTATGAGTAGATACATGACAATGTCTGAAAAGCCAACTGTTCATCCTTAGTCTCAGGATTTTTATTCATGTTCTGCAATTACTTGATTTTTTTCAGGGTACCTGGATGTTTGCAAAACATGCAGAATCTTAAAAGCTGACCACTGGAGCCAGATAGGACCATTGAACTGATCCTTTGCAAACTTCCACTCTAACCAGCAAAGCTTGTCTGTCTTCATATTGTCTTTATTTCTGTAATACATGAAACTTGGCAATTTCTTAGGGGTTCTCTTTGCAGAATTTATTCATAACCTAACAGGACTTCTGTAGTAGATTTGTCTCTGCATTAATCTCTTCTCATTCATTTAACAGACTGGAAGATGCAATATAGATGTACACAGATGCACAAATATATATGCACATGGACACTTTTTAATACTTGCACACTGGGAAGCTCATGTCTGTGATGTGTGCACTTAAAATTGTTTCATATATTTAAGGTATGAAGATACTACTGCCTCTATCATCTATTCCTCTCAGGAAGTTGTGCTTTCCTCATTCTTTGCTTAAAACATAATATTATGTCAGGGAAGGTGTTGGCATTTCTCTCCAAATATTTGATAGTTTGTATGCACCATTACATAATGTAGATCAAGGCCCCCTATTTTAGTATCAAATACAAAGCTATCACTTAATTTCATCATGATAGTTAACATGAACAGCAGCACCAAGTTTTTCCTGGATGTTTCTAAGATGACTAAAAAACTCCCTGAAAATAATGAAGCTGGTACTGAATATAAAGTTGTAATACGGTATCTAATTCATGTGCTTTCAACTGCAACGTGATTTAATACATGCACACACAAAAATATCTTTGCAAGTTTTTTTGCAGTGCATTTGCTAGTAACCAAACAGAACTTTTTTACTTTAATTGCTAGTATCCAGTAGATTCTGTTTTCAATTTAATGCCTTTTTGTACCCTACAAAAGAAACGTATTACTATTCCCCAAATCTCATTTATAATCCTTTCCCTTCATGCTCCTTCTTGCTGTTTTATCATTAATGTTAATATTATGTTGACTCTTAAGAAGTATAAACTTCCATTACTGGGAATGAATAAATGAATACTAAAAGAGCACTGTATTGAAATGAAGGCAGAGTACACAGTCTGGACAATAGTTCTCACTGCACTTCTATTGAGAAAGTACTAGTAATAGGCCAGGGATAGAAATGGCATTTTCTGTTTCTATTATTGGTATAACATAGATCCTATATTATATGCTAACTTTATCCTCCTAAGCTCTTTCAGTTTTAACACTTACATAAAAGACCAAAGCATACTGAACAGTTTAAGCTATAATCTAAATTACCAAATAGTGTACATATACCTAAAAACCACTGGTTAACACTAGGTAAACTCATCTCCAGAAGATAAGCCACTGATCTCCTAACTATTTAAGAAGAACAAAATTTCCAGCCCTTTCACCATGCACACAGTACCTATGCCCACAAACAGCCTCAATGATTATGTTTCAAATTATTTTAGAGACCTGTTGTAAACGTTGTAAGCTACAGGAATTCTTTATTGGCCCAAATGCATATTGAGGTACAGCAGAACAATTTATATACCAGTATTCACGCTGTTCTGCATGTTTTCATATTGAAATTGCTTCAGAAGATTAATTAAAAAAAAAAAAAAGCACTGACAAATGAAAAAAAAAATTTCTCCCTTCAGTTCAAGCAGTATGTAACATTTCTTCCACTCTATCCCGCACCAGGCTTTTTGAGACTTATCTGCCTCTCTGACTGCTTATAACTCTTAAAATTACTCTTGTTCCTTCTCAAGCTGTCAACGTTTACCACAAAGTATTTGCTCTAGCTGTAACACTTTTGCACCTTCATTAATTTTAAATCCAGTGACTCAATTTCTACTTTTTCCCCTCCTATGCCGTATCAAACAGCATTGCACTCACACATTCAGAAATCCCTGGAGGAAAGCGCAGAAAGCAAACTCAGGCTATCTGGTACCACTTGCAAAGCATCAAATGGAGAAAGAACAATATGTGCTAGTTAAAATAACAAACCTCTGCACTTGTTAAATGTCAATGCTCAGAATGAGGACAAAATATTTTGCCAATACTGTTTTACCATTGTATCCCAGTTAACACAGTGCTCCCAACGAGACACAGGCTTTGGATCAAGCTAACAATGTGGGCATCAAGATTTGTTTTTGTCTGGCCTGCCTGGACATTTACTTTAGCTCTAAAGAGTGGTTATCTAATGACCAGGTTACTATTACCTTTTTTTGCACTAGGTGTTGTTCAGCTTTTTACAGCTGTGTGGCATAACACCTTGTATTGGGCTTACATGGCAAGGTTTTGGTAGCTGGTGGGAGTGAGGAGAAGGGGGGGCTTTGTCAGCTATATGTTACAGATACTGGTAACCAGCACTTAATCTGTGAAGAATAATCTTCCAATAACAAGCAATCCAAATAATTAGAGGCATTGGATGACACCAGAGGTCCCAGGACTATAAACAACTCAGCAATGGCCAGTTACCATCAAAGGAAAGAAACCTTTGGACCATGGTAAAATCAGTTGTAAGGATAACAGAGATGACATATGAACTTGAAATCAATGATAAAGAGCAAGGTGTACAACATGCTAGCAAACATATCAGAGATCCCAACTGAATTCTAGAATGAAGAGAAAGAAATCGTCAACATTAACATCAGACTCCTGCCAAGGAGTTGTGATACCGGATTTACTGTAATACTACCACTCCCATGACTGACCTTAAGCCACTGACCTTCAGATCACAAGAGGCTGTGCAAGAGTGAGCAATACATCAAAGAAAGAGGTAGGTACCAGGAACTTAAGTGTACATTTAAGCACATGCTCCAATTAAATGTACATTTAATTTTTGACTGTTCGAACTAGATGTGCTAGTATCACTGTAACTGGGATAATAAAAAAAAAAAAAAAAGAAAATCTTTGATCAGACTGTTAAGACTTTAATTAAACTAACATTAAGTTCTTGCCTACGCATATAATGTGTGGGCTTTGCCCACACTGATAGTGTCTCCTTGAAGTCTAAACAGTACTTGTCAATCATGATGTTTTTCCAGACCATTCGAAAGCTATGTGAGCAAAAAAACAAACCTGAATAATTTCTTATTGGTTCATACTGTTTTGTAAAGTTACAGAAAAATGAAAGTAAAACAAAAACAAAAAAAAAAAAAAAGAAAAAAGGTATTGGAAATGATAGGTAATTTCATGGGAAAGTTAAAATCCCAACTCTTATGCTCTTTACCCCCAAAGTCAAAGAGCCATGTTCAGTTTTACAGTAAAATGACACCTGCTAGCAACACCTCTATCAGGCAACAGGTTTAGAAATACATTAGGTGTTTGAGTATTTTAAGTATTCTTTCACAGACTTAAGAGGAACAGGTAAAAAGCTTGTTCATTTAGGAAGTGAAATTAGTTTTCTTCTCATCAGAATCTTGAAAACTATTTTTTTCTTCCACTTTTCTTCTTTTTCTTCTTTCACTGCCTTCCACAGTTTTTTTCACAACCCTCTCCATTCCCAATATGTATTTCTTTAGGCAAAATACAGATCTCTGTGCCAAAGCATCACAATCAAAAATGTTCTCTCTATCCTCTTCCAGATAACAGTATCCTACAAAGACGGAAAATATTACTGTAATAAAGATAGTGATGGAAAAAGAAAGCATGACAGACAGCAAGAAGTAGATATTTCTATGCTCATCAATGATTACAAAAAGGATTTTCTAGTACCAATGAAGAGAAGAAAGAATGGCAACAGATGAAGATCAACAAGGAAGGTGAAGTTCAAAAGGATAATATGCACATGCTCATTTTTGTTGTTTCTTTAAATTATGTATTTGCTACTTACTTGGTTTTCAAGATACTTCCAACAAATACAGTAAGAACTATGCAATCATACACACAAAGAAGTTTCAGGAAGCCTGACCGAAAGGGTGAGAAAGGATGCTGAAGATGGGTGTTACGAACAAAAGAAAAGATGATATAAGATAGATAAACAATAACACCATGTTTACTGGTACAGAATCAGCCAACATAATGCAACATCACCTGTAAAAAAGGTTCATTCACTTTAAAGACCTGCATGAATATTTAGCTGATTGCTTTTATTTTCAGTTCAGATCCATTTAAGAAAAACTGCTGAAATGTTATTTTTAAATGAGTAGTATGTCCTGTGTTTGAAATTAAAGCCACAGGTGCTAAACAGGTGCTCCAGCTGAATAACTGTTATTATTATATTCTACGAGGCCTGATCAAAATGGCATAGTAACAAGATTCAAGTATCATCTCTTGTTAGTCAGAAAAGGTTTTAGCAGGAAAGTTTTAAGAATACTGCTGGCACAAGAACCTTCTTACCTTACCTGGTAAGGGTGGCTGTAGAGTACATCCTCAGGTGAATGAAGTCAATCCTGGGTAGGGGAACACTGAAGCAACTAACAGTGGTGACAGTGTTTGTGGTGAACTCTCCAGTTTGCTTCTGATTCCTTGCTTAATAAAGCCATAAACCAGGAATTACCTCTCCCCGCCCCACTTTGGACAACAACAGCCATCCACTCAAGTAGCACAGTCATGTCCAGCAAACGCAATATTCACTTTGCTCACGTGTTGGTGCTGTCTTAACAATGTCTCTTACAAGCTGAGGCACTCAGAAAATAAAAGTAAAGTAAAGCTATGATTCTAATGGATTAAAAATTCAGAGTGTAAGTTTTTAGGATCAGCTCTCCTATTTCCTGGGATAAAGCTGGGTAAATTCTGACCCTGTAAAAGCTTACCACATCCTCTGTAGAAATGTCTCTTGAATCACACATAAGAATTACATATATCATTAAGAACATTCATTAAATAGACCATATATTGAAAGTTGCTGACCGTGTACTCACAATCGGTGCAAATGTGTTACTACTGGAAGACAAAAAATACAGGTTTTGAAAACTAATAGTTTCCTTAGGTTTCCAGATCTTGAAGACATATTTTTTTTCAATCTCAGAGACAAGCATCACTGAAGAATTTTCTTACTTATAGTGAATCACCAATGGAAGATTAAGTGCACAAAATGGTAAGAATAGTTGAGTTTTATTTCAGATAATAACTTTGTGATAGCTTACTAATAATTTATTTAGAGATATATTTAATAATGAAGATATTACTGCCAAAAAAGTGATGTTTGACTGTTGATAATACAAATATTATGTTAAGTAGTAGAATTTTGCCAGTAATGGTAACTTGCAGCTCATTTCATATACAGCAGTATTTAGTTAAATCCTTAAGTGCAGAGTGTCCAGATGTTGTTTCTTAATTTAATAATGATGGAACCAATGAGATGCTGATAGGTTTGCAAACTAAGCCTTCAGAACATGGAGAATTCCACAGGGCCTTGAAAAAAAAAAAAAAAGAAAAAAAAAGAAAGAAAAGAAAAAAGAAAAGAAATGAAATCTTAGAGATGCATGGTTTGATGGCAACACAAAGTTAAATGAAAAATGATCGTTTCTGCTGTACGCGGTCATGCAGGCACCATGTAATAATAAAGCTTCTTTCACGCTAATGATCAACATAACAAGGAATAAAGTGACAATGCATACAAAAACAGAAATATGACTTGTCAGCTTGTGCACGACACAGTTCTAGCTAGAAAACAGTTATGTACAACAGATGCCATGTTTGTACAGGAAAAAGGTCACCAGAGTGAGTTAGTTTATGCTAATAGAGGGGATCTACATGCAGCATGCACATAACATGAAAACATGTCCACTTTATGATAAAACTGTGTAAGTAGCTCATTCTGCATTAAAAAGCACTCATCCTAAATGTACTAATATGACAAAACCCATACACATTGCTTTATAATACAGTAGTTATCCATGACTTATTTCTGAATTTTGCTTGTTGATCTTTTCTTCAAGGTGAATCCGAGTTTTTATCATTTTTAAGAAAATATACTCAAAACCTATTGTGAAACGTTGCTATGTTTGAGAATTTCTGCTTGTCATAGAATGCACTTTACTAAATTCTCAGTTCATTCTTTTCAACAAAATTCAAAAGATTTTAGTGCTGCTATGATATTCCCAAACCATTCTCTGGCTTTACAAATAGGACACTGCTAGTATTCAGCATAATGCATGAACAAATTCAGCAAGGTATAATCTAGTGGGACAAGGATGGCTTTTTAATTTCAATCAAATAAAAACTATTGAAAGGTCTTGTTTGTCAGTGTCCTACTTCTTTCTATCCTTAGCGTAGCAGGTCAGAATGGATGTAGTAAGAACATGTTATTAATTCTGGGGATAACCACTCATTTAATTCATACTTAAAGATGTCATGAACTCCCTCGTAGCATGTTTATGATAGAAACAATGTAACTATAACATGATGAAAATGTACTACTGCAGTAACATTTTGGTAAGTCATACTCACAAGTACTGTACAGAAATGAAAGTAAAAAAAAAAGAAATGAGACTAAATGTCTAGATGGATATGCTTAAGTGAAAAAGCAAACTTCTGGAGAGCTCTTATGAGCAGACAGTGATGGAGCTAAAGTAGAAAAAGTGGGAAAAGCACTACCTTCAAAAGAGAACTTCTAGTATGAATAAGTAGTAATAACTAAACACCCTCCTTTCCTTCTTCCCCTGCTTCTTTCTCCCCACCCCAAGACATCTAAGCAAAGGTTAGTGACAGTAAGTCTGGTCAATATTTTATTGCACTTTAAAAGCAAGATAGCAACAGCACAACTGCAGATACAAAGACAGAAGAACTTTATGACAGAGAAATGTAGAATAAGTAGAAAGATGGAAAACTTAGGCAAGAAAAACATTGCACTGTTATTGCAGAGTATATTATAGAAAAACAATATTTTTTAAAGATACAGAGACTACAGTGTTATATTAAGTTCTGGTCTATGAGGAAATTCAGCTACTGTATCATCAAGCCACATATTACTACAAATATTTAAACAGCACACAGTTTATTTATACAAGCAGCGAGCAGCCAACTTGCATTCCACAAATCAAAACTGAAGATCATTCATACTAATTGAGCAGCACTACAGAATGTAAATGTTACTGTTCCTTATTCCTAGAGATGGCAAAATTAGAATGCATAATACCTGTTGATAATCAGCCATGGAATTAAAGTTATTAGTGGAAGCCTGTCTCTTCCATACCACAAGTCTCAGTTTCTGTCCCAGAACCCAGTTACTTTTGAACTTTGTTTATGTGAAAGCCTGTATCACTTTTTATATAGTGCCACAGACACCAAACCCTCAGGACAAGCAGGCATCCTCTGGCAAGTTCAGCACTGACGACTTGAACTGTTTATCCCTGTAGTGAGCAATACTAGGTGTAACAATTCATCCATGTTCATGACCTCATGGCTAAATGGAATTCAAAGAGCAAATACAGGGGTTTGATGGTGAGGCAGTATGTTTGGTAAGGGTTGGTAGGAGGCAATCATTAAAACCAAAAAAGTTGCACCATAATATTTCACTACTAACGGATGAATAGTTTGAACAGAATTTACGCAAGTAGGACATCCTAAAACACACGCAGATTTTGAAATGGTATTTTGAAATTGTATACTAAAAAAAAAGGAAATTGGACATGAGAAGAAGAGAAAATGATTGCTAGAGGAAGTTGTGGAAAGGAATTAGCATGCCAAGAACTTGGATATCCAGATATGAATAGGTACACAGAAGTACAAGCAGAGCAAAGACTGAAATGGTTAATGGTTTATTTTATTTCTAAAGGTACTTAGTTTTTTTCAAATAATTTTACATTAGAGAAAGGTGTATTATGCTCAAGTTTGCATTATTTCACTGTATACATTAGAAAACAAACTCAGAGAGAAAATAAGAAATAAATGGAGAAAAATAATCTAATAGTAACATACAATAGCAGGTGGACATCAGTCCCCAAGGCGGGGTGGGGTGGGGGCGGCGGGGAAGGCAGAAGCAGGATGTATTTTCTGGTTTAGGTGGCAAAATGCAACTCATTTCACACTGTAACAAACTAAGCAATACTGTCAGCAGGAATATATTTAGATTAAATTGGAAAGTTCAAGAAGTTCAAGTACTTTAGTATTCTGTTCCCCTGCCTTCCTGAAGTAGAGGACATAATGCAAGACAGGCCCTCACAGCATCCGTAAACCATGCTGGCTGGCTGGCTGCCAGGGAGGATGAGGAGCTTAGAAGGGAGGCGGAGGGGAACAGTTAGAGCATCCACCTCCATGTCTTCCACTCCCTCCTAGTGAAACACAGAGGCTCTGCAGAAAGCGGTGGCCAGGCTTTGAGAGGGAAATGGTGGCATGCTGTCCAAGGTAATGTACAGAAAGCTACAAAACAAATACCCTGACAAGTGTATTAGTATAGATGCCTATTAACTTTAATATTGCATGGTAGTACAGATGTTTAGACTCAGTGCTTGCTTGTGTATCACCCAGCACTGTTGTAAATGCAATGCTGGTGATCACCAAGGAAAGGTAATTTTTGCTTGTAGCTATGCAAATCAAACAGTAAGCAGATTGGGAGCAATACCACACAGGTTTGTTGTCTGAGACTCTAGAAGCATAATACAAAATGTAAGGAACACTAAACTGGGAAGAATTTTCATTAAATGTAGAATGAGTTAAGGACCAGTCCAAAAACCTGTTTACATCAGCTTTACTCTCAGTGTGAAAGACAAAGACCAAACAGAATAGCAGTTCTGAGATGTGAAACCTATAAAATCAGCAAAAGGCAAACACAGAAAGGACACTGTAGAAATCATGTCAGGTCTTAGGGATTTCTACTCTGTGTAGAACAAAATTAAGTACAAATTCTTTTCATCCAAAGACTGATACAGATTGACAAAGCAATGATGAGTCAGACTTCTTTTAGTGACAAAAATAGAGAACTGTACTGTGATTGTTTAATTCGGCTTTTGAGACACATTTTAATGAAAACTCATTAGCAAAGGCACATGCTGCAGAGTGTTTGTGCGATGCCTGCATGATACTTTGGACTACCTATTTAGCTAGCAGCCATTACTAGAGTTGTATTGTTTAACATGATCTTGTAATCAGTCGCAACGCTAGTTGACTGTACCTATTCATCTTCCGGTCCGTTTTAGTAACCTGATCCACATGGGAGAAATTATTCCTTGACTTCTCAGTAAAATAAGGCTTTGCAAACAAAGGAATGTGAAAGAGGTTAAATTGGCTTTGATTATTTAGGACACATTAATCATTTATTATTTAGCAGTCTCCCACATCAATCTGTTGTGCACATGGCTCTTTCTGCAAGACTCCCAACATGTTTTAAATGATGCTCAGTACACATTGGAAAACAGAATAAATTTAGGACTATCATAAGGTGGAGATCCCTTGACATTCTGCAGTAGAAAGCAATTTGCTTCCTGAGAAACCTGGATTACTTTCTAATGTCTTCCCTTGAATACACATGGCAGCTGGCTTGATATTTTACTTTCAATTTAGTCAAGTAGTAAAGTGGTCATGTTAATCACTTAAGGAAACTGTAGCATTTCTCATCATAGAAGACCTTTTTCCTCCTTATCAAAACATTTTTAAAACTTTATGTTTTAATTCCATAATTAAGTTTCGTATTAGATTGTTTTAATACAGAAAAGAGATTAAGCAGTATGCTTTCCAGTTCAAACAGTTCTTTATCAGAAACATTTTCTTTACTGCTACAGACTTTAGCTTCCACTTGCTTGCTAATACAGTACTCTAAAGCAATTTTAGCTGAAAAATCTGTGTGCTGCATGTGAGAAAACAGAGAACTCTATCAGAAGTATTATCCACCAATTTACAAGTATTGCAGGAGATTGCACGATCCAAACTTTGCTGATCATCTTGATAGCCAGAATCTGACTGTAGTTATGTTATAACCACTAGCATAAAATATACTGTACTACCTTCCATTCTGGTAACCTCTCAAACACCCAAAACACTCAGTCAACAGTGTTTAAACTTCTTCAGAGCAGCTCCACAGAGACAAGAACATTTCTTCCCTTTGAAACATTGCATTTCTTCCTTCTTCACCCATTCCTTCCTATATATAGACTAGCCTCTAGCCTTTTTTCACTACTGTACACCCTATGGACGAAAGGATTCATTTCTCATCTAAGTCAAAGTCAGAACTTCCACTTAGTTTTAACAATGCATCTAAATGAACTCCAAGGCTTAAGAATATTCTCTCAACTACTGGAGACATTGTCCAGAAGTCAAAGAAAACAGAGCATTGCTTTCTTTTGGGGACTAACCTGTCTTGTTTTTTTTTTACACTGCAAAATAGGCAACTATTAAGTTTATACAGTGAAATAAAAGACTATGAAAGAATATAAACCAAACTATTCACAGAAGCACTAACTTAAGGACTTCTGAAATACTACATTATGAAGTGTATATCAATATTTGTACAACATTGATGAAATAATGCTATGCAAATTCCTGATAACACTTTTATCCAAATACTGTTAGCTTTTAAAGTTGCATTAAGGAGAAATAAAACTGGTGACTTTTGTTTGTTTGTTTTGGAATTACAGCAGCAAACCTGTAGTGATGATGGAATGAAATTAAATTTTCTGCTTACCTGTTGAACTAGCTATCTTAAGTATTCAATGTATGCTATTGTCAGAATGTGTGACTAATGAGGTGAAAATTATTTATTGCATTGTCTGATGTGTTTTGTGGTTTTCTATTTAATCTAATTTCACGTTAACACAATATTCTTGTAGTTATACACTTACACACATCCTAAATAAAATGTTGTACAGATACTACTTGCCAGGGTTACAACTCGCTCTTTAAAATCTCATATAAAAGCAAAGAATACAAATGTAATTGCCACTTGGTTTCAGCAGAAACACAGTTGAATCTATCCTTAGCTGTAACAGCTATCCTTTGAAGAAAAGCTGCATAATCTAATAAATAAGTGACCAAAAGTTTTTAACAATATTATGAAAAGTGTTAACACTATTTATTTGCACATTCTTCTTCACTTTATTCCCTTCATGATGATCATAGTAAGCATGTCTTATTCCTGTAGATTAGTTCAACTTTCTCTGCAATCAATTCCTTGTAATGCAATTTTCACAAGTACTCTGTACAAGGTAAATACAGGTGGATGTGTTGTTCCATACAAAAACATACCACATTTCCTTTTGTTCTTGCATTGAATCACCCTATATAAGAAAATATATAATTGCAACTATGACATGGTAGAGGCATTTTAGCAGGGAAGGTTGAAAAATGTGTTCCACTAATGTTGAAGAGAATGCTGCTAAAGAAAAGGATTTTTTCAAAGTACTGTTATTATTATCTTTAATACTCAGATCTCAGCCAGAAAACTGTATCTGTTTGGGGAAGGGGGTTCTAATTTTATTGCAGAATTGGCAATCATCTACTTTACTGACAGAAGACCCTCCCCGCCCCAAACTCCAAGGGAACACAGACTGGGAGAAAAAAAATATATCTGTTAACAGCATGGGTCTCTGCAGCATGAGATACCACATATTTGATTTGGGAGCTTGAATCAGCTTAAAAGACAGTCTGAAAAAACACCAAAGTGTAGTTTGTTTAAGAACTTTTCAGATTAAAATGTGAAATTTTTGGTTCTACCTTCAGAAGACTATCTGAAAATTCAGAAGACAAAACTTTAATGCTCCACTGAAACATACTGAAACATACTGAAAGGAAGGTTTCAAAACCTGCTTTAATTCCAGTGTTCTTTTTATAAATTTAAAGCAGCATGTTGATATACACCAGCGCAGAACCACAGCCTTATTTTGCAGAACAGTCTTTTGCAGAAAGTATTGTTAGATTTTGCTCAAATCACAGGCTAGAACTGTGCTAAATATTCCACATTGTGGCATTCTTAAAGATTATTCAAGAAGGCTCATATAAATAAGTGAATCTCTTACACATATTCAACCAATGTCCCACAGACAGAATACTTCCATTAAAAAAAAGGGGGGAAAAAAATATATGTCTACAGTTACGGAATCTTCCTTGACTATGTTCTTGCATGAGGATACATACTATCAGTTCACCTTCTAGCAGAAATTCTGGCAGATGCTCATGAGGAAACAGAATTTTAACATCACTCGGCAAAATTGTATTTATTCCATTATCTTCTACAATTCAAATATTGTTTGGACAGCATATGGTGATTATAAACATAACCACCTCATTAAATTGTCAATAAGTGTGTAAATGAATACTGAAAAAAAAATACAATACACTAATACATATCCTCCACATTCACCTATGCTAATTCTCAGCAATTTGTGAAGGATAAAATAAATAGGGCATCCGTATGCTGGCAGGTAGTTGTAATTATCTTCTCATGTTTCAGAAGGTATTTTAGAATCATCTAAGAGCAAAGTATGAATGGTGTTCCAGTGAATCCCGCTAAATCAGTGCATGGACACAACAGCAGCAGAGGCAAACAGGCTGACAGAAGTCTGAACACCCACAAAGATAATAAAAAATACTGTTCAATACAGCTACTTACATCATGGCCTACAAGTTCTGTCTGCGTGGATTTATCTGCTTGGGAAGCAAGAGCCTTCTGAAAGCACTGAGCCTTTTCCTGTAAAACAAAATAACATCATAGGTGAGTCATGTTTTTCCTCACTGGGCTTTGCAGCTACAAATATCCAGATAAGTTCAAAACTCATGCATGGACAGCTGTTCAGAAATAAATTTATTATGGCACTATTCTCACTGGGAGGTTGATTTCCTTACTGTTATTTCCTTTTATCAACTTATCTTTCTCTTAAACAGACAGTGAACTTGGAAAGTCTGAAAGCGGGGCCCAGAGGAAGGACATCACTGAAGCATGATGCAAAGCAATCTTCTTCCAGAGCAGATACAGGTATAAAGCACTGAGCAGCAGCAGTGACTCTTGCAAACACCAGCACCATTCCAACAGCAAAGAAACCATTTTTTTTTCAAGAAATATTACGGAACATGCAAACTGAGATGACTTCCCCCTTGCCCGATGCAAACACATTAGCAAAACCTAAACATTTCTTGGGTATTGTACTGATTTCTGCTTTTCCTATCCTTGTTCCTCTCTACATACCTCAATCATTTTTGGAAGTGTGGTGTGGAATCTCTGGGACAGGCTTGAGCAAAGAAATCTGGCCACCTTGACACAATTATGCTTCACCAAAAAAAAGGCATTTTGATACTTCATTTGAAACTCATCATTAAGTAGAAATGTTGATCCTTATCGAGCCCTTATATATACTATATTATTTTCCAGAAGAAAGTATATGATGAAACAACTGTAAGTATGTGGGATAAGGCAGGAAAAGGCACACAGGAGGGGAAGGTTCCATGAACAGGGACCACAAGGTCCCTTACTGCACTGATTTATGTTTTCCTATTTACTGATTTAGTTTTATTTTTCAGCTATATCCATACAAAATACTTCTCTTTGACTCAAATTCCTCAAGACCTACAAAACTATATTTTAATGTTACTTACAGGTATGTATTACAGTAAAACAGAATTTGTGTAAATTGAATCTCAAGTTGGATGAATCTCAGTTTTTACTGAAATAAAGACATAGAAATGTGATTATTTTCAGCTATTGTCTGAGTTGTGCTTTCCTTTATCTCTTCTAAGTATTTTAAAAATCACTATGTTAAGTGAATTTTGTCCAAAAGCATGTAAATAAGAGGAAGAAGACAACGCCTAAATGACCCTATCTCCAGTATTTCAACTCTTCAAATGGCGGGGGCGGGGGGGGGGGCGGTGATGGGTCGTGGTGGTGGTGGAATTCAAACTGATCACTTCACTGGTATGAGACAACTTGCACCCAAACTTACTGATGTAACTGAGTTAAAACTGAATTCATAGCAAAGATAATCTCATTCCTGACAGAAAAGCTTCATCATCTCAAGGTTTAAATTACTAGTCCACTGCCCACAGCATTTTTACGTGTTTAGAAAACAGACATTGTTATATATCTACTTTCTTACTTAGACAATAACATTTTACTGCTCAGAAGCGCCACAAATTTTCTAGCTACAAACTCAGACATTCACGGAGATTGAATGTTCAAGTAACATTATCACTGGACCAAAATCAGTATTAAACCATGTATCTGATCAAATTTAACATTTGCATACTTTCTCTGTGGATTCACAAATACATATTTTGAAGTAACTGGGGAAAAAACCCAGAACAAATCAAAACCTTCATTAAGGCAACCAATTAATTGGGAAAGCTAGGTAGGTTGGAATAATCAAATGCATTTCTTCCTGAGAACTGCTCATTTAACTGCATATATGCAGTGAGATCAATTTTTAACACATCCAAGTTGACTCCACATTAACACCTTTACCAGAAGTAGAAGTTAGAGGTCCATGTTGACAAGTAGTATCTTCTCTTTAGTCTACAAAAAGAGTACTTTGTGTTGATGCGAAACAACCTTTATAATATGATTTTTAAAAAAAATCAAATATAATAAGAATACAGTGTATTTTATCTTTTTTCCAGCGATGCAGCAAAAGTCTGCAAAAAGTTTAAAATCACAGAGGTAAATATTTCCCATGCAGTAATATAGACAACTTACAGTTTATCACAAAACAGCATCCTACTGGAAGAGCCTACTTATACTTAATAGTCATTCAACTTCATCTCAGTTACATTTCCCTAACTTGCACTACTTTATTCCTAGAATTCTTGTTGCCAGAGTAAAGCAGCTGTTCCAAAAGACATACCTTTGTTTACGAAATAATTTTAGTAATATTAAAGGTATTAGATATCAAAAACCACTACAAAATGTTCTTTCCAATATACAACCACTTCTTTAAATGATAAGTTGGTATTTTAAATATAATTTCATGCTGCCTTGACTATATCAATAGACTTCTGAAAGCTTTTTCATGAGTCTATGTTGAAATGTATGGATTTTGAGAAACTCAAAACACAGTATAAGATGCATCCTTAATGCCCCCATTTTTCTTTTGAGGTATTCCATAGAATCACAGAAGGTTAAATTGTTCCATCCTCCTGCTTTCTGCCCTTTCACTGTGTGTATCTGGGAGGAGTCGGCTCCACCTTCTCTATAAGACATTAGGTAGTAAAAAGATTGCAAATAGATCATTCCTTATCCTCCTCCTTTTCAGGGAGGTGCCTTTGCTTCTTTAAAGACCAAGAAAGGACCAAATTATGTATTTCTAAAATATTTTTAGGATGAGACAAAGTACTTCTGGGTGACTTTTTAAGATAGAGCATAAAAGAACATCTTGTCTTACCATTCTGTGTGTTGTTATTCCCTCTTATTAAAATAAATAGCATTAAGACTACACTTGCAAGGTGACAGGGATAAGATCATGAAAACTTCTCATTCCCTGGGTTCATCTTAATTAGCAAAAAGGTAAGAAGAGCTGTTGGTGATTTTAAAGTCAGATAACTCATAGCAACATTGCCAGCAACATTCATTGCAACCCCTCCCTCTCGTGTACATGTGTGTGTGTGAGAGTGTGTGTGTGTTGTGGGGAGAGAGAGAGAAAAACTATGTGGAAGGACATCTTCTCCATCATTTGCAGTTGCTTAAATTACTGAGATTACTAATCTAAGTATTTCAACAGCCTTAGTGAAAAGCATTAGACCATGATCAATAAAGCTATTTCTTCACATGGGAATAAGTTCACATGTAGTTTATATCTCAATAGTATCTCTAGTATAAGAGTGTCATTGTTTATATACTTACTATTTTATTACTATATTTGTAATAAGTCACTAAGAGGTGCTGAAATAGGAAGATAATAGGCATCAGCTGATCACATGCATGTAAAAACATTACAGATAAAATAGAGAAGTGAAATATAAGATAAAAGAGTAAGTGAAAAAAGGACTTAGTCTTCACCACTGAAAGACAGCTACTAGACACAGAGTCAGTTACTACCAGACTACTTACATTTAAGAAGTTAATATAGGTTAATACATGTTGAAACATATGAGTGTCTTTTTAGAATGTTCCTTCTCTGAACAGAAGAGCGTTAAAACAATTTTCATAGCTTTGACTGTGAACAGGTCAAAGTTATTTCTTGTGACCATTCTTTTACCCAATTCCCTATCAGTGACAGCAGTGACCACCTGTGGTGCTTTGTTTAATTGCAAATTCCAAAAAGAAAGTGCTTGAAAATTACCTTGAATGGTCATACTAAATCAAACAGCAAAACTTACCATTCCAGCTGTTTTGGAGGAATCAGAAGTCTGTTAGCCAGTACAACTGTGGCTTTTGTCACGAAGGAATCTATGTTGTCTAGCTGATAACATATTAAAGATTTTTTTTTCCTAACAACTATTTCACCTTTATTCTTACTTTGATTAAAAAAATCTCACAACTTAACCTTTTGTCTTCAAATCTCTTCATACTCAAAAAGACTCAACCTCTCTCTCCTATAGTCGGTACAGATTATTGCATGACTTTATGAAGACAAGTCTGTTTTATTTGGGTTTTCTCTCAGCACACATCCAAAACAGCCTGCAATTGTCAGCATCAGCACTGCAGTCTGACTTACAACTTACACACGATTGTTTCCCTTGCTTCAGGCATTTACCCCACTGCGAATAACAACTTCTGTTTGCAACAGAACTGGGGGAGAAAAGCTTGTCTTCAGAAGACTTATAAAAATGCAAAGTCTTTTAATTCTGATATGCTTTGGGATGAAACTTAATCAACAGCAGCAGTTAGGCCATGAGAGCAAAGGGATAACAAGTAGCACAAAAAACTGCTCTCCAGCATCTATTCTACCTAATTTACAGACTACAGTAAGCTACAAAACTGACTATATGACAGCTATTTCCATAGAAATTGAGTCCCCATTGGTTTGAGACTCAGTTTGTGAAGAAAACATAACATATACAGCATAGCTCTAGTGATTAGCTGTGGTATGGCTGAATCACATCACACTTGAAAACTCTTTGTGAAGCCCAGCAAAAAGCCCAGCTGCCTCTCGAGCACAGGTTAAGAAAGCAGCTACAGCATGGTTCAACACTCAACAGATAAAGTACTGAGGTGCTAAAAAGCCACAACAAATTTAGAGGCATTACTCGAGTCACAGTGGTGAATGGGTACGATCATCCCCAAGGGGACTAGCCCATCGTTCAGGAGAAAAACAAGGGAGAACTTGGTGGGAATGCACCCAAGTATGCACAAATAAAAGTTTCATTGAGGGTTACAGTTCTGTCAAATCACTGTAAATGACAAAGACCAAAATAACACAGAACTTCAATGAACATTTCATAGTTTTCACATAGGACTCTTACACAAACCAAAATAGTTTTCCAGTTATTACATTATAATTTTTTTTGTGAAACGCAAAAGCAAAGTCCTATGTATATGGTAAGTGTGGTATCTGGAATGAAAGATGACATCGCTTCTGTTTTGATTTCTATCAGAACTCAGTATCCAGGTGTGAATCAAGAAATGCTAAGATAAACCTGTCTTCAAGCAGATTGCAATACTTTAATAATTAGTTACTGCCATTCTGAATACATTTAATGAAAAAAATGCAACTTCTAAAAGTGTAATCACTTCATAATAGCTCTTTGAAGATGAACAATAATTAGGAAGATTTCAAATCTTAATAGAAATACAAGCCCTGCTATAGTCATGCCAGTTAACCTTACTCACAGTAATACAAAGGTTTACTAGATCCTAACCAGAGAGGGCTATTACTATTATTTTAAAAGAACTTTTTAAATCCTTATAATCCCAAGTATTTTCTTAAACTTTCCACCCCCAAGCTCTAAAAGAGAAAAACTCTTCTGTTTTACTGAGTGCTGTATGACCTTACCAATAAAAAGAGGACTCCAAGCTTTGAGAGCACAGGCTATCTAATCAGAAACAGAAAAGTCACAAAAAATTGAATCTCTTAGTCCACTTAGCTGATGAATGCCAGAGACGGGAAAAGAACCTTAAAAATTGTATCTTCGGGCTTCCATTTATTTGACTGGACCATGCTGTATCCTAAACATTGCCATTACCACTTGTGTATGTATTACAAAATTAAAGCTAAATGTGTACAGGGACATGAGACTACCACAGAATTTCAGGGTAAGGATTTTGCAAATGCACCTGAGTTTTTAACTTTATTTTTCAAAAGCATCTTTGGAAGATGCCTTAAGACATAGCATTAAAGAGTGGCAGATACCTGTTTATGCTGTATTAAAAAATAACATTGCATTTCTTGCATTAGGGGAATTTTTTTTGAAAAATAAATGTATTTTGATTAATTATTTCCTGTTTTATCTGTTGCATCAGAAAGCAAAAGGCTCCATTTTCAGGTGGTATTACAATTTATATTTTAAAGCAATACCTTGTTATTGTTTATTACTATCATTCAGGCATTCAGTAAAGCTGTATATCAAGTAGTCATTTCTTTACTGATTATGTTTCCCATAATAAATCAATGCTACTTTAAGACATAAGTTTATGTACACACATCACTGAAAGTATAGAGGAACTTTTTCTAGTCATCACATCTCTAAAGTAAAAAAATTACAAATCACACTTTCATATATGGCCCAGACATGGCCATGCATGCTTTGAATAATGCAATACAATAAAAAATTTATATGGTCACACTCTATGAATAATATGGCCATAATAAATGATGTCAATCTTAACACTCCCCTCCAACAACAACAAACCCCAAAACCTGAGAAAGTTACTGAAAGGGAGGAAAAAACATGCAGTAATGGAGTCATAAAAACCTTTAAAAGGCTGACACATCAAGCATAGTTATTCATGCAGAAATTATCTCTACAAGTACAGTTCTGAACTTTTAATAAGCATTGTTGTTAGTCTTGATTTGTGTTATGGTTTCATCCAGATGTCGAAGAAGATATCCTAAATTTTATAGTAGTTAATCTAATAAAGAATTAGCTTGCTTTCAACACATACGTACTTAGACATGTAAGACAGCCAACAGACTGCTACACCACCAGTAGGACCACCTAGACAAATACAATCCTGTCCCAAAATATAAGACACCCAACAGACAAGCCTAGGAGACAGTAGTATCCCAATTTGATAATTCAGAAATTGCGATACAGGGGCACTAAGGCTTACACTAGCAAAACACAAAAAAAACTATTAGCGCTATTAACTTGATCTTCCTACAACTATTTGAAGAAAAATAGCCAATAGGTGATTTATTTTTCAAGGTCATGCGTGAAGCCACCTGCAGAGTGGAGTACTGCATAGATCCACAGTCTAAGTCTTATGTCCTATACACAAAAGCAGTCTTCCTCACACCATTAAACTCCAAACACATTTGCTTTAGATATGCATTTCTGGGCTCAGTTATCTTCTCAGAGTCCACAACAGTGAACGGTATTCAGCACAATTACATGCGAGATTACTGCAAAGCAGGACTATCCATTTGGATTCAAAGATCCAACTTGCACACCTTCGATTCACAACATTTCAGCATTTTTCTTCTAAATGGACATCACAGATATGGCAGTGGAATCGTCTTCAATTACAGCTCTCATTTACTTAACTGTACAGTATTAAAAAGCCCCACTGAAGATGTGAAACTGATTACTGTTCTTTTACACAGCAAATGTTAACCCATCAGCTGTAAACTACTAAATCATCAAGAATAACAAGGTTTTACCTCATTTAAGTTACGCTTTTCCTAAGTTTAGTAGCTGCAAATGGAGATGAGACATGTAAAGCCTCTAATTAAATTGCTTATAAGCCCAGGAAACCAGTGTTCAGCTTTTTTTAGAAACAACTGCAAGTTAGAAAATTACTATCTTAAACCTTAAACAAGGATATAAACATATTTATTTCAAGTATTTGTCTCATGGGAGTAGCACAGCACCTTTTTCATAGTGTAGCGAGAATTAACTCTTCCAAGAACCGAGATTAGGACAAAATGGATTAGATATATTATTCCTGCACTTCTACTTTCATTAAAATATACTGCCACAACATCGCCTCTAGTTCCTATGCTCACGATTCAGCTGGCAGAGTTGTGCTGACACACAAACACAAAACTAACACGAAAAGGAATGCAAACCTATCAACTTTGGTGAACAAAGAAAGCACAGATTTTATAACCTTGGGTTTTTTCCTTTATCCCTTTTTAGAGCAACAACATTTATCACTTTCATGGCGTACATGATTTTAAATGCTGCCAGGTTCTGGATGGGTACACAAACAGAATTTCATGGTCTGTTCCAAAACATCTGTTTTGGAAGGGGTTTTTTTTTCTTTCCATAACTTCTTCCATCTTTTCTTGGTGACTATCAGTATTCATTAAAGGAAAAACTCCCTGGTTACACAAATACATTACAAAATAACAGCCATGTGAAAATCCTGTAGCAGTTACTAACAGATGATTCCTCAACACATTTAATATAAAGTTTTACTGAGGGAAGTTATTTTATTAACATTTGAAAGTATCAAAGGCTCTCCTTAACTTTTTGTTATGTTTCTTTTCCCTACCACATGAAATGCTAACATTACGGACTTTGTCCATCAGGCTTCTAAGTAGAGACGTTTAAGCGCATTGCCGGTCAAATGTTTCTGTTGGTTTGCAGTTTCCTTTCCCTCTGTGCATGCAGGGACATTGGTGGGATGCGATTAATGTCAGTGCCAGCCACTTTGCACATAGATTTAACGGCACGTGCATTAGGCAGAGTGCAGGAATCATTAACTCAGCATATTCCAAATTGCAACTGATGTTTATTGAAGGCTTCTGGCATTAATTAAACCTCACACAGCTAAGCGTTTACAGTAATTTTACAGATTGCTGTCCTGAGGAACGAGATTCACGACTGTGGTATTAGAAGCGTATACTACAAACACAACGAAAGGGTCATTTTCAAGTTGTCCCAGCAACAACTGCATGGGGCAGATTTTGATCATTTGTTGGTCAAATGAATAGGAAAAAAACAAACTAATAGTAAATCAAATAATTGCTGCCACCATGGAAATCAACAAAAACATGTACCAATCCTTGTGATAAATAAAGCTGCAGTTTTATGCACTGATATCAACAATGTATGATCCCTGCATCACTGTAAATACACCTAGCAATACCAAAACCAATCCACAGCTGACATTCTCTGAGTTGTCCATGTGTGACATTACACCAATTATTCAATAAATTATTTGTACATTTTGGCAAGTATTTTGGATAGAACTATCAGCTTGAGTTTAGCACTGCCAGAATAGGACAGCTATGTGACTCGCTTTTGTCCTGCACTCATACACAGCCCATTAAGTGTCCATATTCATATGCACCCACTGGAAGCGATCACACTGCCTGTCCATCTATTCCTTAATAATAATTTTTTATTACAATTGTCAATACTAACTAGTCCAAGCAGCAGAGTTAGAAAATTAAAGTTTCTGTAAGTTTCATGCTGTCTGGACAGATGCAAAGGGCCTAAGCTGGCAAGGGGCTTCAGCATGAGCTTGAAGCTTGAAGTCAGCCAGATGGGCAGCAGGTAGACAGCTGTGAGCCAGCCACACTGTGCAGCACCTTCGGCCCAGGTAACGGGACCCCAGAAGGATGTTTAGGGGCTGCATGGGAAAGCAGGGCATGGAGAACTACAGGGAAACAGAGGAGACATACACGGTATAGGATTTAGTGGTATTGCTCGTGAACAAGCTTCAGCCACTACACCAGGCTTTCAGATGCACTGCAACAAAAGGGAACTTTCACCCTTTGTGAACCTGCTCTCAGAGGGAGCCACAGTGTGGGTTTTGCCAGTAATTGACACTGGAAGGTTATTAAAGTAGATACCTTTTTACTGTGAATTTAGGTTCATCACTCATGCCCTCCACTCTTACCCACTCACCTCAATTGAGATACTGCAAATTAAATATGAAGTACATCATATTTAATTCAATAAGACAAAACCAACATGCTTTAATATGCATTATCATGATATTCCAAATACTTTTGCTCATCTAACCAAGGCTCATGAGTAATGTTTGGGAGCTTCGTACTGCTTTGCCAAAGCAGAATAGTTTTGATCAGACAACAAAATTTGCTTTCACTTTCACAATACCAAAGAAATCCAAACCAGCCTTCCCATTTTTGATAACACCTGACAGACTATGACACAGTAACATTCCAGCACAAGACGGGAGAGAAGCCTATCAATCTCCTCTTCTTTCAACCATTTCTTTAATTAATTCAGAAACTTTCCCAATGATGGGAGCTTGACTCCATGAAAGCCGTGTGACTGTTACGAATTCTACAGCAAATCAGTGGGATGCTGGAACTTAGTCGAGCGTTTATAGCACTGACGTTCTGATTTCAACTGATGAAAGTAATGAAATATGTAGCAGTATTTTCATCACTGTATAAAAGTTGTACTCTTCCAAGTATCTGCAAAAGATACTAAAAAATCTTATACTGTATAAGGAAAGTAACCATAACATTCTAGTTTTTGGAATGATGCATACGCACAAAGAAGCTATAGCACAAAGAATCTGAAATAAGTTTTTTCTTACTATTTCTAGAAGCATTACAGGATCATAACAGAAGAATATTGGAAAAAGATCTCTCCTTTTTTCTCCCTTTTAAAAATACAACTTCTCACCATTTAAGGAAATGGTGACTAGACCTCTATTTCCCACTGACACATATCATAAGCAAAACATGTTGCTATGGTCCCCAGAATACTGCTGTAATGAACAAAAAAGACAACTTATAATCATGACCATTAGCAGCTGTCACATAAAACTGTTCAAAGAGGGGAAATAACAATCCAAACTACAATATATTCATAAAAGCATAAGGATTACATTATTTGAGTCTAAAGAAACACCCTGATACTATCTTACATTTTTTCAGACAAAAGAAGAATAAATTCTAATTTTGCCTCAGAAAGCAAGAAATGAAAAAGAGATGAAGGTGAATTTATGGCACTTGAGAAACATTAATAGTCAGTTTATACCATAACATAAATTCAATGCACCAAATAAACCCTCTTTATTGGCTCATAATCAGCCTGTTGGTACACTATTGTTGAAAACTGTTTTGCTGAAATTTTTACAAGTGTTCTTTAATGCTGCCCTAGTGCTGTCTCAGCTCATAATATGTGTCTATTAACAAAAAAGGAGTTGTTTGTAAACGCTGCTTTTAGATAAGCCAGTGTTGCCTAGGAAGATGCCTCATTTCTCAACACATGCTACACACTGTAGTATCTTGTAAAGATGCAGGAGAGAGCTTAATCCTGTCTGCGGGTTGAAGACCAAGGACTCCCTCTGATCTGTAAGTGTAAACCAATAAAGACAGCTTTGAAACAAAAGCACTTTCAAACCAGGCACATTAAAAGATGCAATTAATGGCTGAAGTAGAAGATGGAGGTATAAAACTACAAACAATGTAAAATTGGAGTAGACAAGTGAGCAGCAGAGGTCCTTTGGGGGTTAACAAATAAACAGGTAACAAGCAGTTCAGGAGCTCCCTTGAGCTGCAAAGTGATGGACTGGGGAAGCATTGAGGAAAATATCACATGCTTTCACATACCAGCTTTTCTGTAAGCACCTGCTTGTGGCCACCATTGGAGACAGACAGCTGAAGGGCTGGATAAACCCTTGCACTAATCCAGTACACTTTTTCTTATTTCATATTCAAAAGCCTAAACCAAATTCACTCTGTTTTGAAATACTGCAGTATCAGCCTCCCAAGCACCCAGCTCATACTGTTCCATCAGACAAGAAAACTGGTTGCCTCTACTTTTCATCCAGTTATTCCTTGTTTCTTAATAAGGAAAAGATAATTTGTGTAGATTTTTCCTCCTTCTTCAGTTAAGCTTGTAGTACTAGGAGCTGAGAAAAAAAAATAAAAATGAGCAAAAGCTAACAAACGGCACATCCTGGGAAGAACTTTCTAGCCAACTAATGTAAGCTCAAAGAAAATAGTAATCTCTACGATTACGTTTCAGTAATGTTTGCCACATGGTCTAACAACAGTATGTATTCTCAAACTGGGCGTTATAAAAATAGTCTGTATAGTGTTACTGACTTTGAAAAATAAGCCTTGTCTACATATTTTTATATGCAAATCCAAACCTGACTATACTTTGAAGATCCGGAATCCAGAGCTAAAATCAGGAATACTTAAAGACATAGGGAAAAAAAAAAAAATTATCATAAACAAAGACTAATGTGGCAGATAAGGGTATATTTTATATGATATGGTGGCGGGGTGTGGATGGGAGGGGAATGGGCTATACTTCAGTAACCAAAATCAATGGGCAATGTACAGTGAAAGGTACTAAGTCAATGTTACAATCCATGGGTGATTTTACCAATGCACAATGATGTGATGTTAAAAAAAAAAGTCTCTGCCAAAACTAATACTAATAATATAATCATAAAATAGCTCACTGGTTTGTTTGATCTTGAGTTATAAATATTTAGCAACCGCACAACATTATCCAGGGACGCAGTACTGGTTAGCATTTTTAGAATACAATAACAAGCACCTGTTTAATCTAAAAAAACCCAAAGAACTTATTTTAACCTATAACTCCTTCCACTCAATTTGGAGCTGTATGGCAGCTCTCAATCAATTTTCAAAATTTCAAACTGAAACAAAGTTATAAAACATGTTAAAGAAACAGGTGGTTTATTAACACAGAAGTGAGAATAAAGTCTACAAGAGCCTCTAAATTGCATCCAAAAGCTAGTGGCAAAAGCAATTTAGAATTTACTTTTGAGACCTTGGGGTAGGGTAACAACCTGTGCCTCTACACCATACTGCTGCTACTTGGTTCGGATTTCTGTTTTCTCCAGAACCTTCCTTCAGTGTCCACTGTAACAAGATATCTGTGGATTTAGGAATCACCATAAGACAGATAGCACCTACAATCATTAAGTGTAAGCTATGCAAAAAGCTCAGCCCCCATTTTTGTTTATTGCTAATTTAACAAAACCAAATAAGGTAAAAATCTGATTTTGCTCTGTTCATTAAATGGGTTTTGCAGAACTTAAATCTGACTAAAGCTTATTTTTTTCTATCAGGACATCAATCCATTTGTTTCCCAGTTTCCTATATATTTCCTTGAAACTGAACCTGACTCAACAGACCAACAATTCAGAACATCACTGAACTCTCAGTCAGGTGTATGTGGACAAACTGGTTTAGATTGTTGCATATTTGACATGAAGGTTTGCCAGTCTTCATGTCTTGAGCATTTATGGCATGCTATTCCATTCATGGTAACAAAAAGCCTTATTGCTCAGAATTCAATGATGCATTGACAGTAGGCCATCACATGGCTATTACCAAATTGCATAAAACATGAAATACAAAAGCAGAAAATAAAACAGATTTACTTGAACAAATGTAATTTCAAAGTATAGATATTATCAGAAATGGTAGACTTATCTTGTCTTTTATGGAAAGATACCTGAGTTTTTCATGAGTTCCACAGAATTTTGCAAGCAGGTCATCTTAAACTTTTAGGTTATCCTAGCTATTTGTTTAAGAAATACTGCAGTCAAAATTGACTTGTTATTCAGAAGCTCCACTCTATGTCAAAAAAGTGGCAAGCTTCTTGAAAAGTGATGCAGCGTTCAACGTTTTTAGGAAAAGATGTTCAGTTTATTCTGTATACACTGACTTTTCTAACATCACTTACAGAGACAGCATTTGCTTTTCTATCAGAATTTGCACACAAGCGAAAGTGAAGAAAAAGAGTGACTATTTTTTGAAGTGCCAAAACTGCATCCAACCTGTGAAAGACTTAATTGTTTTTGGCAGCCTAAGTCTCCACTTCTACCACAGGGACTATGGTAGACATTACAAACAGATGAATTTTCCTCGTTTGTGTTCTTCTGAGTGTGTTTGATTTCTATCCTAGTCTTACCTTGTTCTCCTGAGGCACTACAGAGATCTTCCATGGCATTTGATCCTACGTATTCAGCTCAGCTCCATTCATCTGCAAAGTTCTACCTCAGAATGCAATGCTCCATTAGTTGTCTGTTTTATATATTTACCAGTCCTGATGGCAGTCATTATTACATAGTGTCTTAACTAGAAGGAAACCACACCATGTGGAGACCTAGTCAAAGCACTTACACACAAAACACAGCAAAGGAAACAGGCAAGATGAAGAGATCATTAGTTTGTAGGTGGATATCAAAACTGGGGTTATAAGAGGACTACATCCAAACGAGCGCCTTTAGCCCAACAACTGGTCTCCCAGAGGCTCGTGTGGTACCACTGAAGCTTTGCTTGCGTAGGCTGGTGTAGTATGTGTAATCCTTACCTGGTTATAGATAGTGACCCAATAGGGCAGTCTATTCCACTACTGATATGAACCAGGAACTTTCACAGGGAAAAGAGAGGAAAAAAAAACCCAAATCAAACCAAACCAACAACCACAAAAAAGCTAAACAAAATTGCCCATAAAACTTCTCTATGATCAGGATAGTTAAGAATAGGACCCAAATGCTATGAAGGTAAACTTCTGACACAAAATTCTCACTTCTATTCAGCTAAGTTCATTTCCTCTTGTCTCTCATCATCTGCACTAGATATGAGATGACCATCACTTGCGTTCCTTCCTTTCCACTCACGTATTCTCCTAGTAGATCTATTTCTTCCTTACTTGTGCCTTTTCCTGGTCCGTCCTTTCCCTGCTACAGAATGACTAAGAACCTTTGTTCTTTCTCTGCCAGTGAGAGGTTTTCTTGTTCCCTTTAGACTTTGGCTTCCAAATACGAGTGACCCTTAAATCCAAAGTCTATCTTCATTACAACAACTTCAGCTTCAGGGGCAATCACAATTGGCTGCTAAAGTGCCAGGGCTGGCACTCTCTTCAAAGTTCTTACTGAAGAAGTAAAGGTGTCATGGGGAGGACAAAAATGGAACTCACTTCACTGCAAAAGTTATCTTTGAACTGATACTTTATGGCCTTAGAACATCCTGGCACATGAAAATACAAACACATAGCATCTTTGTTATCCTCTTTACCTTTTTTTTTTCCACAGCAAGGGGAGCACCCATTTTCTCCATCACAGAATAACTTACAAACTGCATACACTTGCTTTATATTATATCCTAAATGTGCATCTAGACTTTTAAGTCAAGGTCAGCAATTCTCCAGAGGGCGGGGTGATGCCCCTCACTTTCTGCTTCATCTTCTAACCACTGCCTCACATAGGACATTTTTGTTTCTCCATCTGACCAAACTCCAGGCCAGCAGTGAAGCTGCAGCTAGGTCTGTTTCTGTAGCTGGGACTCCCTGAAATCATCTAGAATACAAGACCTTCTGGTCACACTAACTGCAGAGCAGTATAGCCTCCACCACGCTGCATGGCACCAGTCTTCACCCTACTTTCTTAAACCTTCCCCACCTCCAGAACTCCTCTGCATTCAGCAAAGCAGCACACACAGCTCAGATTTACCAGAAAGCTTGAGCAGACTGGGACGTTAGATAGATAGGTAAACGTGGAGGACATAGTTAACACCACTTGTCAATACACACTCCTGCATTACTGAGTTCTCAAAAGAGAAAATAAGAAAATCCTTTTCATTAACTTGCTGTCCCCGCAGCTGGCACATTTAACGTAGTGGGCTGTCAGAGACACCTAAGAATGCTTTTTGTGAAATGGAGTCCTCTATGGGTCATGTCCTAGGAGCTAGTTGGTATTGATTCCTAGAAACTTAGCTTATCATGACAAGAAAAAATACAGCTCTATGCTGCATGCTGACCCTGCATGGTGCAGAGTGGACAGGACAGAAAAAGACTAAATTTGTTATAAACTTTCACTAAATACATATATATATATATATATATATATGCACATTTACATAGGTGAAAAAGATCATCCCTCTGATGGTGGGTGACAGGTGCTGCCTTCCATTGACAGAAGCCATGCACCATTATACCTTCCTGTTCTTGACATAATCCAATTTAAAGAGAAAAACAGTCCTTAAGTTCCAGTCCAAATCTCTTTTAGCTGCAAAGAGACCATTAGACAATCCAGTTGCATATGTATTGCAAGATGACCTTAGCTTTGAACAGTTTTGCAACCTTCTCACATGATGCATATTTGTTGTCACTAATTACTCCATGACTGTGAGCCAGCAGGAGTTGCACTCTGCAGTTGAAGTGACTCCAGACAAGTGGAATGAAATTTTGAGTGTATAAGCAGGACAGAAGTGTATTGCTGCACTCTGCCTTTACTGGTAGAGGTCGGAATTCTGGAAAATTTAGTTGCAGTAGTCCAAAGAAACACTGAAGAATCTTATTTGAATATAACATCAGTATTACAGCAGTCTCAACTACTTAAGTTATACCTGGTAGAGTGTAAGTATTTCTCTTGCACTCTAGGAAAAGCCCAAAGATTCTAAAGGTAATTTAACACACATTTTTAGTAATACATTCTCAGGAAAAAAAAAAAAAAGCTCCAAATCACATTGGCTTTGATGCTACCCTTCCAGGGAAATCTTTAAATTGGACATAATGAGAGATCCAAGGTCAAAAGGGAAAGAGGGAGTTGTGTTGTACTGTACTTCTCTCACGCACCCTTCCCTCTTATATTTTCATTCATTTTGCAGTTCAAAAAGGTAGTCACCAGAAATTCAATGTTCTATACCAATGATTCTTACCAAATTGCCTTGCAGTACAGGTCACACAGTTCATATACTCCCCTCTGTTATGTCTGCTCTTGTGTTTCAACTGACTGCTTTACACAGATGGTTTCTTCATCCATCTCTGAATTTCTGTTCCCTACCGTTCCTGAGTGGTAGTATCAGGATGCTACTCTGCAAAGAACAATAATTCTGATTTCCCCAAGTGTACTGTGTCATTACAATCTGCCAGGTTAGCATATCCATCTTATCACTTCATTCCCTGTCCAAAAAGGAAGCTTCAAAAATCATGTATACCCTTTAGAGTTCTTTTGCAAATGTGAACCATGAGCACAACATCATGTTTTAGTCACAAGCACAAACGACAGAATACTTCACTGCAATATCAAATTAAAAACATTTGTGGAAAATCTAAAGAAAAACATTAACATCTTCCTGCATGCTTGAACAAATATTATTTATGCAATTCAGGATGTCACAAAATTAGTTGTCTAGACCTTGTAATATACTGTGAAACTCCTTCATACCAATGTGGTAGTAGGAACATGTTCCTTAAAATGCTTTGGCACCTGTGGGAAATCAAGTACGGTCAGACATTAGTTCACACGAAATAAACCAGTGATTCAGGTTCCACAGATGACATGCAATAAAAAAAAGTTCATCTATATTGTAGTAAGTTGTCAGAAGATTTATTTTCTAGGTGATAGACAGAATTTTTAGCATTACAGAGATCATTGCCTTCTAAATCCAGGCTTGGTTTTGTTTTTTGAATTGAACAACAAAATATAAACATATTTCCTTCTTATTTGTTCCTTAATAATAACAAACCTTACAAAATGCTGGGCAACGTTTGCTGTATCTCAAAAGGGTAATAGCTTTGCTGAAGTTCAACTTTCTTAGTGTTTTTCTTACCAGATATTCTGTCCTGGGACTTTTTAAAAAAAGTGTTTAATGCTTTATCAAAAATTAATCCATGTAAAATAGAACTTTTTGATTGATTTCTAAGGCCTCCATCCTTCAGCAGCAACTTCTGGCAGGAAGCTGGACATTTCCAAGGCTTAGACATGCTATTCCAAGGATTTAGGTCACAAGGAAATAAATTTTGTGGTTGGCTGAACAGAGGAAACAAAATCTGAACTGCATAACAAACAGTGACTACAATAAAAGCAATATACTCTCATCAGAATATTAATTTCTCCCTCTTTTGGGGGCTGGAGTGGGGAGGAGGGGACAGGAAGGTGGCTCATGTGATGAAATTTTATCACTGCCAGCAGGAACATGAGCAGAAAGGAAGACAGTCTTCACTACGTTACCTCCCACAGGAGTGCTTTCTTTTGCAGCCTTCATTTTCCTTCAAAGTTTTGTAATTATATTTCCATAATTTAGTCATATAAACAATATTATGATTTAGCTACTTCTCCTTAATTCTATCCCATAAAAAGAGCAGATCTGAATTTTTCACTTATCAGTGTAATAGCTGGCTTATTAAAAACATGCGGCAGAACTAAGCGATATTAGGATAGCCTTGCTTTCTGATATTTTTTTTAGAAACAGCTTTTACATATCTCCTTGGGACAAAGCTTCTTAAACAATATGGCTCTCTTCATTGTAAAGTGATTATATCAAACTGAAATTAATATATCTGCTTGATGAACTTGCTTGTAGTTCAAAGACTACATAATGTTAGTTCTGATCTTTTAAATAAAAACAAATTTTTGGTGATCACCTTACGCTATTACTGAAAAAAGACTGTTGTCAATCATATTTCTCTATGATCAGCACAGAAAATTCTGATGCTCAGCCTGAGAGACAGGTTTTAAAGGGATTAAAATTAATTTATTATGAATTACTGTCAGCTAAACTACTCTTCTTGATTAGGATGTCTAGCACTATTTTTCCAAAGCATCCATGCCTGCGCCAAGACTTCTAAAGCCCTTTTTTTAGCAGATGACATACTTGTACAGTTTCATTTTTTTCCTTCTTTGTTTTTTGGTTTGGGGTTTTGGTTTGTTTTTTAATAGAATGCAGCTCTGGATTAAGTTATTAAGCCCATAAACAACCCATTTTTCAAATGCTGGAAGCACCCAATATTTTGTATTAACTTCTGTGAGATTCCCAAATACCAGCTGTATTTGAAGACTTATGCAATTTTCAAGGTAAGGACCCAGAAACCTAACTTTAATAAGGGGGGGGGAGAGAAAAACCCACTTAGTCTCCAAAACTTGGCTGTATGAAAAATTCATGCCCTTAAACCAAAAGAAAGGAGAAAGGGGAGTTAAGTACTTTACTTTCTATAGCATCAGATTAAAATAACATTTATATATTCACAGCATAACATACTGTCACCAACTGAATTAAGTTCTCAAAAGCCAATAAGCAACAATTGTTGTTGTCAACTTGTCAAGTAAAACTAAATTAAATGAAAACCTGAAGCATTAGCACAGAAGTAGAGGCATTTAAAAAATAAACACGAATACAGGAAATTAAGTTGCAGGAAATTAAGGATATTTTTTGAAATATTATGAAAACCATATCCTGGAGATTGCAGAACAGATGCTTTGTGAAAAAACTGATTCCAGTGAACTTAACAGTCTGTTTATTTTTACTTCCGTAAATATTTAGAAGATATTATTACAGGTATGTAACTTTTCTTTTATAGACTGAAGTCAATCAAATAATTACTTAAGTTAATGAATGTACCTTCTATTTCTTATTAACACAGTAACTGTCAATTAAATTCTCTATGATTAAAATGGTGGAAAGAAACAGAATGCAAATGTTTTAATGCAGCATTGCCTTAGGTCATTAATTCATGTTATGGCAACAAGTCTTGAATCTACAAAGGTCAAAGCCAGTTAATGTTGATATAATACAAATACTGAATTTGCACCACATTTGATCTTGGGCACCACAATGTGAATCCAAATGTTATCAACACAAATTGCTACAACAACACCGGAGTTTCAGATGCAAACCAGAAAAAACCCTATACTTAACTTCACACGGGTGACAAAGTAATTTAAGGACCATATTCCTAATACCATATCAGTATTAAAGTGGAAGGATAAACTTGCAAGCACTTGCAATTTAAGAAATAGAGGCTTTACTTTACAGTCAGAGGGATTTAGTCGCTCAATAATTATTGCTGCTATGCATTATTACACAGCGTTAATCATCTAATCACATGATTTTAATGATTTCTTAAGTTCCATATAAGATGACATATCTGGGGAAAAAGAAAAACTCTACCTGGTTTTGCAAGATCAAAGAAATGGGCAAGCAGAAATAAAGTACAGAAGTAGCAAAGAAAAAAAGCTGGGTTTATGTTACAGGAAAAAAGCTTTAAAAAATGATTAAAATAGGTAGCTGGATATTCATGGAACCATGGAAGATGGTGATGAAGGAGATACAGTCATTGCTTATTAACTGAATACATAAAGGTATTCTACCAAGAACACTAGCTGCTAACTGCAGAAAACTCATCAAACTTTGCTTTGTAATAAAGAGTTGCTATATGAACTGGGGTATTTCAGGAGGTCAATACAGGTACCATAGAAACAAGAACACTGTCAATTTAGATCAGAAGACCATATGATGAGAAAGGCATGATTAAAACCTTGACATTCGGTGAAGGAAGAACATAGAGTAAACTGGATTTTCAAAAAATCAGAATTCATTTAAATGTATATGAATACATTTCTTATAAGAAATAGCACTAGTGCAAGCCCCAACTTCTGTCTTAGACAAGCAAGGTAGTAGCCAAATGAAAAACAATACAGGCAAGCAAACTGAATGAACAGATTACTGCCAGCATTTCTTCAATCTAAAGGCTCCATAGGGCTTGCTCGTCAAAGGACAAGTCATTATGTTTGGTATGAACCAGATCAAACTCCTAAAGCACATACAAGTTAGAATTGCCTACCACTTAGGTGAGCGAAAACTGCTGGATCATGTTTTTCAACTTCATATAGAGGTATGTACACCAAGTGCAGTTACAGATAAATTACCAGCTATATGGATTTTGGGTACATATTAAAAAGAAAGTCTACAGACACTTCCAGTACTCGGTATTAAACTTAATGTATTTTGAAGTGTGCCCAGTCTGCTTTTGTTTTCTTTGTGGTAGCTCAATTTAGTGTTTTCTATTAGATAGATATGAATTCTTAACACTAGACTCACATTGAATAGATAGGGAGCAATGACAGCTGCTTTGCATTCCAGGCCTTTTTGAATACTGAAGGACGCATTTTTCTCAGTCAACTAGAAACACAGCTACAGATTAGATATCTCTAGATGCCTAGATTTCTCTTGTTAACTAAGAAATCCCCTAAATGTGGATATCAGCCATACTAACTATGTTCTTTAAAAGCAATAAAGTTTAATGGGATAAATGGATTAGAAATTAGGATCACGAATTATATGAAATACATATTTCTATACAAACATATATGAAAGAATCCAGAAGATCTGGCTATCCAGAAGATATTCTGGTTTTAATTTTCTTCTGAGAATTTGAGACAGCTATACTATTTTTTACTTCCTTATTATACCATATTATTTTTAAGCGAAACTGATTGAACATCCTTTGCTAATCTGTTCTGCACTGTCAAATTTCATTCCTCTAAGCTAAGTTCCACAGAATACATTTAATATATCCAAATAAAGGAAATTTGCAAATCAGTAGGCACCATGTGCATTGACCTTTGCTCTTCTTTTGAATTTGCAGTATGGTTCATTTTAGTCAAGCTGTTGAAACATTTGTGCTATAATGCATCAAATTAAGGCAACCAGCTGTGATGTTTAATTTAAGCTAAAAGTTTATGATCTACAACTACACAATACCTTAGGGAATAACTGATATTTCATGTTACTAAACTAAATGAAGTTACAAAATGGTTACAAACTTCCCCACGTTTTACTCAGAGCACATTGTCATTTAAGCTTTGGGCCTGGAAACAGCGCAAGCATTCAGTCAAACCTGTGTATTGTAGAGAATAAATGAACAACCAGTTCTAGCCTTTGCTGAATACATAGATGCAAAGCTGTCTGGTCTAATGTGTTGCTAGATTACTCCTATATTTTATCCTTCATTATGTGTAATGGAGTTTCTCCATTTGTAAGAAAGCCAGAATTAAGAAAAGTCATTAACTATTTCATCATAATGCACCATTTTTTGCAGATATTGTGTCCAAACAGATACAGTACATAAAGTTGAATAATTGGAATAAAAAACAAAACTAAAAAAAAAACACAACCAACAACCAAGCACTTTCTAGCTATGAAGCACTCTTGAAAGAAAATCCCCTCCAACAATGGTTAAACCATTGTATTGTTCTTGACAATGGCAATGTGTAAAAGGAGAAACAAAGAACACTTTATGAATGATTAAGTAACAATGCCTTTTGGTATGCCTTGAGAGATTAATAAAGGAGAGAAAACCTAAGGTATGGCTATATATCAGATGCAAAAAGTGTGAAAACTAATGTAATGGAAGTTGAAACTTCAGGTTACCCATCTAGAAATGAACAAAGTCAGCTAGAACATTGATATATGGCAAAAACATTGCGCATAGTAACTAGCTCACTACTTTGTTCATCAGCGCTTGGCTGTTCTTTTTAAAAGTGTAAGCGTTCATGTGATGGTTCATAATCAAAGGATACATAAGGCATATGCTCCAACTAGAAAGATACATTGATAACTCTTACTGACAATGACAATGTGCCTCCAGTGAATTACAAAGTTGATTTTCATTTCTTCTAAGGTGTTCTGGGTAGGTCTTTAAACACTTTCTTAATTACAACTGACTAGCAATCTTCTGCAAGAGCCGAAACACCCAGACAACATCAGCAAAACAAAAGATAAGATCTTCGTGCTTACTGCAGCCTTCTGGTAAGAAGCTATGTCATGGGCAAAGAGATTCCAGCACAAGCATGTGCTACAATGGACACAGCTCCACCATAGTGGTGCACTGAAGCCTCTAGTTATTTTTTTCCAAGCACACAACGTATATGAAGGCAGGCAGCTATAGGAAATTTAATTTTGTTAAATTAAGAATTTTGTAGATTAATTCTATTTGTGTTAGTGCAGTCTTCCTTACTGGAAACTGGGAAATTACTACATCAACAAAATCTCTCTATCAGAACTTGCTTCAACTAAAAAGAGGGAGAAAAAAAAAATCTCTATATTTCTTATTACTGCAAGAACAATGAGAAACTCTCCACCTTTAACATCCAGGAACTCCCAGAAATTTTAAATACATGATAATAAAATAGATTCCCACTTTTGTTTCTCTAAATTAATTTTAATCACCACCATGCTTCCCTGCCATATTTCAATCTTGCATGATTGCAGTTGGCAATTTCATCAAAGGGTCATGCAATTGAGAAAGTCATGCTGCTTGAAAGCTGATTACTACTCCAACATCCTTGTGATAAAAACTATTAAGATCTAGTGAAGGATGAAAGCAAGCACAGAATCTGCTGCTTTCAACTACATGCTGTTTGATACCACTCTGGAATCAGAAAAGTCTGCTGTATTAACACTTGAAAACTGGAGATTACCTGGTACAACATAAATGTCTGTTTTCCACAACAATATTTCAAAACCTTTCCTTCAGACTCAGGAAAAAAACCCAAAAATTCAAAATGAACAAAGCCAACCTCAGCCTAAGATGGTTTATAATGTTCTAAACAATTGCTTAAAGGATTTTTGAAGAGACCACCTGGTGCTGAATACTTAGCTTGATATCTAATAACACAATTATGAAGGGACAATCATTAAAACACTCATATAAAAGTTTATGTAAATGATATGCCATCTGTACCGTTTCAAACAAGCACTATAATTTCACAGTGAGAACCAGAAACTGTGAAAAAGCCAAGTACTTTGTGGATACAAGACATTATAAGGCATAGTTCTAATATCTACAACATTTTCAACTGATTACAGTCTTTCACTCAAGCAGACACTAGTTACAACCCAGAGAGGAACAAACACAACCCAACAAACTACAAAATAAAGATCCACAATAATTATACTTAAACACAAAATACTTGACAGTCAATTCCTCCTTTGTTTGTCTGCCAAATACTGAAGTCAGAATTTCACGTTACTCTGGCAACAGTGAATTAGATCAAGTGCCCGTAAAAGTAGGCTTTCAATCCTGTTACAAGAATACACTACATCAAGAGTTGGGAAAAAAAAAAAAAAAACAGAAAATGAATCCATAATTTACAGTTTTCAAGGTCAAAAAAACCTGACTTGAAGCATTTTGTTTTAAAATGCAATTTATTATGCCTAACAAACACCTAGAAAATGTTAATCATGAGTGATTTTGTTCTGCTTTTAACAGTTAATGAAGAGTATTTCAACCTCAGTGGCACTTTCCTTAGTGGCCATGTAAATACCAGCAAAAAAGAACTGAAAGAACAACGCCGATTTCTCTCCTTAAGAACCAGCTGTGTTGGAGACTTCCTGGAGACACTGGCATCTTTAAAGTTCGACCAGACCCTTGTTCATAGATGACCAGGAATGATTTGAGACTGCTGTTGCTTCCAAAGTTTTTCTACTATTTTCTCCCAAAGATACCAAAATAAAAATAATTTTTAAAAAAGGTAAATGAAAATATAGTTACCTGCATACTGAGAAAACAATTTATTTTATTCCATACTGGAACTTCAGATGTGCAAGACTTGCACACAGAGCTGAACTCCTGTTACTATGGCTAGAAAGGGTTCTTTGAGTCAGTGGCTGCCCACCCATCAGTATAACTGCTCAGATGTTTGTGCTTTTTTTTTGATCACTACAGTTGAGTTCCTATGAATATTACTCCCTTATTATTCCAGGTTAGCAAAGTAATAAAGCATTTGTTTAACAATGAACACATGTCAGAATCCCACTTGAATTTCATTTTAGAGTTGACTTCACCTTTTCCTAACCTACACTGATGACCAAAATTGGTGGAACTTGCAGGGATAAGCATTTGAAAATGTAAAACTATCTCACTCTTGTGTATCAAAAATTCTATATGCAGCATGTAACTTTGAAGTGTTGCTTACAAATGGTGGACCTGGTGGAGTATCACTTGAATTTGCATTTTGCAGCCAACATCATAGTGCGTAAAATAGTATTTTCTGTCAGAAGCAACTGAGAACCTGCCAACATTGATAGATGTATGTGTGAAAGACTGGACAATGCAATGAAGAAGTAGCATGATATATCTGCAAAAGTAGTGTATTAATTTATTTTCTATTTTGTCTCGTGGAACAGAAAAACACACACAAGAAAGTTTTCTGGAAAAAGTTCATCTTCTGCAACTTTTACTGTAATATTTTACTGAAGTATTACCTATCAAAGAATACTAGTGTTTTATATTCAGGTCTATAGCAGCTTTGCTGACTGCAGGTTTCGAACCCACTATTCTCCAATACGCTGATTCAGTGTTTTTCCCCCTTGTTTTTCTTCTATATTCTAGAAGGACAATGGTTTTTATAATTTTTAAGACTTACTGTCCTGGTTTTGGCTGGGATAGAGTTAGTTTTCTTCCTAATAGCTGGCATAGTGCTGTGTTTTGGATTCAGTATGAGAAGAATGTTGATAACACACTGATGTTTTCAGTTGTTGCTCAGTGGTGTTTAGACTAAGTCAAGGATTTTGCAGCTTCTCATGCCCAGCCAGTGAGAAGGCTGGAGGGGCACCAGAAGTTGGGAGGGGACACAGCCAGGGCAGCTGACCCAAACTGGCCAACGGGATATTCCATACCATGCGACGTCATGTCTAGTATATAAACTGGGGGGAGTTGGCCTGGGGCGGATCGCTGCTCAGTAACTAACTGGCTGTCAGTTGGTGGGTGGTGAGCAATTGCATTGTGCATCACTTTTTTTGTATATTCCAAACCTTTTTTTATTATTATTATTGTCATTTTATTATTTTATTATTATCATTATTAGTTTCTTCCTTTCTGTTCTATTAAACTGTTCTTATCTCAACCTATGAGTTTTACTTTTTTTTACGATTCTTTCCCCCATCCCACTGGGGGGGGAGGGGGGAGTGAATGAGCAGCTGCGTGGTGCTTAGTTGCTGGCTGGGGTTAAACCACGACACTTACCTTGAAGTTCATTTTTACTAAGGGTATGTGTATAACTTTCTTAATAGTTTTCATTTTGACAAACCACTTAGGAAAAAAAATCCTTATATTTTGTAAGGATAACTATTAAATATCAACAGCTAAGATTTGAGCCCTTTTTGGAGAAGAATGCAGCATGGGAAAGAGGGTAGTAATGCTTGTATTTTTCCACTAATCAGAATATATCTGCTTTACATGGAACAAATGTATGGTTCATGAAAATGTAAGTTCTGGTAATACCAAAAATTATATTGTCAAAGATTTTAGGGTAAACCCATATGAAGAATATTTCACTTTCTCCCCATGGACTATACTACAATCAGGACTGAAAAGACTTATATCATAATCCATACAACCTCCTTCTAAAACACATTAGTGCTGCATTCAACAAAATCTTACATTCTATATATTTAAATTTTTTGCAGAAATTCTGAAGAAACTAGTAATTCCTAATAACTCTCATGTAAAACTGGCCAACAGGCTTTTTAAAGACAGACACAGACAAGATTTACAGCTTTAGAACTGTATCCTGCAGAATAAACTCCTGTGTGGAAAATCCCCTTTTATCCTAAAGTTTCAGGAAACTACCAAGTGCCAAAGTACTTAAGCAGTTCGTACGTTCAGTAAAAAGTCCCACAGAGTAATGGAAACATTGCACTTTCTCTCTTTCAAAGTAAAAGCTTTGCTTGTCTTTGGGCTTTTATTTCTGTTCAAGAGATTAATAAATTACTTTTTAATTATAAGGAAGGCTACTGTTTGGTCGGTATAGAATACGTTTTTTGAAAAAAAGGATTGTCTTCATGGTTGAAAAGCCCTTCTAGACATCAAGTTATTCATTGCAAGCCACTGCAGAAGTGGCTCGCCAAACACAGAAACATATAGCCAAACACAGAAAGCACCTATTCTTCATGAGGAAAAGGACTGGAAGGCTTCAGTAGCCCTTATTGGCCAGCTTGTCACACTTGCTCTTTCTATAGTTCAAGGAGAGCAATAAAGCTCTGGAAAGGAGCGGGAACCAGCTTCTCCATGAGGGACTGCCCAGGAGACCTCCAGCAAGCTTCTGGGGAAGAGGGCAAAAGACACCTAAACCCAGATATGAGCAGTATTGGTTTTGCACACCTAACATTGTCATTCCAAAGTATAATAGACATTTCCAAGCCTAATTTAAATGCACAGCTTAATCAGCCTATGAGAGACATATAACAGTGAATTGCTAATACTGATGTGCATATTTTATTCTCATCTGCAGATCTGAATCAAGATTAAAAATTTATTGGGAGAACATATGAATACTTATGAGATATGTTAGTACATATCATTACCCATGGAGTCAGTGTTAATTTCTTAATTCCACATTAACAGAAGCAAGGAAATGGAAAGTGACACAGATTAGTCATGCTGAATATTGATGGAACTTGGGTAGGAATATAAAGTAATATTGAAAACATTTGCATACATATGTAAATAAATAAATATCCACATCTAGGTTAACAGTATATTAGATAGAAGGATCCAAAATGAAGGAACTAATTAGATTTTTTTATACAGCTTATAAAATATGAATACCTTGGCAATATTTTAGTAAATGCATTTTGTTCAAATTTAATTCTATTATGCTCAAAATATTTAAATACATTATCTTCAGTCAGTATAAGTCTAACTTTTTTTTTTCTTTTTGTCTTAGGCAAAAATAAACAGTGAAATTACCACAGGAATGTTGGGGGCGAGGTTGTAATTTATTTTGGTAGACAGAGCTCAGCCTTGCTTTCGTCTGCTTGGCTCGTACCAAGATCACGGTGTTAAATTAAATTGACCAGGAAGGACATATCTTAGTACCCAATGACCTTGCTAACACCATTTCTTTACAGACTGGAAGAGAGCAGAAACCTGGACAGAAATGGAATGGAGTACAGCAAAACTGGCCTTTGAAATTGATTCTATGATTATGATTCTATGATTCTACGATTCTATTCTTACTCTCCTTCCTCAAACCCCTACTGTCCAGCTGTTCATTTCCACTGTATTTCTTGCATTTCATCTAGCACTTATGTGACCACACAATGAGCTGGATCAGCTCTTCAACATGAGAGCAAACTCATAATTTACTTTTGTTGGACCAGTTTTCCATTATATTCAGATTGATGCATTCGGTTACTAGCCCTTAAATTGGAAACAAAGAAGGAAAATGAGCAAAAACATCCCTCTCAAACGCAGATTCAGTGAAATTGACTGACAGAAATGTGATACCTACAGAAACCAAGCATGCATTTGGAAGGATTGGGATATTATTCTTTCACCCTCTGATGTTTCCTATCATTCAAGAATTGGGAGGAATGCTCAGGTGGGAAGCAGAATTCAAAGGAGGGAATATCTGCACACACATGTTGCTTAATAATGCCACTCATGGATAGAGCATATTGTGGATGTATAAACTGTAGATGGATTCAAAACTATTTGGCAGATTTGGAGAAGGAAAAAAATAAATAAATCCATCAGTGTTTATAAAACATAAAGGTAAACCTTCAACTCAGAATGCTCAAAGCCAACAAATTACTGTAAAATGTGAAGCTATGCTAGGAAAAGCAGTACTGCAGTGTCTTTCCCAAGGCATCTGCTACTGGCTACTATTAGAGATAGGACTCTATGAGACGAACAGTTCAACTGAACCAGCTGATGATGGTTCTCATATTTTTAGAAATAAATGATTTGTATGACTTTATGGAGAAAGCTGCAAGCATTACACTGGAGCGGGCAATATAGCTCACAGTGAAATTTCAGGAAAATTAAAGCCTAACTTCTGGCCAAGCACTTAAACACATGCCTAATTTTAAGATCATGCATAATTGCAGTCACTTAAAAAAACCCTACTTATTTAAATCACACAAAACGCTCAAGCAGGAAATGACCCAGAGGATGGTATGGAACTACTCATAACCTTCCTTCCTTTTCAGTTTTAGGTTAACCTCTGGCTTATTATAAAGAAAAGTTTTTGAATACAATTGACTGTCAGTGTTTTAGAGATTGGATGCAACTTTAACATACTGACATCACCACTAATGCTTTTTGAAAACTAAACCAAATAATTACTGACACTTTTTAATAAAGATAAAGGGGGATCACTGAAGTCATTAAATGAGAATATGAAATGCATCATTTTGTTTTAACATGGTTAAAATAGTCATTTTACAGTTGTCAGTATTTAAAGGGGTTAGTGTTAGGCTACTCATCTGGAAGATAGTATTTCATATGTAGCCTGTAATATGAAAATAAAGTCTTACTTTCATTCTATAATTAATGTGGGTTTGGAAGTAGGTACTTCCACTTCAGAAGAGAAATAAGCTAGTACAGCAAAACATTCACTTTTGCATGTTACAAAGCAGGCTATTTTGCTGGTTCTGTGATAATCAGGCCTTGAACATCAAAATGTTATTTTGCTTTACATTACAAAAAGGTTTGAGAGTTATGGACATGTAAGAAATTTAAGTACCCAGAAACATACACATTAGATAACTTCCTTGTGCTTCTGTACTCACTTCTCAGTGGCAAAATATATTTGCTCTCTCATTCATGATCTTAAAATTGTCCTTCCCCACACGGCAGTAACTTTCTTATCCCCATAAGACAATAAGGAGATGTCAAAATATCTCCCCAGCAAAATCAGTTTGATCATACTTAACTGTCTACTAATGATACTATTTGGTAATGTATTAAACTTCCATAATCAGGTAAGCCTTTACTACAGTAATTGAAAGAGATACAGCACACCTTGACAAAAACAATTTACGTTCTGATGTTTCAGCTCTTCAGAGTAGAGGTTGTTAATTGCTGCACATCTGCACTCTACCTAACACAGTTAGTGTCTTACCCCTTTTAAAGTAACACGAACAGATAATAATAAAGTTTTCTGTGGATAAACTGGCAAAAGCAAGATCAGGGGCTGGTAGAACCACTGTAAAACACAATCATTTCTGAAAAACCTATTTGAATAGTTTTGCTGTGTTTTTTTCTTTAATTAAGAAGAGTTATTCATATTGTTCAGTAAATGAGAAAATTTATGGCTTCAAAATATGAATTTTCATTGCAGAAGTTGTTTCCCAACAGCTGAAACAAGAAAAAGAATAATAATAATTAAAAAAACCAACCAAGAATTACATGCATTCATCTCTACAAACCACAGTCAAGAATGAGATCTTGATTACCAATACACATTAACTGTATCTTGATTTCCAACGTATTCTTTCCCTTATATCATAGAATCATAGAATCATTTGGGTTAGAAAAGACCTTTAAGCTTATTGAGTCCAACTGTAAACCGAACACTGCCAAGTCCACCACTAAACCATATCCCTAACTGCCACATCTACACGTCCTTTAAGTACCTCCAGGGATGGTGACTCCACCACTTCCCTGGGCAGCCTGTTCCAATGCTTGACAACCCTTTTGGTGAAGAAATTTTTCCTCATATCCAATCTAAACCTCCCCTGGAGCAACTTGAGGCTGTTTCCTCTTATCCTGTTGCTTGTGACTTAGGAGAAGAGACCCACACCCACCTCGCTACAACCTCCTTTCAGGTAGCTATGGAGAGTGTGAAGGTCTCCCCTCAGCCTCCTTTTCTCCAGGCTAAACAACCCCAGTTCCCTCAGCTGCTCCTCATAGGACTTGTTCTCTAGACCCTTCACCAGCTCCGTTGCTCTTCTTTGGACACGCTCCAGCACCTCAATGTCTTTCTTGTAGCGACAGGCCCAAAACTGAACACAGTATTTGAGTATCATGTGACTGTATGCTAACATTTACCAACAAACTACATTGTCATGCATAGGCAATTTCCACACTAATTCTTTGTGTAAAGTATACTGAAAGGTCTTAATTGCTAAGGTACTTTATCATAAAAAATACATGGTTTTTTCAGTGCTACAAAATGCTCTTTGAACTAGCAGAAAACAGCTACTGAAAGTCCTATAAACAACCTGTATTCTGTGCCATGTTTAGACACATTTCTTGTAATAAGGAAATTTCTCTTAATGCACAGAAAATCAGAAACATTATTGGGCAAACAGAAACAATTTCAAAATCATTCTACTTCCTTTGCTTGTTACGTTAGTTACCAGCTCCCTCTGAAATCCCATTTGAAATCCCAGTCAATGGGAACATCAGAAGAGATACAAGACCTTCAAGGTTAAAAATTCAGCAGCTTTTCAGCAGCATCAACTAAGCTGCTCATCACCTATACAGCTTGTTAGTTAGGAAAACAACTTCTTACTGAAGCAAACCTGCATATTGCATATGGTGGCCTTTGTTACAACTGCATTTATGCTGATAGAAAAGCCAACTGCTTTGTTTGGGTGCTTAACATTTATACAACTCATACCATCATGAGAGAAGCAGGCAGCCCCTGCTGACAGAACCTGCACCTGTGCAGCTTATGTGTATGTGGAATATAAAGGAAAAACAGTTGGTTTTATATCACATATAAGTCTGCTGCTGTAGGTAGAAGCCAGCTGTATTCAGCAGCTCCATCTTTCAAACCTACTCTTTAGAGACTTCTGCACACTCACACTGCAACAAATGAACTCTGCTACGAACACTGCTCCGCTGAAAGAGCAAGTTCTGCTAGCATAAGAGCTTTTGAACAGTGGTAAATGGATCCAAACTAGGATTTGTATTATATAAAATTAAGTTGAATGATTTTGTAGAGAAGGAACTGTAGGAGCACAACTAAGTTTCAAAGCAACAATAGCCTCTATATTGCAAAACATGTCTCAAAGAGTTTAAGGGTACACTGATTTGGACTTAAATTGACCAAACTAGATGAGTAGACCTGCACAAAGCATGAAGACTAAGGTTATACTCTAATGCCCTTGCTATTCTTTAACTCCATAATCATGGTCCTTCAACTTACGGAGTTTGGTCAAAGCACATCTCCAGTACCTCTCCAGGTATGGGTACATCCTGGTAATGTTCACTCATAATAAAACAGTCTATTCAAAGCTTTCAGAAAAGCTGCTTCCCACTCTAATAAAGGAAAAGAAATACATTTGCAATCACAAAGCGAACATCTTACTTTTTACACATTAAATTAAACATTGGAACAGTGAGGACGGTCAGCTCTGTTTTGTAACAGGTGGCTTAATAAAAAATCTCACTTAATGGGAAGATAATTTTCTATCCCACTAACTCATTTTTGCAGTAATTCAGGACCACTGTATATATTTAATATCAATTGTCATTAATAGTTTCCCATTTAACATCAATTGAAAAATCACAGATTTCCTGCTTGTGATAGTATTTAATATCAGGTACTAAATGTCACAGAGATATTTTTTTTAACTTGTCAATAAAAAAGGTGGAGTCCATTTACAGCTTCATTCAAGTTGTTCCAGTGAAGGACTATTCTAAATAGTAGCTTCAAAGAACAGGACTGGGTAAAGCACTGTATGGTGATAATGCCTCTATAACCATACTTATAACCTGAGAACAACCAGGCAATTAATAATCCTGGATATCATTAAACAAAATAATCCTACAACAATCTGGAATTCACTTCAGATTAAGAGGAAAACTTTCAATTTCCCTCAACCTTTTAAAAAAAGAAATAACCTGTAACTACACAAGTATTCTGGCAACAACTACAAAATCTTGGGAAATGTGAAAGATCTTATCCAAAGAACATTTTTGAAGATTTTGATGAATTTTAGCAAGTCTAATGTAAGTTCTCATAATGGCACTTCAAAAATAAGAACATCAGAACTATGCCAGTGTTTTTAATGCATGTGAGAAATGAAAATCAGTGTATTTTGAAGCACTTCACAAAACACACAGTCTTCCTCTAATTATCAATAAGGACTAAAGATTATGTAAGTCTTAAAAGTGATATGCACAGCATTTAGGAGACAGTTGTCCTGTTCATTGCTAACACATAAGTGATTTCAATTCCTTCATAATTGAAGGTTTCAAATGTTTGAGAAAGTGGTCAAGGATTTAGCATAACCTTTCTAGAGTGTGACCTCCCATTCCAGAGCTGTAAACAATGCAGTAAGAGCCAGACTTTCAAAGTTCTTTAGGTGCCTACAGACTCAGTCAAAGTTACCCAGCTGGAATAAACCTAACTGCCAGATGCCTCATTTCCCCTAACTTCTAGTAAATATAATGCCTGTGAAAGGCTCAATGACTTCCCTGAAATTATTGTGCTTTATCTTAAAGTGATTGTTCACTTTGTGTCTTAAAGACTGAAGACAGACATTTGCACTTGGACTTCTCATTTTTAAGTATCCCCTATCAGAACTAAGCAATGTTCACCTATTCAAGGCTTTGATTGTTTTCATTATTGTTGCTTATAATTTGAACACACAGAGTCCAAAATTTATTCTCTATAACAACATATTCTACAAATAGTATCAATTTTGGAAGTAAGCATCACTCAGTATAAATACAGATATCAGATTTTGGCTTTGAACTTTTGAGAGATATAAAGAGAATAGAGATGCAAAAGATCTATTTAATCAATATATTTAGAGGGAATGTACAATGAAAAACAGCATTCAGTGAGATAGAAGACAGTGCTATCTGCAGGAAATGGAGTTTAAATGGGAGCAAAGCCCAATAATCATCACAAAATAGCAGCATAAACCTCTTCCACAGCAAATTTGTTTTCTTTGTATCCATAATCACATGGGACAAATCTGACCTAATCAAACATAACAGATATCTTGTCATCAACTTCTAGAAGTGACTGGTATCTGCTTGCTTGAAATTGTAGAACTGCAGAGGTTTTTAATATGATGAATCATTCAGAGAGAGTCAGAATTAAATGAATTCTGTGCTAGTTCATTCATTAACAGTAAGATTTGATGCTATCACCCTGCATTCAAGATCTCATTCTCTCTTTAGATCTACACTGATGATATCACAATGGCATAAATGATACAATAAGGGGACTAGCAGGATTTTTATAAACTGATTAGGCACTCTAAGGGAGCAATAATGATTTTTCCACTTGCAACCTGTGCTTCTTTCAGTGATTTGCAGTCACCGAAAAGCAGCAAAACATGGCATTCAAGTGAACATTTCACTCACTCAGAGAAAGAAGGAGATTTTGAAACACTAACAGAGCATTTCATGGTGCTTTCTTCAAATATCAAAGAAATAACATTTTTAGTGCTTACTGAAGTCATGCATCACATGTTAAAGTTGTGCAAACAATCCATTTCAGATCACCTTAAAAAGGAAATACAATCACATATGACACTATATAGCTGCTCATCTAAGGTGGCCCTTGAATATATTCAATTCAATTCAACTCATAGCTCCAAGATGAGAGGAAAAAATCATAGTCTTTAAATCTTTTGACAGGAGCCATAGCATCTTCATGATTAAGTGAGGAGAAGTCCACTTCCACTTTATTCCATGACATACACAAGGTCACACTTTCAAATGTAAATTCACTTGCAAGTCATTTAGCTTAATCCCACAAAAAGAGTCACCAAAAACTGAACCCATCCAGGGGTGCATCCATACAGACAATGGAGCTCAGATAGGGTTTCAAAATGTAAACTCCCCTATGAAATTTCAGTTCATACCAGATAACAGCCTCTGAGTCCACAAACTCAGCTCCTTTCAGATCAAATTGAACAAAAACATGTATTTGAGAACACAGTCGGTATGCTTCAACTCCTAATGGGAGTCCAATCCAGAGGACCCAATTTAAGAGTAAAACCCCATGAAATTGCACAGAGTGAATACTGGATCATCAGAACCAACTGCTGTAATCTTCAGATCCATTCTTACTCATGCTGATAAGTACTACTTGATAGTACAAAAACAACGACATTTACAGACTTAAGACGTAAGAAATGTGGACAACTTCCCTGGTTACAAATAACTGTTCTAATAAACAGTAATTTGAACTCTGCCTATGTTAAAAAAATCTTTGTATCTTAACATTTTTTTTTTTTGTCAGGTTTTTAAAAAATGTTAACATGAGGGAAAAAAAATACAGTGATACTGAAGTTAATTCTGAAAGTTTCAAACAACTTCAAACAGAAATCACAAATGTAGCCCCTTGGCTTTGATTTGGAATTTAACCCAATTTCTGACTAACAAATTATTTCTGTCTTGAAATAAGACAAGTTTGAATCTCTAGGTTTTTCTTCTTCAAGACCTTCAAGACAATTTTAAACTGAAATTAAGTGAGTGTTAATTTGGTCATAGAAGTGAAACTGAAGATGTTTCAAGCCACTAGGCCTGCCTTGCTGACCTGGAGGTACTATTTTGGATTTTCATCTGAGCAGATTCAAAACCTAGCCATACTCCCAGAAATGTTATAAAAGTCCATTAAAAAACAACAACAACAAAAACAAAAACAAAAAAGCAGCCTGGTGTGTAATGGATGGCCTTACAAAGGAGACCAAATAAACCATTACGTCTTTCTGGTCCTAATTGAAATGAAAACGAGCTCTTCCAAAACCCTCCAAACAACAACAACAACAAAATTATTTTCAATAAAAATTATCTACTACATAAATAGTTGCACTAAAATTTTTAGAATCTAAGTATCCTGACACCAGTGAGAGAAAAAAACTTTTCACTTTCACTTTCAGAAGTCATCTGCAGAAAAGTATCAAACCCTTGTGGAACTGTACACAAAAAGCCTAGAACTGCTGAACTTTCATTCCTGCTGAAGAGAGGTCTCCACAGTGGTTTAAATGGAGTTTACTATTATTTTTAAGAGTAATTTAAAAGAATGGCCTGAATGGCATGGTATGTTCAGCCATACTTTTTTAAGAATGAATAAAAAACCATGTGTTAAATAGACTGTAGGGGCTTCTCAGATGATCATTTGGAACTCCATAGCCTAAAGCTTAAAGGGTAATGTACTGTTTTAAACCCCTGTGGCACCATGATGCAGATCTCTCCTTACAAAGTTAACTTTCTATCTCTGTAGGTACTCATTACAGTATATTCTGTATATATACAAAAAATGCCCTGCCTATTAAACTATAAAACTGTACTCTGCTCTTAGTGCTTTAACTGTTTCTCTCCAAGATAAACTATCTATTCTTTTTTTTTTTTTTGACAATAAAATTGTAGTCTACCAAATTCATGAAGACAATAATACAGTTTTGGTAGGGTGAGCCTCCTTTGAATGACCATGGAAAGCGAGAGATACAAAAGAGCACTAACATTCTTTCTTTCATTCTTGTTAACCTCTCCCAAGCCTGGGTGGACATAAATATATGTAATTCTACTATCTCATCAACCAAAAGAGTCTGCAATAAAAGTAGCGTCCAATTTCTTTTCACAGAAAGAAATCTTGTACCATATGTAGCTTTTTGGTAACTCCTCTGTCAAAGCTAACATATTCTGACTTGGTAAAACCTTTTTTTCAGCACAATTGAAACATCCCTTTAAGCTGATGCTAGTGCCTAAAAACCACTCAAAGTCATTTCCTACCTAAGTTTCATTAAAGCTTAGATGTGTTTTAATGCATTTCTGATTCCTCTTGGTGACAAAAATATTACAGGATTCACAGCAGCTGCAGTGAAAAGGACAGTAATCACCTCCAACAGACGACCTTGTGAATAGAAGAGAAATTTTCTGTAGCATTCAAGCACAATTTTTTTCAAATCTTCCCTGAAGGCCATCTGCCATTCTGGTTGAGTTTGAGATTGCACTTTTAGAGCTGCTATTGTGTACTTCAGCTACCATGAACCAAAAAAGTCTCCGAAACAAAAAGAATTACTAAACCTTCAAAGTTATTCTCTTGTTTTCTTCATTTTTACTACGTGAAGTCTGAGAGACACTGTTGCTATTTCACTTCAGGAAGATTAGCTTTCAATTTTCTATACAGATAAGGGTGGCAGGTTTTTTGTGTGTGTGAGATAGCATATGGCATTGTCAACCTTTTCCTTTCTTCATTTCCAGCCTGATGATAGAAATAACACCTTGTTCTTTTGGTTATTTGGTTAAGGAGATCACACCATTTGTCACAAAGGGAGGCATCCAACTTGGTTAACACTGGCCTTTTTTGCACTCTTCTATTTCCAATGCAGTACACTAATCATCTTGAAATCAAAAGACACAATCTGATCTAATGAATGACAAAGTAAGTTGCCAACAATCTTTACATGTGAGGTATTACATTAATAAACCTGTCCATCAGAAGTGTGTTATTAAGTAAATTAAGCATTCTATTATTCTCCTACAAAATGGATACTTACACTTTTCCCCTCTAGGCATACAATGACAGGACTTGCTGTAAATCAGCATAGCTCATCAGCACATCAAGTAGCTATGCTTATGCGTGCCCACAAAAGACCTAGCCCTTATTGACAGATAAATCATCATGAGCAGAAATTAGAGCTTTCTTTCCACTTATCATTTCACACTGAAGTTTTGCAGAGAAAAAGCGTAAGTCACAAAAAATTACTTCTTTTTTTTTACATTATAAAATGGTTTAATTGTGATTATGGTAGAGAAGCTCTCACTTAGAATTTGTTTTGTTAAACAACATATGTGGGTATTAATGCAAGCAGACAGTTGCCAGGAATGAAGCCCACACATGAGAGCTTTCATGGCATGATTTAAGGTGCTTCCCAACCTTGTGTGAGGAACAGAAAACAGCTACTCTGGGGCTGGCACAAGGGAATGAGAAAAAGACTTCATTATTACTTCAAATCCTACAATGGCATAAGAGTTTACATAGCTCTAACCCTAAGACATGAATGGGATGCTACCAACTTGTTTTCTATACCACACTTAAGTTCAAAGCGGACACAATAGGGAATTAAGTCCAATGTACACCTTGATGTACAGCTGACAACTGGAATTGTTAAATGCTATTTTTTTTGAACAGCAAAGAACCATGCATAAGCCTGTCCTGCAATTCTCTCACAATAATTACATAGGAAAAACCAAAGCAGCCAGTGTTTCACAGAAAAAGGAAGGATAGTTATTTTTACTTATTTTAGCATAAAAACAGATGAGCTGTGAAAGATGTCTCCTTGTACATGATCATTCTCAATTGCATTAATTAGTCATAAGTATAAAATTCTACTCCCACGCCTTCTGAGAACTATAGCACTATTTATAGTACAATTCAGGAACTACTTCACCAAATGCCTAGTGGGAGACTAGCAATGTTACAGGGCTCTGGAGTATTATTCTATATTTTATCTACTCACATCAGTGTATACAAGTACAAGGACTCCAACACCATGAAACACAAAGAAGGATGCTAATAATTAATAGAGCTCTATGAGAAAAAATGAGAATCATCATGAAATGTTAAGTAACTGGGTTTGCCACTTCTTTAACATTCTTCACCAATAAACATTTCTAATTATGCAGCTTCAAGTTATTATCAAGAAAGTTGATCAAGAAATGCTGAGGCATTCACAGAACTAAATTCATGTAACCTGTAAATGTGAAGCCCTTAAGACCCCTTCAAAGATGCTGTAAATTAGACATATGGTACAATACAGTTATGAAGAGACATTCAGTAAACTAAATGAGCAAACTTTTATTAACATTTTATGTTGACAATTTTAGCGCACAATAGTGTAAGTTTACTTAGAAGCCTGAAAAGCATTCCAAAAGTTACTCCACACAAAAGGTATACTAGTGTACTAGTAGCTACCTGGGCAGCAGGTCTCCAGGAAGAGGTGAATAACTTCCTTACCTTTCTAAACAAACTTTGTGTTGATCAACTCTATTACCATGGGATGTCCTTTCTGTTAATTATATTATGCCAGATGAAAAAATGATTAAAATACAAAGCATTCTGTGCAAATAGATGATACTGATTACAAAAGTTATAACAGCAAGAGATAACCATTAAGAATTTTTTTTTTGAGCAGTGCATGCATGCCTATCTATGCATACTGAATAAAATGGTAAAAATAAAAGCAATGTCAACAACAGCCTACACATTTTACAAATTGTATCAGTCAAAGCTATGGAAAATAAAGTGAGAATAAGTCTGTTCTGAAAAGGGATCCCATAAGCCTTCAGTGTCTTATTTTAAGGAGGAGCAATTGTATCCTGGTTTCACTGTGACAAAGCATGGAAACTTCTAGTTGGTGCACCATGGGGCAACTTCAGCCTGCTGCTCATCTGTCTTACACGGTTCCATGTAGTGCTGAAATTCTGAGCTGTAATCACTCATACAGTCCTCCCCTTCTTCATTTTTTTATTTCATCTATTTTAGTTTTATACTGTGACATGTCCTTGACATGAAAAATATTTTTCCACATATTTTCTTAGAAGTCTTATTCTTAAAAATATATCCTATTTCCTTAAAGATATATCCCATTTCAACATTGCATACCATAGTCACTCAGGCATTCCTGAGGATTCAATTAAACAGAGGCAATGCTGGATTCTTAGCTCTATAGGACACCTTCTACTAGGTCTTTGTGTGATTATCTCAAAGGCCAGTGTCCATGTAGAGATTTTACATAAAGCGTCTTAGTGGGATATTCACTTGCAATGCTTACTATCAAACTGGAGTTCACCTGAATTACTCAAACTTGCTGTTAGAGTCCTTGCTTAAGAAAAATCAAATTGATGCTCACCAGCCTTTTTACACTTAAGAGAGACAGAAGCGGGGACGGGACGGGATGGGGATGGACGATGACGGGACACGACACGACACCAAACATAAACAAAAAAAAACCCAAACCCAAAAAAACCACACCACAACCAAAAAGCTTTTCCATGGGCGAGTTCCTCACATTTTCAGAGGAAGAATACTAGACAGCAGAAACACCAAAGTATTTCACCTGTAAGTCATCAAATCTAGGTCAAACCCACAATGAGTCAAAGCCCTTACTATCTATTAGATGATTACTAACTTATGTAAAATGAGCTGAATCCTGCTCCTACTGGGCAGGCATCTATACCACCAAATTATCATTTGTCATTAATATCCACCCTTCGCACAGCCTAAGCAACCTGATCAAAGATTAGATGAACAAGCAGGCTGAACTTGACTCTTCCATGTTGGGTGATAATTCCCAGTCCAGGGCTCAGTTGTATCAATAAAGCAGTATAGGGAAAGACATAACAGAACAAAATTAAGCCACAATATTTGGTGCTTGTAATAAACAGGGTGATTTTTTTAATCTATACTTATCCCTTCCCAAAGGCCTCTAGATGGCTAAGTAGAGCTAAAAATACATTTGTAATTAAAATTTGCACAAATACCAAATCAATACAACTGATGTATGCCTGCTTGAAGCAGAACTCCTTTCTCATTAATTAATCTCTCTTTCCTCAAATTTTCTCTAACATGCCATTGATCATTTCATAAGGTGTTTTTTAAAGCAGATCTTGATATTGAACTTATTTGCATGAAATAATAAACCCTGTACTATTAGGGCTTATTTATGTTTCCAAACAGACTCTGACAGCAAACAGGAGAGCTTTATTCCATTTTACTTAACAGTATATCTAACAATCATAATACATTGTACTTTTAAGCCTTTCCACAGGCAAAGCAGTATATATAGAAGAATACAGGACTGTCTTGAGTCTTCCTTCTTCTGTGTTTGTTTCATTTATTTTTAAGTATATGAATCTATTTAGAGAAGGAAACACTATGGCATCTGGTAGAAAAGGTGTTGTTTGTGATGATCATTTCTGAGAGATGTTAATGTCTCAGTCTCACAGTTATACATTAACCTGAATTTCAGGCATCTTTCCCAAGTGAAAAAACAGTTATCTGCACCTTATCCATTAATAGGAAAATATTATTCAGCAATACATCGCACATAGTCTCAATTCCCTATCCTGGCCTGAATCCATATTTTACAGTTTCTTAAACAATAAGTTCCTAAATAATAGTTTGACATCTGATATCATTAGAAGACATGCTAAGAGTCTGATAACTAGCTAGCTTTTTCAATAACACCCACATGAAAGAAGGATCATGCTTCCAAGTAGCCCAGCACTCCCTAAAATATAATAATGTAAATAATAATTTGATTATGATGGAATTTGATTATGATATTGAATAATAATATGATTTATGCTCAGACTCTAAGACCAGCAGTTTAACAGCACACTGGGCTGCTGTGCCAAAGACACAACCAGCAAATGGCTGCAACTGTTTTTTCCCTCCTAATCAGTGCTGTGGAAAGTGCACCTGAAAATAACACACAATGTTTTAGGGCCCCCAGTACGAGAGGTGGATGCAAACCGGAAACAGTGCAGGCCACTAAGATGGTGGATCAAATGACATACACGGACAGGCTAAGGGAACTGGGTTTGTTTAGCCTGGAGAAGGGAATGCTAAAGAGGCATCTATTTGCTCTATCAAACAGGGTATGGAGAAGAGGCAGCGAGATCCTTCTCAGATGGGCACAGAGAAAAGCAAAAAGCAACAGCACATGTTGCAATGAGAGAATCTCCTACTGGACACAAGAAAAAAAACTACCTTCACCAGACTGGTTAGACAGGTCATCCAAGGAGACTGCAGTTTCTGACCCTGAAGGATTTCAACACATGGCTAGAAAAGGCCCTGAACAACCTGGTCTGACTTTGAAGTGACCCCTGCTTTGAGCCAGGCAGTAGGACTAGAGCAGTCCTGAGGTCCTTCTCTCCTAAATTACCCATCATTTTAACTTACCTGCTTTTGTCCAAGTAGTCTTTACTAAGCAGCTTGCCTGGTAGGCTACACGCAGTTTGCATATGGGGTTTGGTACATTTTTGAAACACTATTTCCAGCCTCTATGCTAACACATACAGAATATTAGTAACTATATGGTACAGTGTTCCAATAAATAGTGGGATGCCAGAGAGGTAAAAAAATGAACATTAGATGACTTAGACTTTAGAATTTGCTATATAAGCCTGCTGGAAGATGTGAGAGAGAATAAATTGCCTTATGTTTCTATTTATTATGTTCAAGAACTGGTCTTACAGAGCAATGGTTCGTTTTTATTTTATGTTATTTTTTATGTCAGTAGGCTTCGGGTAGGGATTCATGTTCAACTGAACGCAGTAATTGAGCAAATAGTGCATGGGAAAGGACGGAATAGCCCAAACTTAAAACATTTGGAGTTCAGCACTATTCATAGGCAGAATTACAATTCAATTGACAGCCTGTATCAATTCCTCTCTGGCAACATGATCACTGCTAGGCCTTTGCTGTATCTACTTCTTTTCATGCTGAATTTTATGTATTCCTTATCAGACCACTCTTCCTGTTTCATTAAACTCCCTATTAGGGACTTCATGTATATGGGACATTTTAATAACTCATGAATAATGAACATAAATTAACAAAATTAATTAAAAAGAGGGGGGAAGCTGAAATCGAATTAAGAAAAAAATTCTTAAGACCCCCTGTTCTGCAGATATGTTTCACTACTGACTCTAGGAATTATTAAAGACATAACCTCGGCTTTGCCGCTCTTGTAGGGTTCTTCCTTCCTAGGTAGACAAACAGATAACTAACTGGGTGTGCACGCAACATGCAGCTTCCTGATTCCCTACAGGTTGTGTACAGTTTGCACTTCCCAGTTAATTGTAGCCTTACTGATTAAGAACTAGCACTCTCACTCTCTGCCCCCCTCAATCTGCTTACGTGATTCTGCAGAAAAACAGATTTTGGTAATAACAACATATGTGAAAAAAGCTCTCTGCTTCGATACTTCTTAAATTTTGCTGGCCAAGCAGAATGGTCCATGAATTTTAGGTTTAAAAATCAAGAGAAACAGACATACGCTACTAACCCTGATTTGACAAATAAAGATGAAATAGTACTAGAGAAGATATCTTAAACTGCTCTATTAGATGGAAGTGGTAGAGAGGGTAGAGAGAAAGGAGCTGATGAACCACATCATCCCAGTGGTTCTGAACTGGAAAGAAAAAAAAAAGCAAACATCTTTGTCCCTTAAGAACTGAATTCAATTTCCATAAATTAAACAAGATGCAACAAAATAAATTCCACAAGATTCCAGAAACTGATCTAAGCTTCCTTATTCACACTGGCTAAGGCAGGAAGGATCATTTGCCCAGCAAGTTCTGTTGGCTGAGCACACATATATTCGCAGTAGTCTTAAAAGGTGGGTCTAGTGACAACTTAAAAGTCTTCAGTCCTCTCTGTACCACCCTTCCCTTCAGAATCTATCACTTTGCTCTTGAAAGTAATATGATAAATAGGCAGTTCAGCTGAAAAATAAAATGAGCTCTCCTGCAGCTTTAGATCATCCTTTAATTCCACCACTTCTTATTTTTCCAGCTTATTAACCTGAACTCTTTTACAAGCACACCAACCACACTGAAATGAGTTTACATAAAGATATTTTATTCTTCTTCCTTCTCGTCACCATACTACTATTACAATAGCTCCACTTGTTCTTTCCAAAACCGTAACAATAGAGCATCCTATTGCCCAACAAGCATTGTTTGGTGAAACCCTCATTTGTAAGCTGGAACACAAATATCACACTGTGAGAAAGTCTGGTTTTATAAAGTCCTGTGTTGATATTTGGTGAATTCTGATAAATACTACAGCACGCAAACTCTATTACTCTTCTGGTAAATCATGAGAGCTCCCTTTGAGAAAAACAATATCATCAGTAAGTCAAATTGGGAAATGTAAGATAAATGTCTTGCATTATTACTAGAAAACAAAAATATGTTAAGTACATTTCAAACATACTGAATAATTCATAAACAATAGCTCTGAAAAATAAAAACAAAACCCAAACCTGAAAAGATATATATTCAATCTATATTCTGAACTCAACAAAGAACAGTAAGAAACAGTTTATTGCTTTTATTTTACTAGCCATACAGAGCAACCTAATGAAAAAATATTTAGAATTGAATAACCTAGACAAACCAAATAGTTGTATAATGTATGGGATTAAGTTAATTTACTATTAACCAGTAGCTATTTTCTTCTCCTTGTAATTTAAATATAATATATGGTTAAAAGTCAGTAAGATCATTTGATTTTCTGACAATGACTGTATATTACCTTTTTATCTTCTTCTAAATCAAGACACAAAGGAGAATAAAAAGCTCATCCAGTTAAACTATCAAACGAGCCAAAATATGAAAGGCTATTACTTGAGCAATATTTTGGAAAGAATTTACCAGCAAAAGTATAAATTTGCAAGCTAGCTTTCTGTCAGGACACTAGTCAGACTTTTGTATATAGTCTTGTAACACGCTGTTTATCAATGATATCACACATGGCATTTTTTACTACCACTCATCATGAATGCATTACAGTACTTCAGTCATCTGCGTCCTCCTCCCTGAAGGGCGATGAAGCATTTGTATAGACCACTGCCTATCTCACCACACCCCCAGTTTAAATACAGGGTAATAAGCAGGTCATTTCTGAAAGCTTTGCCACAGAATCCATCCCTTTCTTATATTGGGATACTGGTGAAATCTCATTGAGAGTCAAAGGTATTACAGCTGAGCATCAATCCAAATGACTGAGCTTGAAAATAGTAGCAGCCTCCATGCAAAAACCAGAATCGGGCATCAAGTCAAACTTCTCAAACAATGGATAAAACATGCACAGGACATTGAAAGAAGCACACACTGTGTGTGGTTTTTACAGAAAGGAAGAGGGAACAATATTTCAAAAGATGAAGAAAGATGCAGGAAATCAAAACAGCAGAAGAAAGACCCAAAGTGGAGCATTAAAGAGCTGGATGGAAGAAAGAGGCCTGGCACTGTGACCAAAACCTACCTCTTGCTGTCAGATTTCTACTGTGCTCCAAAAAAAAAATTAAAAAAAAAAAAAATCTAAATTCTCTGAATAAATGGCACCACTTCCACTAGCTATCTAGCATCAGCATCCTTCTTGCCCATCCTAGCAAAAATAACACAGGACATCCAAGATGCTGATTTGCTACTCAAATCCAGAAGATGAATAATACTTTTTTGTATTTAATTAACTTCTCCCAAGCACAGGAAAATTTCTAACTTTGATCTCTCCACCCCCTCTGCTTCCCAGTCTCTAGACCAAATCAACCAAAAAACAGCTATGGAAAGGGACAGTTTTGCTATCCAAAAACTGGAAGAGATAACAGAAATACATTCTGAGCTAAGACTTCTCACAGGCAAACCGGGTATGCAGCAGTACCTTCTATGAAAGTTATAGTAAAAATCCACATACACATCCCAGCTCTAAACCCAACTTAAAATCACTAAAGACTGTGTCTCAAAGAAAGCAGAGCACCTGAGGAAGGGTTTGAGCACCCTTTGAACCATGCAATATTCATGATGTGTGGTGGTGCAGCCCCCCTGGGCCACGTTGCAATATCAGGACCAGACAACATTGTGTTCTTGCACAGTGAGTTGGGACGGCCTGGTACTTTCTTATCCTGGCTATGGTAGAGTGAGTCAGGACAATTAGGCACCCCTTAACTGCACCTGAAACTCCTGTCACGTGGAACCATACCTGAGACTCCTGCTGCTTAGATCATGACTCACTTTTGTAGTTGCCTGACAAGAATTATGTCTGGAATGAAATGACACTGACCAAAGTCAATCATCTTGCGAACCCATAAACAGTGGTCCCAAGTGAGGGCCTTTGAGCTCTCCTGGACCCCACTGGGCTGCGACCAGCATCTCCCTCTGAGGAGGACACCTCTCAGAGCTCACAAAGTCTCTAGTTGGCAAAAATTGGCCGACCATCGTCAAAAGCTGATGGCAGGACCTGTGCTGATACCCTTTACTCCTTGAGGGTCAACCCTTTGCCTGTTGAGAAATGCTGAGGCATTTGATGTGAATATTTTCACTGAACTTGAGGGGAATTTTTAATAGGTATACCTCTGCTTATTTATATATCTCTATTTGTATTTGTGTATGCGTGTGTGAATTAACCTAGGTATATTCTTTTGAATGGCTTTGTAAATGTTAAATTAATCAGTGATTAAGTGTTACTAAATCTTGTTATTTACCTCAAACTGTAAATGAACCTCAGACTGCTGCTACACACATAATCCATTAGACATAAACTGTTGGCTAAGTCTGGGACTAGGAGTAGATCCAGCCACACCTAAGCTCTAACAGGAGTTTAGAAAGGAAGGGAGTCTTCTCTGAACCTTGTGACTCAATGGGAGGGTCTCCCCTACCTTTCTATACCCCTGATCTTTGTACAAATCATGAAAAATTAATTTTAACTCAATTTTCTTTTGTATGTTTCTCCCTCACTCTTTTACATTTTTGGTCTCTATATAAATAATTCTAGTTTGATTCTAACTTGTTTTTTCTTTGTATGCTATTGAGTAATAGACTGAAGCTTGCCATCAAGCTTTGTGAAGTCGTGCTTTTATAAATTCCTATTAAATCACTTTTGCTAATATCTTTGATGGTGATTCTTTAAACGGTCCAAACCACTCATTTGCGACATGATGCCAGAGTATGAAAAGTATCTTCAGTGAGAAAGTGCTCAGTCTTTGAAACAGAGGTTAAATGAAATGTCTTGAATCTCTTGTACCTCAAATAACATTTTTTCCTTGCATACAAACTGAAAGTATGTAATAAGAGAATAGTAAAAAAACCCATACAAAACTTGGAGAGAATCTATGGAGTCAGTTTCTGTGAAATCTAGTGAGATCTAACAAATACTCTAATACAGCTAATTTCTTGTTAGGTTATTTATTTAGGAAAGGACAGAGATTGCAGTTCAGCTTTTCAGTGTCTTAAGAAGAGTTTCCCAGTCCTTACATCAAAGTATTTTCAAATAAATGTTACTATTTTTCTTTCTAAAAATTCTTATTTATGGACAAAAATGCCTTATTTACAGACAAAAATATTTCATTCATTTACAGACAGAAATATTTAATGTCTTTAAATGCTGGAATATACTGTGAGTGAAGGAAAAAATATTCATTGACATTGAAAACCGCATAACACACTTCCCTTACGGAACTTCACTAGAATGTAAACAAAAATGGTATTTTGCTATTAAAATACAGATGATTCTTCATTTGTTATGTTTGCTATACCAGTGTGTACATACAGATTTTTCTGTGAATCATGCCCAGGTACAGCAAAGTAGAATGGATAAGACCCTAAATTATAACTGCGGGGGGGGGGGCGGGGAGCAAGCAAAACATTATTCTTATATTAGATCCCTAGTGAACTGCACAGACAGTTCCACATCTTCAAAAGCAAAAATATTTCCCCAATCAGAAAATTAATTATTGGAAGAAACAACAGTACTAGTTGATTCATTAAACACTGCTGTGCAGAGCTGAGGATAAAGCATTTATTAATCTGAAACTCATCCACATCAGATGACTACAGTAAAAATGTCACACAGATGCCTTTAGCAACATACTGAAGCTGTTAAGTCATACAAATTAAACTGCCGATCTTAAGAAGCAAAACAAGATTTCCAGCATATGTGTATTTGTTTTCAAGCAACGTTACTTTTCTTTTTGCTCTTACAAACACATATAACGCAATAGCATGTCATTAGATGATACTGACAGCAGTCATTTTTATGCAAGCTCAAACTTGAGTACCTCTTTGAGAATTTATCCAATATCAGGAATATAGGGCCATGTCAAGCAATAGTAACTTTCCATATTTTTAGCCAACTTTCCTTCTACAATGTTCTTTATTTTAAAAATGTTAGCAATTCTTGAGTGGAAAATAACTACCAAGAAGCATACTGAATAAGAGAGGCAGTGTGTGTGTGTGTGAATGTGTGCATGTTTCTATGTATCTATATATACATATTCCTCTCTATATATTTATATGTATGTGCACATGTGTGTATATGTATATATGAAAAACACAAACTGAATTTAAAAAGCCTAGGCTTTTGAGCAATCAAAACTATATAAAAAAAACCACACTAGCTCTTTGCTGCCTCCTTCATATCCTTTATTCCTAGCACTTATAAAACAACATAGATTTTTCTTTGCCTCAATTATTCAGCAAGCCTTGGTCCAAATCCTGTTTTGCACCATGAAAACTCGCTTTGCAAGTCTTAGGTGAGGACTGCTCCAGTTAGTCCCTCAGGTGAGGCATAGCAGCTTAGCTCCCCAGAGCTCCAAGGACACAGGTTAATGCTCTAGTTTGACCTTGACACAATCATGGTATAAAACAAACACTACACTATATGCTGCTACATAGGAAATATAATCTACCACCATTCATTTAAGGAGAAATTTGAATCTCTAAAACCATGTGTCAGTCAAAAGTATGTAACATCTACAAAGCTGAAGAACTGCAACATACAAAGTCTTCCTTCCCACCACACCTCCAAGACACTGCCTTTTCCATTTGTCCTAAAATTCATCTGTTGTTGACAATCTTTATATCTTCATTAGAGTTAAAATTGGTTAATTCAAATTGGCTCAAAAAATAAAGTGAAAAAATGAATGGTGACATTGAGACCTACTTTTTGTCTTTCACATAAACCAAAGTGAAGCTCTCTGAGATTTCAGAGTAAGGCCAGATCATATTTGCCTGCTTGTACTAAAAGACCCATCAGTAAAATGCCATGCATCTCATGAAGCAAGCAGTCTACAAGTGACACTGCTGCCAAAGACAAGCATATGCGGTACGTTATTATTAAAGGAGTGTAAGCCTCAGCACTGTGTCTCAAGGGAGACTTTGGACAAATTTTGTATTTGCTAATTTCTGCAGTGTTATTTTAATGAAATACTCAGGAGCAGAATCTCAGTGAGACCAGTAAGACACTACTCTGTGCTAGTGACATAATCATTTATCTATGCCAAACACCATGATATGACAATGGTTTGTGATAGGGACTTAAACTCATATGCAGAATCACCTCCACAAGTGCTAAGGAATATTAAAGGAATATCTGACTGGCAGCTTGTCATCAAGGGACTGGCGTAGATGAGGAATCGGAGCCTAATCCCCATTGTGTGTCACAGGATATTGCCACTTTCACACTCCACGTCTGTCTTGCAGAACTGATTCAGAGAGTAATTACAGCTCAGATAAGACTTTTCTGGAATATGTGCAATTAATTCTTCTGTAAAAAAGGGGGAAAGAAGCCTGACACTTTAATGATGTTTAAGTACACCTAATCTATTTCTCTTCTGCTCCTAATGTTTCCTAAATATGAGGAAGAAAGAGGATTTGAAAGTACTTACAACTGCCTGTTCTTATGTAAATCATCCATGGGTCTGTAATATCCCCCATAAAATAGCCAATGTACTACAAAGCAGCAGAATGCAGAGCAAGTGGGTAACCAGTGTAAAGATTAATCTAGTATTTTTTAATTTTCTTTTTAATATAAAGACTATTATTCTTTTCAGATGAGAATTACCTCATTTATTTAAAATTTCAAGGACAATTTTTTAAAAATTTTGAAAATAGACTGGACTAATCAAATTTTCTCTTTTTCCTAACAATTCAAAAAATGGTATTCACCATGAATTCATTGATTTATTTTTCCAAATCTCACTCTTGGCCTATCAAAAGAAAACAAGTTGTGATTTTAAAACTGTACAATTCAAGGCATCTATATTGTCATAACTACATTTTGAGGTAATTTTTACTCGTAACTCAAGTGCCTTTCATAAACAATTCATTGGCAGGATTCAAGTGCATTTCAGGCTTTCTGTTACACTTCAAAGCTGGATAACAAGTACTCATCTTCACGATACTTCAAAACTGCAGCAATTGCCTAATTGCCCAATATTGAACTCAACCTACAGAAAAGGGCTAAGTTTGCCATCATTCTGCCCTCCAGGAATACACTATATTTAGGAAACAAAAAAACAAAAAGACACACCCCCCCCAAAAAAACCCAAAACAAAACCCAACCAAAACCCCCCAAACTCCTACACCACCCCCCGCCTCCTACCCCCAAATCATTTAACATATATTTTGGACAAGGAAGTAGAACTTGTTTACAATTTGCAAAGACAAAACAAAACAAAACAAGAACAGTTATATTTTGTTGAGCTGATTCCAGAGTCCTAAAGCATTTATTTCTACAGCTTGAGGTAAAGCTCACTTAGCTAGCACTGTACCTAGATATTCCATAGATGTAAAAAGTCTAACAGTTGATAAAGAGCCACCTCCACAGCAGAGAAATATCTCCAACAGCTGGGCTACAAGAAGGAGTCATTTCCTGACCTAGCTTTGCCTCCAGCTTCACTCAGAATCCACCCGAAGTGCCTCACTACATTTTTTATTTTGATGGGACAACACACATGACTTAAGTTACACAGGGAAATCAAGGTTGAAAGGATAATATTATTAGCGCTTATTTTTCAGTGTGAATGCTGCTGTACCAATGACAGCAGTAGAATAAATGTTACTGTAAGCAGCACTCAGTTATTTTAGCCACTATACCATGAAAATATTTTCTGCTTAAAGTCGTTCTAAGTGCTCACACTGCAGTGGAAAAAGATTGATTTGGAAAATGTACACTAAGATGCAGTTGCAGGTAGAGCTGGGTAGGAGACAGGTAAGGTTTCAAACATCTTTCTGCGTCAAATGAAAACTGAGACCTTCATTTATTTTGTTTATTTTAGGGAAGAAAAAAAAAACAAGAGAGAGAGAACAAGACCAAGCAAATGACTCCTTTTACCAAACCCTGAAGAATGGATTCACTTCGTTTCTTTGATTTTCTGGGTAAGAGGGTATCTTCATGAATGAGCACAGCTTTAAGACAAAGCCATGCTTTGAACCCAGATTTTAAATTCCTGCTCAGGTTCACCATTTCCAAGGAGCTTCAGAGCAGTTTTAGGCACCTGACATCTTGAAAACCAAACTCTCCTCCAATTTCTGGAGCAGGTATTTTTCAGAAGATAATGAGGGAATAGAGGAATTAATTCCACTGCTCTACCTATATTTATTCCTCCAAAGATGGACAGAAACATTTCTGGTGACCAAGGGCATCAATCCAAAATTATCATGAAAAAGAGAACAAACAAAAAAATTGGTGACGGACTACTTCTCTAAGTTCTTCTCTGTTTGCTCAGAGGTAGGTGAGGGCTTCTTGCATTTTATCCTTTGTACCTGGGTCTTGTAGCTGAACATCTAAACCCCTATTTTCATTCCTCAAAGATTTACCCTTTTCTTCCTTCAAGAGCTAGATAGCAATTAGGAGAGAGAGCAGTTGCAGGTGCTCTGAAGCGTCACCAGCTTACAGAAAGTCAGCTTGCACTCCATTGACATTTTCTACCCTCAGCCCTGTTCAAGGTCTCCTTCATAACGCACTCAAATGTGCTAGAAATACTTTTTAAAAAGTATTTGAAAATAAAATAAAATAATCAAAGAGAGGAGGGGAAGATTACTAAAAAACTCTAGAAAAACTAGACAAGAGAAAGAAACAAAACCTCCTTCAGAGCCAAAATTTACCTAAGTCCACTTTAGGTTAAGTGCAGAGTTCTGCAGAAAAACTAATTAACCAAGGGTTTTAAATCTACATGCAAGCATCCAACTTAATGGAAAATCACAAGGCAAGTACAGATTTTCATATACTTCTCTCAGGAAGTACAAAACTGACTCCCACTCAAATTGATTTTTATGTTAAAGTGCTATCTACGAATTAACATCATGATGCCATGATTTTAAGACAGGCAGGTTGTATTTACAACTGTTATATTTCCATATTCAAAATGACAATGGAGCATGGGTTGCCCTAAGATACAAGAAAAAAAATGGTAGTTATCCATCAAGTGTTATGTCTGTAATATATTGTATCTAAGTGAAAAGGCGTACAGTTTCATTAGCCAAAAATTACTGTTCTACTTATCTTTTGTAAACATTCACTTTCCTAATATTTACAGTCTAACAAACACATAAATAACTGTAGGATTTGCAGAATATTAAAGCATGTTTTTCATCAATTTTTGGCTCATTTTATATAAGTGAAGAAAACATTTTTATCAGCATTTTCTAGCAATCATTTCAAATGTACTTCATTTTTAACAGTTCTAAAAAGAGAGATTACTTGTCTTGAATAGTCCACTGCAGGCAGCTCCTTAAAGCACCTCAAGCAATGAGGAACAAACAGCATGATGCTCCCATTGGGAAGGCAGAGAAATGCAAAAAAAGGGGATTGCAACGACTGCCTGGCACCTGGAGTGACTTCCTTAGCCTGCAGCGTGGTGGGCAAAGCTGCAGTGGGACCTTCCCCTGTGGGCCTGGTGCCCTGCAAAAAGCCCCAGAGCAAACTGGAGAGGGAACCCTAGGTGTATCTTTTGGTGGGCCGCAGTATTTAGCAGCGCCGTGATGGCAGGGCCCAAGGCACCTCCATGAAGAGGACACTGGATGTGCAGTGCAAGAGGTCGTGGCCAGAGGGACTGGAGCTCTGATGCTCTTCAGAGGACTTCAAGTTGCATCCTCAGCCTCACACAGGCTCATTACAGGCATCAGGGTAAAAACAGGAGCTCACTGTAAGTATACTGAGGTTTTTTAGATGCTTAAGACCAAAACCATGGTTGGAAAGAGCTGCTCCATAGCTGCCTAACTTCAGAGAAGCCTAAGCTGAGTGGGTGCTTCCCCTGTTGGATTGCTGAGGTCCTTCAATAAGTAGACTTTAGTCTGGTGATCCCATGGATGCTAACAAAGCAAAACAGTTGCTTTGTTTCCAGAAGACTGTTCTGGCACAAGTTCTAACCATGTTTTTAGTGAGCTCTTTTACTAGGCTGTCACTTTAATTCTAGCTGCTCTAAAAGTCGTGGCAGCTCTTATACCACCACACCCTTAAACAAACGAAACCCCCAACTTTTTACAGAAAAATAGTATTGCAGGAGAATACACAGTCAAGATTAAAAAATACACAGATGGCCAAAACTAGCATACTGACTCTGTACTTACACACCTCACGCACAAAAATCCTTTTTTCCAGTCCTGTGGGCACCCACTACACTTTTTTTTTTTTTAATAGGTTTCATAACCTTAAGTCCAGCTTCTGTCATGTTCACCTCCCAATCTAGTTTTATTTAGTTCAATAGGAGTAAATGAGATATACTGAGCCCTTTCAAAACTTAATTTCAAATTACTAAATGTGCTCTCAAGACTCCCACCTGTACTCTCTTTTACAAGTCCTAGAGTAACAAAACTGAAGTCAGTTAATCATGGATTAAATTCAGGATATGTACTTTCAACCATATGGAAATCCTTATTTCAAGACCCTAGGAAGATTTACTTTTCTGCCTATTATGAGGTACAAGAACAAAATTCCCTGTGGGACTTTATTCTGCAACTGACACATATACAGATGAACTTTGACAACAGTTAACAGCAAATGAGCTACAGCTCACTGTATCAATACAGGATAATTTTACTCTGACAAAATTGTCAACCAGTTAAATAGCATATGTTCTGAACTAGACTCATATAAAATTAATGCTCCAGGACTGTACAGAAGCTTGATGTTCCCTGTGTCCCATTTTGTCATTTAATTTTAGATAATAATTACATAATACATCATTTCTTAATATAGCCAAATATGAAACAAAGAATATTGATGACCTGTATTTATTTAGCCGATGTTAATATAGCAAAGGAATCTTTCATCCTTGAGCAGCATTACATTTTTCCCATGCAACTTGAAACTTAGCTATTTGTGCTGGTGTAAAAGTATACTGGTGTTGTTGGTTAGTATATAAAACATGCAGTAATGGATGGACCTGAATTCTGTCCAAGTTCTGAGCTAGCCACCAGGCCTGAGACAGAAAGGCACAAAAAGCCCCTGAGCTAGATCAGATAATTAAGATCTAATTAGAGAAACAACCCCACCTACCAAAGGGTGCTTATACAAAATCTTAGGTGCCTGCACACCTGCAACTTCCATGGAAGCAATGTATGTGCTAAACTTCTTCCTGAATGTGGTGACCCTACATGATTTCTCTGCGGAGTCTTTAAGTTCTCTGTGAGAGGAGGCAGAAAAATCTCTCTCCTTTATTTAAAAATACTGAAGACATAAACGTTTTAATCATGTTCCATCAAAAATGGAATTTTAAAATTATGTTAGTACAGTCTTAATAGGACAATAAATTGCATTTTCATGTGTTTACGTTTTTTAATTGCTGTATCACATATTTTACCTCACTCAGTCACTTGAGAGTATTCTGTCTATCCTTAAAATGGTAGTACTCAAGCATTAGTAGCTCAAATGATAAGGAAAGGCTCAGCAAGTGTAAGAATATTTATTATTTTATTTAAAGTAAAGACATCTATTAAGGAGAAATAGTATTTCATTTTCTACTGAACATTCTTGTAGATGTGAAAAGCAGCTCATAGGAGAAGTAGTCACAATTCATCAGGACATGTGCACAGCCCTTCAAGATTTCTGGCGTATGCATACAGTGCTGTGCTACTTCTCTGCCTCTGATACTGCAAGACAACTGTCAACACAATCTTTTCAAAGAAACTTCTATTAGCAGTGCATCTAGATAGTAGCCACTTCAGAGGCTGACAAGTCCCTATCAGTGTTTATCTGAATGATTAACATAGCCTTAGGCTAGCTATTCTGTAGGGGGTGTGAAACTGTATTTCTTTAGTTTCTGGTCTTGAGTGACATTATCAGGTAAATGAACTTAAAAAAAAAACAACAACAACAACAAAAAAATCACAATTGCTTCTGCTGCTTACCAGCTCCTCACGAAGTTGGGCTATGAGTTCATCTCTCTCCTTCAGCTGCAGCTTCAGCACTGAGCATTCATCTTTTATTCCATCCTACAAAAACATCAAAAGAGATGTTATAATAGGCTTAATGCTTTTATTTTGGTCTTGACAAGAAAAGGCTGCTTCACATAGTGCGAGATAATTACATTCAAGTAATGAAACTCAATTCTCCTTTGTCATGTGTGGTATTTTCAATAACATATTCTAAGTTGCTGCATAAACAAATTAATGCATCCAAAGACATTACATAGAAATGTGAACAGCTCCCTTCACAGAAGTCCGTTTCCTTGTTTTCTGAATCCTTTAAGCCTTTTTACTGAAGATCCTATCAGGTCATTCCTTTTCAGTTAAGGAATGGCTATGAAATGTTATAATTTTACTCATACAAAACAACATTAGAGAAATATCAATTTAGAGGCATTATTGTGGAGCTCTTGATCCTGGAGAGGATGAAAAAGAAAGCACAACAGAAATTCACAGGAAAAGTAAAGCATCCTTCCCATGCATACATCTTTTTTCCCACATCAGCCAAAACAACTGCAATTCTGATATTAACTGGGTGGAGGAAAGAAAATAGTTACCACTTGGTGATATAACCATTGACTGTAACTCAGTTTGACTTGCATGAAAATGAACCTGATAGCTAGGACTGTAGCCAAACCCAGGTCCATGAGGCAGCTGGCAAGCTGTCCCCAGGCAATTTCCTTCCATATAAGTTTAAACACCTTATTTGGAGAAGAAATGTCAATCATATATTTTTATGTTGTTCTGATAAACATCCAAGAGGAGAAACTCAATGAAATGACTGAACTGTTGAAGAATAAAAGCCTAACTAACTAACTAGCCAACTAGCTGGTCATACAACTATAAATGAAGAATTGTATCTTTACATCCTTCTTAGTACAGAGACATATTTATGAAGTTTGGGAAATTTACTGGTTTGGAGTATCATTATTTTCCCCAAAAACCCAAGTCATACAACAAGAAAACTTTTGGAAATATGGTGTTATTTGCACAACACTTAGTTTAAAAATAAAAAAAATTAGACCTCTAGCTAACAGATGATAACAAGTATAAAAGTGCAGAAATTATTTAGAACATGAAGAGCTCGGGGGTTCAAAAGGGTATAACCAGTGTGATAAACGTGAACTCTGTCAGTACTAATGTGTTTGTAACTCCAAATGAACACACAAATATAAGACAAAAAAGAGTGTGAAGTCCATTTTCCTCAGTTAAATGTTAGGTTATAATAATTACCTTTCAAAGTCATTATATTGCTTATCATCCGCTCTAACAGAATTGGAAGAAGAAACAAGATACTCACATATAAACCCCCAAACATTTACAACTGCAATAAAAAGAGATACCCCATGTCTGGCAGAGATATGAACCTGCTTACACACTACTTCAGTACTATGTACTGATCTCCTGAAAGATTCAAACTTAGAAAAAAGCCAGAACTTACACTACATCCTTTAAGGAAAAAATCACAGGAGTTTTTCTTTGCTATATGGTATCACAGCATTTCACTCTTACTATCTACTAATAGATTGCTGTTTAGGAATGTTAGCTGAAAGTAAAAAACTAGCACGTTCCACAATACAGTCCTCAGCACGGAATATGTTATTAGCACATATTGAACATTTTTGTTAGCAAAAACATCTGCTTCTAAATAATATTTATTTTATCAAAGTGAGGTCTTAATTTAAAAAAAAAAAGTTTTTTAAAAACAATGTGGCATTAGCTATTGTACCTCAATTTCTAGTTAAGTTATTCCAAGTTCTTTTTGTCAGCATGGTTTCACATTGTTGCTGTGACCTTAGACAGGATCTTCCTTGCAACTTGCTGTACAGGCACATCAATGTGTATGCAGAAGTTACCCAGAATTGTCTAGTAAAAGGGAAATGCTAGCAATTCCCAAATTTTTGTTATTGTTTAGTAAAAGAAGGAATAATAAACATAGTGTATATATTCCATCTACTCTACACCACACTGGGTTTGCAAGCAGCAGATAGCTCTTTTTCTTGTTGAACACAGTGTAGAATTAGGATTTTATAATCCCATTCTGCTGCATGGTATCTACATAGGCATCATTCGTTCAGCAAACGCAAGACAAAAGGAAAAAGACAAATGGTGCTTGGTGCTTCTGTTTCTATTATATTTTGAGGACATTTCTGCTATAATACCAACTGAGAACATGAATAGAAGAAAGAAAATAACATACAGGAATAAAAGAGAAAAAAATAGTCGACTGCAGAAAGGCTTGGGTAATTTCAATATCCCATAACTCTGTCTGAATGTAGTACTAACAGAATAAAAAATGTTATAGAATCAACTATCTATTGCCAAAACAGTGAATACAGTTCTTCCAGAAAGTAACTATTAAAAGCTAGGGAAGGAGAAAAGGCTCCAAAAATCATATTTTTGTGCAAGAGCCAAAATATTTCAGTGAAGGCTTGTGTGGAGGATACCAGAGAAGTAGCATGCCATTGAAAGGTGTAGGAGGGGCAGCAAGAGCTGGTGGAATTCTGTGTTATTAGTCCAGGAGCAAACAGCAATGCATATCAGATAGTGTGAATTCAGGAACGGATCACCTTTACTCCTTAGGAGGCCTGAAATGTTTCATTATCTACTGTGAAACTGTAGTACAGTGCAGGGCTACTATGGAAAGACCAAGAAATTTATTGAGAAAAGCTTCTCAATATGAATGAAGAATAGGAGACACAGTTCAATGGGGATTTATAGTATTAAAAAGACCCCCAAACCAAAATCCAAACCCCCTACCTGAAAACCAGAATTCCCTTCTAAGGAAATGTCACAACAACAGACATCAAAGAGGAAGGGACTTGAAAAGGATAGCCCGCTTTTAGCAAAGCATGCAATCAGTGCATTCTAAGCCTACACTGTAATTGCAAAGCTGGAAGAAACATTTTCCCCCATAAAATAGGACTTTTTATATACACTTTGAACACTTTGGGGCTTGATGATTTGGGCTTTTCACTATACCCACATTCTAGTAGATACTTAACCCATGCATTCCTATGTTTAAACGAATAAGCTTATTTACAATGCTGGGTATGATCATGTGTGCAAAACATTTCTCATGTTTTCACAGCCTTTATAATATTTATAGAGTGTAAGAGAAAAAACAGATTGGCATATAAGTATAGCTGAGTTCATGTGCCAACTACAATCAAATGACCACAGATTTAAAAGTCTGCTAGATAACATTTACCATTTCTATTAACTAAACCAATATCCTTGGACACTCTGATTCCTTATCTTTCTGCTAAATGAGTTTATACCAGTATATTTTATCAAGGCTATCAGTCCAATGAGAACATGGATGCTATGAAAATATTAGTCCAAATAATTCAATCATATGTTCTATGCATGTTTTCATAAGCTACCTGTATACACCATAGCTTTGAGGCCATTTTGATGAGTTTAGTAAATTATATGTACTACATATTACATACAGTATTACATATTATAATGATATTCTCATTATTCTTATGAATGTTGATCGTGATCCCATTATGAAAAAAAAAGGATAAGAATTCTGCTCTCCCTTGCCGTAAGCATGTTCATAACAGGCTTGTCCAAGACTCTGGAAATACTTGCTAAAAAGAGAACTCAATTAACAGCTCATTCTTAAAGAGAACTGTTAGACACAGGATGATCTGTAAATAAAATGGTACGTCTTCAAATTACTTTCTGTTATTAAATGGAGGTAATCAAAAAGGTTTGCAGTCTAAATTCCAGGTATACTCCACAAAAATGCAAAAGCAGCTGTGTGAAAAATGTCCATCATGTTTCCCTCACTTATATTCTCTGATTGTAAAAAAGATCCAGGATGTAGCTGTATATTCACTAAGGATCTGCTGTTATTATTGTACAAGTTTACAGTCAGAATACTATTTAAATTATCCTCTTTGTACTTCTTCAAATTATCACCCTTTTACTTATTTTCAGTCATAGCCTATGACAGCAATTGCTATGTCTCAGTGCTAGTATTTTCCTATTTTAGTTTAATTCTGTCCGTCTGGGAAAATGCTAAACATAATAGCAAATCTGTTTCTCATCAGATTAGGTCACAAGATGACAAATTGTACTGCGTGTGTGAAGACAGCTGCAGCAGGTTATGCATAAGTGCCAAAAAGCATAATCATTTCCATTTTGAAAACTTACTTTATACCTCTTCATACTTCGAAACTAATAGGCATATTGTGCTTACTGTAATCAAAGTGCTATAAACAGAACTAACCAAGTACTATGGAAGATAAATTTATTGCAATTTTACTTTGATTCTAAACAGAATATGCTGCCAAAATAGTACCATAAAATTAGAATATTATAAAACTCATTTGATAAATGTGCTGAATTTCAGATGCTAAGCAGATTGTTTACCAACTTAGGGTAATGTAAAAAACAGCAATTACTTAGGGTGCAGTGTCTTAAAAAAAACACCCTGTAACAAACCAAACTAAGAAATTTAAAACTGAATATCAGGTCCAGAAAGCTACATAAATGCAATAATACTTGAAGCCTCCTCTAAATTATGCAGCAGATTTATACAGCAAAATTAATACATTTCTGGATAAATATCTAGAATATTCAGAGAAAACACAGTTTATTTTAAAATGTACAGGATTTTTATGCCAGCAGCATAGGAGTCTAGACTGTACAGGGTTACGGATATCTTTTATGGTTCACTTTATACCACCTGGCATCTGAAAAGCACCAAGTACTTTTGTGGATCTTACTTGAAATTTGTAGAGAAGCACCATTATCTATCTACAAACTGAGACCCCACTTGTGTTAACATGTGTCATGTTGACACACACAGTTTTATTAAAAGGAAGAGCATCTACTTATTTGAGATTACTCATGTGAGTAGTCTTGTGGATATTACACACTGTGTTTTTAGAAATGGGCTTTTGTCAGATCACGAATAGTTTTATTGATTATCATTGTTTTAATATCTTACCATGAGGGAGAGAACCTGAGACTGAATTATTTGTTTCAGGTGTCAAAATGAAGTCACTGGTCCATCTTTGAGAGATGGTCCCCTGACATATTTACACCATGTTACTGTATGTACACGGTATGACTTTCCAGTGTTTTATTTTCCCTTTCTGTGTTCACTCTACGTCTTGTATCAATTTAAATCTGTCATATCAATTCCTCTCAATCACAGCAAGAGAGAAATTAATTGGCTGGCTGCAATTCTTCACATGTGCAAAGCACATGGATTTTGCTTTTTTGGCTCATCTGTTGTTTTGGTGCTCTGCCAGGCCAGTTAGTCTTGGCTGGAGTCCTGACAATGCTCCCAAAGAGAGACCGCTGACCGCAAGCAGTGGTCACAGTTAACTTCTCAACTCACACTGCCATGCCAGCTGTTGCTCAAGCCCAGCACAAGGGTGAGGGCAAGTCCATGCTTCAGAAATTCCCATTAAAGCATAACACAGCAACTCAGAGCAATCTCCCACGGCCACCCTGACTCAACACAAGCAGAGTCTCACGACAGGGTATCCATCCAGGAGGAACAAAACAAATAAAAAAAATCCTGAATCAGCTTTGGAAGCTGTGGTCATATCAGAAAACAGGTATTGTTATGTACATCTTCTTTCAATGCAGCTACAGCATTCAAATGACTTTTCTGAAGGAACAGCTCTATATTTCATTTCCTGATCATGAAATCAAATGGAGTTTCGGGAGCACAGGATCTGGTCTCATAATGATAAATAAGGGTGATTAATCCTCATAAAACCTTATGCAATTCTATACCCTGTTCTATCTAAGTTAAATTACATGGAGTATGTCAATAAATATTTTACTGGAACAATTTAGGGCAGCTATATGCATATGAATACTAGAATTCAACTGATACTTTACTACGAAGGTAACACTTAAAGAGACTATGTAGGCTATGATACTTTAACTTCAGATATTTATAAATACAGAACTAAATAAACGATGTTTTCTTCATAGTGATCCAATTGTCAGTTAACTGTGAAATACAGATTGAGTAATTTTTTTTTTTTTCTTCAGCTGTATTTTGCTCTCTTCAGGAGTGACAATAAAAAGCATGGAGTTTAAAGGAACGCAGCTTGATCAATAAACTGCAAAACATGAAACTGAACGATCATACCAGGTAAAGCCCAAGGTATATCTAACCTGCAGAAATCATGAACAGCAGCCAGGAGTGGAAACATGTAACTAACATATAAATGCATTTTTCCCAATATAACCACTCCATTTACTCTCTCCTTATGGCTCTTCCTGAGCCAGAATTCACATACACAGTACCACACCTCCTTTGGTAATATCTCTAAATAAATTATATGTTCATGAAAAGAAAACAAACCAACCAAGTGAAACAAAAAAACCCAATCCCCCAAACCTTCCTTTTGTTTAAAAACTGCTGTCAAACAATGTCATTGTTTCTGTCTTGAGAGGACTATTTCCTATTTTCCTGTGGTTTTGGTTTTATAAGTCTACGTGCTTACATAAACCACCTGTATCTCTGATTAAAACCTATGATCCACCTTTTCTAGTTGCACTGTATCAGTCATTCGAATCAGGTAATCAGGATTCCATGTAGCATCTGAGCAGCGGCTTAGCCATCCATTCACACAATTGCATTATAACATTTTGGTTTGCATTAATTTCTAAGTAAGTATTCAAAATAATTCTTAGGGGCCCAGATTTATAGAAAAAAAACATGTCTTCTACATTTTCTGTAGAAAGGGAAAAAATTCAATCACCAACCCTTTTGTAGACCTAAAATCAGGTGTCACAAACTTCAGAATAAACAGACTTTGGAAACAATGTCCCTGTACCTAATTCATCAAAACCCCTGCAAGAACTACTCAGAATTACTCAACTGTATGTACTTTTTTTGATTTTGATAAGTACTAAGCTGGTGTTTTCAGGAAACTATGCACAATGTCTGAGAGATCTCTTTCCTCATTTAGAAAAATAGGACTTTTCTTCTTCCTTTGTGTCTGCCGACATTGAATCTCAACTGCCTTTCATCTTTAAATTATTTGGTATGATGAGATTTTTTTGTAACATTTCATACTCCATTTTTATTCTGATTATTCTGGACCCTTCTGGAAGTATAATTCTTCCTTTAATAAATGACTACTTACTTACATCTTTTGTACTGTACACCTAATCTGCCATTAATCTACAAGAAGACTTTCCCACTCATCCTCTTATTTTTTAAAAGCCTTTGATGAAGGGCCCTGTTGAAGGCTTTTTGGAAATTGAGTTAACTACACAAAACAGATCATCCTTATTCACATGCTGATGACTCTTCCAGCAGAATTCTGAGGTGTGATTAAAATTGCAGAAAGTCAGGTCTGCTCTTCCCCATTTATTATATTCATTTATGGGCCAACTAAATCTATTTACCAGAACAGTTTCTACTAATTTAACTGGTAACAAAGTCAAATTAAAAGAACTATTAAAAAAACCCAAACAAACAACAAAAAAATGTTATCTTATTTCTATCTGTCATTTTGCTAAGAAGATGATTTAAGCAACAGATAACAGCTAAGAGTTAGTAGTTCGACAATTTCTCATAGCAGTTTCTTTAGCATACTTGAATGAGTAGCTGGTGCAAGAGATTTCTTATTCTACGGTATTCCATTATTATTCTTGGATATCTTCAACTGACATTTCAAGACTCTTTCCTCAGACTAGTTCCCCAATGTTGCTGGTGTATCTACTTATGTGGAAACAAACACAAACCATTTATTTTTTTTTTTTTTTTTTTTACAATAACCTTATTTGCCAAGAGTGCTTCCTTACACAACAATTATCTTTCAGCATTGCAATTTCTCTGTAAGATCTCATGCCACTTATTAATTGAAGAAAACCTTTTATAATCAGGGTGAGGGGTTTGTTTGTTTGTTTTAGTATTTTGGCCTTGCTTATTTTATTTTTACATTAAATTGTAACCATGAAGTTTAGCAATTTAATTTTCTCCTGTTAACTCTCATTATCACCAGGGAAAAATATCTTATTCTTATCTAATTTTTTGCTCTAGTACCAAATCAGCAAAACCCCTTCACACTCTTGCATGCAAACAACCTTAATCATGTAACACATATAGACTGACTGACGTCAAAGAATACCTGTAAGATCTATAACTTTGTAAAGATATAATTTCACTCACAATTGAAATGCAGCCACTTTTTCACTGGTATGTCACAGTTTCTTTCTGCCAACCAGCATGTTAAAACCATTTAGGCCGGGAGTAAAAATATCTGCCAACTGCCACATTTTTGTAAAAGTTTCTTTACTGCCACGCCAGTAAATGCATTTCTTCATATAAGGAGAATAATGTCCTTCACAAAACCTCATTTCTCAAAATGGAAGGAGACAAGTCCAAATCAGATCCTGGCTCCCCTGGGAGGAGATAAATAGCAAAGTTCCTTCTGGCTCCAACACAGCACAGGCCACCAAGCTGAAGTCTCCTCTGTAGTCTCCTACTATCAGCTTGAAAATGTGACACCATTTCCATTATTTTATGCTGAATTCAACATTTATGCTTTAAAATACTCTTTCTCCTGCTTCCTGGAATCACAAGAAAATTTCAGACAGGAGGAAAGGGGAGCCTTAAAAAATAGTGACTTCAGCTCTTTCAGGTGTGAGGAAAAATGTGACAAAACAACCTCTTCTGCAGAACAACCAAAAGACAAAACATATTTTTAGGTTTTCCAGTTACCATTTTTAAAGCCAAGTCAAGATTTTCTTTAGGATCTGAATAAAAATAATTTTAGATTGTCCGGGATGATTCAGGGAGGAAACCAATGAATAAATTTTTAGATCTTTCAAACACTTAGGAACTGACAGAAGTAATCTTATTAAATGCTCTCAAGAGAATAAGAAAGGAGAAGAGATTCAGCCACCTCTGGTTAAGGTTATAATTACAAAAATAATGTGGAATTCCAGGAAAGTTTTTAAGATCAAAAATACTAATGCTTGCACACATAGATAATGCATGCAAATAACAAATACTCACAGAAATAAGTGATAAATAAGTTACCACTAAATACCGTTTAGTGCAGGTTTGGAGAATAAGTGAGAGGAACGTGAAAGCTCATGGTGGCAGGCTACCTGGTTCTCTGCCAGATATTTAAGAAAATTATTAAATGGGGGCAAATACTACAAATTCTTCAACTGATGTAAGCAAGATGTCTTCATAAGACAGAATTTAGATTTTTTTTCATGCATCCCGTGTTTTACCTTTGTATAAAATGGGAAATATGTTATAAAGACAAATGCAGATTCTAAGGAAAGAGTGTCAAAAGAGCATATAGACTAGTAGAATAGCAGAGGACACACAAATATATTCTGGAAATAAAAAGTTTACCCCAGATTAATCTAAATGTTTTCCTCACTATTTGAACCATAAAGTTTTATTTGACCACTAATAATATTTTATGATATTAAGAGACCAATACTGCGAGTATTGAGGCAACCATGCATTTTTAAATATAAGGAATTTGGTAATTTTGTTACACTTTAGTAGATTACAAATTGCTGCCTTATTTCCCCTTCCCCCTCCAACTTCCCATATGTACAATATTTTGAAATATGGGTTCTTTTCAGTTGTGGATTCCAAATACTTCCATATAATGAGGTCTCTGCCATCCCCTTTTTATTTTTGTTTTTATTTTTTTCAAGGTAGGAAATTCAGACATACAAAAGGGAGGTAAGCATTTACCTGGGGTACCCAGAAGAACCCGCAATAGGTGACAGGTTTCCCGAGCTTGGTGCCTATGAAAAAGGACTCCCCTGTTCACATCACACAAAACACCACGTAAACGCTAATATTGTGTTAATGCCTAATGACATCTCTAACCATGGCCACATTCATCCAAATAAAAAAATAAAACAAATTAAAAAAAAAAAAAGAAATCTCAAAACATAATATCTTTTCTTTGGCAATTCTTAGAGTACTTTCATACCAGTCTAACTCCATTTATTGCAAAAGGCTCCCTAGATCCACAATAGTAACACAGAAAAGTAAGACCCTCATATTTAGATAAAATGAGGCCACAGAAGTACCATACACTGTATTTATTCTTATATCATTAAGAGGTATTGAGGAGAACATGATGTCCTCTCTTAAACTTCATATAATACTTGTAATTTACTGCTGCTTATAGATTTTCAAATATTTTATATCAATAAACATACTACATAATATTACTGACCCTTTCAATAAAACTGGAGCGAATAGCAAAATGATGCACAACCAGTGAGCAAATCTGTAATTTATTTTGATATTTCAGAACATCTCGCACATATAAAACATGAAGATTGTTTCCTGCCTTTACCACACTTGCTAAAGACAGATGGATTTGTTTCTCTAAATGAGCAATTTTGTGGAATATTGGCATAGCCTCTTTCACTTACTGCCATTTAGTACACTGAGCTCTTGGACACCCATTTCTTGTATAGAACCACTGAGGTTTTATGCCTTCTTATCAGGTAGGCAAGAGCAGATTCTGAATTACAGTGAACATACTTCACACTGTCACTATGCTTCTCACTTATATAAATAAGTATGAGGAAATTTCAGGGTAATGAAAGGATGTAATTTTCAATATATATCTTACCAAAAGGATAATTGGCTATGTTTATTTTTTATTGAAACTATTCATGCTACTCATTATTTTGATGCTTTCAATGAAATATTTGCTTTTCTTTTCCTCTTCAGGTGGTTACATCTCCATCAGCTTCTTATATTCTCTAAAAAAAGAATTCTGAATTTTGCAAGTCAATGTTCAAGCTAGGCGGTCATAGAAAAGTAAATTAAAAAAAAAATCTAAAAAGACTCAACTAGAACGTACAATCAGTGTGACTCCCTTACAAACTGCACAGCCAATTACTTACTGACCTTAAACGAAACTGCATTTTTCATTTGAGAGCAAACCTTTGTTCAACCAATGTGACATTTTGCTGGTAGTTTTTATGCAGCTATATCAATCTTTAAATTCTGCCAACTTTGCATACATATAGAAAATCTAATTTCTGGACTGACATTACGATCATTACAAAAGAAAAGACATCTTTATCTTAGTGAGTTTTTAAGCAAAATTAAAAAAGGCTTTGACAGATAACTAAAACAAAATTCAGCTATCAGAAGACAGTTATGCTGTCATAGGACAATTACAAAGATACTACAAAATTTAAGTCTCTTAAGACAGTACAGTACCACCTATAAATACCTACCTAGTTTAGCCAGTACGGAAGACAGTACAGTCTAATTAGTAAAACATGCGTTGGCATAATAAACGTGCTAATACAGAACTGCTCTTCCTGTTTCTGAGCTACCATGCAGAGAGATACACCACTGTACTAAGCCAAGTAGAAATAAAATTCTATGCATAAATAATATAGAAATAAAAAGGGTTGGGTTTTGTTTGTGTCATTTTGTTTGGGTTTTTTTTATACTTAGAGCCCCCTACATTGCACATTTTAAATTGGAATAATTCAAGTATACAAGTCTTCTAGAAGAAACTTGAACTATATTGTTCTTTTCCTGTAAATTTGGAAGACAGTCTCTATAAAATTTTCCTCTGTAAAAAGAAACAAACAAAAAGCCTAATAATGTCAAGATACCACGGGAAACAGCAATGACCATGAAGCAAAGACATCTTTTGTTTGTTTCTTTGTAACTGAGTGGCAGATTACCACTTTTTCTTTACGACTGAAGCCACTTGGGGATTTTATAACAATTTATTTTCTCACTTTAAAGTGTTTATTTCATTAGAAAAAAAAAGCTCTTGACCTTCTTGAATAAAAATTCATCAGCTTTGAAGAACCTCACAGGGGCAATATGTTTTCATACTATTGAGCTGGAAGAATAGCCATTACCCTGTGCTGCTGCCTACCCATGAGCTCAGTGGCTGAGGTTACCCCTGGGGAGGTGGGTACAGACACATGTGCTTCCTCATGCTCACAACAGGGACTTGAACCCAAGTCACCTGCATTTACTGTGTCTGCCCTGGTCACTGCCTTCCTGAGATTTTAGAGCAGCCTGCACTTTTTTCTCTCTGCAGGAAAATGAAACAAAGCCTCAGTAGTTTGCATAAAAATGAATTCCTGTTTCACGTAGAGCATCATTCAAGCTTCTTTGTTACATATGAGAAAAGAGCACCAAATCTGTGGTGGAGAAGACACTGATGGAAATTTACCATTGAGTGTGGCTGCTGCTTCTGCTTTAGAACAGTGTATTATTTGCTTTACCTTCTTTTCATATGCTGGAAATGTACTTTTTGCAGAACTTTTTATTAATATTAAAATACATGAAATGAATGGAGGTAAACTAAAGATTAATTTGCCTGGTAATAACATTGTAATTATGCCTGTAGGATTTGAATTAAAAGCATCCAAATGCTAATAAGAACTAGTTAACTCCAGTGGGTAGCCATAATTAGCTATTACTAGACTTGATCTTTTACAGATGGGGAAAGTTGCAGGGTTACAATCTAAGAAAAATAGGTGGTTCTGCTATATGGATGTTCATATGAATCATCTCTTTCCAATCATAAATCTTACCATTTAATTCTTTAATATTTGTCATTATGGAATTGGGAAGCCTAACCTTGTAACCTCTTCTCTGTTCATTTTGAGGAAACAAAGAAAAATGCCAAGAAACTCAGCCAAAAATGAGCTTGATGTTATTTTCTTCAGGCAGTTTCCCAGAGATCCAGTTACTAAAACATTTTTGGTAAGTCATATTTTAAGTGATTTATGTGTGCCACAGAGGCATTAATTATGCTGTCACTTGCCATGCAATATTACACCTAGTTAAGTTCCTGCATGATTCTTCCTTTGTCACTATTACAGGGTCTTAGCTATTTACCCTTTCCCATTTTGATTATTAAAAAGCATATTCTACTTACAGTAGACCTCTGCTGTCTCCTGGGTTTTGTCAAAAAAAAAAAGAAAATAGATACATTTCAGTGCCCATTTTTTCCTGGGCAAGTGTTCTACCCTGACATACCCCCAGAGAAGCTTAGCCAATAGATGCAGTGAGTGAGACTGGATAGATTAATGAGCTCATTATAATTCATTAAAGAGTGATGTGGGGATGACTGCCTACTTTAATTAGTTTTATTACTGTAGGAAATTGTTTCATATGCCAAGCTCATCACCAGGCATGCCTGGAAAACATTAGAGTGGTAATCAGACTTGATACGAGAACCTTTCATTAGCTTGTAAGGCTAAAGGCACTTATAATGACAAGGAAAGTATTAAAAAGATGGACATGAGAGTGGCTAGCATAAAATAATTTATGGTGTCTAATAATTCAGTGATAAGCAGCACAATGGTGATTTCAAGTTAAAAATTTGGTGGAAAAGCCGTGTTGCTATGGCGCACCATGTACTCTTCCTGTAATCATAACATTAGCTGGCAGTAATAGATTTAGAAGGTTTAATAGGTCAGGTTTGCTCAGATAATAAATCCTAATGCAAATTAACTATGACTCAAATATTCTAATGAAAATGTTAATTGGTAACTGGAATTTCTTCAGAAATATGTGAGCCTCTTTTCTAAGTCAACCCCCAGGTTAGCAAACACATTTCCACACATTTCTTGACAATTGTAAGTTGCAGCTAAACAACAGGTAAACATTTTTTTTGTAGATAACAACAGGTAAAAAACCCCAGGTAAAATAATAGCAGATTTGGATGGAGAGAAATGGAAAATCAGCTTAAGAGTTTTGTTCAGTCTGCGAAAGCCCCACTGAAGAAAGGATTACATTCTAGGATCCACTTTTTTTAACATTTAAAAGCCTAAAACGTATTCACATTCAAGGTCTCTTCATCTTTATGCAAATGGTTTAAAGTCTAATCTTTGTAACCTCAATAATTACAATCATGACTACCTTATCATCATTTTAATTACACACTCTTTCACTTTAAGCAACAGTTAATCTTCCTAAGCCCTACATTCCTGATTAGTTGTATTTTGAATATATTGTGGTTTATATATATATAAAAAAAACTTATCAAGAGTTAGGTATTTGTTTTAATACAAAAGCTAAGGGATACCTAAAAATGCCCCTGTTCTATTCATGAACAGAAGAAAGTGATGGAACCATAGTCTAAACTGGTCATCAATAAGGTCACGGACGATTAAATTTCTAAATAATATGTCATAATGAAGTATAGCAAATTATGGCTAAGCATATCTTTAGTAATAGGAATTCTTTCCATTTGAAAATAATTTTCAGGTGGTTTTAGATTAGCATAATGCAAGATTCCCCCCCCCCCCCAATATATGAGCTAATTAAACAATGTAAAATAAAACTGCTTCTAAAGTCACGTCAATTCTCAAACATACCATTATATTTTCATGCCTTGTGTTGTTCAGCCACTCTGTACACTCACTACCTCAAAGCCATTCTTTCTCCTCAAATTTTCACAAAGAAATCGCTGGTTACTCTTTAATTTTCTAGTGCAAAAGAGCAGGTTTCTTCCTGATTACATAACAGAGCAAATGTCCATTGTTATTTTGCTTCTTCTGAGAAAATAGGTGTCACTAGCACCTCACCCCTTGGCATGAGCTTTGAAGCATTTCCCTTGGTAAGTGGCCCCATGGGTTATTAGCTGAGTATGATACTGTTGAGACTGACAGGGCAGCAGCATCTGACTGTCAGACATTTTCAGATTCCCGTTGTAAATATGGCACATATAAGCATCACAGATTGAGGGTTAAGATAGCCAACACACAGATTTCTGGGATGTCTTCTGTACAGGTCTGTGTGCTGTTATCGTAAAAGCAGTCCTTGCTATTGCACTGTGGCTTGCGGTACTAATAAAATAAGTCTTAAAAATTCTTTTGACATAGGTTGTTGTTATGATCTTACAGAACAGGAAGCTGAACAAAAAGGACAATGAAAAATCTCTGAATAAAACTCTTATGTTTTTTACTATTTGTTGCCATGATCATATCTCAATTCTCTCTTTTGCTTATTACTGCTCTCACACCTCTTAATCCTCCTTATCCTTGTACCACACCTGGGTCAGGCACAATTAAGGGCTGTATACTTTTCCCAAGCCTCACTGGTTCTGAGCCCAGGACTTTATATTCCCAAAAGATTTCCAGTTACTTGAGAGTGGGTAGGGTGAACTACCAAAACTGAAAATATTTACCAGTAAGATTCCTGGGTCTACTTTCAATCATTGAAACAGATGGATGAATTTTTATGGCTGTTATTTTAGGAGTGATTAATACTGATTTCCCAATCAGTTAGTATTTGCATGTTTCTCCCTCTTCTATGTAAACTTTTTGAAGCTCAACAGTATCCTTAGCAACTGAATTGGAATATCTAGTCCAACATGTGAACTGGGAATCATTTTATATTTTAATAGTCCAATGTGAGGAAAAATATTTCCTGCAGTTTTAGCTGTGAAACAGAGAAGAGAGAAACAAAACAAACCCAGCACATCATACCACCCCCCTTTCACATCTAGGTGGGAGGATTTGAGCAGATTTCAGCATAGTAATCTGACAATTGTACACAGTGGATTTATGGGAGCTACAGAAAACAGAAAGTAATTTCAGCAATGCAAGATACAACAAATTCATCTATTCAAGTAAAATTTGTTCAACATCACCATTGTTTATGTATATAGGATAAAGCTAGCTGTAGCTTAGCTAATCCATGCAGACTGATCATTCTGCACATTTTGAAGACTGCTAAACTACTGTCATCTCACCTTGTTCTCACTTGTATCACATACTTATTATTTGCAGTTTTCTGGGAGCTGTGGAGTGGAACTGGAGTTAAGAATCAAATCTCAAGCAAGGCAGTAACATAAAAGAGACATTGCAGAGCAGTTCTGTCTTGCTACTTTGAGTTGATTCTCTCTGAAGTATAATTGCCCTTGATAACACAAAATTAATGTAAAGGCTAATTTTTGTCTGTCTGTTTGAAAAGCCACTCAACATACTAAAAAGTTGTGTTTGCCCTGGAATAAGACCTATTTGGTTTGATTTCATAGTTTTCTTTAGCAAGGGGATCATGTTGCCTTTTAACACAAAGGGCTTGTATCGCTTATCAGAAAAAATCTCTGTTTGGGGGGAAAAAAAAAAAAAACAAAAAAACCCCAAAGATGATTCTGGAGTTTGGGATTTTTTTTTATTTTTTTTTTTTTAAGAGAGAAAAGAGATGGGGGTATACTGCATGCAAGTGAGGACACTTCTTGTTTCCTTCTGCATTATAGTTCAAATCTCTGAAAAGTTTCATTCTCCTTACTAAGTATGCTTTATTTATTGTTGTACCTTAATACCAGCTTAAAACCATTTTAAAACAGTTCCCTGAGATTTTATAAGACTGATTTGTATACCTTCCCTTCTCTTTTTATAAGGCTACAAAACAGAACCCATTTTTAGAGCTAATCCTTGAAATTCTTACAACAAATCTGTGGTTTAGATGTTCTGTAAATTACTATGTCATACACATTAAAGACATAGTAGGAAAATAATTTGTTTACTTGAAGAGAACACTTTGAAAATCCCTGTTGAACTGGTCACTGTATCTGTAAATGATGCTAATGTTGTTCCTTGCCATCACTGAATATTCTACTTGTATCAGTTTGGCTGTGGAAAGAATACAGTCACACTTCTACCACTCGCTGTCAGTTGTTGGTACTAACAATGAAAGCTGTTGCTGAGGTACTTGGCCATGTCCAGAAGAACCATGGTTTTGTTTTGTTTCAAAAACTAACAGCAATAGGATTCTTCAGATATTCAGAACTATATAAGGATGTACAGAAACATATAAGCTATACTTTCAAAATAAACTTACAATTTCAGTTCCTTCAGTTTTTGGGTACCTGACATAGAAAACCCAAACAGGGCTCTAATTTTGAGAAAACACTCATAAAACTCTTCAGAACAATGTGAATAAGCAAGAATCACTGAGAATTATGGTGACTGTTGCTGTGTTTGGACCAATTGCATTAATGAAAACTATTATTTTGTTAAAAACAAATATTTGTTTGAAGAAACATAGTCCAACTGATTCAAAACAAATTATAAGTGAATGCACAAATTGAATTTCCCTGTTTCTCAAGTTCTATTTAGCTTTAATAACCAATCACAACCTTTTTTAAATATGGTAACACAATCCTTCAGTACGTATGTTATTAGCAATTTATTCACTGTAGTTTATTTCATTATATTTTCTCAAGTATGTCTTTTTGAAATCCATATTAAAAAGCTATGGTATCAATCATATTATTCTCCTCTCATGAAAAATAAACCTAAATTTTTCATCAGTATAACCTGTTTATGACAAATGATTTACCCAAATAACATCACTGATCTGTATCAACCTGTATGTCAAATTCAGTCGTTGGGACTCCCACTTGAAAGATGTGCAAGATCTCAGTCATTCACCTTTATTTATTTTAAAGAAAAGGTACTTACTGTCCTACACTTCATACTCTTTCTACATACATTTTTAAAAAAGGTCAAACCCAAGTATCAGCTCCATGCATGAAAAGCAATAACAAGGTGGAGACTAAACTAAGGGAACTAATGAAAAACAATCAGCAAAATAAGCCTGAAATACTAAAGACTACATATTTATGTGCCTAAAATAAAAAGCAGATTATGCCTATTAACCTGGACCCTGATTTTGCTAGCACATATATGTTTAACAACTGTTGGCATTGAGTACACTGCCTCTTGTACAGCTCATTATGTGCTTTCATGCTTAAAAGTTCTTTGTCTTCTTGCTCAATTCAAATTACACAGAACAGTAAGTGGAAAAAGGGGTTATTTCCTTCTCAGTTAAGTTTCTCAATTGGAGATTAAATGAAAATCTGAATGAAAGAAGATTATGGCTCTTAGGGCTAACTGTAGCTGATGGACACGGAGTACTGGTAAGCTCTTCCTGACAGTATATCTGCTGTTGTCAATGCTTTGAACACTCATCATTCAAAGATCTTCAGTCTGACAGAAAAGGAAGCAGAACTTAGACAACTATTCTTTCTCAGCTGCTGCTATATTTATGCACCACTGGCATTAACTGTGTCCTACAAAAGTCAAATGTTATCCCTGAAAATATAAAGTGGCTGCTTTTGCAGTAAAAGAGCAGAAGTTTTATCAAAAATTAGTAGAGAAAAATCATCTGAGTGTGAAACTGCTGTGGAAATACACATGGTTTCACCTGATATTCCATGCCGCGCCCCCCCTGGAATTTAGATGTGTAAAAAGCCTGCGACAACAATTACAGAATGACTTAGAAAATCCTGTACTTCTGGAGATACTGTCCTTTAGCACCTTTCAGATTGTGGATGAGGAGTTTAATTAAGGCTATAAACTAGGGATAGAAATTACTTCCATATCTATATATATGATTAAACCTCTGTCCTAATGAGGTCCTGATCTTTAAAGATGGTATTAAACACTCTATCTCACAGGTTAAATCTTTGAAGCAAACATCAGAATTTACTGTCATTGTTGATCAAATGACTCATTTCCACAGGAAGTTTTCATCACATTAAAAGGTGCCTCCAAAGAATCTCCTCTACAGTATAGAGAGACACTGCTTTGTTTCTTCTCTCTGCCACATATAAAACAAGAACTCATGCTAAAGGCTATGAAAACATTAACTGTAATCTCTAACAAAGAAGCCAGTTACATCCAGTATGGGACATGCTTACTCGTTGAACCAAACTGCAAAACATTAGAAAACTTACTGTCATTTTAATAAGCAAAAGTAAAATGGAACCAAGCAATGGTCATTAACTTAATCTTTTTGTTGTTGTTGTTGAAAACCCGAGAATTTTTAAGGTTAAACAAGTTTGCCTGTACATTTAATAGATACAGATGTAGTATCTAGATGCAATACTCGTAACGCCGCAGCATAGCCTTCCTTCCATGTATACAGAAGCAGATCCTGCCCAGGTTAACACCAGTGCATGCATTAGCACTAACAAAACAAAAAAAATTACTTTTCCACAAAATTCACTCTCTGTCCCTCCACCAAAAGACCGTTGCCACAGTATTCATGGAACTAGGTTCTCATCCTCTATATATCTCCACAGTTGTATGGAGATGGAGGATTTGCCCTACATATTTTCTCAATGAGTAAAAATAGGCTTAGTACTTACTACTGGGTGTTATGAAAATTAATGGGACTATGCAAACTAGTAAGCTTGTGTTATACACTTACAGGAGTGAGCAGTAATTTTTTATATCCTGCAGAGAGACAGGCTTAGACTTCAGAGAACAGAAAAAGCCAGACTGATTTTGCAGAGATATCAAATTGAATGAAAACCCCAGAGCAGAACTTCTCCATTAAAAAAGAGGCATAGATTTTCTTGATTCAATGGAAAGAAGCAGCTTATGGGAGAAACACAATGGTTTATGGTATCATAAAGATCAATCTGGGCGACCCCTATTTTGCTCTTCAAGAGTAATGTGTGTTCCTCTAGGCATCTTATTGCCTGGCTGGTTTATAAATTTTTACTCTCATCCCTACTTTTAAAATTGTTGGTATATAGCCAAACCTGTCAACAAAAGGATGAAATTATTTCACTCTTCATAACACATCAGATGAATTATTTACTGTTTAACTCTATTGTCAATTTCTACTAAACCTCACAACAAGGAAAATGCTCTTGCACCGATACAAATCGGCTATTGTAAAACACTTTAGGAATGCTATTAGCCTTTGTAATCCAATCCATTAAAAGCAAAGTAGTATATATGCATTAAGTATGCATGAGATCAAAAGGCATTAAACTTTTAATCACCAAAAGTAAATCAAATTCTAATTTATTAGCAAAAGAACCATTTGCTGACCATTTGCTGCACAAGAAGTTTGCTGACTGAATCACCTTTCTCAGTGCTAAGGAAGATGCCAATATATATTCAGTATATGGCACAACTAAACAAGAAAATATATATAAACCAGCCTATTTCCAGAGATCATAACCTGTTAAACACAATACAAATTTATGTATTTGAATGCAGACATGAAGTATACAATCCTTTCCAGTGGATGTGAAATCCTGCAATTCAAAACAAAACAAAACAAAAAAGTGTCTATGCAGTCCCGGATTGGATATAGGTGACACATCATGCATCAAGTAAGGATTGCCCTTTTAATTTACTCTTATCCCCTCATTTCAACTACCGATTCCTACCTATCCCACCTGAAGTTATTCCATTCTCCTAGTAATACAATTAGATGCAGACATCAATATTGTATTGCTCTGGACAACATGTCTGCTTACTTGGTCTTGGGTATCCCACAGGGGCGATGTTCCCTCATGCAGGAGTGCAGTAGGTCAATGCTGTATCAGGATAGCTGCTTCTATGCCCTAAATCCTTAATCAGCTCCATGATGTGTTGCTGAATGCAAATGCTGATGACACATTAAGCTCAGTCCCAGTTCAGACACAGTTTCTTATCCAGGGCCTCCCAGAACCTGCCAATACGTGCTGGTTGAAATTGGGTTGAGAAAGGATTAATCTTACTTTGAAAGAGATGCTTTCTCTGGCTTATCGGACCTAGCGCTCCAGAAAGCCTAAGGAAGTGCCCGGGCTTGTGTATGCGGGGACACAAACAAAGCCCCCCAATCACAGGAAAGAAGGAGAAGCTGTGAGAGAAGGCTAAATAAGTAATATAATAGAAGAATGGATTAAATAAGACACAGAGGAAAGAGATCATAGAATCATAGAATCATTTAGGTTGGAAAAAACCTTCAAGATCATTGAGTCCAACCATCAACCATGCCCACTAAACCATGTCCTGAAGTACCCCGTCTACTCGCTTTTTGAATACCTCCAGGGACAGTGACTCAACCACTTCCCTAGGCAGCCTGTTCCAATGCCTGACAATCCTCTCAGTAAAAAAATTTTTCCTAATATCTAACCTAAATCTCCCTTGCCTCAACTTGAGGCCATTTCCTCTTCTCCTATCTCCAGCCACCTGACAGAAGAGACCAGCACTCACCTCACTACAACCTCCCTTCAGGTAGTTGTAGAGAGCGATAATGTCTCCCCTCAGCCTCCTCTTCTCTAGACTAAACAGCCCCAGCTCCCTCAGCCACTCCTCATAAGACTTGTGCTCCAGGCCCTTTACCAGCTTCGTTGCTCTTCTTTGGACACGCTCCAGCAACTCAATGTCTTTCCTGTAGTGAGGGGCCCAAAACTGAACACAGTACTCGAGGTGCAGCCTCACCAGTGCCCAGTACAGGGGAACAATCACCTCCCTGCTCCTGCTGGCCACGCTATTTCTGATACAGGCTAGGATGCTGTTGGCCTTCTTGGCCACCTGGGCACACTGCTGGCTCATATTCAGCCGGCTGTCAACACCCCCAGGTCTTTTTCTGCCAGGCAGTTTTCCAGCCACTCTTCCCCAAGCCTGTAGCGCTGCATGGGGTTGCTGTGATCCAAGTGCAGGACCCAGCACTTGGCCTTGTTGAACTTCATACAATTGGCCTCGGCCCATCGATCCAGCCTGTCCAGATCCCTCTGTAGAGCCTTCCTACTCTCCAGCAGATCAACCCTCCCTACCAACTTGGTGTCATCTGCAAACTTACTGAGGGTGCACTTGATCCCGTCATCCAGATCATTAATAAAGATATTAAACAGAACTGGCCCCAGTACTGAGCCCTGGGTAACACCACTCGTGACCCACCACCAACTGGATTTAACTCCATTCACCACAACCCTCTGGGCTCATCCATCCAGCCAGTTTTTTATCCAGCAAAGAGTACACTTGTCCAAGCCATGAGCTGCCAGCTTCTCAAGGAGTATGCCATGAGAGACAGTGTCAAAAGCCTTGGTGAAGTCAAGGAAGATAACATCCACAGCCTTCCCCTCATCCACTAGGCAGGTCACCTGGTCATAGAAGGAGATCAGGTTGGTCAAGCAGGACCTGCCTTTCGTAAACCCATGCTGACTGGGCCTGATCCCCTTCTTATCCTGGACTTGCCATGTGAGTGCACTCAAGATGAACCCCTCCATAATATTCCCCAGTACCAAGGTCAAGCTGAGACAGGCCTGTAGTTCCCTGGATCCTCCCTCTGACCCTTCTTGTAAATAGGCGTCACATTGGCAAGACTCCAGTCCTCTGGGACCTCCCCTGTCGACCAGGACTGCTGATAAATGACAGAGAGTGGCTTGGCAAGCTCCTCCACCAGCTCCCTCAGTACTCTTGGATGGATCCCATCTGGTCCCATAGATTTCTGAGTGTCCAGATGGCATAGTAGGTCACTAACTATTTCCTCCTGGATTAAGGCGGGTATGTTATGCTCTTCATCCTTACTCTCCAGCTCAAGGGGTGGAGTACCCTGAGGATAACTGGACTCACTATTAAAGACTGAGGCAAAGAAGGCATTAAATTAAGTACCTCAGCCTTCTCCTCATCTCTGGTGGCAATGTTCCCCTCTGCATCCAGTAAAGGATAGATATTCTCTTTGGCTCTCTTTTTATTGTTAACATATTTGTAAAAACACTTTTTGTTGTCTCTTACGACAGTGGCCAGATTGAGTTCTAGCTGAGCTTTTGCCTTTCTAATTTCCTCTCTGCATGATCCAACAAGATCCCTGCACTCTTCCTGAGTTGCCTGCCCTTTCTTCCAAAGATGGTAAACTCTTCTTTTTTTTCTTGAGTCCTAGCAAATGCTCCCTGTACAGCCAGACCGGTCATCTTTCTTCATCTTGCTATGCACAGGAATAGCCTGGTCCAGAGCCATTAAGATTTCCTTCTTGAAGAATGTCCAGCCTTCCTGGATCCCTTTGCCCTTCAGGACTGTCTCCCAAGGGACCCTCTCAACCAGTGTCCTGAACAGGCCAAAGTTTGCCCTCCAGAAGTCCATAGTCGTGGTTTTGCTGACTACCTTCCTTGCCTCACCAAAAACTGAGAATTCTATGATTTCATGGTTGCTAAGCCTGAGACAGGCTCTGACCATCACACCTCCTACCAGTCCTTTCCTGTTTGTAAACAGTAGGTCTAGCAAGGCTCCTCCCGTGGTAGGCTCACCTACCAGCTGTGTCAGGAAGTTATCTTCCACACACTCCAGGAACCTCCTAGACTGCTTTCTCTCTGCCGTGTTGTATTTCCAGCACACGTCTGGAAAGTTAAAGTCCCCCATGAGAACAAGGGCACACAATTGTGAGACTTCTGCCAGCAGCTTGCAGAATGATTCATCTGTCTCTTCAACCTGGCTGGGTGGTCTGTAACAGACTCCCAGCACAATATCTGCCCTGTTGACCTTCCCTCCCATAAGCACTCAACCTTGTCATCACAATCGTGTAGCTCTGTATAATCAAAACACTCCCTAACATAGAGAGCCACCCACCACCTCTCCTTCCTTGCCTATCCCTTCTGAAGATCTTATAGCCATCCATTGCAGCACTCCAGTCATGGGAGTTGTCCCACCATGTTTCTGTGATGGCAACTAAGTCACATCTATCCTGCTGCACAATGGCTTCCAGCTCCTCCTGTTTATTGCCCATGCTGCGTGCATTGGCATAGATGCACTTGAGCTGGGCTATCAATTCCACTCCCAACATTGGTATGCCACCCCCAGGCTCATCTCTGGTGAGCCTAGTTTTATCCCTTCCCCATCCAAACCTAGTTTAAAGCTCTCTCTACGAGCCCTGCCATCTCATGAGTGAGAATCCTTTTACCCCTTTGAGATAGCTGGACTCCATCTGTCGCCAGCAAGCCTGGTGCCATGTAAACCTCCCCATGACTGTAAACCTCCCCAGTGATGATGCAATAGAAGAAATACAAGGAAAAAACATGAAAGAAAAATTAAGCTAGAGGAAGTAATCAAAAATAGCAGAAGAAAAGTTTACAGCTTTTGATAGAAAATATGATCAAAAGGAAAAAAAGAGAAACAAACAATAAATGCCACAGAAAATCTGAACTTAATTTATAATAATCAACACCAAAACAGATTCAGTAATATAAATAGTGCCGTATTATGTATAAACAGAATATAATTTTCTTGTACAAGAACCTAAAATTAATGTTTTATCAAATGTCTAAATTTTTGATTTGCAAGAAAGTAATTTGCTGAAAGACTGAGTGCAGTATTCATCTTTCATTCTTGCCTTGGAAAGAAAGGCAATCCTGCAGAAATCATCTAGAAGAAATAACAGCCTAAGGAATGAAGTCAGAGTTACATCAACAAATGCCCACAGCTGGAAAATTCTGCATATTCGATAATTTTTAAAGAGCAGCCCCATTGGAAAATTGCTGTTCCAGCAGGAAAAAAGACTCAAGTCAATGAAAAGACAGCAAAGGAATGAGAAAAGATTTTGATGTTACAGACCACAAGAGACAAGACTTTAATGAGTTAAGAAAAAACCCCCGAAGATCAACTGGACCTTGAGTAGACAGTGCGTCTGGACAGGAACATAAGCTAAGGATCATTTCCCACCAGGGGAAGCTGACAATTAGGGATAGAAGATAAAGGGCCAGAGGAAATGAGGCAGCACAAGGAGGCGAGGAGGCCATACCTCTGGATACTGGGTGAAAAGTGTGGGGTTTGATGGAAAGGCAAATATGCCTAATCCTTTTTAGTCTTTTTTTTTCCATTCCTCAGACAATGCTGTGATCACTGTACATTATTTCTGTATCATTTTCAGTCTCTAGATTCAGATAAAAGACAGCTTACATGTGGCTAGCAGAGCACTTCTTCACCTATGCCTCTTCAATTCAGCCCATGTCTTAAAATAGCCATGCTTTGTGCTCATTCTCCTAAGACAGAAAGGATGGATCACCATCTCATACAAGCTTCACTAGTTAAGATTTCATAAAAGTTTCATAACTTTATATGGTACCTATTTCAGTATCAACAGAATGGTAATCATAATGAATGTGATTTAACGGAGGAATGTGTATATCCTGAGACAGATTTGACAGAAAATAATAAAAATTTACCCTAAGCTTCATATAATAATCAAAATTAAATACCAGATGGTACTATTTTTGCACTGACAAGAACATTCTGTCTATGCTTTATGTCACTATAATAATCTTCAGGGTAGAAAATAAATTAAAATATTGATTTTTTTTTCCTTTTAATGCAGGCATTATAAGGCATAATAATTACCTATTATAAGAAGGTATCTGGTTTATTTTTAAACACAGAATGGCCAAAGAGCCATCTAACTAATCAGAGGATAGTACCGAGATGCACAGCCTAGGAACCAAGAAAGGAATTACACCTCATTTTATCCCCTTCTCAAGCTTTTCCACTGTTGAAAGCCAGGAAAGTATGGCTTATTCTCACCAGTGTACTTGGCTATCTTATCATACTAGTAGGCAGAAGTCATAGCTTATCCTCTCCCATCATACAAAATAGTTCAATGCATTAAATCACAGGGCTTTCCATCCTCAGCCTTCTCATTGTTCAGCAACACTTCTGACATTTTTAAAAGCACAGTACCAAAAAAATGCCTGATTACATTTTTTAAATGTAAAAATTTGTTCATTAAAAATGTCTTCTAATTGGGTCAATCAATAATTTAATTCTGTAATTTGCTGAAGGAAAAGTGTAAGAAGACAATAACAGCATTTTGCAAAATCAGTTAATTTACACAACAAGAATAAAACATTCTGAAGTGTAACAATATGCAAAATGTTTGTTCCCTTGTGGTTTATCTGGGAGTGGTTTTTAGTCAGGCTGCTGGGAGGATGGGATTATTCTCATAGCATTTACAGGCTAGAGGAGGTCCCACTTAAACTGCTGAACTCAAATTGCATATCCCAGAGCTGAGAATCATGATGACTAGAAAGCCCAGCAGGAGCTTGCAGCAGGGACAGGAGAGCCAGGTAAGGGAATATGCCAGTCCAGAGCACAGCCTCCAGGGAGGACAATCAAAGTGGGCACAGCCGTGAAATACATACAGGCAACTAAGAACATAAAAACAAGGGGTGTCAGAAGACATTGATCAAAGGGGTGGCCTCCTCTTTCACAGAAGAACTAGCTAAGTAGCTCAGTAGTCCAGTACTAAAGAAAAGTACTATTATTACTCTGTCCAGAAAGAAAACCTATGTGAATCCAGGTTTCAAAAACAGAAATAATCCCTCAAATGGTAAGTGTGGGTGTTGTGGTTTAACCACAGCCAGCAACTAAGAACAATGCAGCCGCTCACTCACTCCCCCCGACCCAGTGAGATGGGGGAGAAAATCAGGAAAAGAAGTAAAACTCGTGGGTTGAGATAAGAACGGTTTAATAGGATATAAAAAGAAGAAACTAATAATGATAATGATAACACTAATAAAATGACAACAGTAATAATAAAAGGATTGGAATATACAAATGATGCACAGTGCAATTGCTCACCACCCACCGATCAACACCCAGTTAGTCCCCAAGAAGCGATCCCCCTGTCCCCACTCCCCCCAGTTTATATACTGGATGTGACATCACATGGTATGGAATACCCTGTTGGCCAGTTTGGGTCAGCTGCCCTGGCTGTGTCCTGTGCCAACTTCTTGTGCCCCTCCAGCCTTCTCGCTGGCTGGGCTTGAGAAGCTGAAAAATCCTTGACTTTAGTCTAAACACTACTTAGCAACAACTGAAAACATCAGTGTGTTATCAACATTCTTCTCATACTGAACTCAAAAACATAGCACTGTACCAGCTACTCGGAAGACAATTAACTCTATCCCAGCTGAAACCAGGACAGTGGGAGACTACATGCCTTGGTATTTAGGGTTTCCAGAGTTCAAAGCCCACAGTGGAGGCTGGTACAATTGCTTGTCTCGCCTCACACAAAAAAAATGTGGCAACTTTTATTGTAATAAAAAGGATGACGGATTTACAAAGATATGGAATTTAGGTCCAGAAAGACTGGCCAACAAAGTTTCTGATTGTTTCAGCATGGATCTAAGGGCCAAGATGGGGCTTTTACCTCATAAAGCTCATTGTCTCAGGAAGGTACCTCTTGTCAGAAGGTGAGGAGGATTCAGGAACTGACACATGCTGAAGGTGCAGTGCGTTTCTGTAAACCTCTGAGGGATAATATTATGCAGATCAGATTGAGTGCAGCGCCATCTCACAGTGGGGGATACTCTGGATTACATCCTGCTACAGTCAGACATAAAATATGACAACTAATTTCTAAAAATTACAAGTTTATGATCAGGCATAAAACTTGGATCTTTCATTATTTGAGCTGCAGCTAAATCTTTTTTAAAAGTATGTATAAAAACACTTTATAATTCACCTACACAATAAAACACTTTTAAATACATAATTTCAAATTTCCAAAAAGCATTAATGCTATGTAACCTTAGCTAATAAAGTCATAATAAACACGGGATCAAAATAGGAAGATGCCAGTACGCCATGTATGAACAAATGCAACAGGAATTAATCTCTAATGATACTGTTTTGAAAAATTTTGGTAAAAATCAGGAGATTTTCTTAGTCAAAGCTACCCGACTCTAATCAGGATGAAATGAAAACAATTTATGCTCATTTAGACCATTAAGTCAAGCACTTCCTGAATCTAATTTTTGTTTTTGGAAATCTTTAGAAATTAATGATGATTTGACAGATCTTTTATCTGTATAACTATGTTCCTAGGGTGTAAAATACATGTTATGCATTACTCAAATTAAATAATATCGTATCCCAAAGACCTATTAATCATGTAACTTTTCACTGATTAAAAAGGAACATGTATCTTTTTGAAATATTAGGTTGCAGCTGTATCTCTATGAGAAAGGTTAAACAGATTTATCTTTTGAGTACAAATACAATGGTCTTGATATTCATCAAACATTCCTTTTGGGATCACAGGTCTGTGCTTTCTTTTAGCAGACATTCATTACTGTACACTCACTTGGCAGATGCACAATATCCGAACTGTCTAGTTGCCATGTGATGGCTATTCATTCTGAACATCAAATTTGTTGAAATGATTTTCCTACATATCTGAGGGCATGACACCACTTTAGATCTTCTATTTTTTTTAAGCTGCTTATACAATAGCACTCCTAGAGTAAAGATGGCGGATTATCACATTTTCTTCTGAACTTGGCATGGCCTTATAATAAAGGAATGCTAGATAATCTCTGTTTTTTAAAAGGAAATAATTGCTGTTACTACAACACTTACAATCAGAATATTGTTGTATTATAAATATGCAAAAAGTTTTAGCTGCTGAATTGTTTTGAGTGCTGGTGAATTCTGCTTCTATGTATCATGTTCCAATATTTAGGACCCTTCCCCAAGAAAGCATTCCTGTTTAGTATGGCTGCTTTCGTTTTGAAGAGCACACTTCTAATGACTCTTGGATTTTATTTCTCCAGCACTGAAAATGCCAGAGGTAAGAACTAATGAACCCAAGCATATATGCAAAGACAATCACATGCTTATATTAGACCTACTTTTAAGACCATAAAAGGAAGTTGTTGCAGTTGAAGTTACATTTTTCAAAATATTAATTCAAGACATGCAGTATGTCAAGTGTCTTCAAAGACCACGTGCAGAAAACTTCTTATGTTTTAAGCAATACATCAGAGCTATACAAACAACTTTTCATGAAAATTGAAGGATACTTGATTAATACATTTGGGAGAACTACTGTAAAATCAATATATTGACAAAGACACCAAGGTTATATGGATATTTCTAGCAGCGTCTTATATTTCAGTTGATAAATTCATTCAGTAAAAAGTTGAGAGTGATTTACATATTGTGGTGGCTTTACAAAACAGGAAAAAATATATGAACTACAGTAAACATGGACTTGAACAAGTTTTCCAAACAGAAAGGAGTCTTATGACCTTACTTCTTTAGAAATGTATTTAATGTACTAAAATAAGTAGGTACCTTGTATACCACTTTGAAAGTACGTTTGTGTATTTTACAAACCGTGTACAATTTGAAAATTCTTTTTTCAGACTACCCTGTTTCTCCACACACTGTGTAAATTGTGCAGCTACATTTTATAATAAAGACTTAATTTATATAAATACCTACCATAACTACAGTAAATTTCCTTCTATTTTAATTATCTTCAATGACATAGCACAGCGAATGCTTTTAACTGATACTAAGCACTTTTGCACATTCAAATTAATCAGTAATGCATTTTATAGTAAGTATTAGAAATAATTTGGAAGCCTTTGACAATACATGTTTGCAGACCAGCCCCCAAAGGAAAAGGCATAAGCTAACTAAAACATAACCAACTGTAAACATTTTCATCTTAAGCACCCCAGCTGGTTGCTCTATTTGTAATTTTCAAACATTAAAATTTCATACAAAGCTTTATTATATACCAGAACAGGCAGTAACTGCTCTGAAGAATGGCATTTCTTTTTTGTACAGGAGATGCTTACCAGTGGCTTTTAAGGAATCTTTAATTTTAGGTACCAGCAATTCTTAAAAGACCTGACTTGAAGAAAGTACTGATATTTTGCACTCAAAAATTTCATTCTTTTTCACGTCTTACGCTAAGCAGCAAAAACTAAGCAGCTTACATCAGTGGGCACTTTGGAGAACTTCAGCTAAAACCAGCTAGTTTTGAATAACAACTACATCTGGAAGAGCTACATTTAAGAATGTCCTTCCTGAAATCAGCAAACCATTTCTGTCTAGGCTTTTTCACTTTACAGACACTTTGAAATGAGGGGGGATGGCGGAAATGAACAGTGAAAGAATCAAGCTATTTCTTTTACTTCTCACAAACTTGAAACTTCAGCTACAGCTATTCTCCTGATTTATCTTGGCATTGAACTGCACACTTGACTCCCAACACCCAGTTAATCTCCTGTTTCTGCCCCTTCCTCCCCCATGGAAAACCCAATGATGGACAAGTGCATTTTCAGGTTAGAAAATAATTTAGTGATTTTCATTTGATCAGGCAGAACCTTTTTTTTTTTTTTTAGACACTACTGATGCATCCCTTTTTGCACAGGTGGAATTTCACAATTCAAATACAATGCTTTCCCAACAGCAAGAGAAAACAAATGTTTCTGCAGAAGCTTACTGTTAAAGCTCCTGGAAAGTGACATTGAATTCACTTGGTTTTCTGAAGAATTAAATAAGAGAGTTTAAGATCTTTACCTTTTTAGTAGGGAAAAAATATCCCAAATAATTTGACTGGGAATGGACAAAGAGCTGAGGAAATATTATTTGGTATCACTCTCCCTTGGAAAGATTTAACAGATGCACGCTAATGTGACTATAACGGAAAGACAGAATTTTTCATCCCTTATCATCACGTAGAATTGAAAGAGACAGCTGCAAGCATGCAGTTGATCTACCCAGGAGAAACATAGCAACTGGCTTTGCAGCTAGCTGAAACCCTCACTTCAAGTAATCTTTGTCCTTCAACCTTGATTGCTTAGATCAGGGATGGCCAGCTTCTGTTCTGGCGACAACTTGTTTGTTCAGGTGAATTTTGGACAACCTATGATTTCCCAAAATAGTAAGTAGGTGGCATATTCTAAATAATGGAGAAAATATTGGCAACTGCAAGACCCATCGGTGAGAGAACCTGCAGCCCAGGGACGTCACAGGTACCCTTCTCAACCCTCTGCCCACGAGTACTTTTCCCATGCTAGCGCAGACCCCAGCTGGAATGATCCTGCCCCTAGTGCAGGAGTGTTGCCTATGTACCCAAGCCCTTTTCCACAGAAATGACCAGAGTAAAACAGCCTCCACATCACCATTACGGGTCGTTGCCCTCCAATCCATCCAGCAGTCTCTCACTAGCCCCCGCTCCAAATCTAGTCCTTGCTGCCTGCAGGGGTCCCTTAGCCCAGCCCAGCACTAGCCTCTTCCAGTCCCTAGATAACAGCCTGCACAGAGGGGAATTTGGCAGTGGAAAGCCAGCTACTTTCCAGTATAGACTAAACTTTGCATCAGAAAACTAACCTTGCTCCTGTGAGTCCATCATGTGTAAATCAGTCAAACTAGCATTATTGAACTGCTAAGCCATGCCATTTCCATACAGATTGGCCAACTAGCTAGAGAAGCAGCAAACCCTTGACTTCTCTCCTTGTTCAGTCTCTCTTGAAGGTGAGGTATGGCTCATCAGCCATTTGGTGACTATTGCCAATTTAGGTATCTTCTACTACTCTTTGTCATGTGGCTTTCCATCTACTTACTATCTTTCTGCTGTTCTCAAAAAATTTTCATGCCTTATGAGGTGCATCATCACATCATACCTGTAATCTTTCTATTGTGACACATTTAAAGGTGGGGTTTTTTTTCTCCATCTTGTTAATGGCTTTAGTAAAATTTAATTTTGACTGATTAACTGAAACCCTGTTATCATGCTCTAATAGCTACAGAAATCTGATGGATATATTTTGGAGCAAGAAATTAGTGTTTTGTAACAGAATTTGAACATGGATCTAGCTGTCTTCACAGGCAGTTTCATCTGTCTAGTGATGTTGTACTCTTGCTTTTTATACAGAAATTATATCTTCCTTTCACTTCTGAGTGAAGCATCTCTCTAAGCTAATTTTCTACTGAAAACAAATAGGACCAAGTCTTATGGGTTTGAGTTGTTTTGGTTTTTTTAAATGAAGTCGTTGGAAAGATGAAACCATATGTCAACCTTTTCATTATGTGACATCTTTACCCCTCTGCCTGTTCCTAGCCTCTCATCTACCTGGGTGAGAGGAAAACAGTGATTTGCTTAACAGAATTTTCATTATTATTGGAACTTCAATTTCATTATCTGTTAAACAGGAAAGAAGTGTTTGTTTTCTCTTGTGATATGAGGGGAGGGGGAAGAGACTTCAAAAGAGAAAAATTGGTAGTGAAATATTACTTAGAATTCTATGATAAAGACTCTTATCCTAAACTTTCAGACTTTATGAACCTAATGTAATAGACAACTACTAAGAACTTAATGAACAAAATTAAGATTAGCAGCCTTTTTCAAAATTTATTCATCTTATATTATTTACAGCAGCTCTCAAGCCAAACTTATTAGTTAGGGTACAATGCCACTTAGAGGGGAACCTAATTTTCATTGAAACTGTCAAAGAGGCAGGTTTTTTTAATCTCATCATATTCATGAGATGAAAAAGAACTAGAGCAAGGTGAATCCAACATGTTTCCCATAATGTAAGGTGTCAATCCTTCTGAAGCTCTGTTATGTTCGTAGTAGGGAAAAACTAATTAAGACATAGCTATATTAGGCAAGACATTGCCCACCCCTTTCATGCACACCAGATCCAATCTTACCAGTTTGATGGAACATCCTCAGACCTGCCAAAAAGTAGTAATTAAATCATAATATTCACAACAGTCAAACAGTCAGATGCCAGTGTGGACTATTTGCTGTGAATTAATATTCTTATTACCAATTAGCACTCCCATGGTTTTTGGTATGCAGCCTGCAGCATCATGTTCACTGCCCTATTCTTATGTATTTTGGCATCTAGAACATTTGCAAGTACTAATATTTTGCACATCTACCACTGCTGCCTTCTAAGCACTTCAAAGGATTAATAAAATTAGTCTCACTATGCCACTAAAAAGAATAAATGTACTCTGGCAGTTCTGCAGATAGAATTTAAATCACCTACATTATCTCCCCTAGGAAGATAGGCAGCTTCTGGGACAGAAGTTCCCTATCCTCTGATCTTCACTTTTGTACCTTAAACCCAAGGCCATTTTTGTCTATAAATAAACTACTAAAATAGCACAAAGCTTGTACTATTCACAATTTAAACACATTTTTGTAAACCACAAATGGAAATTCCCACCCCTGCAATCTTCTCCCTTTTGTCCACCCAGAAAGAAGAAAAATCCAGTGCTACTTTTGAAAAATCACAGGTAAACACAGTCCTTTCTTCTGCTGAGGCACTTGATAAGAACCTTTGATTGACATTTGATTTACTTTTTTCCCCCTTTTCCTTTATTGCCCTTTTCTCTCATGAAACAAAGGAGAGAAAGGATGAGTAGGCTGCTGTCATCAAGAGCTACACAGACACAGCTCTGAACAAGATTAGGTACAATTTAAAAAAAAAAGTGGTCTAGGAATTGACAGCATGTTTACAGTAAGTATTTCTGTAAGAAATATGTACCTGTTATCTGGGGGTGGGCATTTATCAGGGTGAAATCGGCTCCCAAGCGAGCCTGCTAGTAAACTTTATAGTAAAATAAACTTTATATTAAGCTTTCTAAAACTCCATGGAGAAGTCTGAAGGGCCTTTAACTCGCACAACCCAAAAACGCTCTGCTAGGATTAAAAGAAGAACACATAACTTTAAATAGAGAAAACTTCTGAGTTTTCTAGGGGGAACTGAACAAAACCACAGTCACTTCTCAGCTGCTCTTGTGCCATGGGAGATATCTTCGCTGCTATGCTGGCCTGGTTTGAGCAGCCCCGCTCACCCTGAGCTTTGCCGCGGGGCCCAAGACTTCCTGCGGGGTCAGCTTGCCACCCTCACTACAGTAACCTGGGCTCCCCACACAGCCCCCAGATCCACACTGCCTCCCTCATCTGCCCCTGGAGGGAGGAGGAGGCAGCTCCTTGCCCTGGTGCAGGCTGGCTAGCTCACCCAAAGGCACCAGCGACCTCCCCCCGCCTCCAGGATGGGCCCTTATCAAAAGCAGAATAATGCTTGTTTATTTATATGGACTTTATAAGGACTTCAGTAAAAATTGTTCTGTTTTCTTGAGCAGAAAAACATCGGTCATATCACATAACACTCCGCTACCTCCTACACTCTATTATTGAATTGAACTTGCTCCGCAACAGCGGTGCAAAGCTCAACTCCTGCGGCCTCTTCCAGTCCTGCCACCCGTAACGCTTCTCAGATAAGCCTTGTGGGACTTCTCTTTATGTACCAAAGTCCCATTATCTAAGAATTCAGACAGTTTTGCTCTAGCTAGTCACAGAAGGAAAAAGAAAGGGGGTTTTGACTAATAATAGAAGTTACTGTCACTTTGTGGAAGTCACTTGTCTTGGGCTTACAGTTCAATTAATAATTTATTGGAATGAGCAGGTCCTGTGCCAAGAGACCAGGTCCTGCTCTCTCCTCAACCCCAGCTCATCTCCTACCTGTATGCAAGCAAGCAGAGTCAAACCAAAACAGGGATCTCGCATAGAAAGAGGTGTGATGGCAGAAGAGAAGTGAGGCTGGAAATGGGACTGCTTCTTCTGGAAGCTTGAGATTATACCAAGTTCCAAAAGAGATTAAGTCAGAAGCACCAGGAAGTGGAAGATCATGATATCTGGAACTGTCACTGACAAGCTGTTTAAGTCACAGCTCCATGCTGTACTTTTCCCTTTTATTTTGTTACTTTAAATTCTAAAATCTTCAAACTTTTTTTTTTTTTAAACTGAAGAATAATAATCATCTTGTTAAAGAAAAGAACTAGGGAAGTTCACACCTCCTGGGTGGTTTATGACCTTGAGAAAGCCACCCAACAACTCCATGCCTGCACAACAGAGTGTGGCAGCCCTGCCAATCTGTACTATATATACAGTGTTGCAGTGACTTTTAAAAAAAAAAAAAACCTTTTAAGAATTTCACGCATATAATGAAGATTGACAAGCATACAATTCATTCTGTAGGTCATCTGCTACACAGACGTATTTTATATTCCTTCTCTGAACAACTTTTTTCAGTCAAAACAAGGTCATTTTGAATTATCAAATTCTATTCTGGATTATGAAGTCTTCTCAGTTCAAATTATAATGGATGATATCGATCCATGATCCTCACATTTATGTGGTCACAATGAAGCAGCAGCCATATTCCACCTCTGTGGGAAAACAGCATAGGTCTTTTACAAAACTGTAGATCCTTGCTTATATACCAAGAATCCACTGTTGAATAGAGCTCAGCAAGCAGAAAAATCACACAGCTCTGACCATACACAAAACATGCCTAAATCTGTTAAGCGCATGAAGTTTAAAAAATGAATTAAAGTCTAATAATTGTAGCCTAATAATTATTAAAATAAAAGTTTCCCAACTGTATGGGATGAAATATATCTTTAAGTCCTTCAGGGATGCCAGAGATCTGTTGCCTTAAAATGATATTTACTTTTCCTGGGTAATTCCTGATCATTTGCAATTCATTGCAGACCTCTTCCAGTCCGCTGATGAGAAGTAAGGTAGTAGGTTAAACCAAGTGGGACTACAGGGCATACAAAAGACAAATCAGAAATGAGCTTGTATCTAACACCTGCTGAGTATCATGTTACCTAATAGGACTTTGCAATACGTTGTTTCTCCTAGTGACCATATACTCTGCCCATCTGAATATGTCTATTAGCTTTTCTTGGCTTATAGGCTTGTTCTCACAAAGCTCCCATCTGGCATATAAATAACAGCTGAAACTCCTAAAAAGAATACATAGGAAGTTATGCAGATACATTAATGCTTGCTTTATCCTTCTTCAGATTAGGAATGAAGGAGTTAACAATATGGACTCTTACATTGAATTTTAAAATGACAGTGGGCACCCTCAGTTGACTCTTCATAGTGAGATAATAGCTGTCATACAAACAATATTATATTTACAAGTATATCATTTTTGCTAAGGCTGTAACATTGTCATATTCCTTGGTAATTGACTAGGGGTTCATACCTTTTAAAATCTCTTTTGTAGTCATTTTGTCTGACTTTTATTCAGTACTTTTAAATAATTTTACAGCTAGAGTTGCAGCTTAAATAAATGTCAGTAATTTCTGTAAGGTGTTTCTTTGAAGCATGTTGCATTACTGCTGTTTTGTTTATACCACCACGATACCTGTAAATACTAGTTTTCATGCCAAATGGTTTTAATATCGGAAATGGCTATCATGATTTTTCAAGAGCATTGAGCACATTCGTCTTTGCTGAACAATAGCGTAACAAGTGGAGATCAACCTGCTCTGCAGGAAACTCCTAATACCACCACTGAGGACAAGGTTATGCTCTGGCCAAAAGAATCACAGTAGGAAATACAATCATGTCTCTGTAAAAATCCCAGCAAGCCCCCAAATTCTTACTTTTAAAAATTCAATTGCCTAAAGGACTGGGAAGGAGTAAGAGTCAATCTACAAGAAGCTGGTATGACACAGTAAAATTTCATAAGATACTCATCTTTTTCATAACATCATTTCAAAATGCAACAAAAGGAATCCTCCCCTCTATTCATATTAGCAGTGTTTCTTATAATATACCATACAAGCATTTTTATTTAAAAACAGGATTAACATCAACTGTCACATCACAGACTGTATTTGAACACTTTTTTTGGTAAAATATTTATAGAGGAGAGATTTTCTGGTGTTAGCCATGTGCTATTTTGTGCAATAATTTTATTCTATAAGAGTTGATATCACAGAGACAAAACCGAGTCAAGAGGGCAAAATGATGAACATACTGTTATTTAAGACAAGACAGGAGAAAAAAAAAAAACAGATGGAATAGCCACCTGATAAACTGAACCTCATGCAGGGCAAAGAAAGATGGTTTCTGTTGATTTAACCTAACAATCGGTGAATTCCACTAAACGTCTTGGCTGTAAACGTTTTGGTTATGCTGCCAAATGTTCAGTTTTGCTCAACAGTCTAATGCTCCATTAGTCACAGCATGACAGAGTCAGGATTTTTTTCACCCCCATTACACCCACATACCAAGGAATGAAGACATTACTTGATATATTTAAAGAAATTCTACTTCCTTAACCCAAAGGACTCATAGGTAACCTTCTTTAACCATTCTTAAGCCTATGTTCATCTTATGAAAACTACATCTCAACTAAAAAAAAAAACCAACAAACCTTGCTGATAACAGGCTGGTATGGCTGAAAAGTAGTGCAGCACAGCTTATGTATATCATCTCTCTGCAGGGGTATCTTTTCAGCTGAACTCTGATGAATTTCCCTGGCAGCACTCTAAGTTTTGTAATGTAGAAAAGTCAGGTTATAAGTATCTCTTCTACATTAATCTGCCTTCAGACTAATTTAATGCAGGTACAAAGTAGAACATTAGTCACATTGATTAGGATGGTAATTTTAATTAATACTTCACTGGTCCAAACTATAGGTCGGTGGTACCCCATAGTGCACATATTATGCTTTGGAAGGGACCTGGGGAGGTGTCATACCTTCATTACACAGGAGAGAAGTGACACAGTCCATCTGACATTATCCATCAGTCCGTCCATCCATTCACCCATCCATCCACCCATCTTGAATTGGACACCTTTGGCACAAGTGACTGCCCAGAAAGACTGGAACTGCAGGGCTCAGACTTCCTGTGGCTCTTCCTGTGTGAAATAACAAGCCCCAAACCTGTGGCCTGCAAGAGCCTACAGAATCACCATACCAAGTTCTCCAAACACATAGAGCAGGAGCTTTGTTTGCTTCTGATCTTTTGTTTGACTTAAGTCAAATCATTGTTTCTTGACTACTTGTTTCTCTGCTGTTAGGCATGCACTGACATTAAATGCCACCTTTGTTTTCAGTCATATCTTCTTACCTTTCTCCTGGCAAATTACCTACAGTCAGAGGTATACAAGTACCTGACAAAGTGATAGCTGCACTTCAGTTCACAACATCATGTTTAGTTATATTTTTCACCCTGCCAATACAGCCTGAAGGGATGAAGCTGCTGCAATTGGACAGACAAATACTAACCTCTTAGATATACCACAAAAGAACATTTGATGCACTTTAAATCATAATCATAAGCCAATTTAACTTAATCTGTCCCCTGGTGAGATATTCATTTGCTTAGATTCAGTTAGTTTTGCCTTTTTGGACCCTTCTGGGAGTACTCTTTTAAGCTAACTGCATCATGAATCTTGCCTGCACTGTTGCTTTGAATGATTCATGGAGGTGTGCAAGACAGTCCTACAAACAGGTGAGCAATTGATTTCCACAAAAGTTTATGAAAATATTAAAGAAGAGATTGAATACAAATGGACACTTATACCTCATCTCCTTGTGGCAAAAGAGTGACTAATTTTTTTTAGCAAATGACTGCCACTTATATTTCCATGCTTAAAGCCCTTGGTGTACACACTCCCAGAGGGGAAACAACATACAACAAAAAAAATGAAACTAATTTCCATATGACATGGGAAGAACTCTGCAGATAGAAAATAATAAGAACTGTACAAAGAAATATTTAACACTCTACACTTCCCATGAAATAATATGATGCAAACTTGAAGAATTATTTTTTCAAGCTATCTTTCCATTCCTATAAGCAAAGAATTTTTAGTATTGTAAGAGAAACTGGCAGGTCACATAGTACTAATTACTTCTGTGTTTAACATTATATTGAATTGAAAGTTATCTTAAAATATAATAAATATTCCTCAGATACCACTTCTTTATTTAAGGAGAAATTATAATTTCCTACACATGATTGTGAATGGGGAGATCTGTTTGAAGAGTAGGTTTGGTTCCCCAGTTTGGGTAGCAAAGGAGTTGCAGAATTCTTGTTTTGAGTGGGAGGATTAGCCATTTGAGTAAGACATAGGTCAGTGAGGAATAACTAACAGCTGGAAATTGAAACCAGGAAAAGCAGAATCAGTTCCCCAGACTGAGACCAGGACAGTGAGCAGTATCACCAGTACAGTAGAAATACCTCAAGCCTCTTTCTGTGAAAGGAAGACAACAACGCCTCTTCATCCTATAGGAGTGTTATGAGTATTAGTGATTGCAACAGCCTTGGCACCTCAGAATTAGTTAATATTTATGATGATCAGCCTCCTCAAATTTTCATGCTGAAGACATCTAGATGATAGGTGAATAGCATTTATATGATTGCAGTACTGATATATTAAAAAATGACAGCTTCATAACATGTTAATTTTTTCCCAGTTAATTTCATTTACTCTAAGGACCTCTTTCTGTCTAAGAGGTAGGTACATACTGCTTTATAAAATGGATTAAACTGAACAAGAATGTTGTTTTAATTTATGGACAGATAATTCTACAATTTTTTTTTCTTGTCATGATAAGGAATTATCATTTTGCTAACAAATTTGCATTCATCCTCATGCATCACTGAAAATAATTATGGAAATGAGATGAAGAGCACTGGAATCAACCATTCTGTGGTTATAGAGGGAGAGGGGATAAAGATATTCAGAAGAGGAGACTGAAGCAAAAGGCTCGAATGATTAATAACTTAAAGGCCTGTATATATTATTCATTCAAAATGTTTATAATCATGGCAATAAACATCAAATATACAAACTTGCAATTGAAGGAGTATCCTCAAGAATATAGCAGAGCATAAAGCAAAATAACAAAGATAGCAAGAAGCCACAAGTACCATTCTGGTCAATTCTAATTAAGACAAATACCTTACTATCACAGCTAAAGGGTTTGCTTCTTATAACTAGGGGTGACCAAATGACACAGCATACAACCTGCTTGTTTTGTGCCTGTGCAGGGCATGAGAAAGTCCTGAAATGTTTGACGTTTCTGTGGGACAGGAAAACGGTTTCTCATGAGCATTCAAGTGGTCAGGTTTGACAGACTCCTTTCCTTTCCACAAAATCCCTCTTAGTGCTGCTTAGTGAGCAGAGCACATTATGGACAGAAGCAAATGCACATACAGAACTGCTTGCAGAAAGATGCTGGCCTATTGAGCTTGCAAATACAGGAACATTTATTTTATATTTAAAGAGACTGAAAATTTGATCAAAGAAAACTGACCTATAGCAATTCAAACAACCACTCAGAAACAATAAGTCAACATTATATTCCTAGTTCCCCTCTCAAACAGTATCCTAACTTCATCCTACTTCACAGCTGCAATACCAGCATGAAAACAATATTTAATCTTTAAAATTTTTCTCTCATAGTACTAAAAAATTCATCACGTGTGTGTGTGAAACTCCTGGCATGCTGTAACGCTGGCATGCCAGATTAACTACTTTATTTTAAACATTCACTGTCACCAGTTTTTTTCCTATTTGTCTTTTTTCATGTTTTTATTGCATCTATTTTTATAAGAGACATAATTATACCCTGCAGATTTTCAGTTACTGCATGTTTCCTAGGCATTTTAAATTTTATGCAGACATAGCAGCCTGTGAAAGAGGTGAGGCTCTAGGTATTTTAGTGAAAGGTAAACAAAAAACTTCAGCAATAGTATTTGTTTGATGTTGCTTTTAAAAACTTGATATTTAATTAGCCTTGAAAACAACTCTTAATTCCTCAGATCCAATCTACCCTTTGTTCAGTTTCAGATAACCCAATTTTTTTTTCCTGAACTTTACTGATTTATTGAAATAAACTGGCTATTTAGGCATCTTGTTAGAAGCACCAGAAACAAAGATTTGCTTTGTACAGTCATGTGGAGCATTACGTGTTTCCCCCTTCCACTCTGTTTTGGAAGGATCCTGCCACGTGGAAGAAAAAAAAATCAATCATGCTTGTTCATTCATTTCTTGGTTACTGACAACATCCACAAATGTAACAATTACAGCAAATGGCAACGTTGATTTCAAGCAATGGAGATAATCAGACACCAGAGGAACATAACCATTGGGGGATGAAAAGCCTGTTCTAAGGTGACTTTAATCAAGTTATGATTGGGACTATACAATACTGCTGAGAGTAAATACTACAAGAGTAAAAAATTGGCTTGGAGGGAGAGGAGGTCCCTGTCTTTCCCAATTCCTAACAAAGAGCAACCATGCTGCTGACCATGATGAACTTTATAATCTGTTGTCTGGGAACTGAGCTGAACTCAGCATCAATGGAAAAGGATTTCACCTATCCCTTTTTGAAATACACAGTTCTGTACTTAAGGATACCTATCCATTCATTGTTCTTATATCCTGATCCACGATGCCCTTGCTAATCTTAATCTTATCAAAGCCTACAATTACTTGGACATAAGCATTCATTGTTCTATGCTCATACCAAGATCAAAAACTGTTCGGAGCTAACTACAAAGCCAGATCCTGTGAATTGAAATGATTGTTTTATCACAAAGGAAAGCTGCCTTTTACGAAGACAAACATCAAGTTTTACAAATACAGATCTGGGAATCAGACTTGTCCATGATCTGTCATGTACCTAAAGAGAACTTTTTTCCACTGTGCCCTCATTAGCCTTAATTTAAGCTTTCAGAGCTCCTGTTTAAAATGCTAAACTCTATCACAAGGCTACCCATAGCAAGTGTACAGCTCTTCCCCTCATAGCTGTGTAAGTTTAACACACTTCGAAAACATTATCCAAATTAAAACTGTTATACCTTCTCAACTATAGCATTCATCCTTGCTTGAAGATAGCAAATCTAAGAGAAAAAAAGAAGTTTCTTCTTTGGTTCATGTGTTCCCTCTGAATTTCTGCCCAACTATCCACTGAATATTTTGTTCATTATTCACCTGATGAGAATCAAGTTACTAAACCTGTTTACAGTTTTTTTCCACTCTCACATTATCAATTCCTTCAACCACCAAAGCAGTGCTCTTTTTTCCTTTTGCCCTTTTTTTAAACAGCAATTTGTAAGTGAATCATATCCACATCTGTTTAATAAAAAAGTGTTTAGAAATGTATGTTATTTAAAAACTACAGTTTTTTTTTAAATTGTCACAGTTATCTGTAAGCTACTTGGAAGTACGAATGGCATTTTCCTACACATGTTCCCCATGACAACAACGCAACATATCCACAGCCTAGAGTCTAGGTTTTCAACATTTTAAAAAGAAATAAAACTGACACTTTCCATTGTCTCTATCCCCAATACCTTTCATGACTCTTGGTAGTCTCCGATAAATGAAGAAGCCTGAATAAACTGATTTCTTATTCTACACATGTGATGAGACATAAAACTTCCCTGAACTACTATTAAGAGCCAGATCATTCAGCCACCCTTAAGAACCATTCAACAAACAAAGATCTCTTATTTTTCCTGTTTTTTTTTAAAATTTGTGTAAAAAAGCAAAAGAAAACTTGATGATTCTTGAACAAATTATGAGGATGAAAAGGTCACCTTAAATACACAAATATATTTCATCACCAATCATCAGTGTATTGAACTGTTCCAGGAGCAAGGAAAAGGGCAGAGAGTAAATGGAATGCACGTGCTGTGGCTTAAAATCAGAGTACATCACACCTTTCAGAAACAAGAAACTTACCCCAATAACACAATAAGAATGTTATACTCCTAATATTTAAATACAGGGAAATTTTTTTTTTTTTCCCAGAGAACTAGCTTTAATGTTGTGCAACCATACAAACATTGGTGGGAAGAGGAACAGCATCTGGAAAGTCCCAACCAAACATTATAAGTCACCTAGTCCAGTTCTATCACACAACCAAAGTCTCCCAGACAAGTCAATTTCCTCAGCAAAATTAAACAGTCCAGTATAAACACATCACTTGCAAGGGAGATTATAACTTAGCAAGAGACACACTATGACCAAGGGCCAAACTCAAAGGAAAAAAAAACAAACAACCCACAACGAGGAATACAACAAAAAAAATCAAACTGCAGCATCCATCACCTCTCACTACTTTGCTCTACTAGAGAGACAGGTGGAGGAAAAGCAGGATATAGCTGGGTTTCTTAAGTGGCACAAGGTGTCTGTGTTTCAGCAATTAAATCTTGCCTTTAATTTCAGCTGATTAAAATTAACAGAATATATCCCATTCTCCTTAATAGCTGTCTAAATTGCTCACCAAAATATCTGTCTCCTTAAAATTGAGGAGAGCATTATCAAAATTAGTTAGTTATTTTTAATGTCGTACTTTTGAGACATCCAACTTGATAAGAATTTCAAAACACCAACCCTGTATTTCCTATGGTAAAGGATTATGTTTGAAAACATGTGGCTGGGTCATTAACATTATTTATTTAGACACTGGGTAAGTTTATACATATTTTAATAGAACAGTCAAGGAACTTTTTAATGGATGTTTTCCAGTTGAAAACTTTTACTTGATGAAGCCAAAACTTTTTTTCAAAAACATGTTTAGTTTCCATGCAAGTGTCTGTCAGAGGTTTTCTGGATGAAAAATACAATTGCTGGCCAGAAAGAGAGAGAAAGACCACCTGCTACTGTGAGAATACTCGTCTGAGATGTGGGAAATCCATTTTCAAGTTCCCAGTTTGTTTAATTTATTCCAGGAAGAAAACATCTGTTATTCTAACACATACTGGAAACAAAATCATTATTATTAAATAAATTCTTGCATTGCAAACAGTTCTACATTTTTATTATATTGAATGAAATTTATGAAAACACTCCAATTTTATCTCATTTACAACAATAAAACCACAAAAAATACTCTTGGGTTGGAACAGTCAATATGGATTTACATTTTCACCTCTAAAATAATTGATGGGGTTAAACCAGTCAGTACAGATTTGTATTTTCACTTCTAAAGTAATCAATGTCTCTGACATAATCCATGCCATCCATGACCTGAAGGCACATGCCACTGTAGTCAGTGGGCACTGTGCCATTGATTTAAACAAAATTTCACTCCAAAACCCTTGGAATAATTCTGCTAACTAAAAGAACGTTCATCATATTTTCAAATGCCAATGTACTCCCACGGATTTACTTATGCCTATCGGTCCATAGCCAAGGGAAATTAGGAGGATTTAATATCTGTGTTGAGATGATTAGGATGAAGAACTTTAAGTGCTCTTACTGGGGATATCAGGATCTTCCCATGAAGCTTCAAGAAAATCTTTTTTCGTAGTCAGTGATAACATGTTTTCAGCAACCTGTAATGCTACAGATTTTATGACTTTTTAGTCTTAGATATAGAGTACTCAGCAGGAAAAACTTACCTTATAGGTACATATCAGAATTCATTGCATGATCATGTGTCTGCCTGAGGGAAGGAACCTGAATGAATCTAATATTTACCCTTGTAGTATTGATTATATTAATTTTTAAGTTATGCTGGAAACCCTGTTAACTGAAAAAAAGTAATGATGATCCTTCTGCATGCCTTTGGTTGAAGCATCATCTGTGTTTCTTGTTGTTTTTGGAGATTTTAGTAAAACAGACATTAATTCTTTCTCTGTATGTGGCTACTGAGAAAATAACTGAATTTATAGCATTAAAAGCACCAATTTTGCCTAAGCCAATGGCTTGCAATTTTGAAATACTGAACTAACCCTCACTCTATGAAGAATGTTTCAAAAAATTAAGGAAAACATACTAAAAGAAAAGAAAATGCATGCTCACAAAATTTGGGAAAGGCAGGCATAGAGGCAGAAAGAAATCAGGCAATACAGGCATAGTTCCCAGTTTCATTCCTGATTCTTTCAGTAATTATATCAGTGACACTGGGAAATTACAGATTTTGTACTTATGCTCCCTGCAATCAAAATTAAAATTAAAAAAAGGCGGGGGGGGGGGGCTAAATCTTGTAAAAATTTCCTTGTACCAGGACAACTGTACTTCTGAGCTCACACAAGTTTTCTTGAATGATCCCGCATTTCAGGTGTTAGGGCCTTCAGCTATTAGTATTTTGTTCTCAGACCAAACTTTGAGCTGCAAGCCCTGAAGGAAATGGTAATCTCAGGAAATACCATCTTGTGTTCAGAATGTGTAAACATTTGTCTGTCTTCTCCATACATGAAGCCTGGCAGAAATACATTACCCACAGGCACTCAAGACCACTTTTGTCTGGGTGATAAATTCTTCCTTAGCTATAAATCAGTCATTCAGAAAAGAATCTCCATTAAGGGGTTCTTGATGTTCACTCTCATCTACAGTCTGTTTTTTAACACTTCATTACACTTAGATTGGTTAATTAGTACCACTAACCAAACAAGGATGGACCCCCAGCCCTGGAAGCAGTCTTTTGTCCTAGTCTTTACTCTGCCTTGGGAGATTGCTTATTTAGTCTATTTGTTTCTTTTTGCTCACCCAATTTACCCTAAGAGAGCTAAATCAAATACTTTCATGTAGGGAAGTCTAATAACCCAAAGTAGCTAAGCAGTAACATCACCTGAATGATTCACTCACATACTTTATTCCTAAAATTGTATAGCAGTATTTTTAGATTATACAGTAGCTCCATTGTCTTCTGTATCTCCTCCTTTCAAAACCTGCAGGAAGAGGCAGACATTTCTGGTTCCATAGGACAGCTTTTTCAATGGACACACACAAGGTATACAAAGATGTTCAAATTTGGCCATAAACATTGTGTATTTTCAACAAGAGCAAGAAGTCAGAATCAATAGCAGACACAGAGAGCATGTTGGGAGAGAGACAACTCGTTTCCCAGACTCATTTTACAGGCCAGTATAAACTAAGACCTGAAAGAAATTATTAGGTCAGGGAAAACTGGGCAAGTGTATATATATATATACACATATTTAATTTTTTCTTACATTAAGTTCTACCCTGATTATGTTATTCTTTGTCATTCCATTTTATATCAGTGAAAGCTTAGAAGGAGAATTTCACAGCCACATCCACACCCTGCTGAATGAGTTGATGCAAATATTACTCATGGAACAGGTGACGTGGTTCTACTCAGACAGAATTGCTGGCAGAGCCCTGTTCCTTAGGAAAAGTGTGCACAGAGCTACTGAGAAAAAGGAAAAGAGAGTGAATAGATGCACAGATGCTTCTTGCAACAGGACCCATAATACCTATTTCTCACTTCTACCTTCAGAATAAATTCAGTGCTTTTGTAGATCTCATATACTATGATGATAAAGACTATGAAACAGATCAGATGTATAAGTCTTTTCTCAGAAATTACAAAATGGAAGGCTTTCATCAAAGGCAGAAAGCTGCTGTGATGATGTGACTTTTGAAAGTCTGTGCTACACCAGTAAGACATAAGGAGTGATAGAGAAAGTGAATACTGATACAGGAAATAAAAGTGAAGAGTGGGAGGAATTGATTAAACCACTGAAGAATTATGAGAGACTGGTTTCAAATAAGATGGAGATTGGGGCAGCAGATTAGGAGAGGTGGGGTTGAGTGAGTTATACTTTTATAACCCTATTTACTTTAGTAGAAATACCAAAAATATTTCTGTAACAAATAAAAACCAAAAAACACAGAGGCTTCAGAGCTTACATGCTGCTCAGTGCAAGCAGAAATTCAGGTGGAGGGTGGAATGAGAGGGACAAGAGCTAATGAGGCCTGCAGCCCATGAAAGAGGATCACTGAACCCTAACCTCTATCCGCCCACGGGTCATAATGTCTATGTGATTATTTCAGACTCTGTCTTGAAAACAAAAAGAAACAATACATTAAAATAGTCTTATTCAAAGAAGTGCCAGCAAATACTTAAAATATTGGAAATAATGCATTTAAGGAAGAGAGGGTAAATAGGCTGGCTGTGTGTCAATTAGCATAAGAAGCTTTTTGAAATACAGGCCCAATTTGTTGTCATTGTTCCTGTCTAAGTTAGGACGAGATCTCATTCTTCAGCTACATATATAAAGTCACACTATTGTCACTGTCATATTGATTATTCCAAACATCTGCAGTAAAAATATTAATCTGATTATTGACCAGATGGAAAATTTATCTCATGTTAAAGATGTATGCACAAATGTCATGAGCTGACAGAGAGTCATGCCCATTAGTGACTGCAAAGATCTGCATTTACAGAGCCTGCAGAGCTGCAGGATGAATGGCGGAACTATTAGTATAGACCTAATTTAGTATAGATCTATACCTTATTAGACCTTGGTGGTCTTAGCAGTGGTAATACTGCTAAGGACTGTTAGCTTCTGCTACTTGTGCTGGCACTTCCATTTCTTACTCAGGGAATTAGCACTGAAACTATTAATTACAGAAGTCAGAACACAGTAAGATAAAAAATGCTGAAGGAAATTCTCAGCTCGCTCAAAGCAGAAAAGAAAGAATATAAGGATTTTTTTCATATGTTTAATGCCAATTAGTAAAGCATGGTTGAGATTAATCATGGAATTAAAAAGCAATTAAACATTGCTATACTAAATTACTATTATGGTTACTATTTACAACTTGGTTGTGGCTAATAATCAGTGAGACTGGTGCTCATTATAATAGATAATGCATAATTAGGTAATATTAGCTATCTTACGTACCAAATCATTTTCACAGATCCCTTCTTAAAAATGCCTGTCACTATATTTTAGAATAACTTAAAAAATAATAAAATACTATTATAATAAAGCACAGTATAGTAAGTAGGAGAAGGGAACAGGTTCTAAAAAATGGCTGAGACATTGCTTGGTAAGTTGACCTTTCAGAAATACCCACTCCTTCACTGATCTTCTAAATGAAAGGCAAGATTATTTTTAATTACAGCTTATGAGCATAGATATAAGTTTTCATAATTAAAAGTCACTCACATTTAAGCCAGCTATAGTTTTGCTATTATAACGCAGAATAACACTTGAGTTAAGGTTGCATGACAAATACCATTCTGCTCTGCTGTATTTCAAATTCTTAATTCTGAAATTTTTCAACTGTGACATAACTTTTTTCCCTAAGATGAGGTTCTAATTCTTCAAGGAATTTTATACAGGGACAGAAGGATAAACTTCTGTTCAAAGGAAGATCCTCCCTACAGAAAAGTTTAAGTGCAAAATCACCAACAAAGAAGGTGTTCTTTTGTGAGAGAAGAAATTAACTTCTCCCATAATACAGGAAAAGATCTTGTTTTTTTAAATAGCTTTAACCACGGAAAACAGCAGAAAATTCAAAGTTGGAATTTGACATAAAAATAACCCTCACTAAAAAGAAATGTCTATGAGTTTTATCAAAAAATGGTTTAGAAAAGGTTTTCAAAAGAGCACTGTCTGCATACATGTCTGAACAGGATTTTTTTCTAAGCTTTTGAAGGGCACGGCTAGGGAAGACTGCTCAGAACACGTGTGTTGCTAACTCCACAGAGAGAAGGAAACCCAAAGCCACATGAAAAATTGGTTGTACTTCTGGCTACTATGCAAAGTTGCTGATTCCTCAAGCAAAACCAAATTCCAGTGCTATGTCACTATTTACAACAGTTATGGAATGAAGGTTCCTGAATGGCATTAATGATACGTTTATGTTTTAATTTTCTCAAGGTTGCTTTTAGGATAAATAGCACTGGAGTTGGTTACCCTTATTTCTTACTCAATTGTTTTCTATTCCCTTTCTTAGGTATCACTGACACTCCTTTAAAGGTCCTGTCTCACCATAAATAAAACATAATGATTCAAATAAAATTATGGTATAAAATGGACCCAGGTGGAGTATCGCTTGCGGTACCGGAAAAGACTTTGATCCAAATATTCCTGAGTATGGTCTCACATGATTTGGATCTTTCTGGCAGTGCTGCATTTCACAGCCTGTGCAATATATTGTGAAAATGGTAGCCGAGGTCAGTGTTACCAGAGCTAAGATGCAACACGCAAGGACTCCCATGGGAAACTTGCTTCCGGCTTTCCTTAGATTAAATTCAAAATCTTAAAATGTTTTTGAACAAGCTCAGGTTCTCCTTCATATTCATAGAGCACATATCCTGTGGGATTAAAAATGACAGGCATCTGCTTTGGTAAGGTTGGACGTAATAAGAGCATGATGACAGGATTTGCAGTCTTTCTTTATGCAGAAATGCAGACTTCCTTTTGAAGATGAATTGATAAAACCCAAGAAAGGACAGTTTTCTTTCTTGGTATAAAACCAGGTACAATTGAGAACAGGGGCTTGGTTTCATTTCACAGTCCAATATAAAAGCTCATTAGCTCAAAGATCTTCAACTATCCCAAAGAGACGCAGCATTTATACTGTGCTGCTTCGTTACACCTGTGTTTTCAGAACCACAGAATGGAATTTCTTTTTCAATCTCCAATTCTACAGCAAGGAGGTGGGAAAGGTTATTATCATGTTGCTAAGGGAAATGCATCATCCCATCATCAAAAGCCAATATTATAGACTGACAGTATTTGGAAAGAGTTATGGCTTGTAAAACCAGTCATTCACATTACTACTGGAACAATATTGCTCTCTCTTGGAGTGAGTCAGGGAAAACAACAGAAACTGTTACATTTTATATTACTTTTATTTCTATTTAAGGGCATTGGCTGTGAGATGTATTGGACTTTTTCCTGGTCTGGCCTCCATTTTACTTGAATTCCAAAGGAAAATGTTTCTTATTTTGAAAATTGACTGAAAATGAAAGATTAAATAACACTTCCTGCCCTTTTTTTTTCAGTTTCTTGTACCATTTTCTACTATAAAATATAAAGGAAGGAGACTTTTAATATGAAGAAATACCTTCTTTTTTTATTAGAGCAACTATTGTACTTCAAAGAAGTCATTTACAACCCATTTTGAGCTATACAAGTACCATTTCCTTTAAAAATAAATAAAGGCACTACGGTGTATTTGTCAGAGTGCTCCTGATGCAAAGAGAGCAGTGTTTGCTTACCTCAGCTGTGAATTTAAGCATGAGAGTTTATTGTAACTATTGCAAGTTAGATTTTCTTACCTCTTACACATTTATCTGAGCTGAGCAGCCCATTTCTTTGTATGTGACATACCTTAGTGGTTCCCCAGGCATAGGGAGAAACAATAACTACCAAATCTGCCTTATAATGTTGAGTAGACTTTAATATGCATTTAATGTAGTTTCCCAAGAAAAAGATATGTGTGCTCTAGTATCTTGGCACAACATTTCTCAATTTCAGCCAAATCTGATTGAGAGCTAGGGGTCTTGGAAACATTAAACCCCAAAAGAGGAATGAGAATCAGTGAATAGCTGACCACAGATATCCCATCTGTACCTTCACTGATGAAACCACCAAGCAAGAACAATCCTTAACCATTCTAGTAACAGGAATCAGCTGGCTAGCTAGCAGGTTATGAACTGCAGAGTACAACTCTTGCATAGACATACAAAATATGGGAAAAAGAAAAAAAAAGCCCAAGTTTTTTTATGAGGTTGGCCAGGTCTGAAGGAGGCTGGTATTTCCTGCACTGGAGGCTTGTGCAGAAGAGACACAAACTTTACATCATCAAACTTCATTAATTCTACTTCCTCGGTTTTAATTCAGTGTCATCAAAAAGTGACTGAAAACACAACCCAAGCTACTAATTGTTTTCATACAGTAGGTGGAAACTTACTGGGGAAAGGGGAAATTTTAAAATGGATGTTCCTCTGAGTGTAACTTTGTCCTATTATGACACATGTTTAAGACAATGGTGCTGAAAACCCAAGTTCCCTCTTCCTTGTCTCAGCAAACAACTGGCAAGGTGACTGCTTTGCTTGCAGCTGCAGCACCGCTCTGAATATATACCTGGGTGGCCTCAGGAGACCTCTTCCAAGAGGCGGGCTCTGCCTAAAGCCATTCTGTGTCCCAGGGCTGGATACCATGAAGTCAGGTGAAAAAGTGACATAGGGCCACTTGTTCCTTGCAGCTTGAACCTTACAAAGTTGCAGATACTGTCCCATCATTTATTATTAAAATTAACTAAAATGACAGGCCTGTGGCTTACACTGGATTTACGCCAAAACTGTTCTTTGACATACCTTTAACAACTCCTGTATTTTTGCAGTAAGTAATCGCTGTTTCATTAAAGCACATACTTGCAATATAAAGAGAAATCTGTTGATGAAAATGACATACACGCATATACAGGAATGCACATATCAAAATGTATCACCAGCAGATGAGATGGATAAAAACACAGCCTTATAAATAACAGTTTATAGCTCTAGTCTGCTAGAAAAATAATCCTCTCAAAACCAATAATGTTTTATTCTAGGCATTTCTTGAAAACTGCATGGTTATATAAGAACATCTGCTGATATCACAGTAATTTAAAGAAAAGGAAGTAGTAATAATAGCACTTCATAGTACACCAGATAACACGATAAGCCAAAATTCATATACAATATTTATTATGAAATTAATTCACCATACCTTGAAAAATAACGGCTCCTCAGGAAGAGGGCTAACAGGGAGTGAGGTGGTGCTACTAGCTGGACTCATGTCCGTACTCTGAAAGAAAAGCACACAGGAGGTTGCATTTCCAATTAAGTTCTACAGACATCTTTTTACATTTGGGGAAAAAACCCAAAGAGCTCAAAACCAACACTGAAAATCCAACAGAATTAGATTGACAAAGCAACTGCAATCTGTACGGTATTTACCTTTAATTAGTAAAAGTATTTAACTAACGAGGAAGTACTTTGCATTTTCTTTATTTTAAGTGAACTCCCCATTCAAAGACTGAAGCATACGCACAAGTATGCAAACATACTGTGTCTACAAAAGAGTAATACAAGAGGATAACTGAGAACACAAAATTTTGTTCATATAGAACAAGCTATGATATACATTTTTTTATTATTATTTTTATTATTTTTGGATGGCCCAATAGTAAAGTTAGAAGGCAAAATTAACAGGAAAGCAATATACTGCAGGAAAGTATTTGGATCCAAGTTTAAAAAAAGATCACTTTCATATGAGTCAATATATCTTACAAATGAGCACTAATATACGAAAAAAACGAGTGAATACCAAAGTTAACAATGAAAATAAGTCAGTATACTTCAATGGACCTATCCAGTCAAAATGCTTGAAAGATTGATCTAAAAACCCACTCCTTTTTTAGGTAATATTTCAGTAACCTGTTGGTTAGCACGGTCATTATTTTTACAGATGTGACAGATATGAAAAGAAGTGTGGAAACTTAATAATTTGGAACAGTAATAATAATAGAATAACAAAATCTGGATTTAAAAGAACACACAAACAATACCAAGATTGTTCTGGAGAAAGCTAGAATTTATGATACTTCTTGGGAAATAAGTCCTTAAGTGCTAAAATGAAAAAATCCACTACCACCACCACCAATAAAATAGAAAAGATGTAATGGAGAATATAAAAAAAAAGTTTGCATGGGCTAGAAGTTCATTTCCTTTTCACACTGTGGCACTGCAATGCAGAATGATTCAATGAATTCAACTTATGCAAGTAACTAATCAGATATCTGGTTTCACATCACTATGAATCTATTATGACCCCTTCGATAAGTCCAAATTCTGCAAGTGAAGAATACCGCTCCACCCATGAAGTTCTAACAGTTCATTCATCAGAAGATTTTTATGCAGAGATACCATATTTTATTTAACCAATTGGTACAGGATGAAAACTGAGATGAAATTTTGGGTATGAAATCCCTATGTCAGATCTGAAATAGCAGGCACAGACTTCAAAGTTAACACCTACAGAGAAGATCACTGAGTTTAATTAGATATGTAACAGTTACACCATACCTGAAAGCAAAGGCAACAGTTGCTAAATAAAAGGGATTCAAATAAAGGAGAAAGGAGAGGGCCATGGTAATTATTACCTAAGAGAGCAAGCGAGACAGGTAGTTTATAGCCGATGGAACACAGAGAAGTTGTTGAGGAATAAGGGAGATTCTAACATGTCAGAAAGCCAATATCTTTGTTGAATCCATTACTTTGGTATGCAGAAACATTACACATTTTAACATGGACTCCTGCATTTGATCAGCAAGGAAGCTGACTGATAAAATTTACTAAAAGGAGGTGAAACATAGCTCTTTTAGATTAAACTCAAAGTGCGGACAAACCAGGAGACCTCCTCTGTGACAACATTCTGCCTCAAAAGCCAACACTTCAGCTGAGGACAATTTGTCTTTTAATTTACACAGAATAGAAAAAAACTAAGAAAAAAAATATCAAGTAGCTGCTTTCCAAACCAAATCAAGTGCCCTAATTTGCAATTAGAAGTGCGCAGGAAGGCAGTCCAATCTTTTAAGCATTGAAATAGCCTCAGTATGCAGATCTTGCAAAGCAGATTGGTACATGTACGCTACATGAGCTGCAAGTTCTTCAGTGATAGCTGGAATCTAAGAAAGGTCGAGCAGCCCTGAGGGTGGCTAAGTTGCTTTGACAAAACATCTCAGGGCACATCCACACGATGGCCTCAGAAAAACATCTGCTCTTCCGTGATAACTGGACATGAGCCAGCCCAGGTCTGGATGCCATGCTGATGTGGCACTGTGCCTGAACTAGAAAGGCTGCTGAGAGGTGGGGTGTATTAGTAGGGGCACTGTGATCATATGGCTTCTGGACTGCAAATGGTTTGAGACTGGCCAGACAGGAGCATTGGCAGAAGAGCCTGTGTCTGTCTACAGCTGTCCATATATACATACCCTCAGTGGCCCCTCCAACAACTTCAGTAACTTTCCTCTCTAAGGAATGCAGAGCAACTTCTCTGCCAGTGTAAATTAATTCAATCCAGTGGCGCTAACACTGTTTATTATAGCGGAGAATTGAGTGAGACAGTACCAAAAGGGTTGTTTTTTGAGCTATTAAAAAAACCCCTTCCAAACTAATCACTGTTTTGAGAGATGTTGTCAGCTTGCCCTCCTGAAGGGACATATTAACAATTTCAAACAACATCACACGTCCCACCTAAATTTACCGTCCACAGGGTATTTGTCATAATCACACTTTGCAGTTTAAAGCATCCCATACATACAAAAAACCCACCACTGTAAGGAATTCACCCAATGAGGACTTTTTATTTGATGTTGCTTAAACCAATTCTGTTCTCATAATAGCTGCAAGTCTCACTTGAAGTTGATAGATTTTATTATAAATTAAACAGAAGATGCTACACCGTTAGGCTATAATCATATCTTATAAGTCGTAGTAGATGTTAAACATCATTTGTATCATAATTATACATATTAGGCAAAATTAGGTAAATCAGGACATGTCCTAATTTTGCAGTACTTAGCTGTGCAACTGCAATGTTTTAATATGTATTTTTGATGCACAGTGATACCACAGCTGGGTTTTGTAGACTGAGCCTTTTCCCTGTGTTGCTGGAAACCTCTGAGTGTTCTAGAGGGCAGAGAATTTGTAAAGCTTTAATTACCTAAACTCTATTTTTTAAAATGTCTGAATACCAAGTAATTCAAGTATTTCTCAGAATAACAGTTTAGAAAATACCATCTTGCCCATGTCGAAAACAACCCTGTGAGCTTTTCTTTTAGTGCTCTTAGGCCATTTTTTAAATTTGGAGTGGGCTGTTAAAGTACAGACAACGGACATTATTAGAATTTTGCTGATAACTGTTCCACGATTACAATGGTCAATGCTCAAGGTTTCTTCTAATTTCTAGAGCTGATCAGATTAAATATACATCATCCTTATTGTGCAACTGAATGGGTACCATGGACTCACTACTAGGCCGTGATAATAATTTATCCTTGGAAAGCAATGTTAAAAATGTGATTAACTATCAGGAAATTTCTTGATAATGAGGTAAAGGAAGAAAACAAGTCTAAGAGAACTAACTTTTCCCACTTCTGCATCCTGTTTGGAGATCCAAGATCAGGATCCTGCTTGTGGACAGACTTCCACCATTTTCGCTAGGGGAATGAGAAAGCATCTCTTTCTGGAGCTGTTTTAAAGTAGTTACAGACTTGGTTTTGTTTTGTGTTCTTGCACTTCTGTATACCTGCCTCAAAACAGAATGTTTCATAAACCTACATACTGACGTAAATTGTCTAATGGCAGATTAGAGAATGCAGTCAGTGTTTTTCCAGCAATACAGAAGATCAAGTATATATAAATGCACATTGTTAAAACCATGTTCCTTTGAAAACGATAGTATCTTCCAGTCTTCAGCAACTGTTCTTTAAATGAAAACAGATTTACCTCACCTCATAAATTGGGATTTTTCTCACTACAAACCCTTGTCTTTAATCTGATCTTCTCTAGGGAGAGGCCTATGTATTAACCTTTGTTAATTGTACCATAAAATATGGACCATCCACTGTATATCATCCACTGACAGAAGCCAATTTAATTTGCTATGACTGCTTTTCAACAAGGGTAAACACTGCAATGATAGTTGGCAGACATTGACTTCTCTGGAGATCAGTATCACAATTTATTGATCTAAGAAGTTAATACTGACAGAGAAAATCTTCAGTGGATATTAGAGCTTGAGATCAAATAAATCTTTATAATAACTGAAGAAAAGAAAAGACAATCTGTGTACTTTATAGCTTTTTCTAAGGAGTACTGGATGATTGCTGAACTGACTTTCAGGATGATAGTTTTAGTTGTATCATAAGTTACGCCAGTAAGTATCATTTTATAATCTAGAAGTTGAGTAGAACTAGGAAATTAAATAACTGCAGTCAGCAAGCTCAGTAGTGACATTTTGATATACTGAAGGTAATCAAAGACCTGCAAATGGATTTATTAATGGATCTGCACAACATCGCTATGAAATACTGTGCTTAAATATTATTAACCCATTTTATCAATGAAAGTGAAAAAGAAGGGGAAGTGATTTGCTCAAAGCTATGAAGGGCTCTTAAAAACAAAGATAGAAATCACGAACTCACAAGTCCAAGCACTCCAGTTGTTCATCCAGAGTGTGCAATGCTCCCCTACTTACTTTGGAGTGCTGCAATTCCTGTAGTCTCTATATTATTTAACATCATGAACAGTTTTTGCTGACACATACAGCAAATAAAATTACTATAAACAATTGAGGCCAGAAAAATATAAATTAGTTTTGAGAAGAAAAAAATAGCAGACACATGAAATGAGCTTTCACCTCCCACCCCCCACCATGTTTGATTAATTTTCCCCAACATCTCCAATCTCACTCACTAAGAATGGAAGTGCCTCCTTAAAATGTGTTTAGGCCTATTTTCTAACACCTTTGAATACATTCCAGGTGGTTATTTATAAACCTATTTCATGTGTCTTTTATTAGTAGGTATAGTTAATTATTCTTACTAATTACTAATACATGCAATTATCAGCTGAGACATCCAGTATTTGCCAGGTCCATTGCCTAGAGCTTACTGCTCCTATGGTTTGGAAGGCTGCACGGGTCTTGCATCTGACCTGAGTTATTGTAGCTCCCGTTGCAGGGGCAAACCATAAATTACAGCTGCTACTGCTTCTCACTACCTCTTTTTATGCTAGTACATGAGGTGTGGATAGCCAAGTGAGTTTTTAGTGATTCAATTTCTACTGATTCTCAACCAGCACTTAGTATATAGGTGGACAGATTAGCCTCGATTCCTCTTAGAATCTAAGCAAACCTTATCACCTGAGCTGTGAAATGCCAAAGGAAAATTTCACTTTATTTTAAATAAGACACTGATCTGTCACTTAACAGCATTTGTATGTCTAGTACTGTTTATTTTAGAAGACTGAGTTCTCAGCAACTCTAAGCAAACACATTTAATGTAATATTTTGCACAATAATTTTTTTCAGTGAGGAGGGATCAGGATGAAGACATTTTGTTGACTGCTATTTGTTTCTACTTTGAAAAATATCTGGAAAGATGCTCTTTTAGCCTTTTAATTAGGCTAAATTAATTATAAAGCCTATAACCAGTAAGCAACATAAAGAGTATATAACCAGTTCATGGTTTGTTGCAGCGCTATAGTGTTTGAAATAGTTTAGACTCAGATTATGTTTTTGCATTGTTTAATTTATATTTAATATCTATTTAATTTACTCAAATATTTAAATTTACTAAGCTAGCTATCTCCCTTCTCCTTACATTAAATGCAGAAATGTAAAAATACTGAAGTACCAGGCACAAATTACTATTATTATCTGCTTTTCAGTTTCTAAAAATGCCAATATGAATATATCTAACATATAAAACATCTGATAACTGGCACAAGGAGAACACCTTAATAAACATGGCTTTAAATTTGTAAATGAAGTAGAAAGCTGAACTAAGCGTCTAAATAGAGGCACAAGAACTGGAGGTTGCTGGTTTACAATTGAGTACATACAGAGGGAAAAAAACCAGTCTGTTTTTATAAGCATATAAATGTCACATTTCTCATAATAGAAAATGACATATATATCACTATATAACTAACAGATTTATTTAACAGCAAATATCCCTTCCTTTCTGCTCTTTATTTTCACCTTGATTTTTCACTGCTCATTCTTCCAGTTTGTCTTCATTCCCCGCTTTCCTTCACAAGACTTGTAATAAACAGAGACACAAGTTTCCTTGGTCAGATAACTTCCTGGCACACAGAGGTTAGATGAAGGGTCCATTAATATGTAGGAGAAAACCACTTTTACCTTCCCAAACAGCAAATTCAACTCCAGTTAATCTCTAAAAACCCCCTTCACTTCTATCTGCAAGCAGAATGTAATTTCAAAAGTAATTTGGTCAATGACTTTGGGGTTAACATCTCTTTGTGAAGAGTACTGCAGAATCATCAATGACTGTCACTGTGTAAGTTGGGACTGCTAATATGATGCATTATATTAAATGCAACTCCAGTCATATTTTTATCCTAATGAAAACCAGGGTGTTGCTTTCGCAGATGCAAATGCTTTGTTGACAACACAGTGGAGAACTGATTTCCTTGAGCAAAACTCTACTCTGTTTTCAGTTTCTATTGTTTCATTCATACTTCATTGACTATACTATCCAGCCTTGACATTTTATTATTGTATATTCTTCCCTAATAATATCATATAACATCAGCTTTTTCTGCTCTTTCAGCAGTCAATTGAGAGAACCAAGTACTCTCCTGGGATTTTAATCTGCAGGCTGCCTATTTCAATTGCTTTTATTTCCTTGCAGGAGATCTTTCAGGTTCAAATATATTTTGCTCAAAATGCATTCAGTTTTGTAGCAAATATGACGGTTGTCTCATACAGTTGGTTCAGTGTTTGGGGTTTTTGTTTGTTTTTTTTTTAACTCCAGTCACAAAGACTTTCTCTTTCTCCAAAGTCTGCATCGTAGCACTAAGAGTAACTACACTGATACTCCATACTACAGCCATAGCCTGAATCTGGAAGAAAATGTCTGCATCCATTCAAACAAGATTCTATCAGTAAAGTATCTCTGGGCTCTCTCAAACTCCTACATCTTCCCTGCATGCAGATCCATCATTTTTCTACCCTTCCAAATAAAACACTTAGGAAAGAAGTAATCAATTAATTAAACAGAGAAGGATCAAATCTGATAACAGAATCGCCTTGTCTCCCCCTCCCTTACACATTCATGTATGTTCTGCATCATTACATAACATAACATACTGGGACCAAGATATAAGCTGGAGCCAAAAAGGATCAGATATTAATACAAACAGTAGATGCACCTACAACTACATTAAAGAGGATAAAAACCATAGACAGGATATACATTTATATGCTTCTGGATATGTGAAAGTAACTGTCTTGGTGGGTTAGGAAAAAAATGCTCCTGAAAACAGGTTGTTCTGTAAGCTTCTCTGAAGTATCCACAGATGGCCACTGTTGAAGCCAGACATGGATTTAGGTGCCAATTTCAGCAAAACAGTTCCTATGCTCACATACTCATACAATTAACTATTCTCTATGAAGCTCTGAAAGATGTTCATGATCTCCTTACAGCTTGTGTAACATCTTTTTTAGTCTACAAGAGAAAGACGTGATTCCTTCAAGACAAAAATCTATTTGCACCTGCTATTAATGAATATTTTTCTTTAAGGTACACATTTTCTCATAAACTAAACTCATGTCCAAAAAACTACACACGCTTTACTGTTCAGCACATCCCTTTGCCCTTAAGTACATCGGGATATAGGTGGTATCTCCAGCAACACTGGTCAGTTTTCTGCCTACAGTTTCCATGACACATATTGTTTTCATCTGAATGAGGACAATGTTTCATAACATTAATAAAACTTATTTTTTAAATCTGAACATAATGAAGCCAGCCTAATTTTCATTAGTAATTTGCTGCTCAATTGTCAAGTTGTTTTCTACCTTTATTTTACTTTGTAAGCGTCAAGAACAACATTGCCAGATTTTCACACTGGTGTTTTAATGTGAGGCCATGTTTTATTTTTCTGTGTTTCTCAAAAAGATTCAGATGCCTTCAACTGCTATACGTTTCACTGAGGTTTTAACAAGCCACTTTGCACTTTCTAAATGTTGTGACTGCAATTATTCTCACTTCTTCATCAGTTCTCAGAAGGGTTTTTACAATTTCAGTATGGAACCACTTCTGACAGGGTATTTTAACTTATTTAGATGCAGAGGCTTCATTCTCAAAACTGTCTTGAGTTCCCCAATAACAGCGTAAAGGAAACATTTTAAACATCTGTATGTGTCTGCTGCTAAATTAAGGAAGACAGATTTTTTTTTTCCCCACTGCAAGAAAAGAAGCAAGCGACATTTAACAATTTGACATATGCTTTCCCTGGCTGCAACACTTCTTCTGCATGATGTTGTTAGAAATAAAAGGTAAACGTTTAGTAAGTTTTGCCACATTATTTGATTCACAATGTTTTTAATAGTAATGTTCTTTAATGTTTTTAACAAGTTGAATCCCTTTGTGTAATATAAGGCAATATTTCAGCTCCTGAAAGGTAGAAATCCTGATTACCATAGACACAGTTTTGAAGCATGCTAAGCCTGCTTTTTGGTTTAGCAAGCAGGTTCCAAAGTGGAGTTGGTCAAGGCAGAACAAATATTCCTTGATTTTGTAAATACGTGGTATGCTGAGTTTCTACCTTCAGATAGCAGCTTTCATTCTTAAGGGAAAGATTAAGAAGAGTAGGGCACAACAGGAAATTCAACTCCCACCCTGGCAGAGGGTTCAACAGAAACTACCCCAACTGCAGTAGGCTCTCCACAGTCTTTATAGCTCTACTTGTTCCTCTTCCTTTCTCTAGTGTAATGCTTACTTCTCTTCCCATCAGCTCAAATCAAGATCTGTCAAGATTGCCTGCTCTTTCTTACCTCTTAGGGTACTTGCACAGCATCGTACTTCCCACTCCCACACCCATCCCATCACCAACACTACTCCTGTCGTGCCATCCATATGAACCTGAAAGTCTTCCCACCTTCTCTACCTTTCTCCCTTCCTTTGGTCGACACCCAGCCCCTTCAGCCTATATAGAGAGGCTGATATATATAATATATTAGAATATATATACACTAAATAGAAAGTATATATAGTAAATATATTAATATATATTTTATATATATTTAGATATAAAAATACACACACTCAAAACTGACTGAAAGAATCTATATAGTTGCTGTGATCTAGCAGCTGTACGACTGGTTTGCTACTGAAAAGATACACAGTGAAGCTGGTCAAATACTGCATGTCTGAAAAATATCTCGGGTTTCACTACAGTGAACCTTCACTTTGACACAGCTTCTCAGCCCCAAGCTCTGTACAAACTGGGGAGGCCAAACTGCATTGCTTAAGAAACTGATGCAACTTGCAAAGGAATGGAGGAGTTAAAAGTTGCCTGTACTAGTACTTAGGCATTGCATTATCGTTATTTTTAGAGCCCTCAGCTGAGCATTTTGTTATCATTTTTGTGTTTTGCAATGGAATTATATATTAAACTTGCTGAGATATCTCAACAGCATTTTATAAAGCCATTAGCAATAAAATATTCATTTTTCATTTATATTATGTCCAGGAATACAAATGAGTATAATTTCTTCCTACCCTTCAACATTAATAGGGAAACCAGGGAGAAAAATTGAACACACCTTTCACATTCATTTAACTACAATAAAATATAAAGAGCTTTTCAAATGAAAAATACTTTGAAAAAATAAATACTGTCTGTAGTCTTTGGAAGTATTGTTACATGCATCTCCACTATTGTATTTATATATTTATTTATTTTCTTGTTTGGTGATTCTACCAGGCAAGGTTAAGGTACTGGCTCAATCACCATGTGATAAATCAGTATTCCTTGAAACAGCCTTGGTAGAACTATTATAAAAATAAATCAGCAAGAGTCAAAGCAAATGAGGAGACATGTCAGCAAACTCCTAGGCTCGTGTCACAGGCTAGGAGTTTATCCATATTCATGTTGTGCCACGAAATAGCTGGCACCCTGGCTTATCTGATGGCAATCTCTCTACATGGCTCCATTGAGTTTATTTGCTTCTTTTCCCTTCCCCTTGCATCCACCACTACAATTTTAGCTCTCAGCAGCTGCCACTGCTTACGAGAATCTCTGTAGGCTCAGTTATGACAAAACCAGAAGTTTTTCTTGGCATTGCCATTGCATCTTTCACTCCTCAGCACCACAGAAGTGATGGCAGGTGCTAACACCACTTGGCTCCTGCAGGGAGGCCGTGTGGTTGTCACTGCATCTGCAGCTTCCAGAGGCAAGCTTGTGCAGAGCAAACTGCCTGTGACTACCTCGTCCTAGGCATGAGCTGTCATCTGAGTTACAAGCAAAAGCTAGTTCCCTGACTTCTTCCTAAAACCCCCAAGAACTCCAACAGAACTTGATATCCAAAAGGATATAAAACAACACCCAGAGAGGTCATAGGATCTGCAGGCAGCAGAAACACTCTGGGTTTAAGTGACGTCTGTCAGTAGAGCTGGGCTGAAGAGCCTGGCTCACATTATTCCTTTTGTACTCTGGCTCTTACTGCTGCTCCCAACCTTGCAGGGGTGTTAAGTTCAATACAAAAATTTCATCAGTCTGCTTTTTCATGCCTCTTAAAGTTGGGACAATTTTCTATTTCTCTGCATCAGATACTGCATAAAAAGGACAATCTTGGAAAGGACGTTGCTCTGAGAATAGAGACAAATGTTTCTTGGCAAAGAGTTTGCACTGGAATGCAGGAAATTAACAGATCAAATATAAGAAACTTTTAGCACATACACTGCAAATGCAAAAACATGCTTGTCGAACATTGCATTTTCAACAGAAGAAATCAATATTGAGGGAATGCTGAAATCAATATCGCTCATGCCTATCTATTTTATTATACCTTTCGATTAATGGCCACATACTTTTCTTGCCAGAACTTCTGTTTCAATCTGAGCACATGATGATGGCTTTTAAAAACTGCTCAGTATTTTTTTTTAACATACAACACTCATATTGCAATGGGTCTGGAAGCTGCCCACATACAATCAGAAGAAAATTCTGCTGTCAGGTTTCAATTCTTTCTAGTCTAATGGCTCCATTTCTTTCACTCAGTTATGCTTGTCCTTCAGCAGCATAAAGTTTAATTGGTTTCTGTATTAGAAGGGCGATGGATAGGTGCCCACAAGCAGTTTTAACCCTTGTCATAGCCAGAGACACAGAGTTCAATACCAGGAGTTCTGGGAAATCTCACATTAAACAAAACTGCATTAACACACTTTTTCAAAATACGGAGAATTTGCAACTCTTACTGATGACTCTTAAAGACAATATATTAACAGTGAATACAAATGGCTTGCACATCACTTTAATTTTGCTTGTTTTCTGCAAAACAAGAGTATCGTATCTAGTAAACAGGAAAAAAATGCCATTCTGTAGCTTTTTAACAGATGCATGCAAAAATCCAATGGAAAATCTTTATCATTTAAGTATGGTTTTCATGAGGAGAACAATGATTTTCACAGGATTCTTGCTGAATGCTTCCTACAGGTTATTACAGGAAGATACCTAAACTTAAATTTAAGTAAGAATACTGTGGTTAGGAAAGCTACTTGCAGGTATCTAATTTTCAGAGGATTTCTACAACATCACACAAACTAGAAAACAATGAATACTATTATTTCCATCTGTTTATCATAAGTTTCCTAAAACAAAAGAATTCTGCTTTTAAAACGTCACTAGTAAATGCTTATATTGGGAGCATGTGAAAACCGAGCCTAATTGCCTGAAAGTCAGACTGTGTTATTTTAGAAAATAAGATGTCTAGCATCCCAAAACCAGGAACTAAAGCCACTGAGGCTTGAAATTTTAAGGATTTTGTAGGAAATTACTATGCCATTCTTCACGAATTGTGATCCAGCTATAGCAGAATGGAACCATCCCACCAAATGCAAACTGAATCTAGCTAGGTCAGATACATGTATTAAGTATACGTAGTAAAAGTAAGAAAGAAATCATAAACCTTAACTATTGATGTTGTTAATCTCTTTTCAGGGAAGTCTTGCACAGCTTGAAGCATAACCAAGGAGAAGGAAACTGCCATTCAACGTTTGCCAGAGCCCCAGAAGATACATCCCTCCCCATAGGCAACAACGCTGGATTCCAAATGCCTACAAATGCATACCTGATGTCCTGTGTCCATATGGATTCCTAACCTATCCTAAACATCAGAAAAGAAAAAAAGGCACAATATTTCCAAGTATTATAAGAACAAGTAAATAATCTCAATTTATTTTGAAAAAACACTCATTCCACTGGGAGGCAAAAGTAATGAAGATTTTAAAACAATTTTAGCGAGAAAAGGGAGTTTTTTCTTGAACATAGGATGTCAGAGAATTCCAAATCTTCAAAAAGGCAAGCATGGGCCTTCAACAGATTTGCACAGCAGTAACTTACGCCAAACAGTTACAGATTTAAGTGCTGTTCTTATTTTGCAAGCCATTTCAAGCAGATGAATGGTACTGCCTGCATGGAGCATCATGTACAATTGGGGCCCGAAGTAGTGAATCACAATTAATAAAGTCCAATTTATGAAATCAACACCAATGAAAAAAGACAAGGAAAAATTAAGTGGGGAAAAAATGTAAAAATGCATGAACATCAAAATAGCATTGTGTCGTGGTTTAACCCCAGCCACAAACTAAGCACCACACAGCCACTCGCTCACTCCTCCCCGCTCCCAGTGGGATGGGGAGGGGAATTGAAATAAAAAGTAAAACTTATGGGTTGAGATAAGAACGATTTGATAACTAAAGTAAAATAAAATATACTACTACTACTACTATTACTACTACTACTACTACTAGTAAGTAATGAAAAGGAATATAACAAAAACAAACAAACAAAAAAAGATCCCAACACCCCCACCCCCAAAAAACCAAAACAACAAAACCAACACACCAAGAAAAGGTAAGTGATGCACAATACAGTTGCTCACCACCTGCTGACTGATGCCCAAGGAGTGATCCACCCCTCCCGGCCAACTCCCCCCAGTTTATATACTGAGCATGACGTTCTATGGTATGGAATATCCCTTTGGCTAGTTCGGGTCAGCTGTCCTGGCCATGCTCCCTCCCAGCTTCTTGTGCACCTGCTTGCTGGCAGAGCATGGGAAACTGAAAAGTCCTTGACTTAGGGTAAGCGCTACTTAGCAACAACTAAAACATCAGTGTGTTATCAACATTATTCTCACACTAGATCCGAAACACACTGTACCAGCCACCAAGAAGAAAATTAACTCTATCCCAGCTGAAACCAGGACACATGGGTACTTTATTTTCTGTTTTGAGCAGTATGATCACTTCTGCAGTCTCATTTGAATACATTTATTATTAAAGCTGATTAATGGTTTATAGTAGAAAATGAATACAAATTTCAATTCTTATGATCATTTAAATACTTTTCAAGAGAAACAGAGCTTTCTTCTGCTTCTTCTCATTTAAATCCATGCCTTGGGTGCACAAATTTAATGTTCACCTTACAGCATTTGTATAAGCAAGGCTAAATTAACCTGTGAGCCAAAGTCAGCCAGTTCCTCCAGGACTAAAGCAGCTTCTCCCCTATGGTCTGTCCAGGCAGGGAGCTAGTGCACAGTTAGTTAAGTCATGAACATACACAGTGAATAACCTGTTCTGGTCTAACTTCCCATATGAAAATTCTTCACACAATTGCCAGTGTGAAATATAACTAAACTCTATTTTAAAACTGGAAGAAACCCATTGCTCTGTAAATGCAAACTGTAACTGTGCAGTTAAGTGCCTCTTCTGGATAAATCCCAATTTTTCTTCTCACGCTTTACATTTATAAAGCAAAATAGGGAAACTGGAGATTTGAAAAGGTTAAAGCCTTCTGTACAGAATAATGCAATTCTCCAGCTAAGAGTACTGTACTCTTAACAACTCAGCTTAAAGTCTGCTGAGTGATTATTATCAGAATAATTTCTAAAAATAGCATCAACAGCTAGATACTGGGAGGAAAGAGAACAGGGTGTGACTGCTGAAAAACAAGTCTGCGAAAAAGAGGCTATGTCTTTTGTGCTTATTTTGACAGGAGCCTTTAAGCATTTAACTTTCTGAATTTCAGCTACCTACACAAAGATACACCACTCATTTGATATATTACATTTAAAGGAACCATTCTTTATTTTTACATGTTTTGTGAAATATGGAGTCTCTGTTTTCTTTATCCTAAGCAGACTAAAGAATCAAATTTAAAAGTATGTCAAGCAATAAAATAATAAGATACTGTGTTGCTATAGGAATCTGAAAAATTCTGAGGACAGAAGTCACATCCCTCAGATTTCAACTGTATATTAAGAGTAATTTGCATAAAATACAGTATTATTTTTCATGCATGAAAACGTCACAGATGGAATCTGAAATAACTCACATCATACCAAAAAAATTGCCCTACAACTCGACCAAGAGCTAGAATAAATTGTTGATTAATAACACTAACTCCAGAGGTCTATTTTCTGTTTATTCTTTTTGAAGAATTCTTTATGAAGAAGGGGTGGGAGTGGGTTTCTAATGTTGCATGATTGTCTTGTAAAAACAAATGACTTTTCAGATCTCTTCTTGAAGGCTACCAGTCAAGAACAGATACATTTTGTTTCTGGTTGCCGGGGGATACAGAAGACCGTTTTCACACAGTGAATCATCACTGCATTTAAAAAATGGTGTTAGCAGGAATTTCTGTCACCAATATGTGGATGAGTCTTTCTGTCACATTCAGTGATCCTGCAGTGATCTGGTCCTGATGTAGGATGAGATAATTGTTTTTTAATTCTCAATAATTATCTAACCCCATGGCCTTTAAAAAGTACATATTGCCATTAATACATAGCAAAACTCATAAGCATGATTACACAGGGACTGAAACACTTCTTCAGAACAACAACATGCTGTATAATTCACTACCTATTCAATTCTATAATAATGTATACATTCAGAGTAAGATTTGGTATGACTAAAGCCTCATATGACATGATTTTCACCGAGTTAAATGACAGATGACTTTACAGACAATGGAGAAAAAGCAATTGTATCTGATAATTTACTCTACTGTAGTCATTTCAGTCAGCATTCTGACGTATGGGTTTTGTGCAAATCCACTTGTTATGCTACATATGGGAGCTTCCCTAAGAAGAAACATCAGCTGCATTTAATTTCCATTGAGTAACACAAACTTGTAGGAAGGAAGGGAAGCCTTCAAAAGATAATTTTTCTGACATGAAAAGAACTATGTTATACAGAAATAAAATTTTGCAGTTTACTGAAGGATTGTGTCAATAAAAGACAGTTCCTGAAAGAAGTCTCAGTGGTATACCATCAACAACAGTTTTGGTGACTGATTTCCATTGATAATTTGGTAGATTTTGTATATTTTGTTTTAAGAAAGATGAATTAATGTATTCCTACATGTAAACATTAACAAGACAGTCTTTATTATGGCCTCAGTTCAGCTGATGCCTGAACTGCTTGCTGTGATGAGATGTGTTCCTGAAATGAAGAATCACTCAGAAGAAATGAGAACTAAGGCATTTTACTGGAACATTTTCATGAGAGTGTGAAAAATCAGGAAGCGAAATACAACAGCATCCTAATGGTATAATTGATTCCAGAAGGAACTACAGCAGTGCACATAATTAATTTCAGAGGTACATTGCAAGGTATAGTTAGGCTGGATTGATACCAGGGCAATAAACAACATTATATGTGATTATACATGGTTTTTTCTCTGGACCGACTCAGATTTAGTTTGAACAAAACAAAACATGTCTGGAAAAGATTATGAAAGCTCCAAGTTAACCTTTTATCTGACAGATTAATGTAGTCAGGTAAGATAATTCAATGAGCTGTGAATGAAGAAAAAAAGGACACAAAAGTGATTGATGGCATCCAACAGTGTGCTGGTGAGAGAGCCAGGGCATTCTGTACTGAAGAAACCACTAAAGAGTCAGAAGCAAAAGAGCCAAATACCCATTGATGTCAAAAAGGACAAGACCTGAAGAAGAATGTCTTGACATACATGGTTGGCAGGTCTAAAATAAGGGAATAGAGTATTGATTATAAGTTTGGGCTAGGAAGTAGTCGCTAGAAACTGAAGGTTTTTGAGCAAAGGAGATGAAGGATGGACTTGAGGAAGAGTAGGATGATTGGAGAAGCAGAAGTCTAAGCACAGGACTCTTGGTAAATCTGAAAGAAGACATTAAAGAAGGCTTGTCTTGTGAAAAAGTAAGACATGGAAGAGGTTGAGAAGGACAAGTAGGAGGAAATATTTACATTAGGTTTTCTATCAAAAGCTGACTGAAATACAGTGGGCTGACTAGGGCAAGTGGGGAGACTGGAGAATAAGAACAAGTGAGGAACTTGATATGGGCTGAACAAAATCAGGATGGAAGTGTCAAAAGAAAGGAATTCTTTGGAAGAGGGAGGTAGAAGAAGGTAAAGAACAATTTCTTCTCTCTGAAGGGGAAAAAAAACCAGTAAGAAATAAAGCAACACACCACCTTCACTACTATTTGGGTTGTTCCAGGGATGGACTTCTTCAGTTTCACAGTGTGCTACACAAACTACAATCTGAGGCCACAAAAGAAGAAACCCATACAAGAAAAGAGAAAGGTCATGCTATTCCTGGCTAGATAACAGCAGATTTCTTGTACAGTTCCAAGTGTGTGTTCTAATAGGGGTTTTGCATGTAACTGTAGTCCTGCTATACCTGCCAATAAAGAAAAATAAAATAAAATAAAATAAAATAAAGATGAAGCATTGAAATCAGCCCAAGACACTAGACAATATGAAGGATAAAATAATTTCATGTGCTTACAAACTAATACAAAGAAAGACAAAGCAAACCAAATTAAAACAGACTACATTAATGCATGTAACTATTTTTTCAACTTGACCAATAATTTTTTTGACTAATAAAAAAACCCTATGTCTATCTGCCTGTCTATCTATCCTCAATACATATACTCAAGTACCTATGCTTCACTATCCACTGATGTTCAAAGCAAAAGAAGGGTTTTCACTTTCCTGCAGGAGCATTCTATAAGATAGATGATAAAACAGACAAAATATGATGTCTTGTGAGACAGTTCACAGCGCCCAGTGCAATCTATAGACAAATGCAATTAACCAGGTAATTATAGATCGATTTCATTTCCCAGCAGAGCCCACTGTTTCTTTTCCTCCCAGTTAATGCATTGATATTATATGCAAACCACCTAGTTTATAATATATATGAACATGGAAGACAGTATCTTCTCCAACCCCAAAAAGCAAATGAAGTGTCAATTTAAGACCAAAAAGTGCGTCACAGAAAGGAACAGAAAACAGAAACGATGATAATTATTTGTCCATGTATTGATGTGCTTAGCAAAATAACCCAATTTAGAGCACAAAACAAAAAAGCACAAGTATTATCTAAAAGAGCTCTTCAATGTCGTGCAATATAATACCAAACTTATATTAGACAGGTTCCCCACATTTCATTTCCATGGTTTTGTTCTAACAGCTGAAGCAAAACCTGTAAACTGAAGATCTTACAAATGCTGAAAGATTTCATTTGTCTTATTGATTTGGCAGGTACACAATTAAAGTTACCCACATGTCTGCACTTAATTGTTTCCAAGATTAGGCCTCCGGGTACACACAAAACAGCTTGTAATGACACCTACAGGCAGCCTGCCTAATGTTTTTTGTTATAAAGAATTCCTGTGACCTTTTCTTCAAAGCTTTCATGCACATGCTCTTCGCTGCAGGTCTTTTATATTTAGTGCAGAAAACAGCCTTGAACTTAAGAAGTGACTTTTCTTTGTCTCAAGAAACCTTGCTGAGGTATAAAACCACTTTAAAGTAAAATTTCTCTAGACTTTTTTGCATTCCTTGGGAAAACATTGACAGTCTACTTAAAAAAAAAAAAATCAAAGCAAAACCCATACAACTTAGCCCACTGCACTACTAAAGTACTATTGGGTGCTACTAAATCCGCAAGGGAATAGCTGTGAGCTGCCAGTGAGAGGAAACTGTCCGTTTGCTGTATGACACAAAACGGTTTCTACCAGGAAATAAAAAACTCTTCACCTGAATTGAACCATAGGGAGAAATTCATGGAAGCAGAAAAAAAAAGTCCTTAAAATGAAATTGCACCAAAGACACCACACCTAGATTATATGGACTGACATGTGACCTTTATTACTTAGAACTGTGGCAGAACATACCAGATGCAACACCTACTTGTAAGGAAAATACTCAGGACAGTCATTCTGTATTAAAAAAATAACTGTTCAGGTTTCAGTTGTGCTTGCTGACTGCTGGTGTAGCTGACTTAATTACGAACATGTGGGCACCAGCTGTGAGAGAGCAGGCAGGCGGTGCAGGAAATTTCTGAGAATCACACACGACATGTACAAGGAGGTTAGAAGCAAAATGTGCCCACTGTATCTGCCAGCAGAGTTATCTGTCCTTATCTGATGGGATATATAATATGTTTTCTGATGCACAACTGGAAACTTAGGAGGAAATTCTCTGAAGATGAAATGCTTCAGCAGTTCCTCATGGGTTGGTATGGAAAGAGACCAACACTGCTCTCAGTTAGAGGCTGTAGGTTGAAGCGAGGCCCTAGAAAAGGCAGCAGTGCATTGAAGTTCCCCTATGCCTTACTACTGGTGACCCTCAGATCCAATAGCAGCAAACAGCAGTTTTGTTCTACTACCCCCTGCTCTTTTCCTACAAATCCAGCATTTCACAAAAAAAAAGTCTGAAAGTTACATAGACAACTCAACTATCTGATGTTGTTCTTCAGTCTCAAAATGTGGGCAAAATAAGTAAGACTAGGCTCGAAAGATCTCACAAAAGATAGATAAATGTTGTGAAAGCATAAATAACAATCATAAAGCTCTGTTATTACAGTTTAACATTACTCAGCAGTCACTAACAGGCTCTTTTATTCAGCACCATAAGTGCTGAATTCCCTTGCTCTTCTAATACACAAAACAGACTGACTCCTTTTCAAGATGGAAACAGTCACTATCAAGCCTTGTCTGTTGATCTGAAGCCAGATGGTGATACTGCAGGTGCAGGATCTCAGGTCTGTGCTGTCTGGAAAGCAAAGCTTCACCTGAGCCTATCATTTTTCATTCCCAAGTAACAAGCTTTCTGGAAGCATCATTGAGGAGAGAGCGAGATACAGGAGAACAGAAAGGAAGCCTGCACTGGGGAAGTGATGGAGATTGATGGAGGTTGCTGCAGACAGACCACATAGCTCAAGGTGGCTTACGTGCTTGTTTGCATGGGCAGACCTAACAACTTGGTAACATACACTCTGTTTGCTAGGGGTACGCTAAAGCTATGGTTTCCATTTATAGCAAAAGAGGCTAGGAATAGTTATTGGTACCAATATAGTCATGGCGATAGCATTTTATGTGATTAATACTGCATGTTGTCTACTCTAACCACCATCTTCAACATTAACTTTCCTCCTGCTTACACTACAAACAGCAGTGTGGCACAGCTTACAAAAACAACCCGCAAAAACCTAACTGCATGTAGCATGGTAGAAACATTATATTTGTGCCTTCTCTCTTTAAAGCATAAACAAAAGTTGCCCTCGCTTCACAATTTATGCAAGCGGAAAATATTGCAATAGAGAATCTAACTCTCTTGTCCAAAAAATGGCACCCTTTCTCAGACATTTTACTGGTATACTAAGAAAACCCTCCTCCAGAATCAGATACACACCAGCAAATATGTGGATGATTTTCAGCAGAACATTTCCTCAGTTTTGCAAGTAGTAACATAAAGTAAAACAGAAGACAATGTAACGCTGCTTTATGGCTTGCCTATAAACCTTCTATTTCCTTCTAACAATGTTCCTCTGTTTCTCTTCCTTCTTTCCCTTGAGACATTTGTCACGGTATCTTTAGCATCTCCGTGAAGAATGGGCTAGAACATATACCATTTATGCATGGCGTTGCATACATATTTTTAAGTGCAAATATCTCTGTGAACTGGTCTATATAACAGATGTGCAGGATACTAATACACTGGTTTTGTTTAAGATGAAGTTGATATTTCACTGCCTTGAAATTACTATTCTACTTCAGCAAAAAGCATTCAAGATGAACTGCCCCCTTAGCAGTAGCTATAGGGAAAGCATTAATAGCAGTCTACAATCAAAGTGAAAGTATATGTCGAAGTTTTCCTGTATTTTTTGCAGACTACTCAGAAGTTACAGGGCTTTCTTGAGAACCAAAAAATGTCAAGGGGGAAAACATCCAAGTTAATTCATCTACTTCACAGCAAGCAGTCTCAACTGAACCAGCACAAATCATAGGTTTTGGAGGAGGATTTATTGCCCTATTGGTTTTGCCCCATAGAAATTGTGGCGAACAAAGAAGAATCGTAAAGAGGGTAAGTTTAGTAGCAAAGACAGGCCAAATACCTGCAAGTGTTTCTCCTTTGACTGATTCCTCCAGCATGTCTGAGCAGGCCTTGAGACCTGCTAAATGAAGATTTAGGCTCAAGTATCAATTATGTGGTGTAGATTCAAGCATTCTTGGCTAGTACCAGGGAAACAAAGAGAGTATGTCAGACTCACTACTATCCTAATCAATGCAGATCAACTCAAATAAACGGAATAATAGCTGCTTATGCCAAAACTGAATTAAGAAAACACCTTCAGGCTGCTTCTCAGCCAACCAGCACTTATTGGTTCTTGTCTGTAAGAATTTCAGAGTCTCGGAACCAATAACCCTCACCCTACTTGTAATCCTGTTGATTAAGACAGGGGTAACTGAGGTATAACAAAAAAAGAGATAATTAAGCCTAGTACCAATTAATTCATTTTCACAACAGTCTATGACAGTAAGATGCAAAGAGTAAATAGATGGCCCAAGAGTTAAAGACTCCATGGCTGATGCAGGTGCTAATCTCGTATTTGCCAATGTCTCAAATCTGAGCTTCACCCGCATGATCTTTTTTCACCCATATCGGCTTTAATCACTTGCTCGCAGACCATAAACAAAGAGCTTACCAAGAAAAATAAACAATAAGAGCAATGCAAACACATTGCTGTAATATAAACACTTTCTCCCCGACAACTTATTTTACAGAGATTACAAGCTAAATTAAGAAACAATAGAAAAGAATTAAAGTAAACTCTAAGAGGCTGGGGGGGGGCGGAAATGAGAAATATAGCAGTGGTACATGTTAACTATGCAGCTAGCATGATAATATACTTTTATATCCTACTATCTCAGTAAGGCGTTAGAATTTTCTGTGAGATACTAGGCTGTTTTGTACTGAATTTTGA
>NW_010972576.1:8241208-8401514 GCF_000737465.1 Haliaeetus leucocephalus | reverse complement strand
GTTTTAAGTGTCTTTGACACGAATCAAAAGCACAAATATTTTAGTTAGGACTGATGCTTTCAGTTAGAGCTTTTTTAGCAAATATCTCAAAAACCCTTCCTTTCTCTATGATGCCAAAACCATTTAGAAACTTCTTTCATCAAAATTCCCCACTCAACAGGAAACACGAGTGTACCACAAATAAATGCAGCACAATTCAGCATACATGCATGCACAAGAAGTGCCATATCAAATTAAATAAAAACCCACAGTTGTGAGTACTTAGTCTGATGCTCTACACAAGCCATTCCATCACTGTCTTATGTTTAGGGATACTCTTCATACATGATCAAGAGTACCAGTCTGAAGTTCCTAAATACAAAACTTGACTATAAATTCCTAGGAAGAAGAGAAAGGGCTGTACAGAAAGGCAGAATCAAAGTAGCAAAGGAAATCAAGTTGCAGAAATTTTCTACCTTGCAGCAAAGTTCCTTATGAAAACAAAGGCTTACAGAAGGAAGTAGAGCATTGATACTTAATTAAACAGCTTTGCCCCCAACTATTTGTAGCTGTTAATATTGTTATTCATCTGGTGTTTCCCTCCATTGTTGCTTTGGGTTTGTCTGGCGGGGTTTTGGTAGCGGGGGAGGGAGCTGCAGGGGTGGCTCCTGTGAGAAGCTGCTAGAAGCTTCCCTTGCTCCCAGTTGGACCCGCCTCTGGCCCAGGCCGACCCAGTCAGTGACGGTGATAGCGCCTCTGGAAGAACAGATTTAAGAAGGGGAACCTGCAGCAGGGGAGGAGACTGGAATGTGAGAGGAACAGCTATGGAGATAACGAAGTCAGTGAAGAAGGAGGGGGTGGACGTGCTCCAGAGGCCAGAGCAAAGATTCCCCTGTAGCTTGTGGTGAAGATCATGGTGATGCAGGTTGTCTCCCTGCAGCCTATGGAGGACCACGTCAGAGCAGGTATCCAACCTGCAGCCCATGTAGGTCCCCATGCCGGAGCAGGTGAATGTGCCCTGAAGGAAGCTGAAGCCTGTGAAGAGCCCACACGGGAGCAGTCCGTTCCTGTAGGACTGCACCCTGTGGAAAGGACCCACACTGGAGCAATTCTTGAAGAACCGCAGCTCATGGAAAGGATCCATGCTAGACAAGTTCATGAAGGACTGTATCCCATGGGAGGGACCCCACACAACCCCCGTTCCTCATCCCCCTGCATCGCTCAAGGGAGGAGGCAGAAGAGTTGGGAGGACATTGAACCTGGGAAGAAGGGAGGGACAGGAGGAAGGTGTTTTTAGTTTTGCCTTATTTCTCACTATTCTCCTCTGTTACAATTAATTAGCAATTAAATTAAATTAATTAAATTAATTTCCTTGAGTCAGGTGTGTTTTGCCCATGATGGTAATTAGGAAGAGATCTCCCTGCTCTTATTTTGATCCATGAGCTTTTAATTGCATTTTTCTCCCCTTGTCCTGTTGATGGAAAGGAAGTAATACAGCAGCTTGGTGGGCACCTGGCAGTCAGCAAAGGTCAACCCATGACAATATTGCACCAGGCCAAAAAAAATCAGTATTAAGAACCTACAGAGCTGAAGAAATTCTGATTTGCTGTGGAAAGATTGGAATAGGCCTTCTTTATTTCAAAAGATCTTTGACAAAGCTCCAATTGACAGGTGTCTGCTTTCACCATCAGCTACACAGTAGATAACAACAAAATAATATTTGAAAGGGACTATGCCCAAAGTGGATGCAATGTGGAGCATCATTCCAAGGGAGAGTATCTAAACAGATGGTCAATTGTACATGAGCAAAATGGACTGACAACATGAAATTGTGAAGAGGAACATAATAATATAGATAAAATTCCAAAGACTTAAAATACTGTTCCTCATGAAAAATGAAAATTAAAGGCACTATTTAAGGAGCATAACGTGTGAAAACTAAACATTAAAATGATGTTTAAAGAAATCAAACTGCAAAAGTGTACCTTCAGTAACTCATCAACTGAATCAGAGCTCATTTTCACCAGCATACTTCAAGCCACCAGTCTTGAAAACTAATTTTAGCACTAAGGGCCTCAAATGGATGTTGACAAGGTTCTTTTGTTATATGCGTGGGAGGAGCAGCAAGGACTGATCATACAGTGGACCACAACATTACTATACGAGGTCTACAAAAACAGAATTAAAAGATCAGGCCCTAGAGTATTTAGCCATAAACTTGTGCATGCCAAGACAGAAAAGGAATAAGGCTTTTAAATTCTGTCTCTTGAAAATTCATTCCTTTAATAGAGTGAAATAATCTTGCGCTTTCCACCTCAACTTTATTAGCAACTATTAATGTTTAAATTTTAGTTTATTTCACTGGTGCAAGCCCAGGATCAGTAAGCATTCTCAGACAATTGCAGCCCACGCACAGTTTATAGAATATATATAATATATACAACCATTAAAAAAAAAATCATCAAAATGCATGACAATGTGCAGTTATATGTTATGTAACTTCCATAATTCATATACCAAATGAATAATGGGACCAAGCTAATGTATAATGTGACATTGCCTTGACTCTGCCTTAAAAGAATAATGAACATTACAGTTCATTTTTCCTGTTACATAAGCACATTCACATCGCATTTATAATCTATCTTCTACATATAAATCTGTTATTGCCATACTTCTGCTACATATCATACATCCTAGTGTATATAGCTTATGGTTATTATTTTTAATTGTTCTGTTCAAGTGCAATATACTCATAAGACTTCCCATATTTTACTAGTTATAGAAATAGACCTCAATTCCTAGGCAGGTCAGCTTTCATTTCCTCTCACTCTTGAACTGTCAAGACCAAGGCCTTATAATGTTCTGGAAAGAAGAGTTCAGACTGAATGATGTAATCGTAGTTAGACAACTTTTTTTCTTTAGACATCCAAATATGTTGCAGCTGTGTAGCAATATAACTTTAACTGTGCAAATGCCTCAAACATTCCATAACTCACTGAAAGAAAATGCCTTATCTTTACCAGAAACTTTATTTGGAGAACAGACAAAGTCTTCCAACAGAACAAAAGGAAATTTTCTTTCTTTCAGCAACATAAGTATTTTTCAGTGGACATCTAACAATGCTTATTCATGTCAACCTTTGGTGAAGGAGGGTGACCTTAATTGTGATCAATAACATACTCAAAGATCAATATAAGAGGGGAAAACTGTACATCAGATGAGTAAATGCCTCCAGGTTATGGGGACAAAATAGGGAGGGCAGAAGGGAGGGAAGTAAGGAGAGAGTGAAGTTGCTGCCAGCGGCTTTGAGGGACATAAAGACAAGAAACTTTATCTTAAAACTGACTTGCTTTAGAATAAGAGGGGAAAATCAGTAAAAATAAGAACAAATGCTTCCACAGAAAGCACTCCTAGGAACTGCGGACTATACAGGTTCCCTTGGCAGGACACATCAGACTGGTAAGAGGAACTGGTGAGTTTCAAATCATAGGGTTTAGCACAGGGTCATTTCAAGAGGCAGACTATAGAAGGAGGCTTTCTGCTTCTTGTCAGTTCTGCTTGATGCCAAGTACTTCTAGAAATTCCACTGACAGCCTCTACATTTGTAGTTAATGCATTGCAGGATGGAAACCAGTGCTGGCGTGTTTCATATAACTTGTCCACAAAACTAGCGAGTATTTGGGGAACAGAGAGAAAGCACTGTGGAGATTCACATTTGATCACAGAGAAGCTTGTGGGGATTATAAAGAAGAAGGGGAGAACTGATGCTGAAAATGCTAAGTTGTGTATAGTTAAAACGGATTCTTACTCTTCCTGGTGAGGGGAAGTGAGGAGACTCTTCAGTAAGTATGTATGCATATATTAAGTTTATCTTCCTACTTTAAGTCAATCAAATTGAATTGAAACCTTAGTCCTATGGGTTGTCCATTTCCTAAAATCTGTTTATCACTGTTATATCAAAATAAAGGCTATGACAAAATCTCTGATAGTTAGTATAGAAACTGCACATTATGGAATATTTTTCACTTCTTTAGGAACCCGAGATTCAATTTCAGTGACCAATTTAATGCTTCAGACCAGAAGAAAAAGCAGTAATTCTCCCAGAATTGATGAAACTGACAAATGCATGAGCGTATCAGCTAGAGGCATCTCTCCTTAGGTGGAAGTTAATGAAGTCAAGATCCTGACTTAGGTATTAGACTATGTTCATAATACATGACCTGCAGTTTGCTAAGTGCCAAGGGAAAACTGAAAGGCAAGACAGGCAAAAATAACGTTTTCTAAGATCCAAGATCCCTGCTTAGGAAACAGGGAACTTATAATTATTCTTCCAATTGGATTTGTGAGGTATTTTTTGCTTTTTTGTTAGTCATCTCACTGAAAAAGGCTTATTAACTTCCAATGCCAATATATTAACATTTTACTCAAAGCCAGCTGTCTGCTTTCCACATTAGTCTAGCACAGTGATCCAAAATCATTTCTGCAATGCATTAAGTTACTTCAGTATTTTTATGGTAGCTCTTCTTGATATATTAGTCATTTTTAAGAACATAATTTACATAAAAAGCACTGCATTAAATACAGAGATAGTCCCTGGATTTAGAACAAAACCAAAAAAAGACATTTCCTTCTTAGACAAGTGTTGAACAAAGATCAATGCAAAATCACATTTACTGATACTCACACGATGATTGTTGTTTTTTTTTCTCTCTCCCTGAACCAATGAATCTTGGATACTTTTCTGCACAGACGAACAATATGGAAGGGAGGAATGGAGAGCATTTGCCTCCTGCCTTCATGAGCCGCTTGCTCAATCGCCAAAAGTGGGTCTGAATTTCCTTGGGTACCAGAAAGACGTAATCACAAGCTTCCAGTATCCCTCCCACCCTGCTGTTGTGGAAGAGAGGTTCCACTGCTACCACTTTCTCTGGTTGCTTACTAAAACGATCATCAGTGGGATTGTTGAGGACACCCAGTTTTATTGGTGTTTGGCAAACACAACCATGGAAAACATGTAGGAGAGAGACCCTTGAGTACAGTTAGATGAAGACACGCTTCATTTCCCAACCCTGAGCTAGCAAGGGCAGCATTCTGGCAGCCTCATAACATGTAGACAACATTTGCTAGACTTCAGTTTAGCATTTCAGCAACAAAATTCCCAAATCACTCTTAAATGATTTAAGTTTCTTTGAATCTGGACCATTAACAGTTCTGCATGATCAGTAAGAGCTGGCTTTATAAAAATAGAAGTGCTTACAACTATATGAACATATTTGGAAATGGTGAAATATATATGTAAATATCTGTCAGCGGCTAATCAAATGGAGATTTTTGCTTTTCCACATGACTGGCAAACTGTACTCGCCATTTGGCAGGGCACATGCTTGATTCGAAATATGCCTACATAATCCAAAAGCAAGTATGCAGTAAAAATAAGTTTAGTAATATTCCCAGTTACAAAGCTACCTACTTAAAATGGATAATAAATTTATAGCCAAAATGAGATTTTCTAATACATCCACTATACAGACAACAGCATACACCTTGCCCCGTACCATATTTTGTAAGAACATGAGTAATTTTGCATGCACACACACACACGGTTATATATATAATGCATATTAATATATAAATACACACAAACTGATGCACACATATACTTTTTAAACATTTTTTCATACTTTGACATATATGACATATAAGTCAAATATTATTGTTCCTTTATTTTAACTCAATTCAGAAACTTGAAGTGCTTCTTGGTTTTGAAGTTAAATCTGATAACCTTGAATGCAGCTGTTTTTTCTTATTGTCAACAATAGTTATGTAATTACACTGCTTTGAATGTCATCTAATTATATCTCAAAACTGACTAAGATTTTGTGTTTTGGATTTTAGATTTGACCTAATGAAGTTTAGATTAAGATAATTTATTGAAGCGCCAGTAGGTGTTCCTATAAATAAGTAACTACCTACTTACACATCTGCATCAAATTTCTGTTTTATGTGGACACATTTTGATTTTATTCTTTTGTTGAACAGTCAGCAATAGCCATGATAGATCTGAACCCTATATTCTTTAAAACAAATCCAGAAATGAGGATAAATCTTTCTAATAATGGCTAATCACTATACCATATTCATATCATTCATACATGCCACAGCTAAAACCAACTTCCTCACAAAATCTCACAGTCCTGGAGGGGCATGCCAAGGAAATTTCATCTCCCTGCCATCACATGGCACCACAGTAATATGGAGACCTGGTTGTGCACTGTTGCAAGCCTAGTTTGGCTTGTCTGAAAATCCACATTTTAGAACTGTCACTGTTTTGGCAGGTCGGTTCAGTAGGAAGCAAGCACGCTCAGGCACCAGGGAAGCCTACGACAAGCCCGAGGCACTCTCCAGGCTGGATTAACAGACTGATGCATGAAGCTGTGCAGAGAACAAGACTGCAAAGATCGCTTTTATACACCTCTAGTGAAAGAGAAAGGCCTTCAAATCTGCCTCCTTTTTTGCAGGGCAGTTACATAACAGTTCTTAACTCCTGACATAAGTAATACTTATTTGAGAAACAGAAATGAGAAGCATTTCAGGGCTAAAAAGGGTCACTTTTAGCCTGAATATTAGCATCACATTAAAGAATACTTTTAATTGCCTTCAAATATTAACCTCAGGATAGACAAGATAGGGTTTGGTTTCTTTCTTGCATATCCTGTTGTAAAGAGTGACCAGTTAGGATAAATTTTTCCTGATTCTCTGCGGGGTTTCACAACCCACATGTAATTCCCTCCAGTTCCAGGTAATCAACTATCAATTTTGAATCAGTACTTTACAGGTAACTCTTCATATGCAATACTAACAAATACTTGATACTAAAGTGCAGTCACTAGTGTGACTGCAATATTGTCGTATTCTGACATCTTTGGACAGCACTTTTAATTTTTAAGAGATGGGCAGATTTGCTTGTATTAACAGATTTATCTTAATTTCAGACAATGTTTTCCCCAAAAAGATGCTTCGCTACTGACTTTCTGAACATTAAAGAAGGGAAGAAGAAAATACAAGACTCTGGATAGATAATTAGACAGGTAAGCAGTCCTTCCTTTCTTCCTTGTGTTACGTTAATTCCTACAGGTTGAAGTTAAAATAAGATGCTTAGAGTATTGATGTTCATATAAACAGATTCCTGGTTAGTGGGCAGGCTTTTCCTGCACAAAATCATAAATTAAGGTCCCTGTTTCATAATAAAATAATCACTAACATTACTCCCTCCTTAGACAAACAAATTAAATCTAAGCAAGTGTTTGCATCCCATTGACTTCCAAAAGATTTTAAAATGTGCTCACATGCTACTTTAAACAAAAGCATTTGATAATTATGTGGAATATATATGTGGCCATATAGGTGATAAATGACATGTAATTGTCCTCCGTAGTGTTTTAGATCATGCTCTATATAACTCCATGAATTCCAGAGAAGAAATCCAAAAACAAGCCAGGGTTTGAGTAGTTATTCAAACTCTAGCTCACTCTATCATTGCTGCTTTGACTTTCCATCTTCCCATCTCAAAAAGACAGTGGAACAGACTGTTTTAAGTTAAATTCAGTATGTCGTTCAGCTCTGGCTGTCAGTAATTTAGAAAACAAACTAAAAAGGGTCTTTGGGACTTAATTCTCTATTATACAGGCTTTATTTTCAACAGACAGGCAGAAATTAAAAAGCATTTTCCTACCTCAGTGTGACATTTATAATGCAGGAAGGTGAGCAATTAGATCAGAAATTAAAAGATAAGAGAAATAGATTAAATTAGTAACTACTACACATTCATATTATTCAGGGAAACTACTGAAAATTTTACTTCTGATCAATTTGATGGACTGGCTTGGACTGACCGTTGTCATTAGCCAGTATACTACCCAACGCTAATAGTATACACTTATTCTAATCAACCAATGCCATCTGGCTGCTGAAATGATTGAGGTTAGAGGAGAGTGTTTATTACAAGCAGACACAATGAGGAGAGGTAAGCTGGCATCACGAGGCTCAGAGTCTCGTCCAACCCTATGCCCACTCCTCCCAGCGAAGAGCCTGGCTTTGACTTCAGCGCTTGAACATATCCTCAGAGAGGCTGAGCCAGTAACAGTTTTCAAATCAACATCTCAGCTACTGCATAATTTCAAGATTGGATTTAGGAGACTGGTTTGGGTCCAATTCTCAGAATAAATTTAAATAAACTATATGCACAAGCGCAACTTTCTTGCTTTATATTACTCATAGATAAATAATCATGAGAGTGCCTCAGAATAATTCAATTCTGATTTCTCTCCATAAAAGTATTTTAATCAAATGACAATCGTGTGCAGTACTTAGACTAAGTAAGCAGAGAGCTTTAAAAGACAAAGCAAGAGGAGAGGTACTTGGGGGGCTGTGAGGCAGACAATGTGAGTTTACCAGCAGCTGCTGAGAGTCTAGACTTACACATCCCATAAAACTAGAAAAAAAGTTAGCACGTCCTCTTGGATAGTAAATATAAACCACCACTGAACTATGTCTGCTCTTTCAGAATCCAAATTCTACACTACCAAATAGTTAGAGACTCCTAAATTATAATTAAGACAACTCACACTGAAGCCTTCTTTAATATGAAAAACCTATATGTTATTTTAGACCTTCTTCTATTTAAAAAGCTTTGTTGGCATTTTTCTAAATGCTATTTTATGCCACACTTGCACTCAAAATGTAAAACATTTTTGTTCTTTTAGTAAACTAAGTGAATACACAAGGACTCTGTTGTTTGCAAGATGAAAAGTGAAGGTATAAAATAAGAGACAGTTTCAGGACTTCTTGACAAGCAACACTAAAACCATGATTTCTTAATTTTCCCATACTGCAAATGGTGTAGGTAAAGCAAAAGACATCCAAGCTATTATTATGTCACACTGAATGATAGTGAAGGGCACTCTGGCAAGCTGAACATAAAATGCATCCTTCATTTCAGCAGACAAGCCCTGTTTAGTAGAGAAGATGTGATATCCTGGATTAACAGTAAAAATGAGTGAAAATTATACTTATTTTCCAGGATCTAGAATAAAAGATACCATCAGAGAAACACAGCATCTTCTAATTTGTAGTAATTTATACCTATAGTATCCAGATGGAGGATAAAAAAAGCTTTTCTATACACATACACAGGGAAATGTCATTGCCAAATGCCTCCAATTTGACTTGATTTATGGGAAAATACTATTATCTTCCAGGAGCTAATATCCCAAAATATTAAAAAATAAACTGTTCAGGATATCCATCTTGCCTACATGGATAGTATGAGCTGTGAGGTCTAGTTTTAGAAGGAAAAAAAAAAAGGCAACAAAATCACTTCAGGGATTGACCTGAATTAAGGGAAAACCCATAATCTGCATCACTCCAGTAAGTGTTACTCCTTAGACTGCAAATTCCTCCCAGGTAGCCACAAGGCAATGGGAAAGAGATGGGAAAGGAGGAGGAAATTAGAAAGGAAGACTGTTGGCAGTCCGCACTTGTTTCTTTATTAATAAAATACAGTGAAAACCAGGACACACACTTAATTTCTTTTAATGATTTTAAACACTGTGAAAAATCATTACCAAAAAAAAGTGATGGATTACATGTTGACTAAGGAATAGGAGTGAGTGACAGAGCACATGTGGGTATCTGTGTGTCCATGTATGTACAGACAGAAGGTATGATGTGGATTCACACTACCTAATAGCCTATTTGTATGGCATGAATCTAGTTTTCCTCACTGTTCAGGGAAGCAGAGCATTCTGAAATGGAGAACTTTGTGAGGAGACATACCAGTCTTCAGTCTCTTAAGAGTAATACATTAGTATGTTGTACATCATGGTCTGATGCTTACTAGCTAAGCTGTGGTACCTGGAGGAGGGAAGGTCACCCCTGGCTCCCTCTGGATGGTACTAGCACTCAGAAACACAAACGCATCCCAGTTCACAGACAGCAGCTGGGGAACCATGAGCCTTTGTAGAGTGCAAACTGGTTGGTTTAAAAACCACTAACTCATCTTAAGAAAAGAAAGGAAGAAAGACAGGAGCTTCAGATGTGACAGGCAGAAGATGGGACAAGCCAATTTACTTCTTCACCAGCTTGAATTTTGTTCAGATTTATCAGTTATAACTTTTGGCCTGGTTTCTGGCCTTCACTCAAGCTAGAGGCATATAAGCTATTTTAGCTATAAAATTGCTTTGCACTACAGGCAATTAGTGAGGCCAAGAGGCCACCAGGGAGCTGCACATGATGAATGTAATAGCTAGTGGGAAATCCTGGAGGGTTTTTGACCTTGTTGCTAATCTATTTTTTTCTTTCTTTGGGAATATCCTGAAATGATCACACAGCTGGGGCAACACTGTTGCCTCAGAAAGAAACGATGAGGCAATTCACTCATTACAAAATTAATAGTTTCAGAGGCTGAAGAGTTTATAATCAAGAACATTAAAAAGATCTTAGTACCAATACATAAGAAATTGTTAACAGCAGTCTGCCCAACTTAAAATCTAGTAGGCTTAACGTTCTTTGCAAAAAAAAAAAAAAAAAAAATTAAAAATTCTCAGAGAGGAGGAATCGGCAAAATACATTGCCAGAGTTCTGCAGAAACACAAACCAACATGAGGTGGGAAGCAGCTGCTGCATTGCGAGTAACGCCATTCAGCACAGATAAAAATAACATAACTGAAACAACTCCAATGAGTTTGTATAATTCACTTCCGTATTTCTTTCAAAAAATGAAAAGGGAAGTTCCTTAAGACAACACAGCATTGAAGCCGTAGGGAAGGCTGTACTGAAATCACTGTTGCTCAGCAGGACACCTCCACCCCCAGCATTCGACAAGCTAATCTGGGCACTGCCAGCAAGGAGGCAGAAGCAGCCCGAATTTCATGTCGGCACTAAGGCTGCCTTAGAGCCCATTCAAAGTCTCTGGCAGCTTTTGAAGCTCATGTTATGCTTAATGGTGTGGCAGCTACATTACGAGCTACTTCAAGTTTAAAACAAGCTCTGTTGCATATACACAAGCTGCAGCCACTGCACTGCAGATATATCCTATGTCTGCTCCTTTCCAGTTTGGTGTTGACAGTTCTTTTAGGCGGGTTTGTATTTTTAGGTGCGTAGACAGCTGCTCTGAGGAGGTTATGTCTCCTACACAGAAAGGAGGATTAACTGGCTAAGAGTAGTACTCCTTCACTTCGTGTACAGAGAAACGAATAAAAATAAGTGTTAGACAAAAAAACCCAGAAAGCATCAAAGTCTAACAGGAAATGTAATAACAACACTCCTTGGGTAATCACGAGGAACGCTCTGAGCTTCACTGGAGCTTGTCACCAGATACAGTGATAAATATGTATTCACATAAATCATTATGCCCACGCTGATGGGTAATACTTTACTCCAGCTGCCTATTACACGGAAGGTATTTTAACATCTTCTTGCAGAGCCTCAATAAAAGGAGCATCAAATGGAAGGTTTAATTTTTCATCATTGTATGAACACTCTGATTCCCATGGGAGTGCTCTCTGCAAAGGCAGGTGGATTGTGCAGTCAGAGAAACGCAGCAGACCTATACCTTGTAATGAAATCAAAGAGCTCACTAAATCTAATACACACTCTAGCTGAAATTTGAGCTTCATAAGCAACAGCCCACAACTTCAGAGATTAAACCTAGCAGAAAAGCACTGATGGTACTGTTAGTTGTACTATTTTAGTGTCATTCTTGCCTCACATGAAAAGTTTCTTCTGAAAGACAGAGCCAAGCTGCGTGGGCTTGATACTGCCATTAAGTCTTGTAACTGCATTATTTTACTGCATGCTTAACAATGCTGAAAAATGGAGATTTAGGTTTTCTTTTCCAAAAAGTAAGGAGACTTCCACATAAACTGGATTTGATTCTTTTACTTATGGGGGGCAGGTTGTTTGTTTGTTTGTTTGTTTGTTTTAATGCCTGTTCAAGACCTTTTCCTTAAAAAGAAAGGCTGCAACAATGAAAGTACCATAAAGGAAAACAATTATCTCCTTTTTTTTTTTTTCCTTTTTTTTAATATGGAAAATAGAACACATACCTCCATGTGAGTAGCCCTACTGCAGCAAACACATTTAGAGGAAACATTACTCCAGCTTTATATTCTGTTACTCTCTACAGTCCTACAAAAATTCGAACATGGTAGGTGGCAGTTGTCTTGACCTGTCTGGTTTCTGATTTGAGATTCTGGGAGCAGTTCAGTTGCCTAAATGTAAGTATCTCTGAGATATCCTAAGGTATTTAAGTCATATGCATAGGCCAATAGATATGACATAGGACCTATAGGAGACCCATGCTCTTCAAGAGCTGCAACTAGAAGGTAGATGAGATTACCATAAGGCATATCAAATGGTATTCAACATCTACAGTAAAGGAACTGAATCAAGTCCTTTCAGTATTTAAAAATATTTACCTAATGCCTTGCTAGTGTACATAACTTCAAAGAGTGCAGTTTATGATAAGGTAGAAGTCTGCAAGAACCTTTGTAGGAAGACAGGGTTCTTCCCCTAAAACACCCTGAACTTGGAGTGAGGTTTTGCCACCTTGGGAGATGCACCTAGAAAGCTCTCATCAAAACTGAAACAACGTGGGAACCTATGACACTGCTGACCTTCAAGAGAAACCTTAAGAATAGCTAATCAAAAAGAATAATCCTTACTGAGTCTTATATTACATTATTCATCATGCCTTTGTCTTCATCTGTTCATTTTTTACTTCCTGCTGTGTATGGAATTATGAAAATAGAGCACGAAAATCTCATCTCGCTCGCACTCCCCCTTCAGTCCTTATACACATACATGCAGGGCCCACATTATGCTCCAGACACCAGTGGAAGCTCTGGATTTCCAGAAGAAATTGAAGGTGGCTGAACCACCACGGTGTTTGTTCAAGTTTGTATATTCTTGGCTACAGCAAACCAGGGTAATTCCACACAAACCTGTCAGAGTTCCAGAAGACCACAGACCAAAAGCAGCGCTGGCATAGCATTTCTCACAGATGGATGAACTCAAAATGCCATTGTCACTCAATCTTATAATAAGTTATTTTTTACTTAAAGAAATCACACAAGAAAGCTTGAGGACACACACTACTACCCCTAACATTGTGTTTCTCATAATTCAGCATATTATGTCTGAATATAAACAAATGGTTCCACCATTCCTATTAGACCTTAATACCGCTTCAGAAAAATCTCTTTTAGTTCTTGTATTCTCATTTCCTTCCCGTGTACATATTAGCAAACTGCTCCAGGAAGGGTGGTTCCTATTCCTTATAGTCTGATAACTGATGGATATATTTAATTCTCCATTGCCCACACCTTACCACTCCTACCCAGTGCCTATAACATTCTCTTTCCTCTCCATTCTCTCTGATAAATGGAAAGTACCATCTATGATATTCAAAACCAAATGCAAATGTCCCTACATCTCTGGGACACTCTTCTCAGTGAGGGAAGCAGCTATAAGAAGAGCCTTTACTATTCTTGAACCTATCATTAAAAACAGCCAAAGAAGATCTAATTTTATCCTTTTTTTAGGAAGGAAAGAAGTTTGTCTTCCATTTCCTACCACAATTTTGATTTAGTATCAAAATTAAATATCCTTTCATATTGTCTGCCAGACAGCAGTACATATTAGCTATTCTCTATCCTCCCTCACTGTACTACTTTATTAATGTGAACTCAAGGTCTCCTGCCCTCTTTCATAATTTCTAATTATCTATAGACAATATTATAAGGACTGTCCATTAGCATAAAGATTATTTTTGGCATGGTAAGACACATTTTAAGGATATCAATCTTTCTCCAGACTGAAAATGATATATTTTGCCACCTCTGGGTTTTTCCTTATAACTTTTAAAAAGTAGTATTCCATGTAAAGAGGTTAGATTCACTATATTATGTTTTAATTTTATTCCCAGCTATTTTTATTCCACTAAGTTCCAATTTAAAGTTGAAGCTTGCCATCATGTATAATGACTGACAGAAATTTTAAAACGGATAATTTCGTCTTCCCCCTACGTTCAGCAACAGTGTTTAGAGTTTGGTCTGTCATGCTGTGAAACTTGCTTGGCTCTGCAATCTGCAAATGCACTTCTAAGTACCAGAAAACGTCTGTGTAAGCATCAGGCAGGAAACAAGTTCACCATTTGAAAAGGCTTGTCATTTGAAAATACAAGTAGGACATACGTGGCTCATAAACGCTAGCCCTCCTTGTAGGAAGAAACATCCACTTTCTAGCTCATGTATTCTTCAAAATTTAAAGCTAAACCTGTATGTGACAAATATGAGATCATTCACAGAGGCACTGTAAAACACATATGCATATTTATATTACATTCAAAGGTAAACTCAAAAAGCAGTCTTTCTTGTTCTATGTGTTTGCAAAATGTTGGTAAATGTTGCTGTCCTGGTTTCAGCTGGGATAGAGTTAACTGTCTTCCTAGTAGCTGGTACAGTGCTATGTTTTGAGTTCAGTATGCAAAGAATGTTGATAACACACTGATGTTTTCAGTTGTTGCTCAGCAGTGTTTAGTCTAAAGTCAAGGATTTTTCAGCTTCTCATGCCCAGCCAGCGAGAAGGCTGGAGGGGCACAAGAAGTTGGCACAGGACACAGCCAGCGCACCTGACCCAAACTGGCCAAAGGGGTATTCCATACCATGTGACGTCACATCTAGTATAGGAACTGGGAAGTGGGGGCGGGGAATTGCAGCTTAGGGGACTAACTGGGTGCCGGTCGGCGGGTGGTGAGCAATTGCACTGCGCATCGTTTGTACATTCCAATCTTTTTATTACTGCTGTTGTCATTTTATTAGTGTTATCATTATCATTATTAGTTTCTTCTTTTCTGTTCTATTAAACCGTTCTTATCTCAACCCACGAGTTTTACTGCTTTTCCCAATTTTCTCCCCCATCCCACTGGGTCGGGGGGAGTGAGTGAGCAGCTCCATGGTGCTTAGTTGCTGGCTGGGCTTAAACCATGACAGTTGCTTAATTTGAAAAGGCTTTTTAGTACATGGAAACTGCAGAAGGCGGTCAGAATTTGCTGATGTGCTCTCAGCCATGTAGAAGAATAAATTACTTACTCGTCCAACCTTACTTGTCCTACCCAGAAATTGCTTTGGTCTAATGACTCCATTGGTGACTGCCCAGTAGATTGTCCCTTCCTGTTATAGAGGTGTTGAAGCTATACATCAAGAGAAGGCAGAGGTTTACTTTTCCTGACTTGCAGTCAGTGCAGCAGAACAGGCACAAGGCAGGAAATGAGATTCCCTCTTTGAAGGACTGTACTAGTTCCCCTCTCTTTCCTGATCTTCCCTTGCCCAAAAGAAGAGCACGGCAGGAAATGAAACATCATTTCTTCCTCAGGCTTCCTCTAAGAAGAGCAGTTACCAGCTGCTCCTTGTGTTGACACATGCTAAAAGACTGATACTATAGCAATTCATCTGCTGTAGTCTTGGTATAGAGCAAAAACTATTTTATATGAGAGAATGAGAAAGCACCAGATGAAAATCTCCTGGGTTTCTATCTTTTTCAGAATGAAAAACTAAGACTACAGGAAACATTTGCTAGAAGTTTTGAAACAGAAAGTAGCAGCAGCTCGGCAGAATAAATCACCAAGCTCTTGCCATTCTATATATTGTTTCTAAAACAACTGCTTCTGCTCCCTGAAGGCATTTAAAACAGTGGACATAGTTTAACAGCTGCTAAGCATGTAAAACTGTCTACTTAAAAATGCCTCTTGGAAGTTTTACACAATTTGTTCATCTCCCACACAAACATATTTCATTTAAAAAAAAAAAAAAAATCTATTCCCACCAAGAAATCAGCTCAGAGGTAGTCTCAGGTAATCTGAGAAGCCTTTCGTTTTCTGCATGCTATAAAGTTTTCTTCCTTCTTTCCAAGGCTGTGTTTGCCTTTTCTTCCTAGATCTATTGCTTCTTATAATCAGCATATGATTAAGCCACTCTATTAAAAAAACTAACAGTATACAAATACAAATAAACAACTGCAAATTTTTCAGGTAGTACTAAAATTCCTGATGATTGGACCTAAAGGTATGAGTTCATTTGAAACTAGATATTAATTCAGAATATATACACCGGGGTTTATCTCGCTTTTACTGGAACTTAAGACAACTTTCCTTCTACTTCCAAAAGTCATTCTATATGCATGCATGCACTTCAAAATCGCTTCAGTTTTGTCTTTGAAAGCAATCGACATTGCTATTTGTATACAAAACTACATGAATGTTTTGGCCATGTGGCTTGAAAAACCTAAAAACCATAAAGTTTTTACAGGGTGTAGTACGATTAGGCATACAAGCATGTATGTGCCCTAAACAGAGAGCTGTATGACCTTAGTGATTAATCTGTTTCTGTCTTTTAACAATGAAGGTGAAAACACAACAAAGCCAATGTACAGGTTCCACAGAAAATGCTAAGTTTTTAATAGGTCTTTCAAGTCCTACAAAATTCTATAGTAACTGGACAGTAGTCTATTAATTTTTAGAGGACAGAAAAAAACCACCTTAATAAAGGCTTATAATTCTACATTAAACCCTGTAAAATTTATTTTAAAGGAGATGGAAAGACTCTTTTGGAGGATTCTTTCAATTGGCACCTATTATGGTTAATGGAAAGAGTTTAATTGACTTTCTATATACCAGATAGACACTGGAAAGATGGATATTACAAAAAGTGATAAGCATATGCAGAGCAAGAGGCCAGTGATACATGGTAGCAGAAATTTACTATTAATTAATCCACCCCTGGATGGACTAAAATAAAAGGCAAATATTGGTATCTTGCAATGTTCACAAAGTATTCACAAATATTCGGAACACCTAAAAAAAGAATGTTTAAAGCACAGGTGACAAATGCAGATCAAGAACAGCATCAGCCATATTTCTAAAAGCAGGTTTAAGGAGTCTTTTGTCCGAAGTGCTGTCTGGAATGCAATGGTGCATTGGAAGCACAGGTGAGAACCGCACAGCCGTCATGAACTTACCTTTGCAAACATCTAACTTTTGGAATTGATTTGGCTTGAGAAAATATTAAGATTACATTAAAGCATGACAATATTTATTCTAGTTATAGGTAGATACATAGATTAATTTTGTAAATAGAATTAGTCTGAGCTAACTTGTACCGTACCACTTCTGTACTATAATCAAACGATAACAGCAACAACAAAGCTTTTTAATTTTCACAGCCAAGGATCTTTTCATGGTCTAGTCAAAGACAAAACAATTGCAATAGGCAGACTTTCAAAATAAAACTGATGACTGCACTATATTTTCTGTTAGTATGCAAAAGAACGGAGTTATAAACGTAGCACTGCTCAGAATACATCTGTGCTGCACAGAGACACAGAAGCTTCTTGGTGCCCACAGAGGCCTCATATGTGAAAACTCTGTCAAGCTGTTGAGATCCCTAGCTCTCAGAATTTAAACTAGGTCTTCAGTGCTTTTTTAAAAAAAAGTACTTTTGGGGAGAGGAGAAAACATTTAGCAGGAGAGCAGCTAAATGAATGTAACCGTAAATTCATACAGCCATTATTTTCTTTTAAACTACTTCAGCAGAAATTAAATTACCACAACCACTGGTGTAAGTCCACTATTTAAGGCTACTGAAATCTAAGTTGCTTCAAAAACATTATTTTCTAGATAGATAGAGTCTATGTAGAAAAAAGTCAGCATTACCAGAATAGTCAGTGCATGCATTTGCTTTACATACAAGAATGGAAGCGGGAGGCTTTGTCAGTAGAAGTGACTGCTGTGCAGCACCCCAATTATTTCATGTCATAGTCCAGCTTGAATGGCTAATCGAGGCAGGCTCTGAGAGCCTTTCTAGAGGGTCAGTGTGTGAGGAGTGCCTCCATCTGCTGTGCACTGGTTATTTTACAACTTGTAAATTCAAGTTGCAGATTGACTTCATCTGTTTCATTAAAGCCTGTACATCATGCTGCAACTGAGCTGCTGTGTGTTGAACTCCGGTAGAAAACTGGAATTCAGGCATCCATGGCAAAAACTGCGCTAGTGATTATTTGACTCCTTATGCAGCAAGCCCATGACATGAAGCATACTAGTATTTGAAACTGAGAAGAATGGCAGATTTCGGATTTGTTGTTTTCAGTGAAAATTAAGAATTGTTGGAATGAGCCCACATAAAAATCAGAAAAATACACAAGCTACAGTTTGTGCTTGAGTTTACCTAAAAATTTAGCCCAGTTTTCATTAATGTCATTATTTTAATTTCAGCTGTACTTTGCCAATCATGCTGTGAAACTAAACACTGTGCTTTGGTATAAGCAGCCTCTTTGCTGGTATCCGGCAGTACACATTGCCCTCTCCCCTGCCAATATTGCAAGCTATCAATGTGTTCTGCTGGGCAGAAACTTCTCTAAATAAAGCTCTGCCTTAAAACCTAATATAGGAAGAAAAACTCCACACATCTTAGGGGGTTTTTTAAACTTTCAGGATAATTTGAGAATTCAGCAGGCAGTATATGAATATTTCACATTTTTGCTCCAAAAGCCATCTGGAATAATGGATACCCCAAGTTTTTGTCTTCTTCCTTTCTCTTGCAGTTGGAGCTCACAGTCTTACAACAGGAGAAGGAATTAAGGAGAAAAAAACCCTAGTTCTTGATATGCTAAAGTGATAAAACTTTTAACACTAGCAGTAATTGGGGCAGCAGACCAGAGGCTGAAGTCTCACATGATGCAGTGCTGTCTTGTCAAAATAAAATTAAATTAAAAAACAAACAAACAAAACAAAACCAAAAATCTTAAGAAAGCTAAAAAGCTCAGCTGCTAGATCTTATTTCTTGAGTTCATGAAAAACACTTGCTAAAGCGCACACACACAAACCACAGTGAGACCAGTAAGACAGATGACAAGAAGATCCAGAAACAAGAAATAAAGCATATTTGTTCTTGGAAACAAGGGAGAAGGTGTTAATCTTAGTGAAATAGGATTCTTGCAGTACTGGCAAAGTTACTGTCAGGATAAATTACTTGCTTCAGCAAATATCAATACAGAAGCAGGCCTGTCAAGGTGCCAGACTAGCTCAAACAACTGCCCTTCCAGCGAAGCATTTCTATTCCGCACATTTAGTTCACATTTCACTGCTTTTCTCCTGTTCCTATTTTTGCGCCTTTGCTTCATGCCCTCTCCTTTCTGCAGCTATATTCCAAATCATGGCAAGAATTTGCAATTTAACATTAAACCCAAGATGGATGTAATGAAGGGGGTTTTTTTGGTGTAACTTGCACAGAATGCCTTTCTGAATGACACACATGAATAAAGCTATCACTGCCAGTATTGCATTTCCCAAAAAGAAGATATGAATGAAAAATTAGTTTATGGCTATGTACATTTTGATTATTCTGACACATTGAAATAGCTCTAGAAGAACACATATTTTCAGTTCCCAGCATGTCAAAAAGGTTCATTTCTACCTTCATTCCATAGAAAATGGAACAGCGTTCTAAATTGTAACCACAGCACAGACAAAACTAAATGAGATCATAAAAGATAAAATTCAGCATGAGAATAATATGCTCTTGAAGACTCACTATATATCCATTTATATCCTGCTCCTACTACATGAACAAATGCAAATGATGCAAGCAAGCATGGGCTTTGAAGACCTGGGGTGATTCTGCCACTACATGCTCAGGGTGCCTTCTTCCAGCTCTGATGCAAACATTCCATAAAATACTTACTCTATCAAACTACCAAAATGTCAGTTGTTTTCCCGTAGCATCTGTAAGACCACACTGCATTTCAGCTATCTGTCCACAGTTCTGAAAATCACTTATAAACAGTATCAATTTAAACACTATGGAGAACATACTATTATGCTATGACAATATTATATTACCAAAGTTCATCCTAGTGTGCTTAAGGATACACCAGAAACTTGGTGTTTATGCAATGCAATTTTTTCTATCTTTAAATGCTGTCAAAATATTAAAAAATGCCTCTCTAAGATCCTCTACAGTATTCAGATGGAAACATATGGTGGGAAGAAAACTGAATAATATCAAACTAATGATAAGAATATTGTGTACTAATTCTAATACTCGTATAGTATTGTATGCTAATTCTTACTAATTCTAGCCAAATACATTGCATGCAATGGAAGTCCTAAAGTGACTAGAATACGAAAAAATAATTTATCCAATAGTACTACTGGAATATAAGTAGTAAACAATTATATTTTGCACTAAAAAATTGTTCAAGAAGCTGCCAAAACCATGAGATAGATAGAAAAATGCTTAAGTTGTGTAAAAAAATTTCAATTGTATGAATATATAAACAAACAGTCAAATATTGTATGAGCAAACTACATTGTATGGTAAAATATAGCCTGCAAAACTGCCACACAAAATATACTTATGAAGCCTGCATTGTTAAAACATAATGGCACCACAATAAAAAAAGACACAACTAAGAAAGAGATTAATCGCAAAACTCAAAATAAATATATAAAAGTTCATATTCATTAGAAAACTCTGTTGTGAAGAGCAACTGAATGACGTTGGGTAGGAAAGAGCAGTATCTAAACAACAGTCTAAGAAACACAGATTTTAAAAAGATTTTTTATTTGGAATTATATTATGGGGTTTTAGTATGGTTTCAGTTTTTAGCAGCAAATTCATTACTACCATCAGTGTAATTAGCAAGAGACAGTGGGCTTATTTTAGGTATATCTGTAAGAACTATATGCTCATGTGCGTATTACAAAACCACATGTATCTTAACTAATTTATTGTAAAAATAGATAAATAATTTACAGCTATATACCCACATTTTACCCACAGACATGCACATACAATCACAATGAAAAAAGCAGTCTGGCACCACCAGAATGCATATTATAATGACAACCACATACGAACAGAAACTATGAATACAAATTCATTTTGATGTCACTGTCTTATGCATTCAGGGAGTTATCCAAAGCTCACTAGCATCAATGCAGAGCTCTCCATTGCCTCAAAGAGCTTTGAAAGAGATCTTTAACAAGAAAGAGAACTAGCCAGCATACACTTATGATAGTTGACTGGTTTTACAAAAGTCAGTATGATTAGCAGTATTTTTATCCTGGGTTATTTTAAACTTTACCTTGAATGTTCAGTTTGAGTACTCCAGAAAAGCTAACTCTCTGTTTAAATGTCAAAGTAGCCTACACAAAAGGAGTATAACGTTCTTCCTTCTGATGGAGCAAATCAGTAAAGGTTCCACTACTGTGATCTTAAGTGATTATTTTGGTTAAATCTTTTATCTATAAAACATCCAGACACACTAAACCGTCTCTCTCTACATTCACCATGCTAGTCTTATTTGGAAAGCAATCATTGCTCTATAGCACTGTGCATGAGAAACAAAGTATCAGACAGGCTAGGAGTACAAGCTTAAGACATCATCTGATCCAAAGCTGCATCACAAAGCCTAGATGGAAAAAAAGACTGCTAAGTCTTCTAACCCCACAGGGGGTTGGGGACTAGAGAGAAAAACAAGTGCTCATTCTCCTAGCAAAAGGACTGACACAAACACTGCTTGCTTTCTCTGTGCTATTACTGGGAGTTTAATAGCAGTAAAGGTCTTACACAGATGAGCAAGACTGGCATGGCTATACACCAGAGATTCAAGCATTTATTTCATCACTGATCTAAATTCATAACATAGTTTAAATCAAAAGTGAAGAACAATTTTTAGAAGAGATTGTGCATGGGGTGGCAAGTAATAGAAACCTGGCCCTCTTTTTCCATAGTGGCATTTTGTAGCTGTGACCCAAGAGCTGTTTCCCTTACATAAAAAAATAAAATAAAATAAAGAAAAAATCAGTAATGATTTGTCCAATAGGAATAGGAATAGGAAAAATTGAGCCACATAAAATAAATAAAAATCCTAGAATATAAGTGATCCTTGGCTAGCCATTCATTCTAGTTATCTCTATCCTGCTTAAAAGAGGTAAGTTGTCAAACTGTATCCTTGCTTAGCTGCTTTATGACATGCTCAGTTTCTACTGAGGCAACATCAATTATTTCTGAACATATCTTTGTTCCCATCTAGATTATCGTCACACAGATTTGACATAAGAACTGTTGATAAAAAGAAGAATCCTCTCTTTTAAGCTCATAAATGAGGATATTGCTTTTACCTGACAACTTCCCAAAATTTTTTGAGTCCAGGAGTGAAAACAGAGGAGAGTTTTTAATTTAAATTAAAAAAAAAAAAATTAATTCCTAGGCATGAGCTAACTTTGCATTTTTCATCCATGAGCTCTAAATCACCTGTACGATTACCGTCTCTGTAAGGGGAGGTCACCATGAATGTGAAAACCTAAGGAGAGAGAAAGATGAAGAGAGCAGCTTTCTGAGAAGGCATCAAGTACCAGCTGGATTAAATGGACCTATGCTATTTCACACCCAGCTGAGGCTCTGACTGAAGGCAGAAAACTGCTGTATTTATAATATTAAGGTATATAAAGGAAAGAAATACAGATTATTAGACATATGCAATATTTCTTTATATACACCACATGTTCATAAAAAAAAATAGATGTGTCTACCAACTGGCTTTGGACAATTACAAAACCAGGTGTAGGATATGTCCCTGATGTGTAAATTTCTAATCCTTTTCCAAAAAAAGGTTACCTTTTCTGTCACTGGTTACCTTTTCATGTCACCCTTCAAAAAAATCACTTCATCTTCATGAATTAAAATGGAGCCAGACTGTACAAAATGAGGACTATTATTTTGGCCATAATCATGAATTTATGTAAGCATGCTATATCAACAGTTTTCATATCTTTTCTTTCTTCCACTAGGAAAATGATCAGCACTGTTCTGATAACCTGGGCTACAAAGTAATGGCATGCACTGTGCAGAGAAAACATTAAATAAATCCGCAGCACAGAGCTATGCGAAGATCCATCCTGTGAACTGTGAGAATTTCTCCTGCAACCACACTAGCACTTGTTTCATAAATCCTGGCTGATCAAGGGTAAGGGATAATTAATTAAGAGATTAAATTTAAATTCTGCCAAATCATCTATATGGTCATATACAAACACAAATATTGAAATGGGTAACTACATGCATGGTTGGCACTCCTCTACCTGAATACTAGACCTACATTTTTATCTATTACATTTTTATTCTTCCTGTACATCCATTTATGGCAACAGTTGCGCATCATCAGTTTTAGTGCTTTATCTATATAACCAGTGATTTTTCCATGTCAGGAAATATCTGAAACCTATCCTGAGGAAGCAAAAATCTTAATATGGCTGGAATACAGGACTGTGAAACTTCAGGAGTTGAGAAACTATTTAAATGAGGATAATATGGGGGGTTTTTAACCTACTGGGCTTGAAGGCAATGGCACCAGCTATAAGCCTCATACTAAATGCTCCTTTGCAAGTTACAAAACTGTTTGACAAGTTGGTATTTTCATATCTACAACCCCAGTAAATTTGCAGGAAATTCAATTATAGTGCAGCTTGGGTGTTGTGCACTCATCTTCATCCCACTCTTTTTAACAAAAAGCAATTGGAAATAGAACGGGATAAATCACTGGGAAATTTGTTAGATCTGGCAGTATTACTCGTTTTCTTATCAGGAACTCTTCCATCTACTGTCTGTACTAAATGTCTCTTTTAGCTCAAAATTACTCATGAGCTCTAACAACTGAGTGTAATCAATTCCTTCTACAGACTTTTACAGACGTTCTGGATTTCTTCCACTGCTAGCTCGTTATTTTGCAAGGCACTTCTCAGTATTTGCAGATTTATCAGAAAATGTAATTGTTGTGATCAGCTCCATTGCCAAGGAGTGTCGGGTAGGATTTAGCTGACTGACCTGCAGCAACTGATCAAAACCATGGAAGTACTAAATGGGAAAATGGTTTCATTTTTGTAGCTGTTATAATTTTATGGTCTTCAGCCACAAGTTAATCACAGCCAATTGCACAGAACTGCTGATGTTGGGACATTACATATTAATGGGGTTGCTATTTAATGCTTCTCTGCAACGTGCTGTTAAGACTTGGCTGTTGAGGAGGCTGGGGCAACATGTTATACAAATCCATGCTGACCTGGAGCAGATCACACTGTCATCTGAAAACGTTTCATTCAGGCAACCACAGGAGAAGTAAGAAAGAAGCTACTCATTTGCCTTCTGAATATATGGAGTAGACACATATATCAATATAATCGCTACCTGTGGGAGGACTACGTGTTTCATGGTGAATCTTGTTTCAATAAGGCTGCAGCACACAGACATATGTAGTCTACGAAGATTAAGTCACTAGGTCAGCAGCAGAACAAACAGAACATAAAAAGAGGAGAGAAATTTTCCATTCTTCAGTATTACAAATGAGTGCATTTGAAACTGATAATCTCAAAGCATGGCTCAAAAACGCTCGGAACATGGCCTGCAAAAGAACTTCATCATGAGTGTGGGCATTGACAGGAACTGATAACTGAGTTGGATCACATCCGAAAATCTTTTTGTTGAGATGAGATTAGTGTGACTCCACAGGACCCCAGAGCTGTGTGCTAGTGCCAGCCTGTAACTTCACACTCGTTAAGTAAACATAGAGTGTCAGCAAATGAACACACTGTCAGAAGCACCTGTTGTAAAGTATAAAGATCCTGAAGGGCAAAGGAGTCCAGGAAGGCTGGACATTCTTCATGAAGGAAATCTTAAAGGTGCAGGAGCAGGCCGTTCCAGTGTGCTGAAAGATGAGCCGACGGTGAAGAAGACCAGCCTGGCTGAACAGAGAGCTTTGGCTGGAACTCGGGGCGGGGCGGGGGGGAGTTTCTGACCTTTGGAAGAAGGGACAGGCAACTCAGGAGGACTACAGGAATGTCGTGAGGATATGCAGGGAGAGAATTAGAAGAGCCAAAGCCCAATTAGAACTTAATCCTGGCTACTGCCATGACAATAAAAAATGTTTCTATAAATACACTAACAACAAAAGGAGGGCTAAGGAGAATCTCCATCCTTTATTGGATGTGGGGGGAAACAGAGTGACAAAGGGCGAGGAAAAGGCTGAGGTACTTAATGCCTTCTTTGCCTCAGTCTTTCATAGTAATACCAGTTGTTCTCAGGGTACCCAGCCCCCTGAGCTGGAAGACAGGGAGCAGAATGAAGCCCATGCCTATGGGGCTGGATGGGATCCACCCAAGGGTACTGAGGGAGCTGGTGGAAGTGCTCACCAAGCCACTTTCCATCATTTATCAGCAGTCCTGGCTAACCAGGGAAGTCCCAGTCAACTGGAGGTTAGCAAACATGACACCCATCTACAACAATGGCTGGAAGGGGGATCTGCAGAACTACAGGCCTGTCAGTCTGACCTTGGCGGCAGGGAAGGTTATGGAGCAGACCATCTTGAGTGCCATCACGCGGCACATAAAGGACAACCAGGTGGTCAGGCCCAGTCAGCATGGGTTTATGGAAGGCAGGTCCTGCTTGACTAAACTGATCTCCCTCTATGACAAGGTGACCCACTTAATGGATGAGGAAAAGGCTGTGGATGTTGTCTACCTAAACTTGAGTAGAGCCTTTAACACTGTTTCCCACAGCATTCTCCTGGAGAAACTGACTGCTCGTGGCTTCGATGGGTGTACTCCTTGCTGTGTACTCTTTGCTGGGTAAAAAACTGTCTGGATGGCCAGGCCCCAAGAGTGGTGGTGAATGGAGTTAAATCCAGTTGGCGGCCGGTCACAAGTGGTGTTCCCCAGGGTTCAGTATTGGGGCCAGTTCTGTTTAATATCTTCATCAGTGATCTTGACGAGGGGATTGAGTACCGCACCCTCAGTAAGGTTGCAGACAACACCAAGTTGGGTGGGAATGGTGATTTGCTTGAGGGCAGAAAGGCTCCACAGAGGGATCTGGACAGGCTGGATCGATGGGCCGAGGCCAATTGTATGAGGTTCCACAAGGCCAAGTGCCGGGTCCTGCACTTCGGTCACAGCAACCCCATGCAACACTACAGGCTTGGGGAAGAGTGGCTGGAAAGCTGCCCGGCAGAAAAAGACGTGGGGGTGTTGGTCGACAGCCAGCTGAATATGAGCCGGCAGTGTGCCCAGGTCACCAAAAAAGCCAACAGCATCCTGGCTTATATCAGAAATAGTATGGCCAGCAGGACCAGGGAAGCAATCGTCCCCCTATAGTCAGCACTGGTGAGGATGCACCTTGAATACTGTGTTCGGTTTTGGGACCCTCACTACAAGAAAGACATTGAGGTGCTGGAGTATGTCCAAAGAAGAGCAATGAAGCCGGTGAAGGGCCTAGAGAACAAGTCTTATGAGGAATGGCTGAGGGAATTGGGGTTGTTTAGCCTGAAGAGAAAAGGAAGCTGAGGGGACACCTTAATGCTCTCCATAGCTACCTGAAAGGAGGTTGTAGCGACATGGGTATGGGTCTCTTCTCCCAATGAACAAACAACAGAACAAGAGGAAACGGCCTCAAGTTGTGCCAGGGAGGTTTAGATTGGATGTGAGGAAAAATTTCTTCACCAAAAGGGTTCTCGAGCATTGGAACAGGCTGCCCAGGGAAGCAGTTGAGTCACCATCCCTGGAGGTATTTAAGAGACGTGTAAGATGTGGTGCTTAGGGACATAGACTAGTGGTGGACTTGGCAGTGTTAGGTTTATGGTTGCACTTGATCTTACGGGTCTTTTCCAACCTAAATGATTATTTGATTCTAAGATACAGACATATACAACCTTTTTCTTAACCCTTCCCCAAACTGCTGAACTTCTACCAAACGAGATCTTCTAAATGAATCACTGGAAAACATGCCTTGATCTGCCAGGTAAATGTTTTTCCCAAGTACTATTAAACAACTGTAAACAATCTTGAGAAATTTTAAATGTTGAACACACTGAAATCTCTATTGCACACACCAAAATAGTCTGACAGTTCTCCAGAACCTTTTTTAATTATCTGAACTACCGCTTATTCAGCTAAGAAACCTAAGCAATAGGACTGGGACTGGAATTGCAGCATTACAACCTATTTCAGCTAAGTTCACCACACATGATGACAATGTTGGAGATGGTATTTGTCCTATGCAGCTTGCCTAAAAAACATAGGGGAAAAAAGAGTTTTCTTGTACCTCAAGAATATCGAACTAAATAACAAACACTGGGTTTGTTTGTTCTTATTAAATGCCTTATAATTGGTAAACTTAGAATAAAACATCTTCACTGCCAAAAAGAACATCTGATTATATCCACCAGCTCCCAATATTCTCCGTTATCCTGAGATATGTTACTAGAAAATATATACAAAGTGTGCAATGGGGTGTTCTGCACTCTCTTTGCAGGCAGCTGGGCAAGGGTATGCCAATGTATATTTCCAAGTGAAAAAGCAATTTAATATGATAAAGTTAAATCCTATTACTAAATCTAGTACATTTTTATTATTAGTTATTTAAATTTATGGGTATATGCAGTGTCAACACACCATGAAATGAAGGAATTACCAATTTCCAGCATGAATTACTTGATAAAAGGGACTGCATTAAATGCAGAGTTGTTGAATAAATCAGCAATGCTACAGTGGTTAATTACAAAGTTACTTAAAGGAAGAAAACCTGCAGTATTTCACAGTGTATTAAACTTGCTATTGCTTCCTAAGTGGCTAACAGACAATATTAGTAAACAATACATTTCATAGCGGACTGCAGGAAAAGCTTTAATATCTTTAAAACCCATAGTTTAAGGCCAATTCCATATTGCTTAGCAATCAGTCTACAAAATATTGCAAAGAACACTCAGCTTTCTCTTAGTACATTCCATTAGTAGCTTGTAAGTGCAGCATAAAAGAAGACTCTATAATTATGCTTATTTTACTGATGAGGTGAAAGATGCATGCAGAGAAGTAATGTAGCCATTGATATCTGACAGGCTAATTGCAGACTGAATGGTCTCACTCTGTCCCCCAGGTCTCAGGCAACTGTCATGGCCAGTCTCACAGTGATTTTGACATAATTTTCCACATTTCTCATTTTTTCAAGTGCAATCTAAAAACACTGTATTGGATACATTAAGTTTTAATGACAGCCACAGACAGCTGCAATTTCCCTCAGTAAAATAAATGATTAATTAGTAAAAACAGTATGAAGTATATGTCCAGAGTGACTTATACCTATTGCTAATCATAGCAATTAGCTTCAATTTCTAAAGCTCCACAGACTGCATGGTGTTTTGCAGAGCTGTGAAAGAGGCATGGGCATGCACTGAATAATTTATATTACAAATTACACAAACATACAGACAAAATATCTTAATTTTCTGGATTAGCAACCAGTAAGGTCACTTCTGATAGCCCCATAAAAATATCTCAGAGTAGAATTTAGTAGTTGATAACCTATATATTTCATAAAGAATACAGGGAAAATTTGACCTGTAGAAATAAGCCTAAATGTGGGCAAGATTTTCTTTTTACTGGGACATGCAGTAAAATTAATCAACAAGCTCAACATCTAAAGTTTGAACAAAAACCCATTACCACTGACTAAACGTATTCCTTCCCAAAATAGCTGTACTTTTTCACTATGTTTATTTCAGAGTAAAGACCCTCTCTTGCCAGGCACAAAACCAAAACCATGAGTTTTCCTCATATGTCTCTGCCTGAAATGTTCTACCAATGATTTAAACAAAGGCAAAGCTCTTAAATGTCCTCTCAATTAGCCAGCCTTTGACACTGCCTCAGTTAGCTATAACTGAAACCATAAAAAAGTTAATAGACAGAAATAATTTCAGTCTCATCTGGGAAAGTACAGGAAAGCCCATATATTGTTTGGGAAAGAGGCATTATATATTCATTATTGTTTATAGCAGTAAGTGAGGAAGAAGCTACAGTCTAATTTTTAGAAGCTCATTGACTACGCGCAATCAGTTAGTGGCCAGAAACGTAACAAAATATAGAAAGTACAGCACAGCATGTGGGGGAGAAAAGTTGACACAGATTCTGAGTTGAAGACCAGTGCAGAGCAGAAAGGCCTGCCTGAAGTCAAAAAGTGAAGAATCCATTGCTTAGGAGAAGGCAAACCTATCAATTTCATCCACCCAACTCCCCATTTTCTTGTCTTTTTTTTTTTTTGAATGAGAGGAGTTATTACTGAGAAAAAGGTAAACACCAAGTAGACTTTGAGGAAAACAAAAACAGTTCAATAAACATCAGTGAGATGGAGAGAAAAGGGAGACCAAGAACTAGTTGTAAATCACAGACAGGCTTGTATTGTCTTATATGCTGAAGTGGCTTTTATCCAGCTGCCTATGCTGCTAATCTCTGGTAATGCTTTTTAATGAAACTTTGCAGCCCACAAGTCTTGGTTACTCCATGTATTGCAGATTTGTCTGTCAGAAATGGAACATCCATGAGGAAAAGCTGCAGAACAGATTCGGACATACTTTCTGGACCGATTCCTGGTGGATCACTGAGCTTCCTCACGTGCCAGGGTCCTCCAAACTCTTTTCAGCTTTGTTCAATGAGGTTCTCAAAACATTAGGGGACACTCTGCCTTATGAGACTTGAATGGCCAAAGCTATAAAGAATTATTAGTAGACATTTTCAAGGCTTTTTCACTGAAAGTGAAATGGTAATTAATTCTCTTAATTGAATGATCATTCATTAGTCTTTTACTAAATACATTACCTAATAACATTCTCAATCTTGCAAGTTACTGCCATGTCTTCAATTTCCCTCTTCATGATAAGACCAACAACAAGCTAAACTCACAGCTTTATAAATCTGCTACACAGTACAGCATATATTGTATGCAGTTTTTTCATTTAGATTCTTCAATTACAAGCAACTGCAACAAAAAACCCCAACATATTGTACTAGCTAGTATTACATTTTGGCAGATCATAATTAAATTCTTCCTTTAGAAGCAGTGCTCAGTGCTTAAGAAGAAGGATTATATTGAATAATGGGGCTAATATTTTAACTCAATTAATATGTTATTTTTCAATAGAGGTATACACTACTGTAATTTCTTCTTCTATGGGTATCATCAGCTATAAAACAGAAATACTGCAGCTTTTTTTCTGACAACTTGTGTAATTTTTCCCCACGTAGATCGCATGCTTTCTATATTTTTGAAGTGAAAACATGTGACATATTATTTTTATAAATATTTTATATTTTATACTGTTATAGGCATAAAATATTTCACTTCTATACCATATAAGCCTGCCAGACTATGTTTGACTACATCTAAAAATAGATGAGCGTTCCATGGTAAGGAAAGAATTTTTCTTTTATGTCTTTTAATTCTGTACTGTTGTGAGTTTGATTTATAATATTGGTTGGGTTGGAAGTGATTTTTGGATGAAGAAATTACATGTAGTTACAATGGAAGTAGGGTACCTTCTCCATAGAAACTGCCTGGCAAATATGCTCAGATGACTTATTTATCAGATTCTTCAATACAATATTTCAATTTGATGAAATTATATTTTCCTGGAATCTTTCACTAATAATTTAAAAGTGACATAAATGTGTAAATGTCTGTATTTCTGAAGATAATCAAGTTATGTCATTCCAAAATCAATTTGTAATATATTTCAAGGTCATCTTCTCTTTGGTTGTTCAAACTAGCTACTTATGTTCTTTTGAATCATACTCCGGTTTTCGTTTAATTTCTAATATTTTAATGTGTTTTAAAGACTGTTTGTGAATATTTTGTTGCTGCTGCTCTTTCACTCTCCTGTAATTATACCATGGATGATGCCCACTGCATAGTAGACAGGTTTTTTAACTCTTTATGGAGATATGAAAACTGTGTAGTTTAACAATGACCTTGAAAAGTAATTTTTTGTTTTAAGAAACAGTCTGTGTATTTATGATCAGTAGAACTAGAATATTGCACTACCTATCAAACAGCTGTTTCTCAGATGGGGCTACTAAAAAGGACATTCCCACACCATTTTACAGTATTCTCCATATCTTTTCTATCACTGATATTATACAAGTCACTTATTAAAAAACAAAATACAAATAACAACTCGACATAGCAAAAGTTGTTGATAATCATCAGATTGGTCGCTTCATTCTAGCTATGTAAGAGTTTTGTTTAGCTGTGTACTAGAACAATGTGTACTACTACTAGGATATTCCATCTCAAATGTGCTGAAAAACAGGGAGGTAAATTACAGCACGTATATACTATAGATGCATCGCATATAACATCCAACTGTAGAAGTAGAAAAAGGCCATTTTGATTTCATAAGGAAGGCAAGACAAAAAGAAAAGTAAAGGACAGAATCACACTGTGTTACAGTCAGATGGGGAGATGGAAATTATGTGGTGCAAAGGAACAAGTAAGTAAAAGACTGAATCATGCACGATGAAAAAATAAAATCAATATGAGTTACATAAGGAGGTATTAGTAACTGGACATGAAATTCCAGTGAGTCGCACAAAATACCTTGTGTTCCTTTTGTGGAGATCACCTGGTGAATGTTTTTAAAGATAAAGTACTATAAGATACAACATATCTCCATACAGAAAATCACAGTAGATTCTTACACAAGTATAATGGAACTTGTTAAGTTAAAAATAAAATTCTTACGCTTACTGTCATGGTAAGAAAGAACTTTTCTGAGCAAAACATAGAATTATTCACACTAGAAGCTACAGAGCATGCTGCCAATATTACCAGCTGAATGTTACAACTGCTCTGTCATGTAATACTATAATTCTTATTATTTATTTCCATATATAATAGGGTTACAAATCCTTCTCAGTGAACAAGAACCTTTAAATTCACTCTGTATTCTGACATTATATAAGCAGAAACTGATGGAGAATGAATGATTTCAATTCTGGATTCAGCAAAACAGTAGTCCATTAAGAAGCCCAACAGCGTACATAAAGCTTCTAGTGAATGGAAAGAATCTGGAAGGCATGAGGCTTGCCATCCAGCAAAAACATGCTATTTAGGAGGACTAATGGATAACTATCATGGCTAAACCTTTGACAAACCTTCTCAGCCAGGACAACTATTAGTTTAATTTAGATACAGATGATCACGAAGTGAGCAGTAAAAAAACCCAAACTTGACAAAGCCTTATTTTGTTATTTAAACATCTCAGTTAAGTGACTAGCATGTCATCATACAATGAAGTTGCAACAAGGGAAATTCTGATTATATCTTAGGGAAAAAAATTACAATGATGTAGCCAAATATTGGAACCCTTGCCCAGAGACAATGTGGAAACCCTATTAAGGTACCAAAAACTTTAGTGGACAGGGACCTAAGCAACCTGTTCTAAGTTGGCCTTGCTTTCAGTAGAGGTGTTGGACCTCCAGGGAGCCCTCTGAACCTAAATTGTTCTGTAATTCTCTGAACTATATAGATTAAAAACAAAACAAACAAACAAAAAATTATCTTTGTTGTAGATTTCAAAGAAGACTCACACTGCAGTCCACTAACACGAAGCTGAACTCATGTAAAGCATGTATCTGAATCAAAGCTCCACAGATGGAAAGTGTCAAAACAACTGTCAACCCAATAATAATTTGATTTCTTCTAAAATCCTAAAGGGAACTGGATGCAAAAGAAAGTTTTCAAAGCAACACCAGTAGTTCAGGGGAGAAGCAGGAGAATATAGCAGGACAGGACAAGCCAGGACTCTTGAAACTGTTAGAACGGCCTAAGAAATCTGATTTCGGCCATCATTTACAAACTTAAGCTAGTAACCTTTAATTTTAGTACTGTTACTTAAAAGAAAATTTTTTTCCTTTGCATCTCTCCTCTGAATAAATTGCATGCAACTTCATACTGATTAACAAATGTAAAGAAAACTGAAAAGCTCTAAAATACCAGAGGAAAAAAAAATACAATTTATTTTGCTCTAAAGCAGTTCCTCTCCCCTGCCCCCTTTTCGGTAAAAGCTCAAGAGAAGCTTTATACTCTGCACACTGAGATGGCAGTATCAGTTAAATTCTGCTATAGTATAAACTTTCTGACCTCCACCATGTTGAGGTACTACTATTTATACTTCTGCATCAATTCCAGATAGTCAAGACATATTAAAACACATCAAGTCCATAAACTTTTCTGTTCCTTTTCTGCCGCTTAGCTCATTAATGCTGAAAGCTATTAATTTAACAAATGAGCGGGTGATTACCTCTTGAAGAACCCTCTTCATTTTCAGAAGCAATGTCTTTACAGCTGTGCAGTCTTGCAGCATCAATCTGAAGGGCAAAGATTCAATGCCTCCGCCTTCTTCCAGACCAGTAAAAGGCCACTCCACAGATGGGCTGCCAGCCAGCTGGCTAACACGAGGGTACCTGGCTTCTCCTTGACCTACCTCCTTCGACAGCTTCAGAGATAGGCTCCTTACAAGAGAAAACAGAAAGATCAACTCTGAAATATGTAAAAGAAATAGAATTAAATAATTTTTGGCTTTTAGTTCCTTTGAGTTTAAAGACACATTACACATTCACTTGTTGAGCCTGCTAGCATGAATGGCCTTTATAATGTACATATAGCCATATGGTGTTAGCAATAAAATATGCATTTATAAATGTACCATTTTCTACAGAAATTGAAACCATGCTCTATGCCACACCCTTCAAAAGAAAGCAATTTTTTTAAAACAAAATATCCTATGGGCAAAACTGCTATGGGTCTATTTTATTTCAGTTCAGCTTTAATAAAAAAATGAATCTATCAGCTTTAATAAAAAAATGAATCTATCATGCACTTTCAAAAGCTAAATCATGTTCTTCCATATGCTTTGACTTAGAACTCAAAAAGAAAAGAAAACCGCCAAAGAAAATACTCCCTTCCGGGCTGGCCCAGTGGCATAAGATGAACCTGCTATTCTATAAAATGGAATTTGAGATTTAATTAATCTGTACTCACTCTGAAGTTTGGTTACCTTTGAAGCTATTTAAGCAGAACATGAAACAGAACAACCTTAAGTAGTGGTTGAGAATCCATTAAAGACAATGGAAAGATTCAGAAAGATTTTGATGGACTTTGGAGGTAACAGAATACCATTCTTTTGCTGCATACATACTATCTTCCTTTAATATCAGAGCAAGATATATATGACTGGCATGCTGGAGCAAGTCCAGCGAAGACCAACAAGATGGCAAGGGGGTTGGAGTGCACAATAAATGAGGAAAAGCTAGGAAAGCCAGCTTTCCTCAGTCTTCCAAATAGAAGGTGAACGGAATCTCATTGCTAACAAGAGCTATGTCCCCACTGGAAGGGTGCAGGGATGATGGAACCAGGCTACCCTTAGCCATGCACAGCAACAGGATGAAAGCCAATGGACAGAAGCTGGAATACAGGAAATTGTGACCAGATATAAGAACTTTATTTATTTACTTGCTTATTACCATGAGGGTGGTCAAACAAAGGAACAGGGGCTCAGAGATGCTGGATACCAATCCTTGGAGATATTTAGAACATGATGGGGCAAGCCCCTGAGTAACCTGCTCTAACTGGACCTGCTTTGAGCAAGGGCTTGGAACAGAGACCTGCAAAGGTCCCCTCCCACCTGTGTAATTCTATGATCTAGAGGTCATAGATTCAATCAGCCACAATCAGCCGAAAGTTTAATAGTAGAAAAATAATTTAGAGATTACATTTTGGTGGAACAGGATGTAAGTAAAAACACTAAGGGGTTTTTTTGGCATGAAAGCATTCACAACTTTTAATGTTGCACCTATTTCTCTTCAGCCAGCAGGGAAAAAGGACAATCTGAACGGAGAATACATCTGAGAATGTGGCTGCATTGTGTAATGTAGTATATTAATTACTACTAAATTACAAAAGGGTTGTAACAGCAATGCATGACGCCCATATTCCTACTAAATTAATTCACTACAATTAAAGATGTTAGCATAAGTGGTGAAGAAAATTACAATTATTATTCATTTAATGTATAGTTCCAATTTTCTGTTCCATTTGAATTTTCATGCAACACAAAACTGATCCCGAATTTTAAGCATGGCCATATTTTGGAAGGACAACAGATATTTTTCTGCCTGAAATTTTCCTTAGTTAACTTTGGTTTCATAGGAACCACATACAAAACGGGATTAATGGGATTTCTCAAAACAAGCAATTCCCAATGCCATACTAACAAATTGGAAATGAGGCTACTAGAATTATGTTTTATAGATGGTTCATTTTTATACTTTGCAAGCTATGTAATGTGCAGCAGGGACAACATGTTAGATCAAGAAATGCACCACAAAGGTCACGGATATAGACAGATGCTCATGATGGCCAATAAAATTAAAATTTTCTAATCCAGGCTTTTCATGACTTTCAATCAAATTAGTCTGGTTTAATTTTTAAATACATTGAAACAACTTTGTGAGTAGAATATTTTGCATCCTTTAAAATAATAATCTGAGGTGGATGATAAAGGTGCTTCTAACTGAGGGATATTAAGCCATGCTGATTCATAGCCTTTATTAAAGAAGCCTCAGGTATAAATCATGCAAAGAAAAAACAACTTTTAACTGAAGTTTCATAACACAGGCCACTTTTAAGGGTTTATAAAAGAAGCCATATTCAAACTATTGGAATCTACACAAGTAAGATTTATGTAGCCAGAAAAGCACATTATTAAAATTAAGCAAGATGATACAAGATCCTCTTTTTTCCTGCCCAGTGCCTGCAGGCTGGGAGATGAATTATTCCTTAGAATATTGTGAATGTTCACTTTGCAACTCCCACCGAAGTTTCATCCTCCTCATGCTCCTGAATGAGCATCTTATGGGGGTAACATCCCAATACTGAGAAAGGACTAACTTAAGATGCAGTGCCTCCCAGAAGGGGTCTTTTACAGCACATTATCAGGGAGAATAACCTGGTGTCAACACCAATACCCTGCTGCCCCAGTGATAAGGAAACAAGTAGTACTCTTGGAGAACTATCATTTCCTCTTACATGGAAGAGATACAGAGTTTATGTATAAACTATAAATGTACTGGAAATACAGCAAATCTTAATTTCAACTGAAGAAAACACCTTCAATGACTTCAGTGGGCTTTATGTTGACATGACACTGCTCAATACACAAAATTACCGTCTTTTCAAATACAGACCCTTTTACTAAAGTATGAAAAGCACCATAATAACATATTACCACTCATGGCCATAAGAGTTTAAAACCTAACTCAATCGCTACTGGAAAATGGTGACTCAGAGTTGGTATACAGTGAGCATTCAGATCATATAGTACCTCTGAACTATCTGAAAAGAATATAACTGATCTGTGACAGAAAAACTCTTCACTGTCTGAAACAATTCTTTCTACTCGCTGCAGGAAAAAGCTCATTTTAAATTCATTCCAGAGCTGATATTTCATCAAGTTCATTATTAACAATGTCCACGTGGCCTATTACAGTATTATTATGGTAATCCACTGCAATTCATCTCAAAGCAGCAGTAGAAGTTTAGCAAGGAAAAAAAAGTTTTTACTAAAATTAGAAGTTTCCCCTTACTCATAAAACACCTCTACCTCTGAAGCTGGAGAAGGGACTAGTTCCTCGACTGGTAGTGCAGGAACTCCTTACAGTTGGCCAGCCCTCTCCACCTTCCAAAGATGCATTTATTGTACTAAAAACATTTCACAGGCAAATGTTATCTTTGACAAACTTCTGAAACTGGGGATAAATAGCCTCGAAAGGTCTATTTTAATGACTAAAGACAATGTATTTCATTTAACTGACAATATTAAATCTATAATATTATCAATGTAAAATATTTTTAGAAGTAATTTGGTCACTTTTAAATATACGTCTCCTGTCTGAGCTCTAAATTTGCCTGACATACACACACACTTTGGCTATGTTCCTACTTAAATAAAACCATACCTGAAAGTGTTCCTGGGCACTGGTAGTCAGTCAGTGTTAAAGCACTTCTGAAATGGCTTGACCCAACTCACCTATCACTCTTTCAAACGATTCCCTGGCATGGTTTGATTATCAGTACAGGCAAATTGAATTGGACTACTCCATTCTGGAGGATGTCAGTGGTACAGCTGTGCACTAAAGAACCATCCCACGTAGATGTCACCTCAAACCTCTGAGCATAGCTATGGAGTCATGAAGCTCCAAGCCTGAGATGTGAAACCCAGCCAGACTCCTAGGCAAGAGAAGAGCCTAGGAAGAAGAGCCTGTTTCGAAAAGTCTGAGATGAACTGTGGATGCTGTGGCAAATCACAGCTGAGAATACTGTTAGGAAGCTGCTCTTAATTTTCTCCCAGGTATTACAGACTTCACTTCCCAGATAACAAGCGGTTTTCATATCCTGTTTGACGAAGATCAGAAAGTCTGGCAGATGGCATACTTAAAACTGCCCAGTCCTCTAGATGAATATCATAGGGAAACAGAGTAATTCAAGTTGTTCAAGTGGTGTCAACATAAAGCCTGTGGAATACTTACTACACAGCTGCATGTTACATCTAAGGGGACCACAGATGACAACAGAGAAAAGCAAGCTTAATGTCAGTAGAATTATGGTCACCATAAGGTCTGAAAATCCACAGAAAATTTCTTACAAATTTGTAAATGTTAAATAGGAGGAAAACCTGTGCAACTTGATGGTACTTTGGGCCTGCTGGCTTGTTTCTGTTGTATCTGGACATATCCACTGAACGTGAATATATTTCCTCATTTCTAACAGATACAAAAATCAGAAGCTACAATATCCACATTTAGCAAAATGGTAGTGCCATTAAGACAGAGTTCTATTTCAAAAGCAATCTTTACTGAAATAGTGAGATAGCATTAAAATAATCCATCAGTGACTTTTAGCATTTTAATAGTCTCCATAAATCCAATCCAACTGCATATTAACTGAGGAAGAGACACAATTGTGCAGCTCCTTTCAAAGCTTCTTTCCCTTAAGAAGGTAGAACAAGAACCACCTTCTTATTCCAAAGCATCTTTAAAGGGGTTTACTGAAAAAAGGAAAAGAAAAAAAAAAAGGACCCAAAGATTTGCAACTTCAGCTAGTTTGAGTTATTCTTCCCTTCTTACCGATCCTCAGATCAATGATTTGAAGAGCTTATGGTAATTTGAACTTCATTTACATAAAAATCCCCAGATTATGTAGAGTTTAATCTTCTTAGTTTTCATCAGCAGTGCTCAAGATATTGCTATAGTAGAATTAGCCTAAACTAATACAAATGGTCCCACAGAGTCTGTACCTCTTAATACCACCTTAACAGAAGAGAACCCACATAACACTGTGGGCATCAGGAAGGCTCTGCAAGCCAAGCAAAAGACCCCAGCCTCTATAGGAAGAGCTGAACGTACCTTATTTCTTCCCTGAGGGTTTATCTTCTAAAGCAGGGTCTTAGAAAAAACCTTAAATCACTTATTTTCAGTGTCTGAGTGTGCAACTGTATGTGTATATATTCACATATAAATACATCATGCGTATGTATATATATACATACATATATATTATGTATGTACAGATATAAAATTCACACACACACTCATAAACATATAAATTTGATCTTCATAAATCTTTTAGCAAAAACCTCTTATTTGTTTATAACTTGGCTCAGTAGGAAACATACGTCCTTCTATACTAGAAAAATGTTATTAGCTCCATACAGAGGTTATATCCTGAAATCCTATTTCATACAAATCTAGATAGCCTTCAATCCACACTTTTTTCTCCCATCCAGCATTCTCCTTTTTTCTCACCAACAGCAAACAGATGAAAGGGATGCTCTTTCAGAAAAATCACTAATTACTGTTCTGAGAAAGGTCCCTCAGCTGGAACATATAAGACACATAAAAGCAGTTAGGCAGATTTTTCTCTAAAAATCAAAAGTATCTCAAACACTTCCAAAATGCAGTTCAAAGCACTCAGTGGCTCTCTTACAACGATGTACATTACAGTCAACTCTACAATCATCCCAGACTGAATCTTAATCTCTTACTAATCTCACTTCGTAAAACACATTTTCTATCCCAGTTTACAACTGAAATTTTGGAAAAAAGAAAGGCCTTTCCCCATATTTAGCAGAACTAAGGCATAGACTTTTAAAAGCACGTTCCTAAATATTCCAATGATCATATCAAATAATGTACTGAGAGGTGCCTAAATATTCTCAAGCTCTGGTCAAGGAGGATAAAAATTGCCAAACTCCTCACTCAGTTCTGAAAATGCAGCCTTTTCAATAAATACTGAGAAGATAAAAGGGTAACCAGAATATAAACACTTGGCTAATTACCCATATTAGCATTCTTTGGCATCAAAATTTGTACCTCTACATCTCACACAATTTCTCAGCGTTACTTCTGTTCTAACAGAATGATTCAGAAGTTATAGGGATGACATCTCAGAATATTAAACTGCAGTGTCATAAGGTACATGTTGTTTCACATTTTACAGCTTTTAGAACTATGTATCATTTATTGGTACTCTGATGCTATGATTTTTCAAGGTCACCCTTTTAGAAGAATGTTCGGAATCTGTCACTATCAAACTACGCACCCACACACAAATGTGCCCACAAACTCTAATGGCTAGTGCTGCTATAAGTTAAGAGACTGTAAGCCTTTTCCATTATAATCCCTTTTCTTTCAAAGGTTTATATCACAGCCATAAAGACTTCCTTTGGGCTAGAACCTCATGATCATGAAATACAGAATCAAATTTAAAAAAAAAAAGCCCTCCATTTTTCAGTTGCTGGTAAAGTACAGCTGATAAGGGCATGTCAAGCATTTCTTTCCTTTCTCTAAATTCTACAGGAGTCAAGAGCTCTGTTTATATCCCCTGATCTAGCACACAAAACCACAACACTTGAGATTTCAGTCCTTTTCTTCCTCTTGGAATCTATTAGGAAAATTTAAATGTGAAATAAGATAATGTAACACCATATAGTAATCAGATAATGTCCAAAAAAAATAGCTGCTTGGAAAAGACCAGTGGGCCTTATTCATTTTCAAGTACTAATAATGCAGTAGTAAGTAATGCATTACAGATAAACCAGAAAAAGTAAATGAGGCTGTCTGGGCATTGAGAGTTTGGTAGAGTTTGAGTCTTTTTAATTTAGCTTGTTTTCGCCACCCCCCACCCCCCCAAAAAAAAAATTGTGAAAGTATTTTACAACTGGTATACAAAATATAAATTGCAGCTTAATTACGCACAAAAGCAAGCAGTAACTCATATTACATCTCTGGTTGGGATATGAACAGAAGGCGGCCTACCTTTGGACAAAGGATAAATTCATCCACCTGCAGTCATTGCAGCCTTTGTAAACAGGATGTACTTCTGGCTGGACACTGCCTCAGGACAGATAAAAGCTAAAGGCACTTGGTGTCCTCTCCAAGTCTCACTCCAAATGTACTCCACGGAGCTGACCAATACAGCTGACCCGGGACTAGAACGACAAAATTTTGACCTAATCTATTGAAGAACACAGGTGTTGAAGCATGCCCAGCAAACTTTATAATATTGGGGAAAAGGAGAATTATAAATTTGTTTTGCCACTGTCACCTTCTAGATCAAAACATTTCTCCTCACCTTTGCTGTCTGCTCTAAATGCTCGAGTCTTGCTTTTAGAAACTGTGCAAGTGCAACATAAAACTTTCAAGTTTTTACAAGGTTAAAAAATGTAAAAAAAAAAAAAAAAAAGCTGGAAAATCATGATGGATATTGGATATGATGACTGCCTTCCAAGCAGCACAGGAAGTGCACTCCTTTCATTCAGTTACCAAACTAGTTTCCCTTAAAAAAAAAACAAACTGTCAAATACGTCCTACTACAGGTCAGCATTTTTTGCTAGTAAGGCTTCTCAAAATTCTCCTCAAAATTATGTATATTTCAACTTAAAAAAAAAAGCTTAAGGCATTTTCTGTGCCCAGTAAGAAGCTACAGAACTGTTAGTATAGGCTTCAGTGGGAAGATAGCTCTGTTAACAGGTAAGGTTAAATCCACTAGAAGACAAAAAGACAGCAGGGTTTGCAACAAATATTTGCTTAGTGCCTGGCAAAATTCACAGACATGAGTTAGACAGGTAAGATGGACCTCCAACAAGACCAGAAAATTAAGTGGAAATTTCATACACTTTATAAAGGAGACAAGCCACTCACTTCGAGTCCTGTCTGACTTGGTTTTTAAACATTTGGGAAGCACCTAACCACACTACTACTCTGTAAACCAAGATATTATCTTTTGATGAAGCTATTAAGCCTTAAGAACACTTTTGTGAAACAAGCAGGCAATTCATTATACCTCGTGTTGGCCAAGAGATTCATCTGAGATGTATAACAGTCAGTTTTAAAGATCTAATTAATATTTACTAAAATACCCAAAGTGGAATACCTTCAGCATTCTGCTTGCTTTCCTTACATCCCAACCCCTACCTGCCTTCATCCTGGGCAGGTGATTCAGGGAACCCTTCATGGATTGGGTCCAGTTACAGAAATGTCCTGGCTTCCGAACATGGCAGGGCTTGAGAACATATACAGACATCTAAATAATCATCCTATAGTCACACACATTCCCCCACTAGCAAAAATGCACATGCCTACAAGATTAGATGGCAGCTGAATACCAGGGACTGGAAGAAAGAGGACTAAAACCTCAGCAGAGCTGAGCAGTTAGAGCTAAGGGATGCCCTGTACAATAATTAGGTATTTAAAACTCCGTGGGAGTTCAGAAAATTCCAACTAGTAATCCCAAAATTTATCATTAGCTCTGTACATTTTCACATAGTGAAATATATAATCAGTAATATAATCACCAAAATAATCAGCAATTACAAACAGCTTTCCAAGTGAAGATAACATTCAATACTCTTTAATGGAATCAACACAATGGACCTTCATTTTGGTTAAAGTATATCACTAAACAAATGTATCCCCTCTCATTGCCCTCTAACACTTTAAGAATAATGAGTAGAAGAGAGCTGTGTTTAAATTCAGAGGATACCATCCACCTACTTTATATAGGGAATTTGATTAATATGTCAGGAAGAAACTGCAACTTTAAAACCCATCCTATTTCATTATCACATAAAATAGCTGAAACCTAGTGTTATTGTTGAAAGAGCTTTTATGTTAAATCCTCTTTTATGACCAATAAATGAAAGCATGTAATGGATTTAGGGACATAATTTATGAAGAAATCCAGAACATGCATGTTACTATATATCCATTCTTAAAAGACAGCAGTCTACTAGAGGTTTATTAATGCTTAAATTGGATTCTTCTATAATGTGTTTAGGAAACATTATGGAATTAATCTTTTACAAAATTTCCAATTCCACTGACAAACATGAACAGCCACAGTGACTTCAAAAGCCTGATTTAAACAAAAAGTAACAAAACAACATGAGAAAGCCAGCACCAATGCTAATTAAATACACCATTTACTTAGTGAAGTTTGCTGATAAAAAACTTCATGCTGTTCCTGGCACAGTGGTTACAAATAGCGTGTTTCCTTGCTCGCTGAGTACTTGCGTGTATGTATCCATGTGTGCGTACATATATTTGGTTTATATTATCAAGGAGGCTCACAGAACATCCTGAGCTGGATCCTTGAGTCCAACTCCTGACTCCACACAAGGCAACCTAAAAGTTAAATCACGTTATCTAGAGAAGTTGTGGAACTTAATAAGAGCAGTATTTTCAAGCATGAAGTGAGAAAGCAATCTTCCGCAGTCCATTCACTGATGTGAAACCTGTTGTTTCACAATGCATAGCTCCTGGCAGACTTAGACATGAGATAATATGTATTTTTTCCCCCACAGTTAAATAATATACACTTTCTGGGCTCCAGCCAAAATTGATCATAAATGAAGTGTATAGAACAGAAGAAATAAAGAAACTTCCTTTTAGAGTAACTGCATAAAAGCTACTCAAGAACTGTAGGTCTCACACTTTGCACTAAACCATGAGTGCCAGGTACCAACATGAAATAAATAGCTCGCATCCAGATGTATGTCATCTTAAAAAAAACATAAAAGACTGAGAGCTTCACAAGCACAAAGAAGTCCCAGGAGCCACCCACCTTCCAGAGGCTGAAAGCCTCCCCTTCTCCCCTGAACGCTGCACAGCTCGACACATCAGCTTACAAAAACTGCCATTGGCCTAAATAGAGGCCAAAAACTGATTAAGAACAAATTCCCAGCTATGTATGGGGGTGAAAGCTTGTAAGTTATGGGACCCTTTGGGTGTTATTTCCTTGTGAGCATCCTCTCAAACTTCCAGAGGGCTTTTATTCATTCAGACAGGTTTCACTTACAAGGCAAGTATTGCAACGTGCGCACTCAGATTTTAATTAGTGAAATTAAACCCCTCCAGAAGCACATGCTCCATTTTTTAAACAAAGGCATTCGAGACCAAACAAAAAGAAAGCAATAAACTAATTAATGTGTAAATTAACCTAATTGGTTTGTTCTTACATGGCATAATCAATCACTAAGTGCCACAGCAGAAATGTGTCATTTTATCATATGGTGAAACTAGCCCACCTTCAGGAGATTTCCCTGCCTTTGCCAGTATGGTCTTCAATGTTTTTCTTTTTGATTGTAAATAACTCATTAAAAAATAATCAGAATACTTAGTTTAGTTTGACTAAACCACTGCAGTAGCGTTTCCATACTACCCTATTTTAGAAGAAAACATTCCTCCTCTCTTCTTTCCCTCATAATGTGAAAAGTAAATCTAAAAAATTGTCAAACTGAGGCTGGAGCCAGGTAAAAAGAGATGTTTGGTTTGGTTGACCATGAAGGACCAAAGCTCAGATCTCTGAATTATATTCAAATCTCTCTTAATATTTATTTGTACACCAGCACATAGAAAGAAGTAGCATGCTAAAACTTCAATACTAGCACTGAGCTGTTTGTTGCTTACAATATTTTTGTGTTGATGCAGTGTTACTTGATACATAAGTGTTTACAAACTATGTCCCATCAGAAGCTTCATTCTCTCTACAATGCCTCATCTCTTTCTTCCAGGACATTAGGTCCCCTGCCTTTTAACTTTGTTTTTTAGACTGTCACTTTAAAATTAAATGTTTATTTCAGTTATTTACTCTCTGGTTGTTACATTCTCTACTTTGGGGACTCTGCTTGAATTACCTGAATATTTGGAGTTACTGTAACTGCTTCTAGTTTGCAATGCCAGGCTTGTTTAAGGTTGAGAATAACATGAAGAACAGTATTGTGCAAAACTATGCAAGTTTAGTAAAGCTGCATCTCACTGAAAACATATGGCCCATGATTTGAATTTAATGTCTGAATTCTTTTGCACTGCACATATTAGAATTTCAAGCAGTAAATAACAGTCATATTCAGAACACAATTTCTTTTAACTTTACAGTACTGTTATAACCTGTACCATTAATTTATTCAAGGTTGCAACAAATATGGTAATGAAAAAACACACTTGTAAAGTTGCTTTAAGGAAGTTATTAAAAATTTAGTAAGATTATTAATTTATAATAGAATTCATAGCATTTATTCTGTGAAACATTAAATGTACATTACCTAAAAGAGTAATTAATATTTTTAGTTACTAATTTTGCAAACTCTTTGTCAGGACAGCATCAATAACATGCAGCCCTAATAACTGTTGGAGTGTGTGCTAAAACTTGCTGTCCAAAGCTACATCTAGACTTGATGTTGGAAGGACAATCTGTTATTGAAACTTTAGGAATAAGAATGAAAGGCCCCTACATTGAATCCATTGAAGCAAGGAGGTGAAACAATGAGGTTCTGTCAATGCTATTGCCTTACTTCTGATTTATATCACCAGTGCCCACTTATGGAGTAGTATCAAAAAAAAGTGTGTCCTTAGCTAACTTAGCTTGATTTTAATATTAAAAATTACACCCACTTGTGCATAACGAGTATGTAAACATAAGATCCCCTTAATATAATGAGTTAGGTAATTACCTAGACTTGTGCAGAAGTACTTTTGTTATATAAATTGTTTGTAACCAATCATGTATTTTGTTACTTTTTCCTTGATCCTGATGTGTATATAACACCCTGTTTACGTTTCAAGTGCGTGCTAGCTTTGTGGAGTTACCACCTAGCACCCATCTCTGCACAGACATGAAATAAAGAAATATCTCAGCTCTGTGTGTTATCGGCTCTTCGCACACCAGGTGATTAAAACTGGACTTGCCAACTCATTTATTTTCAAGGCATTTAGCAATACCCCTCCAGCTTTTGGGATAAGTTCAATTTTTTTTTTAAATAAGATCAAAGTTGCACAAAATGTCTTTTTCTGGCCCATACTGTTGCCAGATACAGCTTGAAAGTTTTATCTAAGCACACCCTATAGATTTTGAAAGCAGAAAACAAATAACTCAAAAGATATGCCTGTGCACATATAAACATTGCAGAGTCTTTGAAGTTTAGTATCATTTGACTTATGACTCTGAATCTTCTGTGTTGCTAATGCAAGGCCATCCTCCTGCTTTTGCTTTCAGGGACCAGAAATCCATCAGACACTGGCATTAGCATACATATTACTGGCCAGGCTGTCCTTCTCTAAATCTGGCACACAAAACCTTAGGAACACTTTAGGGCGTGCATGCATCAACAGGGAAAATGTTGCACAACTATACTGGCAGACACTGGCAGAAAAGAAGAAAAAGAGACACGATTAATTAGGAGGGGGTAACAGAAGGATGAACACAAAATTTGTCTGCTATTACCAGAATGTTTTTCTTTTTTTTTTTTTTCCTTCTTTTTTTTTTACTTGAGGGGGTGCTGTTGTTTTTTTCTTTTTAGGTGGGTTTTCGGTTGGTTTTTTTTTTTTTTTTAGAAAAGAACTTTGTCTTCTTATGCATTTGAAGAAGCAATGAGACATTTTGAAAACAACTGTAATAAAAAGAAAAGCAGACAACATGCCTAGGAATAAAGAGGCTTTCTCTGGGCCTGTACCCATAACTAGACATGTAATTAGTGTGGAGTGTCTCAGCTTTAAGATTAATGCCACGACTTCAATACAATATACAACAGAACAGACTGTGTTCAGAGGTGCTCTCTGTGGGTGATTTGGGTGGGTGTCCTTGTTAAGGCTTGCACAGAGGTGTGAATATCTATCTCCTGGACCCATACCTCTGTTTCCAGCATGGGCCTATGTGAATGCTATCTCAACTTCTCTTTTCTGCACACTGAAGGGTACCTGACATTTAAAACCAGATAACGCTGGCTGGTAACAAAGGGGAAGGTTTCTATTCACAATAAGCCACATAAACACGGATCACTATCTTTGCTCAATTGTCTTTTAAACAAAGCCTAGAATGCAAATACCACTCTGTCCAAAGATGGTAAAAATGATAAAAGTCTTCCTCTCCTCTGTGACATCTCCCAGGAGAGACAATCTTGTTCTGGTGAATACAGTGAAGGGCACCGGTCAAAAAGGGATAAAGTTCATTTTTTCTGACAGGACTGACAAATATTATATATTTGACAAATATGCACTGTTTTTCACTTGCTTTGTGGGGAGTTGCTAAAGAAAGATGAGCCAGATATCAAATTACCTCTTAAAAAAAATCTTCAAGTCACAAAACCATAGGGAGCTAGCAGCATTCCCTTAAGTCCACAGTTCCTAGGCCCCCCAAATTGAAATGTCATGCCTTTGAGTCTGCATCTAGCCATTTATGGAGATTTTTACCACCTAAATAAAAAGTTCTTTTATTGGTTAAAATAGGAAGTTAATGTAAAGTGTGGTCCAAGCTTCAGACAGGGAAGAGGGCACTAAAGACCTATGGCATGCAGAATGCATATTTTTAGTTGTTTCTTTGAGCGGCCAGGAATTATTCATATTCACAATACAGAGGAGTAGGGGTATCAGTCCTTGAAGTTTTTTATTCCATCTCACTTCTTTGATCTCCTAATATCCCTTCTCCCGCAGTCTGTGTACCTGCATCTCCCACACTTTAACACCTGGCAGCAACCTCTCAAAACTACTACAGAGGTGTTTCCACAAAGGAAGGAGAGTATCTCCCTACACACACCCCCAACAAGCCACTACCTGCCTTCTCCTGGAAGACTTCATGCAGCCAGCATAATAAATTGATGTAATTAAGCACAGTCAAGCTAAACCCAAAACAGGCTGATTTAGAAGGTCCTTTGACCATCACTAGTATGAGAGTTTCTCCAAGCACTCCAAGCACAATCTGTAATTTTTTCTCCTTCCCAATAGAACCACTGTCCATCATTTGCTGAAATAAATTTTCAGCTTGGCCAAGGTCATATGGCAAAACACAATGTTTGCCAGCAAAATCTGACAGCGGACAATTAAATAAATAAGTTATCTCTTAGAGACGTTTTTATTAGTTCTAGAAGCAGCATTTTGAAATTTTAGTATCATCCCTCAGACAAAATGAACCCCGATGGTCTGCAGCCTGCATTTTTTTTACACAACATCATTTGTCAAGCTTTTTGTTTAATTTTCAAGAACAAATGCAATGTTGGAAAAAGGAAAAAGAAATTCCTAAATCAGAGCACAGTTTAAGCAAAAATCTCTTCTGCATTACAAGTTCTGTAATTTTATAAATTATTTTTAGAAAACAGAAAATACAGTAAGAATTCATTAATCTAATGCACATCGTTCCTCCTTCAGCTCATCCCTCCTGAATAAAGCACTTCACAGGAATAACTGAGACAAATGAAGCAACTCATGTAAATGAAGGCAAAAACTGTAAGAGATTTACACCTTTATCCATGTGTCAGAAAACCAGGCAGAGCCAATCTAAACCTACTGAACAATCTGATTTGCACTTGCAAAGCCCTCCAAAACACAAGGTGAAAGGTAGGAGATGTTTACTCTTGCTCCTCAGGATAAGCCACTAAGAGTTTTTGACATCCAAAACTTGCATGTCACAAGTCGTGCTCTTGCCACGGCAATAATAAAGAGAAGAGAAAACATGAAAATATAAAGCAGAAGGCACAGGAATATTAACTTCATTTTTAAAGCAAACTAAGCAAAGATAACCAAAGAAATAATTGCAATTCTCATACCTTTAAGTGGAAGGCTAGAAGACTGCTTTTTACAAATGGTGATCAGCTCACTACCAACAGAGAGGAACCCTGTGGATCCTACAAGGACGATTAAGCTACGTAAGAATAAATGATTGTTCCTTCAGAACACGAACCAGAGAAGTCACTGGGATACTTACTGCAGGGACTGCAGTATCAATATAATTGTTGAGGCAGCCACTGAAACAAGCAAAAGTTTTAAGGAAGAAAGTTTAAGATGGTGTATCTTTATTAGTCTCTACTATTCTTTGTTTTTATCCTGGTTGGCTGATTAAGCAAGACAACTGGTAATGTTATTTGTGTAGATGACATTTTTCCCCACAGCATCATTTAAAACAACAGGCTGAGCATTCTATACTTAACTACTTTATTTCCAATTTTGTATGTGCAACATCTTTTTTTTTTTTTTTTAAGTTTGGTATTTTAGTCAGCATTAAATTCCAATACTTCAAGACACACAGTGGGTAACTACAGTTGAAAATGGCAAAGAATAACCAAGATGATAAAATAGCAATTCCGCACCTTGATTGATAGATTTATGTCTCTATGTCTCTATACTCATCTCTGAAACCAGTGAAAGCTGTGCAATTTTGGAAAATACATACATACTCTTTAACCACAAGATTCCTGGAATTTAACCAAACTAAACCAAACTGAAAGTGCTTTTGTTTCTAGGCCCATAAGGTTATCAATAGAAAGAAGTGCAAAATGAGTATTAGGGATGTGTGGTAGCCAGCAGTTTTTGTCATTTTGTGAATATCTGGTACATGCTCCCTCTTTTCTTCTTGAAATTGGCAGCAAAAAAAATTAAGGCCTCGGATAGGTGCACTGCTTATTACAGTACAGATAAGTTAAAACACATAAACCTATTTGCTGCTGAAATGCAAATTTCTATTTCTAAACTAGCAAAAGTCTCTTCAAGTTTTTGATCAGTACGTTGCCCAGTTTAAGAGTAGAAGTTTAGAAACATCAATTACAAGTAATACCTGGGGCTATTGCTCTTATATGAGAAATATTTGGACTTTTAATAACTTCATATAGGCAAGAATTCTACTTTATATCCCTGCTTAAGTTGGCACATTTTATCATCACACTAAACTATTCCTTAAATGTGAAAAGAAAGTACTGAGCCTCTCATTAGCACTACTGACTACAGGGGCAGTAAATTTCATGGCAGTCATACATCCAAATGTTGGTAATAACACATAAAATACATCCTGATAAGTTTTTAGAGAGGAAGGGAAATAATGTAGAGTGAACTTATAGGGAGGTACTGTTGAAGGACATCCTCTTCCCAGCCTGGGGGACACTATTTCACCTGTGTTCCAGCAGTCTCTCTCTGTGCATGTTCCAACTCAGAAAGAGATCAAAAGCAATTTCATATTCTGCTGAGGCATTTCAGAGCTTATCACACTACTTGTGTAACTTCAGCTGTGGTCTCTCCTGACTGTCTCCACTGAATTTCAAATTTCAACATCTAAGTGGAAAAAAAATCCATTTTCAGTTAGCTTGCCATCAGTGTTTGAAGTCAAAAAGCAGAGTTAAAGCAGGGGACTTTTAAAAAAAGAGCTATCTTCTACTAAAAAATACTGAAGAGTAGGGGCAGCTCTTACACTGGGGATTGTAGGGTCCATCCCTACCAGAACATTAGCAGGCCAGCTTGGTCAAGTATTTCCCAACCATTTTACTTCTGTTAAAGGCCCAATGGACGGGCCAATGCCAAACCCAACCCCACAGCACACCACAACAACAAGTGTATTGTGCCTGTGCAGTGGCCTCAGGGCAGGGGGAGGTAGGGAAAGGGTGAATCCATCCCAGCTAAAAAGCATAAGAGCTGGTCCTGCTCTAGGAGTGAACTAATCCTGATATATTTTTGAACAGATGTTCTGAAGCTCTAGAAGAGTATTCCCACTAAAATGTTTTTATTGCCTCCCTCTATTTCATGGCTGCAGATATTAGAATAAAGATTTAGATACATAAGAGAAGGAGCTTCACATAGCAGCATGTTGGGATCTATCTGTGACAAAGGCTACTGTTGATGAAGGGAACTTTTTTAGGTGAAAAAACAAGTTTCACTTATATAAAGGTGTGGGGTCCACCTTGTACCACAGCACCATCTCAACACATTGTATTCACTGTATGAGGTAATTAATGCTGTTTCTTGGCTGATTGAAGATTCCTGTCATATATGTACTAACTGCACTTAGGTAGTTGAGAGCAGGAGGAAGCTGTCAGCCACCCACAGCAATAATGCAAGGGCTCAGGTGAAAACATGCAGAAGAAGAGAAAGGGCATATAATCAAAAAATACTCCCTTCCTCAAGGACTTGTATGTGAAAGCAGAGGGCATAGAAGTTATCACCTCATTTCGTGCTGTGAATCCCCCAAACTATCCTTCCAAACACACTCCAGTAATGCCAGACAGAGGGCAAAGTATGATTTCAGTTGTTCTAGGTGAACACACCTGGCTAAAAGCCTCATTATTCATTTCCTTGATCCTGTCAAAGACATTTAAGAACAGTTTGCCTTGCTAGTATTTTCTAACATTTATATATACTTCCCTCATTGCACTTGTTTTCAAGAGACAAAACCTTGCAAATGGACAAAGGGATGGGAAGAGGCTTCTGCATTAGAACTCATTGGGCAATATAGTCATAAGAAAATACAAATGTTGTTTGAAGACATAAGTGACATTTTTTCCTGCTCTTCAGGGAGAGCTGCTTGGAAGCAAAGAAGGACAACAACAGAGTCTAATCTTTGCTGCCTGAATGCAAAACCCAGGAAATACTTCTTCTGTATTTGGATATTCTTTCCAAACTTGTGATGACAAGACCTGTTATTGCTGTGCTTTGAAAATTCTACCAAGTGCCAAAGCCCATAAGCCACACTACATCACTAGTTCACTACTCACCACCATTTCCTAGTAGAAATAATGACTGGAAAGACAAATAGATATCAAGACAGGCATCTCATAAGGAAATGGAGCATAGACGCTGAAATAAACCCTCATCGAAGCACTAACAAATAAATAAATACATGATGAACCATTCATGGAAAAGAAAATCAATAACTGAGAAGTGAAATTTACAGTGAGAGCAATTTGACTGTGTCTAACACAGAGAGACTGACAGCTCTGAAGAGCAACAGAAAGAAACTGTAAATATGTACAATACATCAAGTACCCAGTGATGAGAGGCAAGTGGAACAACGCTCACATCTGTGCCTTACTTTATCACTTATGACCACCCAAAATCCATGAAGAGATAATGATGATCCTGATCTGCAAGCTACATATCCTGGTCCTGCAAGTACATGTAAGTGACAGGATATAGCAGACTAAATGTAGGTATTTCAGGCTCAACTTCAGTTTCGCATCACCTGGGATATTACATAGTTCCAAGCAGCCCAAGTGAGAACTACAATGTAAGTATACAGCTGCAGGCAAATCCTGACTGACAGCCAAGAAAAATGGTGAATTATTGTCACCTGCATACAGATGGAAAACTCAGGCATTAACAGATTATGTTTCTTGTCAAAGCTGACTTGAAGAAGGTTGAAGTCAGACCTTGAAAAAGAAACCAAAGCTTTTCAATGAGACAAGCAAGTTAATCAGTGAGAACTGGTTCGCATTAATTTATTTGCGCTCATTTGTGTTTGTACTTGTAAACAAACAAGGGGAGAGTTTAACTGGCATTTTTATACCTTTTCATCCCTTAAGAAAAAAAAAGTAGAAAAAGGAAGAATTCCTGGTAAGATCCCAAAGTTATCTTCAGCACTAATTTATCCAGATTTATTGCTTTTATGAAACCATCATTCTAAGATTTACTTGATTTCACTATACATTCTAGAGAATTTACAAAATAAATTAGCTTTAGTCTAGAAAAACAAAAAGTTCTCAAAACCATAATTGGGTACTATAATAAAAAACCAAAAGGCATGCATTGGGAAAATGGAGATTTGAACTATACTGGGAATTAGTCTTTTTACCAAGCTGTCAGTCAAGGTTCTTCTAAGGCAGCTCTTCCACAGATAAGGATAGCAATGATGCACCCATGCCCCAAGAAAACTGCCTTTGGGAAGTAATAAAGTTTTATTTTAATCTAGCTGTAAGTTTACCTGGGCTACAGTGTTTGAAAATGACTCCTGGAACCAGAGCCTGAAACTCTTACCCTTCCTGCTAATTAATTTAGCAAAATTTTTATGCTTAGGTCAAACTGCTTGTAAGAATTCTAAGTTCATTCTTCTGTCTATGAAGTTAATTAAACCACAGTCTCTCAGACTCACTCTTCCCCAGACTTGCAACTTGCATACTATAAAAAGTAATCTGTATAGAACTGTTACAATATTCTCTATTGGAGAAACAAAACATTTGACATATTAAAAGTATACTACTGACAACATTTGGCACATGTAGTTCCTTCTCTATCCTTCCTTTGTTGTAACTTTTTCAGATTACATCACATTAATGTTCTAAGTATGCCATAAGATTTTTAGCTCGTATCTAGAAAGACTCAGTCATATATTTGTCTATTTTTTAAAAAAACTTTCCTGCACAGTAGAAACAAAATGATGGAATACAAGTTACACATCATTCTTGCGAATGGGGCAAATTGGGCACAAGTAGCCACTCAGCTAAGGAGAATTTATTTTTATAGAAATAATAGGGGGGAAGAAGAGAAGAAATATATACATGGTAATAACCTTAGAAACTTCAATAAAGAGCTAATTGCTGTTGCAATCCTAATTGCACTATCAGTAAAATTTTTTGCTTTGATGAAGAAATTAATGGAAGACTCTCTGCCACACAGTGTTTCTTTGGAGAACTGACATTTACACTTGTCTTTTTAAATTCTTGCAGTGAAAGTGCATAAAAGCAATATGTGATATAAGCCACTCTGTACAATCTCATTCTGAATAAAATCCAATGATTTTATTTCACTTAATGTGAAAATCCTTTCTAACTGTTAATGTTTTCATAAAGAGCTCAGTCTCCACTCTCAGAAAAATTTAAACCCCAGAGGGAACTTCTGAAGCATAAACAGGATTAAGATTCCTTGATGATTTTTATATAACACATTTCATACCCCGAGACGAAAAATCTCGGTGTATGAACAGTTCCCATAAGCCTTTTCTATGCAGATGCTTTTCTTTTTTATCCCAAAGCACAAATACAGTATAAATAGCAATGACAGTGTTTCAGCCTTCATAATGTTAGCTTATAAAATAAATATTAAAGATCACATAAAGGGACACTTCCCATTATAATAATGTACAGCAGACAGCAGGCTTTGGCTCACTCCCTATGGAAAATGTGCCAAACATGCTCTTCTGTATAAAGTACATAGCTGAGAAATTCAAATTGTGAAACCTTTGTTCTCCTGCATGTAAATTGCCTTCTCAGTATTTTGTGCCAGAAGGGCTTGCTATGCCAAAGAGCAAGCAATTGGGAGGAGAAGGAAACAGCAAGAAGAAGAATGTGAATTTGGTGTTACTCTAAAATGCATAGAATGCATTTAAAATGTGAAAAACAGTAAGACAAAGAACTGGGTAAGCTACTGCTGCAGCTACCAGGTGTGGCAGGTATCTCTGAAACTGAGGCAAGCTTGGCAAAGTTGTTGCAATTCTTCCAAAGTGAGGTTCATGGGACAATAACCAGGCTGACCTGCTAGCAAAATACAAGAAATGGCTTCCACATGGAGACCTCCTTGCCTTTTTCAGCAATGTTCCATGAACAGACATGGTCACACATCTTTGTACGAACAATTTTCACCAGAACACATTCTGATGGACCTCAATTCTCCCAAATCTACATGGCTGTCTGCACTTAAAAGTGTCATCTTTCAACAAAGTTCAGCTCTGCTTCAATTTTATCAGTCAGGTAAATATTATCTTTGCATACTTTCTTGGAGGAGAGGTGAACCCTTATCAAATATACAACACCTGAAATAGTCTACTGTTTCATTTTACTTTCTTTTATTGCTCAGTTGTAACAGCAATTGTTTAATACTACTTGAATTAGCTCATTTTTCACTGTAAAAGTAAATGTTCCAGTTTGTGTTGTAATTTAAACAGTTGGAGCTAACTTTTTGGAGCCTCTGTTTCATTGGAAATGTAAAAAAAGTTTTCCGTATTGAATCAGACTAAACATGCATTGAAAAATTCAAGGCAACCCATGAATGGAGAGTGCTATGTTCTGCCATCATCACTGCTCTGGGGGTATGGAAACAGCAATTTAATTGTGTGAACTAAGTTTCTGCTTTGGACTAGTGTAAGGCAATTGGAGCAAGCAGGGAACCCACTTCAGAGCTTCCAACTCTTTGCTCAGCTTTTTTTCCTGCTTTTTGCAGGAAAAGAGATTTTGTTTTCTTTCCTGGACAAAAATGTTGGTATTTCCTAAATTGCAAGCTGTCTCCTTGACTGTACAAACATTTTTAGAGGTTGTTTACCCCTACAAAACCTAAATTTTAGTCAATAGCATGGGCATTACTTTTATGGCATCTAAATCCTATCAGAAACACACTCACAGCCAGACAAGAGTTTAGCTCCAATAGTGTAAACTGCTGCTCTCAGTTTCATGACTCTCAAGAGTGTTCAAAATGCATATACTGTATCGGGGTACTTAAAAAAAAAAAAGTCTTTAAAAATCTGTCCTATATTTGCAAGAATGAACACCTTTGACTTTTTTATTCATTCTTTTTTTGCACTAAATAATCATCATCACATGTGAAAAACACACATGAAGAATGACTGAGAAGAATTTTGGTCAGAACAGACTCTGTACCAGCAGGATTTGTGTTTCCCTCTCAGCAGTTATTCGTTCAGCACATGGAAAAACAAAAACAGAATAAAAAACCCATGGAGCAAAAGAACCACTGGCCACACAGGATGGCTTTGTGTGCTATGCAATTTGAGATGTTTTTACAGGGAAAAACACGGCTAAAATTGTAATTGCTCACAGGATTCATAGGATATCTCATGTTGGACAGGACCCATAAAGATCATTGAGTCCCAATTCCCTGCTACTCACAGGACAACCTAAAACTAAACCAAATGACTAAGAACATCGTCCAGATGCTCCTTGAACTCTAACAGGCTTAGTACCATGACCACTTCCCTGGGGAGCCTGTTCCAGTGACCAACCACCCTCTTATGAAGAACCTTTTCCTAATGTCCAGTCTGAACTTCCCCTGACACAGCTTCATACCATTTCCTCATGTCCTACTGCTAGTCACCAGAGAGAGGAGATTGGCACCTCCCCCTCCGCTGACCCCCTTGAGGAAGCTGTAAACCGCGATGAGGTCACTCTTCAGCCTTCTTTACTCCAACCTGGACAAACCAAGTGACCTCAGCCACTCCTCCATCTTGCCCTTGAGGCCTTTCACCATCTTGGTCCCCCTCCTCTGGACACACTCTAATAGTTTGATGTCCTTCCTATATTGATGCACCCAAAACTGCACACAGTACTCGAGGTGGGGCCGCACCAATGTGGAGTGGGAGAATTGCATCCCTCGGGCTTCTAGCTCCTCTTGTTTATTCCTCATGCGGCGTGCATTAGTACAGAGACATTTCAAATGTGCTCCAGTGTATTCAGCACATTATGGAGTAGACTGAAGGACCTCACTAGCATGCTGTCCCTCAAACACTAGCATACCATGCCATGGCTCATTGATAGCGAGCCTGTTTTTATCCCTTTCCCCCTTCAAATCTAGTTTAAAGTTTTTTCAACGATCCCTGCTAACTCCGGTGTGAAGATCCTTTTCCCCCTTTGAGAAAGGTGTACCCCATCTGTTGCTAGCAGGCCTGGTATCATGTAGACCTTCCTGTGATCAAAAAACCCAAAATTCTGCCAGTGACACCAGTCACAGAGCCAGGTATTTATCAGCTGGGTCTGCCTATTTCTTCCAACATCATTCCCTGCAACTGGAAGGTGAGAGGAAAACATTACTAGTTGTCCTGAACCCTTAACCAGTCATCCCAAGGCCCTGAAGTCTCTTCTGATTGCCCTTGGACTTCTTATTGCAATTTCATCACTGCCTACACGAAAAAGCAATAATGGATAATAATTCAAGGGACATACCAGGGTAGGAAGTTTTCTCATCACGTCTTTAAGCCAGGCCCCAGGGAGGCAGCAGACTTCCCTAAGACGTGGATCAGATCAGCAAATTGGGCCTTCTGTTCCCCTCAGAAGACTCCTATGACAATAACCCATCTTTTTTTTCTTAAGAGAAGTGGTTTTGAGGCAGGGGATAGGCCGACTTCACCTTGGCGACACCTCCAACCTAGAAGGCCCGTTGTCCTCATCATTGTTTCCTTCCACTTCCAGCGCCTCATACCTATTGTACAAGGGCACCTGGGAAGGTGAGGTAGTCACAGAGGAGATGTGCCTCCTGCACCGGGCAGGAACTTGTCACCTTTCCCCCTCTATCCCTTAAGTCACTGCCTTCTGCCAGGTGGAGAGAGGACACGGGATCCTCCGTATCATGTGTCCTGTCTGCCTGACAGGCCTGTCCCAGGGATGGTAGGGTGCAGTTCCAGTAGTCTATCACCATCTCCTCAAACTCCCTGATACTCCTCAACGCTCCCTCCTCCTCCCAGACCTCTGCCACTAACCCGAGGAGTTCCCCTCTCCGGGGGCGCACACCTCCCACGGGTGCGCTCACCACTGCCCTCCGGTACTGGTGTAGTAGCAGGGCACCGCCTAACGCCTGGGGGGGTGGCAGCGTGTTCCCTTCGGAGCAATGCCTGGGCAGCTCCACCGGTTCGGACACAGCCTTCTACTGGGCCGATACGCCCCGCTGCCCCCTCCCCCCTGCTCCCACCGGCGGGCCGGGGCTTGGCCGCCGTTGCTCCTGGCCCCGCCCCGCTCTGGTCGCCCGCTCTCGCGAGAGCTGCGGCGACCTGTCGGGCCTCCCCGCTCCCCTCCGGTGCCCCGGGTTGAGGAACCGGCCCCCTACGCCCGCGCTGGTGGCTCGGCTGCCTCAGCGACAGCTCCCTGTTTGAGTTCATTCACCGAATGAACTCAAATGATATTTCTTCAGGCAAGAAAAGGGCTTGCCGGTATTAAATAGTCCTTAAAAAAAAGAAAAACCCGAAGAGGAGTTAAATGCAAAAATCTTCAAGTCTTCTCCCTGCCTGGTCAGCGGTGTGCATTCACACCCTATGCTATGTAGCTGCTTATTGTATATGTGGGAAATTAATAATGAAGCCCTACATGCGGTACAGTAAAATGTAAGCACCTACTAAATAAGAGGCCTTACAAAGCCACTTAAGATATGCGTATTACATGCCTCTGGACATACAATTAAATCAAATTTTATAATGTGAGAATAAAACTCCTACCAAGCTTTATCTCTACCAAAACTGGGAACAATAAAGCAGTTGATGTTTGAGATTTTCAAATCCAGACGTATTTTGCCTGGGGAGAGAAGGCCACCCCGATACTGCATTATGACCAAGTTTATCTATCTGCGTCCTGCATTAACCCTTGTGTCTTCAGATGCCCCCTGTCTTATTTCTGAATTGAGAAATGCATACACCAGTGATCGTTATTACCTCTGAGAGCCATCATAATTTCAGGAAATGAACCATCAAATTAGAAATTTTTTAGACTTTTTTTTTTTTTTTGGACATTTCCGTGCAGCTGGTTTGGTGTGAAATAATGTGTAATGCTCCCAATAATAAGGATCTATTTATATTACACATCAGGAATGGTAATCTTCTCAAATTCATAACAATGAAAAAGTAAGAAATTGAACATTTAGTCAAACACAGACAGAATGACAAATAATACAACAATATATCCAAGAGAAAAGAGATAGAGATGACTTACTATGACTGCAGGTGTTTGAACTATTCTTCCTATACAGAGGCATATTTAAAGGGAAGAATACAATGCATGTAAATTCTGCAGTTCACAAGCTTTTTTAATGATTGAGAACATTTTAAAACCTTGATTCAGTGCAGGGAAATACATGCAGAGAAGACCACAAAGTAAGGGCTAATCTGTCAAGTCCGCACTATATTCATAGCAGCTGTCTTCAGGAGTAAAATTTGTAAGAAGTTAAAAAAGTAGTCTGTGGAAGAAAAAAGTTCTCTTAAAAAAAAATATAAAGGAAAAGTTTCTTCTATATGGTGAATTCAGCTGAAAATGTTCCGATGAGGAGTTTGGAGTTAAGGTTGCTTTTAACAAACCAACCAGAACAACAGCTTCAAAATTATTACATGGGGTTTTTCCTGTCAAGTTTTTTCTTCACAGGAGGTATTAGACCCTGGTTTGAAAGAGATCATGGCAAGATGTAGCTGAACAAAGCCCAGTGAGAGACAGCAAATCACTCACATCCCATTTACCATTTTGAGGCTTCTGAGGAAGGAATGAAGGAAGATGAATTTGTGCCAGGGAAGAGGTTAATCCTTAGTCTTATCTTTCCAAGTTTAAAATTAATTTCTAGGCATAGTTCCTTAGTTTTTGATTAATCACCTCTGCTTTAAAGCATTTTTTGTGGTTTTATGTCCTTTCTCTTTAGTTCTTTCCTCTTCACTTCTACCAAATCTCCACTGCCTACTTTCATCAATATCCTTTTGATTTCTTACTTAATTTTCTTTCCCCAGTTCTACCTCATGAAATGTAGCACTGTCCATTACATTGCCAATCTTCTGCCATCTGATATCTTTCAAGAAACACATACAGCCACCTAAGTGGCATTAGAAATTTACTGGTCTTTGTTTCAGACTTGCTATCAGGTCTCTTTGACGTTTTCCTAGGCCATGCTGTATCTGCAACACCTAGTGACTTTACAACTCTTAATTTCACCTTCTGCTGCTGTTCTTCTCGTACCTAAAGCTTTCTGCTTTAAAGGCCACAGAAATGGCACCTAGCTATGATATGTAATGTTCTGATGTTTTAGAAAGGAAGCTTTTTTTTTTTTTAATTTATTTTATTTAATAGTGGTGGCGGCAGGAAGGAGCTGCTTTCTTTTGTTTTCTGTGAACAGGGGAAAAAAGTAGGTTCAAACCTTGATTGTCTACTTACAAACCTATTTATAGAAAATAAAAAACGTTTACTAGACACTAGTGCAGAGAATAAAATTCAGCTACAGAAAATTCATGACACTAAACCTCACAGGGGAAATAAATTAAATTAAACCCAGGAATGGTCTTGTACTTATTACAGAGCTAAATTTTGATTTTAAGTGCCATGTGGTTTAACAAGTGCTTTTTTGGCAGATCTCTCTGCTAGTTTCTTAAATGGCATCAAGTGCCTTTCTACAATGAAAAGAAATTAAACAGCAAGAAGCACAGAGTGAGTTGTATCAACAGTTTGTGAGAAAATAGCTCTGCAAAGTTACATGAGAACCAATCTTAAGAGAAGTAGTTTCAGTTCTTCAGCTGCTTATCAGGAAGCAAGAAAAATTTGAATTAAATTGCCTAACGCTACTTCTGACTCCTGCCTCTATGACAACAAATTCCATTTAAGAAGCAAGCTTAATGCCCATCTAATTTAGAATAATTTTTTTCATACTCTTAGACAAACAATACTAATTAAACCAAATGGCTGAATCATGGTTCACTTTTGTTTTAAAAAATCTTCATGTAAATGGTGATATAAAGCCAAATGTTTCACAGTTAGAAATTTATGGTAGTGTATCATTTTATTGGCACAGTAAAAGGCTACAGTCATGTTAACATCTCTGTATATAAAATGCTGATCTGCTTTTTAATGTCCGTCCGCCTCTACCCTCTTCTATTGAGAACCATGAAGATCAGTCTTTTGCTTGCTTTTCGACAATCATTAACTTCCTTTAGCTCAAAAACTTCAATTGACTTCCCTTCTCCCCCACATTTGGGGACAGCCATAAAAAGTCCAGGAGCAGTTAGAGTGTAGCACTTGAAGGGTTATGGAGACCGTTTAGTTACCCACCTCAGTGTTCACTTCTGTGCCTTCACAAAATTTGTGTGCCATTACTACGATATAATGGGGGCAAAAAGGTGGTTTAGTAAAACTGAACAGTGTAATAACAGTTGTCTCAAGTGTCTGCGGCACAAGATAAAAGCTCATATTGCTCCAGTGACTCGAAACTTGGTTCTTCATATCCAGAGCCGATGCTTTTTGACTTTGCTGTGCAGTGGGAAGGGTGAGGATTCTGTCAGCCACATGGGCAGCGTGATAGCCCCAAGGTCTACTCCAGACAGCACGAGTACTCACCAGAAGTCAATTTATACTCTTCCCTGCCTCCAGCTGCAAAGAGTCATTCTGCTAGACCTCTGGTAAAGCACCCTGCCTTTCAGCCCTGCCAGCCCAGCTTTATGAACTAAAGACGTTTCACCTGATCTGCAGTTGCAGGACGTATACCATAGCTTTTGACACCGGCTCTTCAGGAAAACTTTTATAGCTATTGGGGAAAATCTCACCCCCCTACCACTTCCAACAGTAACACGGCCCCTTGAAGAGCTGATAAGCTGTGGGGGAAATGAGATTCTGACAGCAATGATCATAAGAGAAATGGTATTAGAAGAGACTGATACCAGGGGCAGTAATGCAATAATCTACTGTGCAGAAGACACTGCACTACAATTCCTGCGTGATCAACTAAAAAGGTCAGAAAATGTAATGCTAAAATTATACAGCAATTTTCAGTTGCTATTAGTAAAATTATTGCTTTAGGAAAGTACCTAAGAAACAACCGTTCAAAGAAATGATAAAAATTGATGGCTATGCAAAGCTGGAATGACTGCTCCATCTGTCCTGGGGTGAATTGAAAGAGGACACATTTTACGTTCCAGGTCTGAAGTATTAACAGCCTGGAAAGCACCATATGGATTCTGGCATTCCTTAGTTTAAAAAAAAAAAAAAAATCAAGAGCATGAATCATTAAAAAGACAGATGGGGTGGAAGGTCCCTATTGTGAAAAAGTAGGTCTATACGACTGAAAATGTTTAAAAATAACAGAAGTTGTCTCATGCCATAGTAACTCTGAAACAGTGTGCCAAAACCCCTCAAATTTTTCTGTTACCTTTTCTTAAATTTCTGCAGGTCTTACAGTATTTGCAACAGAAAATACCAATTGCAAAGTAAAATCTACTAGGTTTTAATATTTGGTGTATAAATAATCTTCTCAATAAAATACAGTCTAAAGACATTTGTCTTTAGAATTCCATTTGTATTGAGCTTCAAAACAGTAAATATCCAGATATGATGCAGAGGTTGAATAATAAGGTCTGAAAACATCAAGGACACAGTCACAAATGACATTTAGAATTAAGGAAATGTAATAAAAAGAAGAAACAATTTATGTTTGTGAATTAAATTCTCTTCTCTAAGTAGCAAGAAAAATGCAAAAATTATGCCAGGCACCAATATTAAAATGCATAATTTTTTCTTTTTTTTTTTCTTCCTTTCTTGTTTTTTTTTTTTCCCCCCAAAAAGAGCCTAAAGCTAGTAACATACACAATTTTTGTTCCAGTGCATCTCTTAAAACAGTGGAATATAGTATATAATATTTGAAGCAATTCCTGTAATGTATTATAATAGATGCTATTATATGCTATATTCAATTAGAGTACAGAATAGAAAAGGCGCTTTGCTTCATTATCATTGTTTATTATTTATGGAGAAAGAAAATGAAATTTGGAAGAAAACCATGATCAAACATGCTGAACATCACAAATATATGTAAAAAAGAGCACAAATAGGAGCAAAATCTTCATTCTACAAGCAGTAACAACACTCATGATGAAAATGGTAAACTGGTATAATTTGCATGCTTTTGTTTTGGCATTCCATAGTAAATGACACTTCTTCAGACATAAACTGCCTTTTAAAAATAAAACAGATGAGAATTTAAAATGCAAATTTTTTACATCTGAGTGCAAAAGCTCATCCTTCATTAGAGATGGTACTGGCATCAGAAATACACAGAGCTGCTTGTTTTTGTAGCTTAAGGAGCTCAGTATTTCTTGGAGTTGTTTGACACTTCACAGCACTGATGTCAGGCTGCCTAACTTCTTCATAAGGGGAGATTAAGCACTAGGCATCGTTGCCTGATCATAAATATTAATATGAAACAATTTATATAGAAAAGTAAAAATATAGACCGACTTATTCATTCCTGTTCATTAAAGATAATGTTATTATTGGCATCCTGATGCATTTCCAACAGTTCATATTCTCTACTACTAGCTTTCCTTACACAGAGATAGCACATCTGCCCAGCAAAATGAATACCAGAAAAATCATTATTATTCATTTTGCTTCCAAATAATTTTGCTAATCTAGAGGAAGCATGTTATAAAATAGTTTTGAGACTGAAGTACGGTATATGCTGCCTAGGAGAGCTAAACTAGACAAGAAAAAATGGGCTAAACAAAAGTGAGAGGAAAATAAAAAGCTGTGTCTTTTTTTTTTTTTTTTCCTTCTTAGATTGACCTTAAATAAGCTTTTGGAGCTAGATATTAAAATAGCAATTTAACAAGGAAATCTCTCATTTGTTGAACTCAAACTAACAAAGCTCATTTCTAATATAAACCAGTAGTCTTACTATGTCTCAAAAAGGTGAATTTTAATAATTCAAGCTGATATTTTCTTTTTTCTTCCTGTTCTACTTTTTTTAAAAAAAAGAGGGGAAAAAATGGACTGGAGACAAGACAACCACTGGGCCTTCTAAATAACCTGTTCATACTTGCCTAAATTGACCACTTTGGTCACAGACATATCTTTAGTCTGGAAGTGACATAAAGAAAAATTGGATTCTTTTCCTCATAATGGCTGCACAGCCAACCTTTATTTAGTGATAAATATCAGAGAGAGATGAAATTAAGAAAAATGCTTCAACTAATTCAAGGTTTGAGGTATTATTATATATAATATGTACTGCATGGAACTTCAGATAAAATTGTCATGAAGCTGTAAGAGACTGTTGCAAATATTCTGATAAAGAAATCAAAATTTAATCACATGGAAGAGTTAGGTTTGATTAAGAAGTAAAATTGTGAAGCATAATGTATAGGATTGTTAAGTTTGAAATGTAGCCATAGAAACTTTAGGAACTGTGTTATGTGTGACTATAGGAACCTTAAAACTGTTGAAGTCTGAAATAGCTAACCATAGAAACCTCACCAGGAAGTTACTGGTTTTTCTATGTTTTGTTTCAAGAAACTAAGGAAACTGTCATGGACACCAGTTATGCTGCTTGGAAACCTCTTACCCTTCCCATCTCGATTTGAGTATTGAAGATTCCAATCAGTAGAGCTAAGTGAAATTGACCAATGATTGTTTTTAAATAAGAATATTAATAAGGTTATATAATCAAAGGACCAATCATTATAAAGGTTAAATTTAAGAGCGAGCATTGTATGCATTTTTATATGAAGAGCTTATATAACAATAACCTGACAGAAAAAGTCTATAAAAACTGATGGATTTTGATACTAAGTTGGACACGCCTTTGGAGGAGCAATCCCCCGTGTTGCCAGCGCTGCAATAAACAAAGTGCCTGCTTCTTAACTTCACATTGGCGTTAAGGAGTTTTATTCCAGATTTCAGTAACAAGACAAAGACAGGAAATACTATTTAGTAGGAAGAGTCTAACTCTCTCACTTTACTTTCTTGACTCCTACCAGCATTACTACAGTTCTTATCTGCTAGTTTTATTCATGCTAGACATCCTAAAAAAATAGATTACTCACCCAAATAAAGCAAGGATGATTAGGCAAAGAATTACAGGCAACAAGCTAGTCAAATTATAACCTCATCACACCCTTTAATCCATGCAAGTTATCATCGACATATGTACTTAGAATACCTCAGGTATTTTTAGGTATTTCTTACGAAGTATACTTTAGGTATACTTCAGGTATATTACAAAAAATCCTTTTATGAGCTAAGAACACTTACAATGTGAAAACTAAAGAGACAGCAAAGTTATAAAATGTGTTTATTGTTATCGTGAAGACAGAAGCAATTCCTGGCACCAAAATACAACTTTGATGACATGAATTCCAGTTTCCACCTACATCCTATAGAACAGAAACTGGAGTTGACCAGAAATTCTTTTTTTTTTAAAGGATTATTCTGCTTTCATACGCATATGACACATATCAGACAAATGAAATTCCTGTGAGATTAATTCTGGTAGAATTCATTCCTCAACATACAAAGGAATATAAAACTAGGATTTTTGTACATGCTTCCTTTTCCTGGCGATACACTGTCAGGATTTTAGTTTGTTTAAATCACCATTTGCTAGTTTTTGCTGGTTTAAATCAGACTTTTCAGACTATATAAGGCTATCTCCTACCACCTCTCTAGCTGCTTAGAAGTCCTCATACTCTCAGGGTTGGTAGTAAATCTAAAACTATTAGATAGAAATACCTGACAGAATGGATTTCTACTAATGTAAACAAAAAAGACACCAGAGCTTTCCGATCATGGCATTGTAGAGGGGTACATGATTCAGTAGCAGGTATCCCAGTAGGGTGACGAAGAGGCAGCCTGAGGGCTTTCAACAGGACAAAGCCAGATTCTGTTGCTCTCCCATCCTCTCTACCCAGTACGTTCAAACAACAAATACCATATACTCAGCAAAATCAAAGTAATATTTTCTTTAGCAATTTTGTCATCGCACTTTATATCACATCATTGAATATGGGAAGTATGTTTTCAGTTCAATGAAATCCACCAAGTAGGTGGTGTTTGCAAATTGTATGGGCTTCACTAAATCTGGAATATTACAGCCCAAGAAACAGTAAAAGATTTCAGAACAATGATATAATTAGATCGCTACTCTGCCAATAGCTCCCTAACTGTTTCAAAGAGCAGGATCCAGTTTAATCACTATCAAATGCAAACAGAGGAGGGCCTCAAGCTCACGTGAGACGGGGAACCAAAGGAACCTTAGTAGATATAGTAGATATATGAATGTAGATAGGAATTGTTTAATAATTATCTAGCTTATAATGAAGTTAAAGAAGTTTCAACAGAGGTAGACATGGCCCAAGGGGATGAGAAGTGATGTTTAACGCTTGCATTGTTGAGGCTGGCTGGGACAGGAGATAGTCCCTGACAAAGAAGCAGCAGTGGCTCCAAGAACCAGCCAAGACCGACCTTGTGATTTGGACAAATGCCAAGGGACAACTGAGTCTGCGCAGGGACAGAAGGTTAAGAGTTCACCGTGAAGAAGACATACAGCCTTCATCTTCACGACCACCAGACGACCACCATAAGGAGGCACTGCGCAAGCGCAGTTGAGAGGAGACTATGGAAATGACTTCCTAGAGCTAATTTTAATATGAAGCAGGGATAGGTAATGCCTATGTATAGGCGTATTGCGAAACTCTATGTATATGTAACACTTGACTGTATAAATTTAAAGTGAACTGCCAAATCAGGCACGCACGACTTTGGTGGGACCTACCCCCCGTGCTGCCCAGCACTGAATGAACATACCTACTTTACAATCTCACTGATTGTGGAGCCTGTTTTCCACACGTCACATGTAAGACTTCCCAAGTCATAAGCAAGTATTTTGACTCCACACAGCCATCAGTGGGAAATCAGTCATGCAGTATGATTGCACTCAAATTGCTCTAGACGCTGTAATTTGGAATTTCTTTACTGTTTTGTATTTATATTTTTAACACGACCCTGGAAGAACAAAGGTTAACTTGGGCATCTTGTGACCATCTTTTACTATCACATATTTTTAGTTCACACTTACACAGTGAAATGCACAGAACACATCCTCAATAACAACATCTCTGCAGATCTCTAAGGTTCAATTGTCCAGGTTGCGGTCATTTTTTCAGCTTTTTCAAAAACACAATCCTGAGCACTTTACCTCTATGACCTGCCAATTTCAACTGAAGCTCTTCAGATTACCATTTGTAACAACAGTTTTCCCGAAGTGAATGAAGTTTGATGCAGAGAGGGAAATTTTTCTTCAAATGCCAGTGTTCTTGATATGCTTCTTCCTCAGGATAGCAGATGCAGAAGCAAAATAGCATAAATTATGATTGACCTTCAGCAGGAATAATTTATGCTCCTGAGCCACTTTATGTGTGTAGCCAGGAGGGAGCTGTCTGACTGTATGAATTTTTACATATCTTTCAGCTAATTTACAGATCTGGTGTAAAATCAAATGCTCAAAGACATAATAAATATTTGTGGCACCCTCTAAAGAACTTTGGGTTCATAAACGAATGAATCGATTACACCAATCCATAAAAGTATTCCCCTCATCTCCGACAGATACAATCTTCATTTTATTGAAGTGCTTCAGAGCAACATAAGAGAGGGCAGATCAAGCAGCATTTTCATGGTATGAAATATGTGTGTCTCAGTGCAACAAGACGAAAGCCACATGCTGACCTTTTCTAAGACACAGCAAAGAATTTGTAACCACTACTGTCAAATACTGGAAAACAGAGTGGGGGCATGTATTACTTGTGATCCACTGTAATTATCATAAAGTTAATATCTACATATAGGTCTCCATCTGTTAATGGTACTAGGTCTTAACTTTCTTCAACTTTCCACCTTCCAGAAACTCATTTCTTTTTAACAATCACTAATATATCCTTCTTAACAATTACTAATGAGTCATTTTATGAACAATAAGAGAAATCTTGAAAAACAGGGTCAGATCTCATATGGCTTAATTAGCTAAACTCCATTAATTTTCATTTTAAGAGGCTGATTCGCATTACTAGAAAATCTGGACATTTACTTCAAAACACAGCATGATGATAAAGATCCATTTTTGATACAGGTATGTTGCCACAAAAAAACTTGCCCACAGATGGCAAATTGCATTTACTACCATCTTCTTGCAGAGAGTCCCATAATCTGCCAATTAGGGGAATAATCTCAAAAGGAGCCAATCTCAGCACTAAACGTTAACAAAGAGAATTTAAATGCCCACGGTGAATATGTTCTCTAGTTTTAGATTCTCAGCCTCTCTCCCCTTATATTTTTTGAATTATTTACGCTATATTTAATTTTCTTAGCAATTTACATAGGAAAACTGCAATGTTAAGAATGCAGCAAGTAATACATAATTTAAAAGAAAATAAACCTCTTTATTGTCTTTTGCAGTGCTTTAAAAAATTACCTGTAATCATATTAGGTTAAAACATTTCAGAAAAATTATGATTTTAAACTGCCCCGTTAAAACCACTGAAAAAAAATCCCACAAACAGTTTAGATTTTTGTTGACTCTGCTGCTGGTAGTGTTCCCTTAAAACCTGGAAATTAATTGCATCAATTTTACTACTCACATTTTAGCAGTTTTACAGACATTTCCCTACTCCTACACTGGCTGTGTAGTGGAGCAGAATCCACCAGTGTTACAGAAAAAGGAAATAGTTTATTTTAAACATAATTTTATCAGATGAGAAAAGTGGAAAAGTATCATACAAACAACACCCCAATCACCATATTAGATTAGTCAGGTAATGCAAGGACAGTCTACATTCATTCTGTAGTTGCAATACAATTACACAACACACTGGAAAGAGCCCATAAAAGGCCCCATTACTGAAGCCAAGGTTATTATAAGAAATAGCAGCATGTGGTTGTGGGAATGTAAGGTGAAACAAGTTAATAACTTCCTATTATCTACTGGTAAAGCTGCTACCTCCATATGTGGAAATAAATGACATGAGAAAAAAGCTAAATTAAAGAACCAATAATTTATGTGAGGTAGCAAGAGAGTACAGATGGTGATCCCAGGCTGCATGTATCACGGCAACAGCAAAAATCACCTACTTCTATTTGGAAAACACTCATTTAAATGGCTTCTTTAGTGAAAAGCATGCTAAGGTAGAAAGCACTTGAAAGCATTAGAGGAACATTATGGTAAGTACTCATACACACTAGCGGACAAAGAAATCTATGAGGTGCTAAACCTCTCTGTTCCAAAGGCTGATAATAAGAACTTGGAAGAACATTTAGAAGTCCTGGACTCAAATCCCTCCTCTGCCTGAGGGATTTTTGACCTACATGTTTCTACTCCTCCTCATTATTCAACCACAAAGCTACAGGGAGTTTTTCTGAAAGTGTTGAACACTCCATGATTTTCTGACCATTTTAAACAGAAGAGCTCCAACAGAAAGGAATGAAATATCCTCAGAATACTAACTTAAGTCAGATTGCTCCCCTTGGATGTAGGGCTTCACATTCTCTAAGCCAGAAGGACTGAAATGGAGGTTTCCCAAATACAGTCCAGTTTTCAAGTCATTGACCTACTGGATAAAGCACAAGCCTATTATTCATCTTTTCCAAATTTTTCTCTCAGGTCAATTATGGCCGCCTTTTCCAGCAGAAAACCAGTCTGTACAAGTGGAGAAATATTATAAGACTACCAAAACACTGGGCAAAGAAACTGGTAGAAATACTTCTGTCAAGTTGAAAGAGATTATAAGAGAGTTGACAAAACTTGAAACTGCTCCTTAGTATTTTTTCAGTGGCTTTTTGAAAGAACACTTTTAGCATCTTTCTAACATCTGGTTCCACAGGTGAGGAAGTCAGGGCAGTGCCTATTCTGTGAATCCCGAAGGAGCTAAAAAAAGGAGCCAGATGCAGAGCAATTCATGTCAAAATTAACTGGCTTTGAGCATGCCTAGAGGCATAAAGTTGGGCACCACAAATTAGATAAAGATTTTGTGAATAGTGGAAGTGCCTCAAAGCTCTAGTCACATTTTTTAAAACTATTCAGGTACCTACATCTCCCTAGTCACTGCCTCAAGTGGATTTCTTCCTATACATTTTTTCTGACTCTGGTATCATAAATAACATTATTTAGTTCTGTGGGTGGTTTGTCAACTCTGTAGTCATAGTTCTATAGTCATAGTTCTCTTCTAAATTCTGCAGGAGTTTATAGAAAATTATGCACCCAAGTGTACGAGATGTTAAACATTCTTTAAACCCTGAAAAATATTATCAGTAGATTTGCAATGTCTCTACTAAATTGTTTATCAAATACTCTGGAAATACCTACAGGCTTCACAATTCAAAGCCTGAAGAGACTGCAGTTCATCTTGTCTCCATTGTCATGTAGGCCAATTTAGAAGAGATTCATTCCTTTAGCACTAGTCAGAAAAAATCACTTAGAAGCAGTGTGGCATGAATATATCACAATATACCTATTCAACTAACACAAACTTTTTAATGAGAAATTACTTTATATAAATGCATCATGAAATAGCTGCATGTTTGTTATGTATATATATGTCAAATTTTAAACTGGTTAAATATAGTATCATATAGACCTTAGCATGGGCTGCAAAACACAAAAGCTGAGTAAATACCTAGTAAATCTTTAACAAGGAATGAAGTGGGGAAAGCAGCATTGAAAAGAAAATGGGCTATGCAGATAACACCAGATGGAGCTAATACAGGAGATATATTCCCTCCTCCTACCATAAGACTCCAGGTGTGGTAGCTACACAGATAGCAGCCACGGAACAGAGTGGTTTACAACTATCCCAGTCACAGAATACAGACACCCTCCTGTTGCAAACTCTTTAGGTGATGTGCCCTATCTTAATCTTGTATGCTTGTTTCATACCAGCACAGCTGGGTCCTAATCTCTGATAAGGAGTTCTGTGTGTGACCTGTTATGATACAAGGACAAAAAAATGGTCTTCAAACAGACTGAAAGAATTAGAAATCATCATTTACAAGTGAGAACAGAAGCAGAGATCTTGTGTTTGCTTTCCAGGAGCATAGAAAAAGTCAAAAAGTCAATCCTTAAATTCAATAACTTATGTACTAGGCAAAAAAAGGGCTTCCATTTGATAAGTAGTATTACAAGACATTATAGATATCAGCACTGAGACAAACAGTCTGTTATCATGAATTAAGAACACTAGAACTCAGTGGGAAAGGTTAAGAAAAACCATACACATTTCTCATTTAAACAAACAACAACAGGTATTTTCATTCTTCATAACATTCATGAAGATAATGTATACAGAACAAGTAACTGGTTTATTGAAAGTCTGAGAAATTTGGGTTGAGAACTTTGCCTTCTGCTTCCACTAATGGCTGGAACACTCCATGAGAATAACCAGACAAACTTAACATTTTTATCTCTGTCTGAAAATTATCACTGATTCAATGGCTTACACAGTCTTCTCCCATGGCTTTCACATAACTAAAAGAAAAAAAAAGATATCTGCTAAAAATCAACAGAGCTCTATACTCTTTTCAAGAAAACAGCCTAGATTGCTACTGCATGAGTAGGTTCATACTGTGTCTGCTCTAATTTAGCTGCTTTTGTCAAGATTTACATACCTCTTCATGTGAACTTGACTCTTTCTTTCTTAACTTGCCCTAATGCCAAATGACTAGAGAATAGTGTCTGCAAATTAATCTAGCACTAAGACAACTGTGTTAAAACCCCATCACCTATAGTGTGGAAGTTTTCTGTGATGTTGCTGGGAGCATCTGCCAGGAAAGCTGCTCTAGATTTTCCATTCCAAGCTGAATTTTATATGCCAAGCTTTTTGAACCTTAAAGCTGACATCTACCAAATGAGTTGTCAAGTTCCAAAAGACATTTTCAAAGACATTCATAAAATACTGTGTAGTGTAAAAGAGTTGTTTCTAGCATCCAGAAAACCCTTAGCATCGACTAATTAATTCCATCACAAATTTATTCCATCTCACTTCTGAATTAATTGGCAAATACTTCTCCCTCTTATCTTATCCAGGCTTTTGGTACCTTTAGACACCAAGTCCTTGTTCTCAAAGACGAAATAGTATGTCTTGCCCAACTGCCTACTAGTAACACAACACTTGAAAATACTACTAAAAAATTAATAGTCATAAACAACAAGTGATATCTTGATTTTAACTTCCATCATTGATTTCTGTATTTTCCTGGACTCATACAAACTCTGAAGCTAATATTGATCTGAACAATCTCATTTTATTAATTGTATTCCCTGCCTACTCTTCTGTTTCTATGTTCTTTGTCTCCTGGAAACAGTGATAGAGAAATTAAACCTCTGGCAGCATTTCCTCGCAAATCCACAGTACGACACTGTACACATTATTAGGACCAAAAGATACAGGGTATTCTTAAAGAATTTACTTGCTAAATGGTTTTAGAGAAACCACTTACTGAGCTTCTCCATATCACTATACTCACGTAAAAAGTAACAATCAACTATTTAACAGTGTCTAGAGACCCACAAAGACAAACTGACCTATTTCTTTCACAGCTCTATATAAGGTGGTGAGTTTACTAGGTTTGAGTGTGATCCACTTCTGCTACAGGGATTTTTCCACAGAAGCATTGTCTCCTTTCAGGGCTTGAATAAGTAACTTGATGTTGCCAATACCATTTACAGAGGAAAGAGGTGTTGCAGAGTGGCCTGAAATACCTAGAATTCTGCTTTAATTATCACTCTGTTTACAACTCAGAGATATCAAGCAAATAAAGAAATAAAATGTGAAGCAAAAATATACAATAGGAATCATAAAACCCCAAACTAGATTCCATTCTATCTCCTTAGAAAGTAGCATCTCATTCTTGTGATTATTGTGGTTTCTTTTTTTCTGGACTACTGATGCTTCACCACTCCATTCTTAAAGCTCTCATTGCTGGGATGTAGGTAATAACAATACCGCCACAATTCAGATTTGTGTTACCCAAAGAAATGTCAGCCTTACCTTATCAAATTTTTCCCGCACATGCTCCCAGATTTTCATCAGAATTTTTAAATGCATACTGTATGGTCTAAGTCCTTTCAAAAGGAAAATCATAATAATCTCTTTGGCTGCAGGTGCTAGTTGAAACCAGATGTAGACTTGCTGATACACCGTACCCAGTCTACATTCAGACCTATGTTCCATAGTCACACCTTTCAACATTTGACAGCAGTATAAGTCTACACAATAAAAATGTTTTACTGGTAAAAATGATTACTAATTGTGAACAAAACTATTCCGTAACACCTTGTGATTGGTGTCTTGACATTTCCCAAATCACTACTCTCTGTAAGCCCCAAATGATTCACAAAAATCAATGGCTACTGGCAGAACAACACTTTTCAAAGTTGACAGGCAACAGGCAGTGTAAGGATATCCTTTTTAACCTGTGTGGCAGTACAGATGATACTATTGTTGTATTTTTAGGCATACATAGCTCTTAATACATATAAATGTACATGGAATGATACAGGTAAATAAATGATCGCTGCTGAATCAATGAGATTATAGGCTCAGTGCATGTATGCCACAGAGGAATAACAACAGGGAAAATAAGGTTGAGGCTAGAGAAAATAAGGGCTACTCAAATATATGAACACATCACTGCTATGTTATGTGTTCTAGTTCTCCATAGGAGAGAGCCACAAATAGGTTTCACATACATATGGAATCTCTGCTTACATATGAAAAAATTAGTTACCTGTACCTGTTCATGTAATCATATCCCAACATAAAATCTAACATCCATCAAGAAAAGTAATGACTACTTCAGAGATAATTTCTGGTAAAGGCTAAGCCCCTGTTCTGTGGTATTGATAAGCACAACCTTTTAGACCCTATGTTTGCAGTAAATAAATTCAGCTGTTTTATTTGTTAGAAATATAGATTAGAAGAGGTAGGAATTAATTGTAGTTTAAAAAAAAAAGGAGGTTCAGCATATTGGAAAACAGCAGTGAGACATAAAAATAGTAATTTGTCCTGGTTTCAGCTGGGATAGAGTTAATTGTCTTCCTAGTAGCTGGTACAGTGCTATGTTTTGAGTTCAGTATGTGAAGAATGTTGATAACACACTGATGTTTTCAGTTGTTGCTAAGTAATGTTTAGACTAAAGTCAAGGATTTTTCAGCTTCTCATGCCCAGCCAGCGAGAAAGCTGGAGGGGCACAAGAAGCTGGCACAGGACACAGCCAGGGCAGCTGACCCAAACTGGCCAACAGGGTATTCCATACCATGTGACATCCCATCTAGTTTAGGAACTGGGGGGAGTGGGGGCGGGGAATCGCCGCTCGGGGACTAACTGGGTGTTGATCAGCAGGTGGTGAGCAATTGCCCTGCGCATCATTTGTACATTCCAATCCTTTTATTATTACTGTTGTCATTTTATTAGTGTTATCATTATCATTATTAGTTTCTTCTTTTCTGTTCTATTAAACCGTTCTTATCTCATTCAATGAGTTTTACTTCTTTTCCCGATTTTCTCCCCCATCCCGCTGGGTGTGGGGGGAGTGAGTGAGCGGCTGCATGGTGCTTAGTTGCTGGCTGGGGTTAAACCATGACATAATTTCATAATTGAAGAAAAATTGGTAAGATGAAGGATAGCACAGAGTAAGTTAAAAGACTGACTGGCTGACAGTAGCAACTCGAAATTCAGTGGCAAAGTACAATTCGCATGGACTCTGGTTTTCCAGGATTCTGCATCCAACTTCTGTTGCTTTCCTTTGGAGTTAGATGCCTAATCCCCTTATTGCATCTAAAAAATATCAATCACTGATCATATAGGGAAAAAATTATTTCCAAATTTTAATGGAAGCATACCTGAACTAAGGATCTAAACAGTTCTTGCTACTTCTCATATTTCCAAAGCATCTGTCAGCACAATGAGTAAGTTCTAGCTGGTAGCAGCATTTTGAAAAATAGGAGGATGAAAGATTTGTGCTTTAAAATTCAACCATTGTCACAGGAGGGAAGAAGTTTGTGTTATGAAGTCCTTAGTCTTGGAGCTGTACAGAAAAGAGAGAGTAACTGAGAGCAATCAAGGATATTCTATATGGTGCTGACACAGAAAGGCAACCCAAGCCAGGCAGCCTGGACTCAGAACTACATTCATGGAGTAGTTGAGTCTGATAAGTAAACACAGAAATAGAGAAACTGCAGAAGCACCTTTTGTATGATGGTTTCTCCAGGTTCTCTCTTTTGTTTACTTTTTATTTTCCATAAGATGCAAATTTTCTTTGGATTTAATCACCTATGAAAAGATAACATTATAGGCTTTTAACATCCTCAAGCTCCAAACGTTTCTTCTCAGCAAAAACTTTTGAAAATTTAATAGATGTTACATTGACATCAACAGAGACCAAGTAGTTCAACAACAAACTGGAAATCTATCAAGGCAATAAATGAACAGTTTTGCATATAAAAGTGCTTGGATAAATTCTCAACCTAATCCCCAGGTCCTCTGAGAAATTGTCCTCTTCTGGTTTCGTCATTGTTTATAGCTATAACCTAATGCCATAAACACTTCAGTTGTCTGCAAAGTGTTACAGTATCTGCATTGACATAGCCCTGTGTAATTCAGGTAATTACTCTTCTTGTTGGAGCTCCTCACACATTTGTCAGTCACAGCAATGTTTATAGTATCATGAAGGCTTGCAGTTACCTCCCTAACACAAGCAAAATTAGAAATTAATCAGAAATCCATCTCTTTCCTGTAGATTTGTAATACTCTAATCAAGGGAACATTACTTTAACATTTCAGATGCATTACTGTGTGTAAATTACATGTGTATGGAAGAAACTGATGCTGAAAATTAAGTAAAATAATTTCATATGAGGCAATGGTTATCTGACACTCCCAAGATTACTTTAGATAGTCCACCTCAGATTCAAATTCAAAGAACAATCCACAGCAGCCTTTCAGCCATCGGACTCCAAAAATTGTGTTCTCCAGCCTTTGCTTTGGGATAGGCTGGAAATGGAATGAAGGGAGGCATGAGTGAGACAGGATGAAAACATAGCATCAGGGAACATTTGCTAAATGTACAGGGCTCAAGCCAAAAAAAGAAACAATAATTGAGGTTGTGCAATTCACAGTATTCAAAAAAAACCCCACTCCAGTCTTTCAGACTATTTTCTCTTTCAATTTATCTAAATGAAAGACAGAAAGATGGAAGAGCACCTTGCCCCATGAAATGGTGAAAAAGCATTGAGGGCCTGGCAGGGGGAATCCCCTGTGCCAGAACCACTACAATAAAATTGAAAAGCACTTTTGCTCTGTATCCTTTTCATTTAAAAACACACAGAACATAGGACCTGACCACTTGTGATCTTGAAGATTCCCAGAGCACAGACTGTACAAAATGAGGGGTAAAATTTACAAGGTGTCTTAAGTAATTAATTTTCCTATATTCTCTAATTTAAGACAATTAGATGCTTATCCTAAATCTCATTAATGATTAATTGCTTCTAGAATATTAAATGCATAAGCTACTTCTGAAACTAGGATTTTTAATTCAAAGTGCTTGAGAAATTATGACCCTTGATGCTGTTACTAGTGATCTGTGACCTCCCCCAGCACTTTCTTCCCTAACCAGAGTATTGCTAATTATCTTGCTTTCCTCAAGCCCTTCATAGTGTACACTTTACCCCAGATATGGTCTTAAGCTTCCCGATGGTTGAAATAAACTCCTACCTGTTTCACATATGGCTTCATTACATAAGGAAAAGTGATCTGATCCACTTTGATTGGAGTAGCAAATCCATTAATGTTAGTTATAAGTATACATAGCTATAATATTGCTAGTAAAAGAGTACTTGGATGAAATTCTTGTGCTTATTTTAAGAAAGAGATCAGACATGATGACCTGCTGATCCCAATTAGCTAGGAGAATCTATGAATTATTTACTATCTTTATGATCAGAACATATATTTTCACATGATTTGTACTGTTGGCCTTGGTTTATTTTTGCCAAATACAGTAAGAATGAAACTCAACATATCAGGGTTTTATACTGGCATGAGCAGTAACAAAATAAAACAAAAATATGTAAACTGGAAGAAAACAAGGTCAGATATCAGGTGCCTGATCAGGAATGAAATTCTGCTGTATTTTGAGGTCATAACCTATAACATAAAACCTCATCAATATTCAGTAATCTTGTGTATGCACATGGAGGGGGCGGGGGGATGATCACCAAAAAGGCTTAATCTATTCAAGATTTTTCTATTTGTTTTTCCTGAAGCAGAGAACAAGGATAGCATTAAAAAGAAATAGGAAAGATACCTCTCAACCTACAAGATCTAACCAAGACTTTTGACTGAAAATTACGTGTGTATTGACTTATTTATACAACTAAATCCCCATCATGTTTCATAAAACTAAGTTCTTATTTCTAGATAAGATGCAGAAATAAAAACAGTAAGTGTGTCCTCCTGCTGATATTTAGTTAGAGAGACAGTATTATGAGAAAGAAAATAGTAAGGGAAGTTCGTTCTTCTCACAGTTCCCTTCACTCTGAGATGTATTTATTAAGATATTTTGATTGAATCCCAATATGTTCCATGCTTGTAGCCCTCACTGACATCTGCAAAAAGCTACAGACCTTTTCAATGGGAAACACTTTGTTTCTAACAGACCCCATCTGCAATTTTGGCAAATTCCCTTCAAGCCAGCCTCACATTTATATTTGGTCTCACTCAAGTGCATTGAGAAGTTTATATTCTAGTCTGTACTTGAGGACTGTCTCTCACTATTTAGATAAAAGAAAGCAAACAGACAAGCACAACAACATAACTATAGCTTTAATTTCTTGCAGTGCAACTAAAGCCTCAAGGGCTTACTCCTCAGCAAAGAGAACTGGAAGCTGCAAATTAATCTGGCTGAAACTTCCTAATATTACAAGTAGTAGGGGATCATTAAGCTCTCAGCAGCCTAGGGTGATACATGGGGTTTGTAAACTGTGACAACCTAGAAGACCTTATACGACTCAGGGACTGCTGGAGTACAATACTGTGTGCCTGCCAGGGCTTCTCCACACAGGTATGTATCTCACACATATATAAATCAATGGCAAGGAGATACAAGTATGCAACTGTCGAGAGAGAAGTATGGTTTCCCTCCAGTACAGTTACATGCATGCATAGTTCTACACCAAGATAATGTAATAATCATCAATTTAACACCCACCATGAACCTGATCCAATTCTTTTGCTGGAGCAAAAACCAAGATCCATACCATATTTTTGAGAAGAGTGCTGTCGGTATTGTTATTGGATTTAAACACCATCAGAAATTCCAGCATTACAGGAGAGTAACTGTGAAGAAAAGCTGACTGGTCAGAAAGCAGACATGTATAATATCAATTCTTCTCATGATAGCTTTTAAGTGAAAACTAATTTGTCAAAAGAGAATATTTTGATGAGGTAATCAGTCTCACTTTATAAATATACAACAATAATTTCCTCTGTCCTTGCATTTACAAATATTTACAAAAGCATTTTTTATATAAAGACTAAAACACCAATGCCGTTAATGTACATTGCTAAAAATAAAAATGAGGGGTAAAAATTTTACTGCTTCATTGCACCTTGGTTGATATAAGCACAATCCACACAACTATCTTACCTCAAGACCCACCATATTTAGTAAACAGAGAAGAATTACTTTGCAAACTTGTCTTTTTGCAAAGAAAATCAATACCATTTTACAATCATTAGACTGATTTAGTCACCTCTATATTCAAATACTATCTATATTGCTTTATTTACATAATCCATTACAGCGTTGAATTTTCCTCATTTCAAACAGCATACTGCCTATATAAACACCCTACTCCTTCTAGCCATTTCAAGCATGTCTACTATTATTTCATAAATAGTGGGTGATTTATCATTTCTAGTTTAGGCAAAGCACTGTGTTTAATATGGTATGTCAGAATAAGGTCTATTCTGCATGCCATTACTTTCAAATATTTTTCCCATCTCTTTTACTAGTCAGTCATAATGGGTTTTCTTGCTTGTGTTTCACTTATAATATTATTACTTTTTGCTTTTTTTCTCTGTGGGTAAATTCAATATTCCCAGAGAATTACTTATTTCCTCTCACCTTTAGAGTGGTACTGAAGTCATACCTGTTCTCTTATGCTTTCCCATACAGATTTGCTTTTCTTTCGAACGTTCATCTTTTTTTCGACATTAACCTGTGAACCACCATGCCCCAAAAAAGGGCATATAAAAAGTAGGGCACTATATTACTTTATGTTGTTGTAGCCCAATGTGTCTTATATCTCACAATTCTTGTTTCTCTCATATGATCTAGTACAGATGAATGAACAGTGAAAAGACCTTCCAACTAATTTAATTGGACCTCTGCCCTTCATGTAAATGTAATAAATAATTCCTTTATGAAATAGCGTTTGCCTATGTCTACTAGTTGACAAGGATAAATATTGTCATTATTTAGCAAACTGCAAATTCTTTAAATCTAAATTTAATAGTAGCTAACTGAAGGCTCATGGCAAAGGTCGGGGGAGATCCCAAATCACATTTACCCACTAGTCCCCCCCAGGAGATATTACCTGTACATTTTTAGTGAAATATTCTCTCAGGGATGTCACTTCAATATCTTCTAGATTCAAACTTCATGGAATATAAAATGTGTTCCTCCCCTCCCCCCGGCTAAAATTTGCTTCTTAATAAATTTGGACAGTAATGTGCACATGTGTAGTAACACTGAACAGTACAAATACTGCACTGAAAAGATTACTTAATTAATAAAGCCAGGCTACTGCTGGCGTGTGTCAAGTAAAAGATTGCTGTGGCTGATCACAGCACACATGAAGACAATCCCTGCTTCAAGGAGATTACAGTATCTTCTGTAACAATAAATAAACAATAGCCTTAGGAAAAAAAGGGGTTGCAAACTTCATTTTTTCTTTGTCCCTCAACAAAAAAACAGGTGAAGGGATTTTCTGACAGTGGTTTGTGTCTGGTGGATTAAGCAGCACGAGCCCTTCTGTGGGAATAATTCTCCTGAGACTTTTCCTGGCCTGGCACTAGGCTCTTGTTCCAGGAACAGGGAGAAAATCCAGGAAACAGATTCATGGAAGGGCTCAAAATACATTTCCATGGCATGACTAGCAGCACACTATAGAGGAAATTCATATGCACTTTGCATATATAATTCAGTTATTAAATATATATTATATATGCACATAAACTCAAACATATATATGTAAAAATCCCTTTCTTTGAATACAAGCCAAGAATTTCACTCAAAAGTTTTTAGAAGTCTGGCTCTACTGAATACAGTAAGACTTTGACATTATCTATACTGAATTAAGGATTCACCTGATAGCTATTTTATAAATTTCATACTACTTCCCTCTATTTAAGATTTTAGTCATAACTCTCATGGATTTTATATTTCAAATTGTCACTGTATACATAGACTTATATTAAACCTAGATAAAGATCTGTATAATTAAATGGAATGGTTAATATGTGTCTTATTAATCACGTGGAAGAGAGTTTACAGGATCACTGCCTGAAGGTATGTTTGAACTGTGAGACGCAATGTTAATACAGTCCTAATGCAGGATTTACCCAGATAACTTTTAAGCTACCAGCCTGGGTATGAGGGCAGCACTGATTCCAGTGTGCACTTCATACAGTTTTTGAATAAGTCTTTCTGAAAGAGACATCCACTGTGACATTGTGTTTTCTATTGGCATCCTACACAGTCTACCTTTCTTTCAGACGTTCTTCTTTTGTTTCATTAATTTCAGGCTTCAAATGACAGAGAAATGTGTCTAGGGAATGTTAAAATTACTTTCACACACTTTTTGCTACTTTCTTCCACTTTTGTCCTGTATTTTCAGTGTGGTTTTAACCTGTTGTGATCATCTTCCCGTTTTATGCTTGCTTTTTCCTTCACAACTACAGTCATCATCTTGCTTTAAAAAAATCTGTGTCCTAATTTATCAAATGCATTTTTCATCCAAATATAAAAACTGACAAAGCTCCTATACAGTCTTGTGAAACTTCCTGAAAGATCCTAGCACAGGCATTTTACGAGTACATGATTTTTTTTTAAGCTTCATAACGTATTACAAATCTATTGCATAAAACAGGCAGCAAGCTTTCAGTTAATGCATTTTCTTATCAAATACAAATTACATTAAAAGTACAGCAACACTTCTCCCTGTCTTCCTTTTGCACTTCAGTTTTGGGGCAAGCACTATACTTTTTATCAATCTTCAGCTCTTTTGAAGATATTTAAGTGAAGAGGCCCTGCTAAGCTTAGAAGCAAAAAAATTTGAGAAGTTAGGAAATCCATAATTAGAGTGAATGAATGGACAGAGAATGTCTCCCTCAAGCACAGCTCCTGCCGAGGATCAAGTGCCAAATGAACATCCCTGACAACCTTCCTATTTTTCATTCAAAACTCAAGTCTTTGGAGAGTTAGTGAAGACCAGGCTAGGTTCCTAGTAACTATCCTATGAAACCTGGATGACTTCAGTGAATCACATCATGGTCATCAGCTTGGCCATCATCATGTCTTAAAATTGGAGTTCACACATCAAGAGAGGATAAGCTGAGTTAGCCATCGTTCAGACAGGGATCCTTGTCCACAGAGGGAGAAAATGGTGTCAGAAAACTTCTTGTCACGTGACCTCAAACTTAATCTCCTGGTATACAAGAAAATGGCCGAAGTTGGCACCATTTATTGACAAATTGAAAACCTATAAGATGAAATAACCAGACGGTGCTGGTCTTTCTCTCCTGCACTTTGTCTTACAGCAAGATTTACAGGAGAAAATTAACAAAACTTTTGAGTTCTGTTATTGTAGCAATTTAACAAAACACTTTATTAAAATATTCTTATTTTTACTGTGTCTGATAATCATTACATTAACAGCTCTTACATTCCCCTGAATTTTCCTTTGATTTTCAACAGGCAAGAGAAAGCAAAAGAACAACAATACTGTTGAACTGGAATAAAATTTTAAGATATTATAAACACCAAGGTATACTTTAAAACCACTTCATTTGAGGTGGTGATTACTGAAGTCATTTTCCCATGCAGACTGGGGTTGTTCCTGAATTCTCATCCACAAACATGTTACATCATATACGTTCAAACCAGCTGCCTGACAGGCATAAAATTGTGCTATGGTTGATTGCAAAAGCACGCAACGTATTGTACTCCTTGCTGAATAGAATCAAGCCATTAATCTTAATTAGGTAAACAATCTCTCAAAAAAGGCGCTCCTTCTGCTCATTAGAAAACTTAGGGAATTTAAGATAAACACAGCAGTGCCTCATGATCACCAGTAATGACTTTCAGGCTCATTTTACTTTAATATAAAAATCTTTGCACAACTTATGCTGGCTTAAATAGCAAAGAGTACTAGGAGGTGGAAAAAAACCCAGCAAGTAGGTTTTTTGTTCTGTTTCCCGTCTTGTACATCAATCCATCTTGACCAGATGCACATACCCCTTTTTTCCTACTGAAAATTGCATTTGTGGCTGGTAGAGGTGTTTGGGTGAAGAAGAGAATGTGGCCAGGATTTCTGACTTTTGACCAAAATAAATCAAGTCTGCATGGACTTCTAAAACATTCAGAACACAGAAGATCCACAGTACTTACACTTATGTAGCAGAGACTATGTCCTCCTATGCTAATCAACAGAATTTAGGGGTAGACAAGGTACACTTTTGGAAAGTGAGTTTTGGCATCTGTAGTCTTTGAGCAAAGCTGTGAAATCTTCCATGTCAAATGGAAGAGCAAAATAAGAGCAAGCAAAGTTCTAGTATGAGAAACAAAGATACAGTACAACTCGGTTGTTAATTCCATGAAACTTATTTCAATAGTTACCTCCTTATACACATGGAATTCTGTAAGCTTATTTATTATCACTCTGAACTTTCAAGTACTAAGTTGAAATAAAAAAATTCAATATGCTTCTTTCATAAAAAAAATATTCAATTTTATATGTAATCAGCAGGTCAAATCCATGTTCAGATGAAGTCTATAAACAGCTGCTTGTAAAATCTACAAGATCTTACAAACTGAGAAAATTATATCAATTTATTGTTTGGGAGAGAGGGAGAAGTTAGCAGTAAGAAACTAAGAGTGCCAAGTATTAATAGAGCTAAAATACAGAAAAAGCATATCAAAAACCTTGAAAACTGTCTCCTGACTAGGGCTTTCTCATATGTTGTCACAGCATGCTGAATCCATCAAAAGAAGCCTCACTCTTTCATTGCTGTAAAGAATGTTACAATCAACTTTTCATTTGCTCCAGCAGTTGAACCACCACATGATGTGATTCAGTCAGTCACAAACTTAATATTATCCCAAAGCAATTGATTACCACTGGGTCTGGTCTCAGTCCAGAGCTATTAATAGGCTTCACACATTAATCCAATTTAGATGTTTGTGTCGTGTAGAGTTGTTCACTTTATAGGTTAATACAGAATATAATGTTCAAGCAGTACAGAGATGTTATAATAAAGTGTAAATATTGAGTCACCCAGAAACAGAGGAAGAAGAAATTTTTTACTTTGTTGAGTCAAGGAGTTACTAACAGATCATGCAACTACAGGAGATGATACCTGATCACAAAAAAAGGTATTTGGATCTCCAAGGAGACATGGCAGTTCTTCATTTAGCACTGTCAAACCGTCCCCTGAGTTACAGTGATAGAGCTCTGTGGACATGTAAATGCATTTAAATGGAGGTCCAACAAAAAGGCTAGTATACATTTCAGTGAAATGAATTAACTGGGACAGAAAAGAAGACATAATTCCTGATGAGCTGGGTCAGGAGTGCATCTAAAGAAGGTCAAAAAAATACAGGGAGAGAGATGGTGACTTCTAGAAATTGATGTGGCATAAAGGAAATTAAGCTTTGGGGTTTCTTTATTTCCTTCCTTTATTTTTTGTTTTAAACAAACATTAACACAGTCTTTGTAAATAAGGACAAAACCAAACATTTATGTTTGATCTGAAACTTATGTGAATTAAAGGTTTCATGCTATTTTGCTAATATCAAGCATTTGACATCTACAGACATGGCAATATTAAAAATGAGAGTGTAAGTCTTCAGAAGCTACATGATATCGGTGGGGCAGAAGCATTTTGCAGTGAACAATGCTAAAAAAAGCTCTCTGGCATTGAATAAAGTAAGGAGAAACTCACCTGAACCCTGATGTAGTTTGTGAAATCATCGCACTTTGATTTTCTATCAGATTTTGTCTAGATGTCCCTTACGGTCCAAAGCAACTGTTTGTGGCTTATCATCTTTACAGAGCTGATCTCACAGGACTCATAGTCCTGTTACTGCATCTTGGTTCTTATAAATATTACCTGAATAGCTGCCCTTCTCTTAAAAATGGCAATGGAAAGAGAGAAGGGTAATATTCATTTTTGTTCCTGGAAGATGCAAGTGAGAGGCAATTATAGCTGGCAGGCTTACTAAATGCTACTTGGGAGAACTTGCCACCTGCTGCATCAGGAAGAATGGAACATCTCTAAGAGAGCAGAAAATACAAGAGATGATCAACTTGGGATTATCCAGAAGTATGTCATGGTATTCCTCCTGGAAGGTCACCCCCCAGCTTCCCAGATTCACAAGTGAAAGAACAGCCCAGTAAATTAACTACGTTGTGCAAAATTTAAAACTTCTCCTTTTCTATAAAAGGTATTCACAGCTTCCTTGAACAAAAGAGAAGACATAATAACCAGGAGGGCTGGTACAGCTCTAACAACAGCCCAGGAGCATGCAATGTTTTCTTGCATTCTTATTGCATGTAACAGTGAATAACTGAACAGGTTAATGCAAGAAGAGAAAGGGGATTGCTCTGGGGACAGGTACTCAGTTAAAAACTCCTGCAACCAGTACAATGCTCAGAAAGGAAGGATCTAACCAAATAAGCTTGCAGAGGCAGACAGGCCTACACACATATACGCTCTAATCGTGAACATGCAATCTAGGTATTTTAAACATGCAGAGAAGCCAAGAATTTGGCTTTTTGCTGCAGATTTGTAACTCTAAGCTACTGCAATAAAAGCATTTTTTATCTACTCAATTTACCTCCTCAATCTTTGTTAAGAAGAAAAAAATGAAAAGGCAAAAATCTGCACTAACTCTACTTGAATACAAAATGGATTCAATCAAATGGAAAAAGAATTACAGCTCTTAGCCAATTTTATTGGAAATCCTTTGTAAAAAAATTGAAATAGCTAGTTCTTATACTTTAAAAAAATGCAGTTTTCAGTTTGAAATAATTCTTGTTACTCAAATTGCATTTTATTTTTAAGAAGGCCAAGAGTAACCATTAAAAGCTTGAAACAGAAGCAAAATATTTTGGGGATATCCAGCTTACCCTTAGTTTAACATCTGCCAATAAAGGCTTTCATTCCAAATTGGAAGAAAATAGTTTTAAACTGCCAAGTAACCAAAGCATAATAATGCAATCACATTATACTCAAGCTTTCTGAACTGTTTATTCAAATGCTGTAAGTTGACTATGAAGAATATTGAGTGTTGTAGAAAATGATGAGAGTTAGGTAACTCAGATGTTTAAACTGGAACTCGTACAGTGCAAATAAATTTGATATCACTGTGCAAATAAAGATATTTATCAGTCCCTAATATGGCAGTTACAAAATTGTATTATTTACAGGAAAACTTCACTTATGAGCTCTCAGTTTAAGTATACTCAATGAAGGCAAATAAAGGCAAATGTAATTTATAATAATTTTTAATGCAGAGCAGATCAGGAAAAAGAACTAAACAACCTGACAGTTCACTGGTTTAAATCTAGAGTACTCAGTCTTAATATAATGTTAGCCTCTTCTTATCTGTCTTTACCTCAGTGCTGTCCACCCAGTTGTTTCTGCTTTTAAAACTGATAAGCATGAAATAACAGTGAATTATGTTATTTTTGTCAGAGAGAAAGCAAATACTAAGTTTCTGGATTTTAATGGGGCCAAAGATTTAAGGAAAAGTGACTCCTCCATCTCCAGAGCCTTGCAAAGGCTTTTACTGGAAAACAGGTCTGAGCGTTGGGCCAGCCAGTGCCCAGTATGGTACCATCTCCACTGAAACTTCTCCAGATACAGAGGAGAATCATGCTGGCCAAAAAAGCAGAAATTCTAACACCACTGGCAATGCACAGAAACATTTTCTTTCATACTCAATAGACAAACTCATTTAGTGATGTGAAGGTCTACAATGTTGCTGACACAGACTTAAACATTGTGTGAATGACAATATGAAATGACAGAACCTATTTACTGTGTGATTCTCAGACTCTTTCTTCAACCTACTTAAGAAATACCACCCACTAAGGGCTTGAAAAGTTTATTTTCATTGATGACTGGATTTTCTACACCTACGCTCTCTCTGAAACTTCTAATACTGAGGAGTCAGCCACCAATTCAGCATTAAATAAGCACTGGTGACCTATATACATAGGAGTTAACATTTGTATTCTCCAAAAGTGTAGAATGATATGCCTTAGCCCTTTACAGTCTCCTTGGTAGAAATGAAACATTACACAAACACGACTATGAAAAATGAAAGATTAGCTTTAAATGGGTGTGAAGGTGGAGAAGAAACCCTTGGAAACTCCTTGTTAGAATTGTGCCAACATTTAGAAGGTTATTTTCTTGCCTATGGTGAAGTTTACTGTCTTTCTACACATTGTTAAAACCATCTTTCTCAGAAATGATAATCCCATAGGCACATTAAAAAAATTATTCTATAATGTGAAACTTAGACAATTTGTAAAGAATCTGATTGTGCCAACTAGCAGGTATTTTTCCTCATGTTCCCAGAGTCTATATCAAGACTGTATCTCTCCATGTGGCCAACTGATCTGTTTGCTGGAACCACAGTTTAGTACCTAGTTTCTGTCTGAAGTGACAGAAACTGTTCGTTACAGTGCTGTTAAGGCAAATGCTTTTAGGGAACATACAAATCTCTTGGGTAGGCAGAGACATGCGAATGAACATGCCCCCCAGCCACACAGATGCCATGTTCTGAATTCATACTTTGAGGGGCTAACCCTGAGGACACTGCTTGGCTTCAAAGAATGGTATGGGGGAAGTCTGTCCACTTGTCTGTGCTTCATTCGAAGCATCCCAGTATAGATGGTGATCCTGAAGCATTTCAGATTTCATTTCAGCTACAGTTAGAAAAATATGTTACTCTAGACTTCATAACTGTCCTTCAAATTATAAAAAAAATAATCCCCAAGGCCATTATTCAAGAAGGAAGTCTATTTTTTATCTTGCTTTACACACTTGCTTTCCAGCTTCAATTTGATTTATCAGGTTTGTTACTAAATATTGTCACAAATGAGAAACTAAAGCAACTGAGCCTTATTTGCATCAAAACAACTTAATTGTGGTGCGTGAGGCTTAACTCGATAGCTTTCCTATTATTGATGCAATTGTTACCAGCAATGGGGAGAGAAAAGGCAGGGGGTGGGAGTGGGGGAGGAGAAGAAAATGTGTGAAAGTAAGTACAATGTCTGCAAGATTGACTGGCATAAATGCTCTTCTCACTTTCTTCCTGCTGTGCGAAGACTTGTTTTCATCTAAACTACAGAATATTTCAGAGAATCTAATGTGATCTGACAGTTAATCTTAAATTGTGTCATTTTATACAAAAGGAAAAAGAAAAAAAGCCCCCCCCCAATTACCTATCATACTTTCAGGAAGTTGCATAGGGCTGGAGCAGCTCTCCTATGAAGACAGGCTGAGATAATTAGGATTGTTCAGCCTGGAGAAGAGAGGGCTCCAGGGAGACCTTACAGCAGCCTTCCAGTACCTAAAGGGGGCCTACAGGAAAGCTGAGGAGGGACTTTTTACAAGGGCATGTAGTGACATAGTGACAGGACAAAGGGTGGTGTCTTTAAACTGAAAGAGGGTAGATTTAGATTGGATGTAAGGAAGAAATTCCTCACTATAAGGGTGTTGCCCAGAGAAGTTGGGGATGCCCCATCCCTGGAAGTGTTCAAGGCCAGGTTGGATGGGGCTTTGAGCAACCTGTTCAAGTGGAAGGTGTCCCTGCCCATGGCAGGGGGGGGTGGAACTAGATGATCTTTAAGGTCCCTTCCAACCCAAATCATTCTATGATTCTTTTCAAATCTAACATATAACACAAGCATTCACTGAAAAGACTGCTTAATAATTTCTACAGTCTTCTTGAAGTCCATCCCTTAGTAATGAATTGGTATTTCTGGTGCAATGAGTATTCATTGGGCCACTTTCCTATTTTTTAGAGCATATTTACAGAGAGCAATCTCACTATCACATGAAAGGATCACTCAAAGCATTCAGCAAGATGCCACACAAATACCTGTAAGCACTGTGCCCCATGGCATGCTGGAGTCACTTCCCCCTGAACTGCCTGGGGGGAGAATGATTTCATAAACCAAAAAGCTCTGCTGAATATGTCCTGCCTTCAATCCTACAAGTTTTTATTTCCAGAATCGAGACACAAGCACTTCAAGGGATGTGGAGCACAGTGACAGACATTGCTCCTCTTGAGCACTGTACCTGTAAACACAAACAGTTTAAGAGCAAAGTTTAAGTGGCTGAGACACTAGCTAAGTCTCCTGTGGCTTAAGACAACCTTATAAATATTTTGGTGCCTAAAAAAGACAAGTCCCAGGTCAAAATCTAAAAAAATATCCTAACTCCTTGCCCACACTAAAAATAGTAAAAGGCAGCATTTTTAAAATCCTATTCATTCTTTAAAAATCTGCCTTTTTTATGGATCTAAATTCCATGAAGTTTCAATAAGACTGAACAGACAAACAAACCTTAAAAACTTTGAAGATGGATCTTCTATTTCCAGAAGTACTTGAGTAGGGTAGTAAATGGTATTTACACACACCTAGAAGCGTGTATGATTTTGCAATCTCCCATTCAGCCACAACACACTACAGCTATAGTAGACACTATAACCATACCCTCGAAAATTTATTACTTAAGGAATTACAATCAATTGGGATCTAGGCTATGTCTGCACTGTACACTTCACTGTGTGCAAAGAAACCTAACATGGTATAAAATAGCTCAAGTATTTGAAGCAGACTCATTTATTGTTCATTGTACTTTCAGGCATTTTGGAAAACATTACCTCTAGCAACCGTAATATACATTTCATCATTTTATTTCAATATCTGATTTTAAAGGCATTTTAGAAAATTGTAGGGATTTTTACATCAACTTTTTGAAAGGTATTTTTACATCGGACCTTTCTGGAACTGATTTTGCAATCCCAACAACTCTTTTGGCAGAAAATGCTACTAAGTACAGTGGATGTAAAGCTAGGCTAATACTAAAAACAAGGGGGTTGCGCATGATACTTGCATGTAATCTATGTCTAAAGCCAGACTAAGAATGAGGAAGAGGTCTATGAATTAAACACCATTTTCACTAATATTGTATAACAAGTAACTTTACTATCATAACCAATCTTTGTTACCTAGGGTACTTGTTCATCAAAACATCTTCTCATGCTAACCACTTTTGAACACTCCTGTTCCAAAGATCCATTTCAATTAATGCCAAGTACTGGTAAGAGCTGTCACAACACAGCATACTGACTTCACAAATTCTGTTGTTCCTAAAAAAACTGATAGGCAGCATTATGAAACAGCATTACTGTTTACAAACATTTTTTTAGAAAAGCTACAGCACAAAATGCAAGCTGTTTTTTGCATAGAACAAACTCTTCTGACTGGAGTTCAGTCTCCGAGATAAGGTAAGACATTTTGCATGTTTGCCAGCTTAATATTTTGCCTGCAGTAGATCTTCAAATCTGCTAAATTAACTTCTTTTAAACATAATTTTTTTCAGACTGCCCACAGTGATACATTTCATCTCCAACCAAGAATGGAAATAAATCATAAAAATAGACCAAATATATGCTGTAGCTGACATACAGACTATATCCTAACTGGTGACCTTTCAGATTTCCTCTGAGATGCGTATGTTATGTGTAAACTGCAGACCAGAGGTGATTTGCAGTCAGTCCTGGAGCACTCCAGCCTTTGTGCTTAGGTTTCATTTCCACAAAAACCATGGCACATATGGGAGGATAGGAATGATGTATACACAGTTGCCACCTCCACACAGAGACAGGACACAGCTGGAGAGCATCCTCCCCAGGAAGGCACCTTCTTTTAAACACAACCTTCTTCCTTCCATATGCTAACCCCACCATCCACCTGTGACTCTCCCTCGGGTGTGGATTCCTACATTTTGAGCTTAAGTTACCTACTACATTCAAAACAGGGACTGCTTAGATAAATGCCACTCCTCCTGGCATCTCTCATTGGAAGGCTCTACATTTCCCCAGGGCTTTATTTATCTGCTTTGGGTTGTGGTTTAGAGGACACGGGAAGCAGGAACTGTTCATACATTTTTCCATTCTTTCTTCTTTTTTTAAGAAACTGTACCCTCACACTACCCTGTTCTTAACCTTCCCCTTCCTTTTATAGAAAAGAATATTTCTGCTTACCCCCCTAACTCCCAACCCAAATGAATCTTAGAGATCCCCTTATATTTCAGCTCTCCCTAGGAATAGAAAATGAGGAAAATAAATGGCTCCTGGTTTGGATCTGTTCTTACACCTTACCAGTATTTAAAACAAAAAATAAACAACCCAAAAATTTCCCATGAAACATCAGCTAAATGTCAATATTTTAATATGCAATAGCAAAACATTTTAGTATGCCCAGCATTAAAAGGGTCTAACAAGGTGCCTACAAAATCGCAATTTTCTTTTATCGCTTTGTAACTATAACCTTGGCACTTAAATATATATATATATACACACACAGATTATGAGACACCATAACTGTAAACAGAAGCTAAGGAAAAAAAACCAAACAAACAACAAAAACCCACCAACAAACCTGATCTAAGGTAGTCAAAGTTTATTCATGTAAGTAGGGATTCAATATAATTTGTCAGTATCTAAAATCACAGTAATTCTTGTCACATCGGGTTATTAGTCTGCCAGTCAGCTCTGACTTATTTTCCACTAGCAATGGCAACAACTGGATTTTGAATATGTTTCTTTCCTTTGATAGCTCTACATATGCACTTGCACAGCGACATAATTGTAAAGAACAAAGAATGAAATATCCAGACTATACGTTTAAACAAAAAGGCGACATTAAAACATATTTTTGTGAGGAATACTGGGCACTAACCTGTCTTACTAGAGAGAAAGAATCATTTAGTCTTATAAACAGTCACTCAAATCTCACAGGAAATACGCTATGCTAGATTGTGGTCTTCAGCTTGCAAGCATGGGAAGTACTTTAATGCAGTAAAAGGAATATAAGCCCTAATGAAAGGAATAAGAACAACTTGGCAAAATAGCACACATTTTGAATCCGGGGTATGAATTTCATACAATTAAGCCTGTGATTTTAAAAATACTTGACAAAGCCATTCTTTGAGGCTATTCAGATAGCTCATTTAAAATGTACTCTCTTCACAAACATTTGCCAGAAAAACAAGCTAAATATGTCAAGTAAATTATGCAGAGTGATCCAGTCACTTGTGGTGAGATCCAAAAGATACTTAAAGGTTGTGACACTGAACATGGTAACAGATGCTGAGAACCAGGTCCTGGAACAGAAACCACAGCCCTAACTTGGGCACATAAAGTTATTATAAAGTGGGTGGAGAAAAAGAAGTTGTCAAAAAGTAGAACAGGCTCAGAACAGAAACCCTTAAGCAACCGATGTGAAACGCTCATTGGAGAAGACCATCTTAAATCTTTTCCATTTAAGGTGACTAAACTGGAAGGCTGAGACATCCAAAACTGTAAGATTGCAATCCACATTGTCCAACAGCTGCTCTGTTACAGATTACAATTGTCAGATTGACACTCACATTTTGTTTACTGTAGGCATCTAAACCACCCGAACATGCTCCACCATTTATTTTGCCAAATGAGTGCAAGTTGGAGGGAGGAAGCAAGAATACAGCTGTTTTCCTACCCCCATGATTATGTCATGCACCAATACAGAGTGAGCACTGACTAGATAGAAAGCAGCTTTGCAGAAAAGTACTTCAGGGTCCTGGGGGACAACAAGTGAACAGTAGTCAGAGCATGACCCAGCAGTGATGAAGGTGAACCACATACTGAGCTGCAATAGTGATGCCAGCAGGTTGAGGGAAGTGATTTCCTCCTATCCATTCAGCACTTGTGAGACCACCACTGTGGTACTATGCCCAATTTTGGGCTTCTGACAGTAAGACAAACATGTATCTACTGAAGCAAGGCCAGTGGATGGCCACTGGAACCAGGGGCTGGAATACCATGATGTATGAGGGGAAGTCGAGAGAACAGGGTTTGTTCAGCCTTAAAGAGAGTCTCATTGCTGTCTAAAACTACCTAATGACAGGCGCAGAGATGATGGAGAACATAATAACATGCAGATGCAGAACATAATAAAACCTTATTAGATATATTAAAAAATTGTTTCTCATGAGGGGCATCAAACACTAGGAGAGGGCCTCAGAGAGGCTGTCAGACCTCCATCCTTGAAGATATTCACAACTCAAATGGACAAGGCCTGGAGCAATCTGTTCCAAATGGACCTGGTCTGAGCAAAGGGTTGGACTAGAGAGCTCCAGAGACCACTTCCCACCTAAATTATTCTATGATTCTATGACTGAGCTCTGGGATACTTTTTTTTATATCATTATTATTATTATACAAAGACTGAGGTACCTAAATTCTTCCTAAATCTTTTTTGTGGATATGAACATAGTTCTGAATACCCAGCTACTTCTCACTTCACCAATAGTTCTTCTCTCCCTTCTGTCTTGAGCACTTCATCATTCTCTGCTGGAAGTACCACTGCCTGATACTGTCCATCACTAAAGACCACAGACACTTAGACTCCACACACTTTGTGTTCTTTCCAAAAACAAAATTATATTCAGCTAAAATTCTGGGCTGGAAAAATCCAAAGCCATTTATCCTTTGGCCATCTGCTTACCATGTCACTTCTCTCTCCTTCTGTCTTCCTTATTTCCTTGTGTCTCTAATGATTTCTACTATGTGAGTACATAAAAGTAGATAAAAATTAAGGGCTAACCATTCAATAGCTTATATTCTGTACTGAATTGCTAATAGTGAATATTAACTCAAGTATTTTGATTAGTCTGCTGGTTAATATGAGCACATATACCATAGGTAACCGCCACAGTAATCCCAGATAATTGTCTAAAATATGACACTTAAAATAAGTTCAGGGGGTCAAATAATAGACTAATTTACACACTGATGAAATATCAATAAGTTGCAAAAATATTCCTATGCTCTCTCTTACATGAGCAACAGAAAAATAATAAAGCAAAGACATAAAAACCTATCTAAATAAAACTTTCTGTTTTGTAATTTTTAAATCTCCAATTATCTGAATCCTTTCTAAAATAGAATTAATAATAATAAAATATATGTTATTTTATAATTTATGTTACAGGTTTAAAATTGTAAGTGTGAATACAATTTTATTGCTTTTACAAAAAAAATGAACTGCCAGATAAACACTGGATGTGTTTGACAGTGTAGTATTATTATCTCAAATGTGAAAAAGTGAATTATTCATCTACAGTGTAGTTTGTTTCATAACCATGATAAAATACTACTTCTAAAAAATAAAATGCTTAGACTTTTGCAGAAATTAGTTTAATATATCATACCACAGAAACAATATAGTCAATCCACAGTATTTCAGAAAAAACCTGCAAGTGAATCTGTAATTCTCAAACAGTGGCAAAAAATGAGCAGACTGAACTGAAAAATATATCTGACATGTCTTAGACCTGAAATATTTGGAGATATAAATTGTATTTTAACATGGTCAGGTTTTGTTGGCAAATCTTGCAACAAGTCGACTAATACTCCAGCTGGTATCAGTGACAGAGCCCTCATTGATTCCAAGCAACTGCTCCCATTCAGAGAAGCAAAATGCTTTCCTAGCCCAGGGGAATATCTTTAATTCTTTCACAACCATACACAAAAATAGAAACAAACAGAAAAGAAAACCATGACTCCCTTTGCTTTTCTTTGCATACTTAATGTAGTCATTTCTCCCAAATCTCCTTCCAAGTGAGTTTAATAGGAAGAATACTCAGCAAAACTAGTAAATATTTAGAGAAGTTCACAGAAAGCAAAATTATTGCTGTATTACACAGACAAAAGCAGCAGAAAAACAACTCTAAAATCCACCATGTAAACCCCATGTCCAAAATGGACATCCCTTGTCGTTCTCCAACAGATGCTGCAAATCTTACCTAGTTCATGATGGTGAAGTTAACAAATGCATTCAAAAAAGGAAAACCTTGATTCTTCCTAGCACCTATAAATCCTGTAATTTATTAACTCAGCTCCTTCCACCATGACTTTTGATCATAGAAAAGGTAACCAGAGATTGTAGCCATAAGAACCTTGGAAAGCAATCATCCTCTTATTAGCATGATAATTAGTTATGCTCATGTGAGAATGGTAAAATACTGATGAATGAAAGAAATCATGGATTAAGAACATGGAGGGGGGGGGAAAGAGACAAAGACAGAAAAGCAAATCAACATGTCACATAAGCCAGCAGAGTCAACATAATGATTTATTTCACAGTTTTCCCTGGCAAGGAATACCTTCTTGTAACACCCTTACGTTTTGAAATTGATGACTCAAAGGCTTTCTCCACTACTAAGTGCTGTCAACCAAGACTCAATAATTTAGCACTGGTTTGCCATATGACTCTGACAAATAATGTTTGATCTTCATCATCCTGTCATAGGATGCCATGCAATGTGATGAATTGGCAATAATATGCTAAGATGTTAAGAAATGACAAACACTTCCCCCTGTCTCAAGTCCAAAGGATCTTTAACATGATAGTGCACAAGAAGATGTAATCTAAAAATATGGAAAAAAGAATACAACTACAGAGTCAACTCATAGTTGATGACAAAGACAGGGCCATTTTCTCCAGCACAGGGCTGTACAACACATGGAAGTGCAACTCTGTACAGGGATCAAAAATAACATATGCGAAAAAGTTCTTCAGTTTTGATCCGATAAGTTCATTCCACCTGTCCAAATTGCTCTGTTTTCTGAGTTATTGCTGCTAAAGCCAAAATGTTAGACTGAATCATGAAAGAAAAATACCTGACTCCAGAAGAATCTTGAAAATTTCACTCCCAGAAGAGCCATCTAACCGAGAGGTAGGAAATACATTGTGGTGGGTGCAGGGAATAAGGAGTTACTACGGTTTTTTCTAGTTATTTTCATATATACTAAAGTCTTCTCCACTGGTAATGCCAATGCATTTAGAGCTTTCCCACCTCATTTCCTGGTTTCTAGATCTTTTTAACCTCCTGCTTAAAACACCATGCATTTCAGAAGAAAATCTTCTCCATTATTAAATCTTTGGTGCTTTTTTTTTTTAATTTCTAAAATGCCTATTTCCATAGCTGATAAAATCCAGGATATTAGAAAAGCATCTCTATTTCATTGAGCTAAATTTTATGCTGTTTTGGCTTTGCAAGATAACAGTCTGTTCAAGATTTACAAGAGGCAATGACAAGCCTTTTCTTTAAATTATTGTGGCAGATTAGGATTTCTGCTTGAGTATTTCTATTTCATAGTCTACATTCAGTGCCTCTATCTAATTATTCAAACAACTGATGCATATTGTGCAACAGAGATGTACACCTCCACGAATCATTAGTTACATATATATATCCTAACACATAGTGAGCTCAAAATTAATTTAAAAAAAAAAAATTTAAAAGATATGCCATTTTATGTGTGATGGCAACATCATAGTAAACCACATTAAACTGTTATTCAAATCGATGTATTAAAAACAGTTCAACATGCAGAATTGCCTGACTGGATGCTTATGGTGCTTCTGCAGAGCTAATCCAGCCAAGGCAGAAATTTATTATTCATTTCATCTGAGCAGCTAAGCATAAGGTAATATAATGAGGAAGCTCAGCTAGCAGGCTACTTAACATTTCTTCCTTGAAGCACTGAAACCCCTATTAAATTTTTGTGCTAAGAGACTTAAGAAAAAAATCTAACTCTAAATCTAAGCACCTCATGATTAACTGGTGCTTGCTAGGGAAGGCACTGTAAAATCATCAATTGCAGTGGCATAGCATAGGAAAGTTTTTACAAACAAATAAAGAAACCTGCAGTGAGAGAGACCACATTTAGTCAAGATCTGCATGTAGAGGCAAAGGTCAAATACAATTTTCTCCTATACCCTTCATGCAACAATAATAATTGTTTTTTAGGATGCTATTGCTTTCCTCTAAGGCACAATAATGTTGACCTAAGGCCTCACTTCTTTAAAGTGTAGCAAAGGCTGTCTTCTTCAGTAAACCTTTTTGGGCAACATTATAATAATTCACTATTACTGTATAAGGCACTGCTCACAGACAAAAGGAGTTGGTGGAGGGTGTAAACTAGCAGGAAAAAAATGGAAAACACAGGTTTGTTGACAGGAAAGTTAATTCATAATGAGCCATCCTCGGCTATGATTACTGAATGATTAATTTTTGTCTTCAACTTTCAGCAATTTATTTCCTGGTCAGGACAGCTCCTCCACTGAAGTAGCTTGATATCATCTCTCTGACTTGTGTGTATTCACACCATTATAGGATTTGAAACTGTATGTATTTTACTAATATTGAAACCCTTCCCCTGTTAGAGAATCCCCCAGGGATGCATTTGCGGTAATCCTGAACTAACTCTACCAGCTCTCCAGCACCCCAGAGGTCAGCTTCCAACAGAGCCACCCCAGGGCTGCTACAGGTTTTGATGGTCCACCCACTTTTGACTGGATACCTGCAAAATTAAGCAGTTTTGCTCAACAGCTGGAGAAAAGCAGCACAAGCAAAATATTAGTTTTGTACAGTCACCTGCTAATTGAGAGGAAGGAAACAGGAGAGAGCGGAAAGCCCAAAGCATCGCAGCTTGTTCAGCTGAACCTCTAAAAATTCAGCTCCTCATTCCTATCTTTTCAAAACCATAAAATTCTGGCATAAGATGATTTTCTAGTTAAGACTCACGTTGGCACTTTCTGTTTAAGTACTGCCAGGAACACCAGCAAAAGGAAAAAGTAGCCTCACCACATTTTGGCTATTCTAGCTGATCCTGGCTAGAAAGCAACATGACATGGTACAAAACATTTTTAGATTTTTCAAAGAATCAATTTTGCCAATGTTTCTCAGAAACACATTACAAAGATAGGGCATTCATTTTTTTCTACCTTAAAACACCAGCTAAAAGCATATAGTGACATGACGAGGAATTCCTCAAGTGGGATGGGACAGCAGGAACACAAAAAAAGATGGAAAATAGAGTGAATTCTAGTGCTCTGACTCTACCAGGCAAATCCTCAATGGCTGTGCCAAGCTCCCATTTATTACAGCAGACTAACCTCTGCAGGCAGAGGTTGGCCACTGTGTGTGCTTCAGGAAAAAAAAAGAAAAGAAAAAAGGAGAAAAAAAAAGAGGGGAAAAAAAAAGAAAAGAAAAAAAAAGCCAGAGCAGTTAAATAACAACTTGACTTTATAAAATACCAACTTGACTTTATAAAGGAATTATCATTTCTAAGCAGGACAAGAATCTGTAGTTGCATTATCTGCTACACAACGGTATCCAGTTTTGCATTTATCTTGTTCTTTCTGCAGTGAGCAGAGAAACTTGCATGCTTCAGTTACAGGCTCATAAAAAGTGCCCAATGGACTGCAGAAGGTATTTCTACTGCCCTGGAAAATTACATAAATCAAATGCTGAGTGATTGCCACTTTCCAGCTAAATGCTATTATAAATAACTGTTTGTATGGCTTTATCATTTTATTCTACCTGTCAACTACTGATAAAGATTCACTCCCTAAATCACAGTAATTTCCTTTTAGCTGTCAGAAAGGAGATTTAATATGGTGATAAAGAAATAGATGAAAAAAGCGTGCTTTACTTTTTAAAAGACTTGTATAATTTTGTGTAGTTGTTTCAAAAGCATTGTTCTTTCATTTTCTAGTTCATGTCCAAACAATGACACCAATTTATTGTGACATATGATATTGTCTTTGACAACTTTGATATAAATAACTTGATAAAGTTTCTTCTTCCCACTCAAACTTAGCACAAAAATTTTAGTTCGGACATAATGTCTATTATCAGACTGCTTTCAGATATTTTAAAGCAGAATCACAAAATCAGTCACTTAGAATTTTATTGGAATTAGCATTCAAAGCTGACTATCCTTCCTCATCATTTGTAATATCACATAGATCATCTTAATGACATTTATTCCTAGTACCTGAAAAAAAAGATTCTGTCAGAGACACAAGGATTCATGCATTCACATATGATATCACAACACTATTAATTGTACAGGCTAATGTGTGAATGGCAGAATTAACATAAATTTGGGGGGTAAAAATTAAGTAGGCTATGTAAGATGTGAATGTAAGAAATTAAGTCCTGCTCACTAGTCTAGTTTCACTTCTATATTCTCGCATGCCATCATGCAGATGGCAGTAACTGATAGTGTAGAAGGTGCTATTTTTTTCATCTCCCAAAATAATATTTTTAAATTTAAAAATACTTTTCAAAATAAAACTGTGAAAAATGAATTACATTATGAACTGAAAAATGCAAATAGAAAGAGGAGAGCCTTCAAACTGTGGTTACCAAAAATGAATATACAAAAATATTGTGTTAGTCAAGAGTTTTAAACAGAGGAAGTGATATATTTCTACATGTAAATAATAACTTTGAGCTGCGATCATCCTTTGGCAGCACTGAAATGGCATATGTAATTGCTAAAGTCAACAGATTTTCTTCAAGAGCTTTGCTGCTTATGTTTACTATCCAATTTTACAGAGATTAATTTCACAAAAACAGAATTTTTATGTGGCAATATCCCCAGGGGTGTGCAGTCATCAGTTCGCATAATGATATTTTAGTAGACAGAAGAATAGCTCTAAGAGTCTTACAAAGAAATACAGCTCATCCTTGTAAAAAAATGCACACAAAAGATAACAAAAAATTTAATCCAGACTATATTCATCTTAATTTCCTCCCTTTTTTGAGGGCTGAAAATAGAAATTTTCAACCACAAATGTTACTTTCAATTTTTCAATGAATGAAATGGTCCTCCTGTGGAATTCTCAGAATGAAAATATTCATCCTCCCAAAACACAAGGTTTTGTTTCCAGCTTCATATGTAGAAATGAAAATAGCTCAGTGCTGCTGTAGCAAACACAAACACCAGTGATGCCCTGTGCTGCTCCAGGTGGGAGTTCTGGGGTGGTTAAAGTGGCTATTTCATATTAGCTTCTTTTCAAATCTCATTTTTTCCCAAACCTCACATATGATACACGAAAACACAGTTATCACCTGGTTTTCACACTTGCATTCAGAAATGATGGACAACTGATTTCAGCCTACACCTTCATTCTCAGTAATTCGTTATACCTGATGCAGGTTTATAAACCAGCTTTTCTTACAGTCTTCCTTCACTTCAGATATCCTCCGCCTTCTTACAGCCAGGAGGTGATGTATAGCAGAGGGCAGCCAGGCGAACTCTGGGTTTATGAGGACATTTTCACTACCGACTTCCCAGGTGAACCATTTCAGTCATGAAAGAACAACGCTAAATGAACTGACTGACAGATCCCAACAGGCAGAGGTAAGGGCAACATATGTCTTTCCAACCTTTACTTGCTCAAAACGTTTTTTTGTCCTTCCAGCATCCCTCAGCTCTATAGGATACAGAGTTCTTACAAAACTTCTCCCTTTGACAAATTATCGTCTTTCCTGGGATAGGGTCAGCGTTCTTGTTGGCCCCATGAAGCTGAGAAAGATATATTGACCTGACTTCTAGTATTTTTTAAAAGATAGGTTTTCATCACAGAGGAGTCACCAGTCATCAATTTAACCAAGTACATACCATGGACCATATCTGAAGAGACAATCTTTTAGTGTATAGAATTTATTGGTATTTTTTATTGATGGCACCAATATAAACTTGAGCTAGGGCATGAAAATAAAAATCAAATGTTACAACTGCTCTTCTTTTTCATTGTCCTTGTAAAACCATTCAGATTTAGTATTTAGGCATTTGTTGTAATGAGTATGATTCCCATTGGACTTAATTGACTTCTCAGACCTGAATAGTAAGTGAACAAAATATGTGTGGATATAATGTACATTTGTTAAAGATTTTCCTGGCAAGCTGAGGAATAGTGCTTTGAATTCTGTTCTAGATTCTGTCAGCAGAGAGTCTACTGTTTCTAATTACTTCTATCCAAAAGTCATAATAAACATTTTTCTAAGCAGAAAATAAATTGCAGATTTAAACCAGACTTTCCTCTGAGAACAAAGGACATAAAGAAAAGGGCCCAAACTGGATGGATGTCAACAATACTGTTTGTTGCTTCTGTTCTTTCAGTTTTCTGGATATTTACTAAATTCCTGAGAATGACAAGAAAGAAGTCTGCCCTGTTACTTTTCCACACTAAAATCAATGAAGAGTCTCACATCAAGCTCATTGTTGCTTTTCAGAACAATAACCAGTTTCTCCTTATTTTGCAGTGTTTCCTTTTCATTCCTTTCCTCCTAATGCTAGTAAATATTTTAAGATTTCTGAATTCGATGCCACAGCAATTTTCTGTATTTTAATATTGTACCACAAGAAGCAAAGAGTCCATGTTATTTTCTATAACGTCAATTTAATGTTATTTTTAAAAAAAAATTAAAAATCACTCTCTCAAAAGTATAAAGGCTTCTTGTGCCATCAAAGGACTATAAATGTAATTAAAATGCTCCTTTAAACAAATACTTTGGTCAGATTTGCTTTCTGGTACTTCAAGGATAACCTGACATTTGAAACAACCCATTCAAAATGGCTGACTCTGTGTATTTCCTGTCATCCAAATGATTCAGCATGTGTCCACTCCATAATCTTTTGGGAAAGACCTTTTTGAGACAACATGTTAAAAGAACATATGATTGCTGCACTCTTACAGCATTTTGTGGTTTCTAATCACACGATGAGGCTTACTTCCCTCTCCAAGTTTAAGTATCCAAAGGTTGATTAAAATAAAGTAAAAGCTATCATAATGTCAGATTATTAAAGGGAAGGCAAGAACAAAGACAACAAATCAGGTTTAAAATAATAAATTTTACAAAGTCAGATAGTCCTCAAGTTCACTGTATTCATCTGTCATTAGTAAGGCATTGGTACTGTGGGCTAATTAAATTTTAATGAAATACAAATAATCTGCTGGTCTCAAAGCATTAGCTAAGGAGCAGTCACTGCACAACAGCTGCTGCAGCTCACCGAAAGTGCTCATGTCAGCACCTCAAAAAACATCTAAAATCTGGCTTCAAAACATCTGAATGAAATAATAATGACTTCTTCATGTAACTCATTTCAGAGAACCTGCAATTATTTTTGCTTAAGACAGAGATGAAAGGTCCAAGTGATAGCAACAAAAGCTGAAAAGTTTCATGGAGCAATACAATTAAATATGAGATTTTTCATCTGCTGTTTTGTTAAAAACCTTTTTAAGTAAAGCACAGTGTCTGTAAAAGCAGTACTGTATTAAGATGCTAATGATATCGATAAAAGAAACTCATGCCAGAAATATTAATGTTAGATACACAAAAGCTTTACTCCTCTTCCATAGCATCACGGTCAAACAGAGCATTTGGCAAAGATACGATTTAAGCTCACTCCCCATTTAAAGCCTAATTTTTATGCACAGACTTCCTCCTAGGCAGAAAGAAGGCTTACATCTTGTTGCATTCCAGCTGGGGACGACGAGGATAGACAGGAGGGACTGGCATGGCAAGTGAAATGTCACACACACAACATGCAGGAAGCTAAGCTAGAGTTTCAGGAAGATCACAGGATGTGCTGAGAATGAAACACACCGCGCCTGACACATAGCAAGCAATTTAAAGGCCAACCCCAAGAACCTCATGTTTAAATTGTATCCTTAAAATGGAAATCTTTCTCAGGAATGGCAGAGATGTTCCGTCAGCTCAGGCTGCATGCACTCTTACAGCCTCCTTCTGCAAGCTAGCCTCTTGGGGGTTAGGCAACTCATCTGTTTGGGGGATCTAACAACAGGCACAGTTCAGATGGTGCAAGACAGATGCCTGTGCTCCCTATCTGCTCTTAGATAAAGAGAGATGCCATCTACAGGGAGGGGATTCTGAACATCTTGCTTGAAGACCTGAGGTGTCATAAATCAAAAAGAATGACTGCACTCAAAAATCTCCAGTTCAGGATGAGACAAACCCTTTTCCTCCTAACATTTGGTCAACCATTTCACTTCATACCAAGTCAGATGAAGGTGGCATTCTCAAGTTATCAAACTACTTCTCCCCATCTTTAAACCTGCTTGTACAACAACGAAAAAGAACATTTTGTGTTCTGTTGGAATACGATATATTTGGTAAAACCACCTTTGGTTTGAGTGTTGTGTGCCAGTTCATAGCTGCCAACTATCCTGTGTACTCCCTGTATCCCGGTCTCCACGGAAAGCAAAGCAAGGCAACGGTTGGAAACTGCCAGGGTAGATTCCAGCCATCAGTTCCCAGTTCTGATGGCCAGGGGACTGTAATTTCTCCTGCCCCACTGCCTGCACACAGGCTGTGAGATGGAGCTCAGGCTCTTCCTGCCAAGGCTGATTTAACGGAAGCACTGTCACCAAATTACTTGAAAATAAGCAGATCCATCATTACCCACATGTTTACAATGACAGACACAAAATTACATATATATCACTCCACCAAAAATTCTGCATGCAACAGTAATGCAGGTGTTCCTATGTGCACACAAGCACACATCAGCATGGATTATAAAAACACACGTAACAACTAGAAAAGTTTCTTGACTGATGGTTTCTAGGGACCTTCTAAGCAACCTGTAAATACAGAGCTGTTGTTTGAAGCTATTCATATCACTGCTGTATCAAGAAAAACGATTTCCACTCCATACCAAAACCCATTCACCCCAAAGATACACACCATTACTGCAAAGATGTAATATTTTTCTTTAAGAGGTACAGCAAAAACATTCTTAAAAACAAAAGAGCAAGAGTACAGAAACTGTAAGGGAAATGTTTTACTCTGCTATTGAATAATTTGGCATCTCTTCGGCAAGAGAGAAAGTTGCTGGAAATGAGTGGAGAAACTCGATAATCAGTAGGCTAGTCACATTCATCCCTTTCAAATAACGCAAAGGAAAATTAAACAAAAATACAATGTTACAAAGACACAGTGTCAAAATCAATTAAAAACTTCAGATTCTTTGGTGTTCTGAAATCAGGGGAGTTCTTGTTATAACACAAACAGAAGTAGTAATTCCATTTCCTATAGACATAGCACATCAGTGTTTGTAAAATCCCTTTAGACTGGGTGGGCACATGCATAAACACTGGCATTTGTCATATAGGAAGTCTGCATTCCTGTGTTCAGAAAAAAAATCAAATACTGATTTTGAACCATTAGTCAAGAATTTTCCAGCAACTTCGTGCATTTTGAAAATACAAGCTCTTTTCAGCTCCTTGACTGAGATCATTACACACATCATCAGACAGCGTGTGTGGTGTGTGTCCATTGTCAGAAATATGGTCACCATTTCAAAGAATTTGATTTTTTATTAGAAGAGGTCAAACATTTACCTGGCATATGTAAATTCATGTTGCCTGTGCTGGTGTTGAAACTGTATTCTCTATCTAGCAAAAAACATTTTTCCACATGAATCCAGGAACTTCCTAACTGAATAGCAAACATGAAGCATGCTGTGTCACTTAGCTCACTGCTGAACTGCAGTCACCTTTAGGCTGGAAACTATGGACTAAGCAACATCAAAGCAACTCACACCAGGGATTCAGGATGGGAAGCGAGGAATGTCACATCTAACCAAAACTGCAAGGACAACAAGGTAGTCGCTGTGGAACTCACCAAAATTAAATTTGGCCAGGACAGGAGGGGGTTTCCCCAAAAGCACCATGGGATCTTTAATGACCACAAACAGTCAGAATCATGATTTTACACCTCATTCAAAACCAAGCACCTCATGACTCTGGGTCCTGAAGATTTCAGCTTGCAACTAAGTTGTAGAATGACACCTGCTAAATCATCAGCATCAATCTCCTTTTACTTTACAGATGCCTTACCTACCTACACATCCAATCAGAATTATTTAAAGTCAAACAGGATAGTATCTTTACTTATTATGGCAAAAAAGTAGAAGAAAATCTTGTTTATATTGTGCTTTATACTACAACTTATGTAGTCCTAAAAAACATTATTAGGTGATACACTCATTCCAGATTTCAAAATACGTTATTATGAAAAAGATGAAACACAATGGAGTATTACTGTCATCTTCAAAGTTCTCCTACTTAACTTGGGGGAAACACAAAGAGATTTCAAGCTTTTCTCAATTATTTTTTTTTAACGTTTACATCATACCTTTCATCTTTTGAATATGTCATTATGTTCTTTTAATCTTTTATATTTTGCTTCTTTTTAAGCTCTTGTCCACATGCAGGGAGGCAATTAAGAAGGACTTTTTTTTGTGTGCAACTTGCAAATAGATAGGTTTAATGAGAGTCACTCACTTATACCAACAGCTTCTCTGACGGCAGACATATTCAAGAATGCATTAGCCTTCACATTGAACAATATCTATGGACAAATAAAAAAAATACCCATCACACTTATTTCTGTAGAGAAAAGACAAGAAAAGAGGTAATATCCATGTTTTAATTTCACTCTGTATAAATTCTCAGAAAACCCCAAAAGCTTTAACCTTTCCTATCAAAGGAGCCAACAATGAAAGTCATCACAGACATGACAGGTGTGAAGTGTCCATTTATTTTCCTTAAGTATGGTGAAAATATATTTTATCTAGCACTCTGGAAACTAGAAACTGACTCGTAGCTTTTTACCTCCCAAACTGCAATCTGACCTCAGACTTTGACTCTTGTCTTTACAATTAAATAAATGCAGCGTATTAGACAAAAACATTAGTCCTTTGATAAAAAACAAATCATCTTCAAAACGGGATCCTCTCTACTGTAATTGTGTGTGGGTTTTTCCTCCCTTCCTCCCTGAGATATAATGAGATTCCTTGATACGTCATCACTGGAGACTGAATCCTAGATGCACATCATGAAGCTCCAGTGCCCGTTAGCTAGTCTACACTCTTTCTCCATATTTTTAAACAAGTCTCTATTAACAAAACTTTTCCCCTTCTTCGCCCATGTTGTGGGTTTTTCAGCATTCTTATTTCACAGGTGTATTTTAGATGTAGAGGCAAGGCAAAACTTAACTATATTACCGGTATACAGCCAGTACCATGAAGTAACATGTGGACAGGAGCAAGAAGAACCCCAGCCAACAACTCAGACGCAAAACTGGTGTTCCATGATGTAAAGTGCTATATAAAACAGCACATAGTGTCATGTGAAGAGGTGGGACATAGGTATTTATAGAAGCCACATTAGGCAAGCAACTTTTCACTCCCAATTTGTCCCTCAAGTTGTTGATTGACTGCACGTAATTTACAAAATTATTTTAATCAGTTCAAATGAATAATAATAATAATGAAAGCATTGCTGAACTGTGGGCCTTCTCCAGCTCTTGAGGTATTTTTTGTTACTTTCTTCCTTTTGTCAGGCTCATGTAACTAAAGAGTCTGTTTAAAAAACATGACAGAAGCCTTCAATATTCTTTTCTTTTCCAGCATTAAAGCTTGTAGCTTTCTTCCTTAATAGTAAGAACTACATGGCAACACAAAGGAGACTACCATAAGAAAACTGTTTAAATTCCAGCTGACTGTGAGATTAATAAACCATGGAAATCTGACATTACTGCAGATGCACAGCATTAATTTCTTCAGGCAAAGCTTTAAAAAAAACATATTGCATAAAGATATAGACAAAATACTTCATTTTATGTGGGGGGAAAGGGGTGGCATCAACAATTAACTTCAAAAGTACCTCTATTTCCTGACATGTTACCCCCACCTGTATAATGTATTTTTTTGTATTTTAAAATAATTTTAACAGACATGATTACGGAAAAAAAACCCAGTACGTCCAAGTCAACAGATTTAGGATTTGCAGAGTATCAAGACTGCTCCCACAGCTCTGCCAGTGTGCCTACTGTGTTACAACATACTGCTGTGCTGTCCCCAAGCATCTCCTGTATCACCGCAACCCAGCTATCGCAACTGCTCTCATCCACTTGTCCACAGCACCTACATCCTTCAACATTCACTACAAATTTACCTTCTATTTCCTAGGCTTCTCTGGGAATCCATCCTATCATTTGGCAAGGAATGCAGCTCTCCGTCTGACTCCTATCATGAATCAAGATTATAGTTCAGGGAAAAGAGTTTATGCTTTCATACAGAATATTTTGAAATATGAAAGCTACTATGTTGATCTTCAAGCAAAACACCACTGTTAGCATTCTTTGTAAATTGTGACAATACACATCTGTAAATCGGATTAAATTTAATCGCCATTAGAAATTATAAATATCAGTGTATGATAAATAACAACTCAACGGTAAAAAATTCTACAGTCACAATCCTCTTGACCACCAGGATCCTCACTGCAAACTAAACAACAGACGGTGCAATTTCACAGTATCAGCTTTCTTCACGTAACCACAACAGCAGAAGCTCTGCTAAAGCTACTGCTATCACAAGGTGGGTATACCAGGACAAAAGTACTGGTTGCATGTATGTTTCACTTCCACACCCACGCTCCCAGACATGCACTTTAATGCCTTTTATGCCCAGTGACATGAAGATGACCTGTATGACCTAAGTTTACCTGATTCCCTTCTGGGAAAACCTACACCAAGATTAACAGATAAGACCAGTATCAACACAAAGAACATCACACTGCTGTAACAGCATCAGTTCAGCTAAAAAGGTTTTACTTTCTAAAACACGTGATGCCTTCAAAGGACAAAATGTCAACTGAAAAGTTCTGGACAGATGCACAAGTAGTGTTACACTCTTAGCAGACACATAAATTAGCTTACTCAATGTGTAATCTGTGCATATTTGTAAAATACATACTTGTAAATAAATTTCACACAATCTTAAATTTTAGCAAAATGTCCTGGCCAGATGAGGAGGAGCTGAGAGGCAGGGCTGGGAGAGTGAAGCTGGAGAAATGGTCACTTAAGTAACTGTTTATGGGTTTCTAGCACCTAAGACTGCCAGGCCTCCAAACCTGGGTTTTAAATGTGAAAAGTTGGTGGGTGGCAGCAACAGTTACCGTTACTATGAATGTGAGTAGGCAGAGGTGTAAGCAAGGAGTTTACACAAACTACACTGGTGATGGGCAATGCGATCTGGTGGCAAAACTGTGATTTAGGACAGCCACAAAGGTGAAGACACATAGCTTACATCTACGATTGGTATAACTTCAAACAAGAGGTCTGTGGACAGGAACTGGAGCCCATGTAATCACAAGAGATATGAAAATCTAGTCAATATGAAAACAAGCTAATTCTCATCTTCAGTAAGGTTTTACTAACTGGAGGTAAAGATCCAGCTATGTACTTGCAGCCAGAAGACAGCTTGAAAATAACCATGTAGAAGTGGATATCGAGGGCTCAGTGATATATTTTCTGACAAAGCTTGAGACTTTTCATTCACTTTTGCTTGACTACAGCAAGTACTATCAATTGCACATAGCAATGTGCACTACTGTTCATTAAAGTAATATTAAACTGCCTGGCAATACTATATTTTTTCATTTATAGAACTTTGCTGTACTACAGAAATACTGAGGAAACATAAGAAAGCAGTATAATATATGATACAAATACAAATTTAAGAGCAATAAAATGTTTCAATAACAAAATGAAGCTTCTTGCCCAATCATGGATTTGACAGTGAAAAAGGTAATGGTTTATTTATCTTGTCTGATGTTAATCTTTGTTGATATTCCCTAAGGTCAAATATATCCACATGAGCTTATAGTTTTATATGAAATTATGATTATTGCACAGGAGATGATTTTTTACATTACTTTCATAAGGGGAAAAAAAGAGGCCAATTTTGATTCTCAGTCACTCAAGTGAATCGTCAACAGTTTCCACTGCATTGCATATATCTGAACAAAAGCAGAATTACACCAAGGAGTTTTATCTGTGTAGGCGTATGCATGCCTGGCATCTAAAAAGGCAGAAGTTATTCTTCACATGATGCATCTTATCATCATATACACACAACTTCTAAATTCAAGATATACAAACTTGGAAATATTAATTTTACATCAGTCACAAATCAGAACAACACATATACAGTTTTCCAGAGATTCCATCTGCTTACACTGTTCATCATCACGTTGGCTTTGAACGTCCTAAACATATGTTGCCCTACTCAGAAAAAACACAAATAATTCTGGAGAAAGGACAAGATTTTTCTCTGGAGCTACATTAGGTTATACAGCTGATCATTTCATATGACTGGAAAAGAAATGTTGGATTTCCACAAAACTCTTCCCTCAAAATTCTTCTGATGGACTGAGCAACCCTACAGCAAATGCACAATATCCTCATGCAAGTAGGTAAGCAAGCTAAAGGCATTGCATCATAAGAACCAACTTCCGTTGGCTGGACAGAGGGCACTAAAAAGCATCTAAAAGCAGCTTTTTCCAATATAACATTTTTATAGGTGTCGTATAACATCTAAAAATCCTACGTAAAACTAATGAGGTTTTTATACTTTGCTATGTTGGCAAAAGACTTCTCTGCTCCTCAGATTTTGCACACTACTGCGTACTGACAATACTAAAATCTTTCAAAGGGAACATTTTAACACAACTCTTTTCTTGCATGGTGATATAATCCAAGCAAGATTTTTTTTTTCTTTAATGTGTTTATAATAAAATGCTTACAACAGTGAGAAAATTGAGATTTAAAGCAATATTGTTGGGCTTCAAACAGCACGAGTTCACTGGAAAAAAATGAAAAAAAATCTGAACACAATCACTTTGCTTCAGCTAGCACCTTGTGACTTCTGGATTTAAAAAAAAAACCCAACCAACAAACAAAAAACCAAACCAAAACAAAACCAAAAAAACCAAACACAAAGAAGACAAACCCCAACCAACCCAAGTTTAAATAAGAAAACTATTAAATAAAATCAGCAGTCCCTACAATCAATATTCTGGTATCCTTTTTTGGTCCCAAGCACATTTCAATTCTATAAATTAAATTATACATTTGTATTTCCTTGTGCAATGACATTTTAGAAAATTCTACTTGTGCAATTACTGCCAAGCACATTGGATATCAACTGGAGTTTTGACTAGGTTGTCATAAATGAACCTATACAGAAGAAAAATTAGTAAAAGTGATAGATCTACCCTTCACAATACATGGCAAAGACAATGTAATAGCTATAGCACCTGTACCACTGGTATTTTATAATTAGAAATACAGACTAAAGTAAAATACATTCCAGAGGAGATTGAGAAAAGAGCAGCCATATCCCACCCCTGCAAAATCCCAAGACTTTACTACAATGATTTTTCTGCAGTTACTTGAGTAAATCAAATAGACTGAGGAGTTCAGCAAATTAAGTGACTGATGGTCTAACAACTAAGGAGTGGTGTCTGGCGTAATAACAAACCATCTCTGTCGTGACTGTTTTTTGGTTTTGTCTGTATGTTGTCGAACATACTGCATACAGATGAACAATAGGGAACTTTAAGCCACAGAATGTGGCTTCTTAGCAACTTTAAAAAAGAAAATGTACTTAATACTGCCAAAATAGCTTTAACCAATAAAAACTTGAGTCCTTTATTATCTGCCGAATAGGATGCCATGGAAGGTTCTTTAGAGGAAACCTGGAAGGATTATCCCTAACATTATGGGTACAGATTAGTTTCTATATCCTCTGAGTTCAGTAGGAATAAATATTCCCTCAGGTTATTTCTTAGGATATGCCAAATAGAGATTACAAGATTTCAAAATAAAATCTGGATTTTATTCTGAAAAAAAACCAGCATTGAACTACCTGAAAATGAGTGCATTATTTGGGCGAAGAGTATCACTATAATTTTAAGAGAAAAAGATGGCATTAGATTCCCTGTTGTGCCCTTTAGAAAAACAGTGCATAAATCATGCTTTTATAACTTACATATACAATCAGTGAGTTTCCAAGAAAGTCTCACCACAAAGTAAAATAGATATTAAAGGAAGACATTAAGCTTTTAAAACCTTAGCAATATCTAGTATAGTTTTAAATGCTTATCTCAAAACTGAGTTAATACAAAGGCATTCTGTCTTTGGCTGATGCTTTTTGTATGAAGCTATTCTTTCCCACAACAGTGGTCTATTAATTTTAGAAATTCATTGGTACTGGAATCTACAACTCAGCATTAATTAAAGTAATCTATACAATTTATTCCTGGTGTAGATGAAGCTCTAGTGTTAAGACATCTAACAATAACTCCAGTTCCTTAGATCCCCCATAGTACTGCTATTCTGCTGCTTAACTAGATTTGCTCATTCCTGCATTGTAATAAACAGAGATTAGATCTGTTTTGCATTCAGACCATTACATTTAATTAAACATAAATGGTTCATACTCTGCCCGCACATATGCATGGGTAACTCCCATTCAGCTGAGCCACTGATTTCAACTCCTATTGACCAATTTCCTTTTATTTGAAGAACAAAACAATGACCAACAGTTCAGGTCTGTATGAGGCAGAGGTGAATTTAATGTGTGGTGAATATGTATTTCAGAGAACACTTTGATCTAGAGTGACTAAAAGACACTTTAGAATTTTGATGTAATAGAACTTTTAAAAGTGAAGAATGTGATTTCATAAAAGATGTACCCCTAAAGCGTCAGTATTAGTATCTTTTTTTTGAATAGAAGAAGTGAATATTTCCACTATAATAGTGAATACACATGCAACTTCTGAGTTTCCACTGTATGGAATCGTATCTATACACTAAGATTTTTGGCCTGACTTAACATTTCTGTGGTTCTCTTCCAAACAGCAGCATGAAAAATCAGCTCAGGGAACACTGTTGTGGACAGCTGTGGTATCATCAGTTCATGCAGGACCAACAAATATGTTTAATCCAGAATTCAGCAGCTATATAAGGAGTCTACTTTCACTGAGTTTTCTTTTTAAAAATGTCCTCATCTTCCGTTTTCACCCTGTATACCAAAATTCCTAATGATCTGAGATGTATTTTAATGATTATTGAGGTTTGTTCATAGTTGAGATTTATTTTAATCGTTGTTCCTGATGAGTTAGGATTTGTTTTAATGATTGTCACAGAAGGATTAGTTTTACATAGGAAATATAAAGAAAAGACGTGAAGAGCAGTGGACTCTATTGGTTATTCTGGTTTGTTATTCAAGGGTGCGGACTTTGACAGGGATGGATTCTTACAAAAATCCCACTTCTTGCCAACAACTACTGTAGCATGTTAAATTTTCTACATCATCTTTCAGCACCTCAAAATCCATGAAAATACATGTTGGAGAACAGTAAATACTGTAAACAACTTGTGCTACACCTCATAGCCTGAAAACATGTTAATCGACTTAAAACACATCTGTTACCGTGTCCTCACCAAAGCATCTTGAAACTCAAAGCTATAAATCAGCTACATAGTGCTTGGCTAGGGATTAGGACTGTGAGGACAAAAAGCCCCGGAAGCAGACTCACCATTAAAAAAAACCCACTTTTATTCTATTGATAGTGGTTATGCTTTAGCGAGTTTCTGCTTCACTCCCTCACTCCATTCACTCCTCTCCCTCAGTTGTCTGCTTTAGGTTTCCTCTCCCGACTGATGCTGAAGCAAGTAGATTTGTGGTTGTATCCTAATTTCAAGGTAGGGCTGGCATGAGGGAGATGGTGGAATAAAGAAGGCATGAACCTCACTTTTTATCATCCATAGCTGAGAATAACTATGGTGTAAGTAGATGCTGCACAAACTCAGAATGCTGCTGACAGTCTTCTATTTCCAGTTTGAGAAAACTGTGCAAGTATGTAGAAATCTTTCCCTAAATACTCTGGTAGACTTTAAGACTGCAGATTAAGCCTCCCTCACTGCTGGAAGGTTTCAGTGCAGTGCCAAAGCACAATGAACAAGGTTTGGAGCCTGCAGAAGGTGACACTTGCCTGGGAAAGCTCTGTACAAGGTGCAGAGCTGCTACCCGTTCAACTAGAATACAGGGAATAACTTCTTTACTTTTTCAAACTGTGATTTGGAATCTTAATCCATCAAAAGTGGTTAAAATCCAGATTAAGCATCCCCATCTGGAAGAAGTAAGATCTTAAGTATGTAATAACTAATACTTAGAAGTCCATTACCCTGAAAGACTTCAGTCTTCCCTAGTGAAATCATTATGGGTAGCAAATGGATTTATAAGTATGATTAATATCCAAAGTGAATTTCAGATGTGCATGTAATGAAGGACAGAAAAGGTAAGAGATCACCAAATTTCTTTTTAATGGTTAAAACGGTACAAGAGATATTTTTGCTCTACAATCTTTGCCTCAAAAGAAAGAAATAGTTTAAATTATTCAAAATGAAATGAGAGTCCACTCTTTACAAGGACACAGCCTTCACCTGTTTGAATTACAGCTTTGTCCTTTGTATCTTCCCATTGAATAGTTGAAAATTTCTGACTAGTTCTGTTGGAAATAAGAATGCTTTTACCTTTAATTTCTGTTCTTCCTTCAGTTCTCAGTACATCTGGTCCTAAAGTTTTTAAAATATTGCCATGCAAAAGTACTTATATTTACATTTCACAGACATATATCATCCCAGTTTGCTTTACTAAATGAAAGAATACTGGATAAAACAGCACAAGCTTGCCACAAAGACTTAAGCACAGGCTTAAATTTCAATGGACTATTTATTTGCTTAAATTTGAGTAAGTATGCAGATCTTCATAGCACTGTAGTTGAATTTTTGAAATATATTAACTTCATTATGGCACTTTCAGACTTCCGATAAAAGCACATTTATGGTAAGTTACATTTTCTGCAAAACTCAATACATCAAAATATGTGACTTTCAGACGTGGGAGTAATCTGGAAGAGAATTTTCAAATCTTATTCTATATCTTTTTTTTCTCACTTTTCACTGAAGGATTTGAGCATCAAAGCTATTTGAATCCAGTTGGCTCCCATGAACTTTGTTGACTTTGTAATGTTCTAATACACATAGCCATTGTATTTTAGCCAACAAAAAAACCCCACCAAAATCCCCACCAATTTCCAAGATGGGAGTTGAAAATCAATGGCTACTTGATTTCAAAAGGTACTATTCATACATGCTAAAGGCCCCCATTTTACAAGCATGCACATATATAAGGACACATTCTCTCTACTAGTTTTTGGGAGTCAAAGCAGCAGCACCACTCTTGGGCAGTATCAATTACTGGGCAAAAACACTCTGCATAATGCAGTATCTGGCATTTTATCATTAGAGTACAGAGACCTTTTAATGTCAGGAAATTAAAGTCTACAAAGCGAATCTCAGCTGTTCAACTGCTTTACCACTGTATTTGCATTAATATAAGAAATAGGGAGACTGTAATTAGTGTTTTGAAGTCAGCATAACAGCTGCCACGTTTTATACTTATCTATCTATATAACTCACAGTTTAAAGCTCCTACTTTTAAGTACCTTAATTCATCACTATCTGGAGGAAGTAGCAACCTCAGGATAGGCATGATCTTCAATCAAAGTTCCCCTACAAATTTTGGCTGATTGAAAGTTTTTCTTTATTTTTGCTCTGGCAGATGAATAGAGCCATTGTGAACTAAATTTTTAAAAATATAGCCTTTGAACAATATGTGATGTGCTCATATAGGTACCAATATGCATCCAAGGTGACAGATCTTTAGAACAGACATGAATTTTTCATAGGTGTGCTTGAATGAACAAGTTTATCCCTGTGTCATCAATATACAATGGGATTCATAACCCCAAGAAACCTGAGCGGTAGATGGCAAGACAGCAAATCTGCTTTCTGCTCATCAGCATTCATAGGATAGACAGGGCTGAAGTGCATTTTTTCAGCAGTAGTCCTGATCAGAAAATACATACGCCTGTTAGAAAAGAATGTCCTAATGTAAGCAAGTCCAGATTCAAGATCAGATGCCTCACAAAACATAGTAGCTCTATCAAAACAGTCTACAGCTAACCCTTCTTGTAACAAAATCACAATGATTGAACAAAGATTAACACGTATTCTTCCATTCACCATCAACAATGAAGAACATTCACATGATACTTTAATCAGTATAACAGACATAAAACATCAAGTTCTTTTGCTCCAACATCAATGAAGAATCTATAGAAAGAGGGCTACAACATAAAAGAAAAAAAAATCTAGATCATACTTGATAAAAGCATCTTAACCACTGATCAACTGTATCAACAAAAAAAAATTTGTTAAAAATAATTAATCTGCTATCATTTCCAGGTAACTAGTTGGCAGTATGTAACTATTTACTTATGCTAACAGTGATATGCAGACATACTCCAATCAATTTAGGTAGCATTCCATTCAGGCTAAAATACTCAGTTGTCCAGCAAAACTAACAAGTGAACAAGAAAACACTAAGTTAACTGTTGTTTCTAGGGTCCAAGGAAGGTTGCTCAGCAGCTATTTAAGGTTTCTTGTCATGGCATTGTATCGAACCACTGAAACCTACAGGCATAGTTGCATATATTAATTCTTCAAAAAATACCTCTGCAGCTTCACTGTTATGAGACAAGACACCTCTGAGGATAAGCAATGGAGCTGCATTGAACAGCCTGATTTACTGGCAAGGTACAGGGGAATCCAATGCAGATGGCATAGGCATCCCATTTTGTGTGAAGTATTTCTCCCCATTTACCCCAATGAAAATGCAGCAAATGAGTAGATGAAATTCTTTCTGCATTATCAGGAGTTCCCTAAGACTATATCATTATTCTGGTTTTACCCTGGTGTAAAGAAAATGTAGGCAACAAAATTGATCCTTATGAACCTCATGTATAGTCAATTAAAGACCCCCAAAGATATATTGCTTATATGTATACTCTAAAAGATTTGAAATTTTGCCTGCCTCCAATAGCTACTGGTTTGAAGATGATCACAGGGAAGCGTAATGTATTATTAAGTAAGCTCATTTATAGTATCTTCTTTTAGTTTTGACTATTTGCTACTGACTTTATTTCATTATATATAATAAGAAGGATATATTTGGAAAATATTTTAGAAAGTATTCAAGGTCTAAGGAAAATTTGTTCAGAATTAAGGAAAATTGCTTCCTTCACCTAAGTCAGGCTAACTTTAAGCAAACTGCAGCATAGAAAAGTAACTCTATCACACAAGCACATGTATGGAAATCATAAATACCCCTATTTAAAACAAGATAAAAAAAAAAAAGTTAATTAGCTGGTCCCATAAGAATCACTCTACCAGACTTTCCATAGAAGTATGTTTCCTCCATAGCCAGTGCTAGTAAAAATGGTGCACAAAAGTAAGCTTTCTGAAAGATCCATTTTGCCCTTTACTTACTTTGCAAAGGTCATTTAAGAAAACAGGTAAATGTGGCAAATCAGGACAATGCCACCTATAAGAATAACGGATGCAAGGCTGTTTTTACTTCATTGAAAAGAAACTAATCATTTTATGATATACTGACTGCCCAAAATCACTGAAGTACCTGTAACCCCATTTATGAAGCCTTAGCGATGGCTAAGCTTGAGTTAGCTTTCTCCAACCCAAACGAGGAAACCAATCTACAAAAATGTACTCATTATCTTTTCTTGTCTAAAGCTAGACTTCTTGTCTGTCTTTTATTAGTTTTTTGAACATATTCTGAGGTCATCTTTGAAGCAGCTGTCAGCAAGCAAAGAAAAACAGCCCTTGCCTTCTGTCTATGAATGGTATTCTCCTGCCAGAGGAGGTACATCAGTGCCCTTTCTGCCCGGCCTGTGGCACAGCCGGGCTGAGCAGTGCCTGTACTCACTGCTCTGTTCCCTATCAGTGATACTAGCAGGCTAGACAATGGGAAACAGGGCTCAAGCAAGGAAGTATTTCAAACAGATAATGCTGAGCCCTAAACCCATTTCAGTTCTGTTAGCAATTTGTCTGCAGGCAGCACAACAGATTTGTCTCAATTCCCATTAAAGGCAATTTCATCAGCTTTGCAATACGGCTTTGAATAGGCTCGGGATGGTAATGAAGCAGCACATATAATCATGGCAGCTATACATTTTGAGCGTATGGCCTCTGAAGCAGTGTTCAGTGGGAATTTCGCAGAGGACTACTAACAGAGATCAGCACAAAACCATCTGTAACACAGCTTACTAGCTTCACAGCCCCCAAATCCTCCTTCTTCATGGAGAGGGTGGTCAAGGTCAATGAATATTTAGGAAGTTGAGAAGGCCACTGAGCTCAATCGTACCCAGCATTATCTCACCTAGTAGTTTTCTATTCATTCATTCTTGACAGCAATTTGGAGTTAGATTGAGAAATTTAAGGTTATTAAATGATCTAAACAAATGAATGGGGGTGAAAGTGAAAAGCAGTTGTAAAGACGTGGTTTTTTTCCCCAAAATGCAGAATCCAGAAAATTTCAGTTTATAACACTGTGGCTGCAAGATATAAAACACTTCCTCGCTTTTTAAAGGTGACTTGTAAGGGAACAGAAACTGCACACACAGGCACAGTAAAGGTCCCAAACAAGCAAAAATGAGTCTAAATCTAGAGACTTTCCCCTCACTCGTGACTGCACACACATATGTCAGTTAGTCCCAGGTCTCTCAATAATGACACAGAAGCATTTTTCACAACAATACAGAGTCTTTCTTTTTTCTCATATACAAATGTGAAAAATGCTGCATATCAATCTCATAATAAATACCACATCCAAAAGAGTTGAGACTTTTAATTATATATCTTGAGAAACACATATTTAGGGGCACTAAACATACAGTACTCTTACTTCAGTACTAAAAATAAACAAGCTGTATGGTACTTCATATCGAAAGGTAGGCACTCTCACTTTATGAGTAAGCACAGAAAATTAGATGACATATGTAGCAGAGTTTACATAACTGCTGGGTTGTAGCTCAACGTCAGCACATTCCCAGATCTGGAGTTTGAAAGACATACACAGAAATAACACAGTATTGTTTAATACATATTTAAGTAATAGTTAATAATATATTTTCCAGACAGTTTATTTCTTTTAAAACAAGTCAGAGAACCGTCTCCTTTTTAAACTTATTGTCATATAATGAAAGTAAGTGTGCTAATTGGCTTCAGATGCAATTTCCTTTACTCCAAGGGACCAAATTTCAGATGTTCCCAACTCTTGCAGATTGTGCCAGTTTGAGTACAGGACTGAGCATTCCTAATGATTAACCTTTTAAATCTTCCTCAATAGATATATAAAAACCTGGATTTAGCTCAAGTATAAAAGATGCTTTAAATGCTTTTATTTAATATTTGCATTACTGAAAACTTGATGCTTTAAGTACTTCCTGTCTGATATGCTTTCATTTAACAAATATAAAAATTGAGGTACAGATGTGTCCTGGTTTCAGCTGGCATAAAGTTAATTTTCTTCTTAGTAGCTGGGATAGTGCTGTGTTTTGGATTTAGTATGACAATAATGTTGACAACACACTGATGTTTTAGTTATCGCTTAGCAGTGTATTAAGTCAAGGACTTTTCAACTTTTCATGCTGCCCTGCCAGCAGAGGCTGGGAGTGCACAAGAAGCTGGGAGGGGACACAGCCAGGACAACTGACCGAAACGAGCCAAAGGGGTATTGCACACCATATTACATCATGCCCAGTATACGAACTGGGGCATCGCATCTTGGGGATTGGCTGGGCATCGGTCAGCAGGTGGTGAGCCATTGTATTGTGCATCATTTGTTTTGTATATTAGCAGTAGTAGTAGCAGTATTTTCCCTTCCTTTTCTGTCCTATTGAACTGTCTTTATCTCAACCCTCAAGTTTTACTTTTTTCCCCCTGATTCTCTCCCCCACCCCACTGGAGGGGGAGTGAGCAAGCGGCTGTGTGGTGCTTTATTGCCGTCTGGGGTTGAACCACAACAAGGTGATAATGTTTAGAGCCAAAAAAAAATAATAAAAATAACAAGGTTAACACCTGGCTTAGCAATATTATTAAGCATAACACGCATAAAGTGACTGTGCAATCCTATTTGAAGGCACTTAAGCTTTAGTGAAATACAGAACTGATAATTTTCCCTACTTCTTCCTCCTCTAGCTTGTGCATTCATTATTTCCAGGTTAAGAGAATAAAGAGAAAAGGATGCCAAAGTGTGAAACTATGGTACAGATGCCCTGATCTAAGTAAGATTTATGAGATAGGATTAGATCTCTTGTAAAGGGCTGCAGAAGTAAAATAACTCATCCACATTGCTCTTTCATTCACTAATCCTCTTTGCAAAGTATTTTTTGCTACTCAACTCAAAATCTCAAAAAATTAGTGACAGAAAAATGGGGGGAAAGGCTGAAGAAGGAACACAAAAACACCAGCATATTGTAGAGAGATATTTAAAAGCTTTTGCTTCAAACATTTCATATTATTCAGTCTTTTCCTTGGAAAGCTTTCATAGCTTCTTTGACTCAGAAGAACATAATTTCTCTTGTATACACACAGTGGCTTGTAATGCTCAAAAACCTTTCTTTAACTGTTCCCATAGTAACCAAAACCATTCTATTATATGTATTTAATTGTTGCCTTTTCAAGTATAAACTGTTATTGTTGCTGGAGTCAGCGTGTTCTGTTGCCATCTAAATTATGGATTCCCTGAAGTCTATCAGGCATTCATTATAAATTCAAGTTTGCTTTCAATAACTCAGAATTTAAAGCATTTAATGTATTTCATTATGTAGTATCAAATTAAAAAAAATAATTTAGGAATAACTATGTAGATAGCACAAAGCTGGAAGCATTAACTATTATTTTGAACAGGTGAATTTTAGTCATTTCAACTTTAAATATGCAGATAAACAAGCATTGCTAGTGCTCATATAAAAATTCCCTTCCTGAATGGGGATATGACTCCTTTCTGAACTATGGCTCAGCTTTGTGATTTATTCCTGTAACATACTTGGACTGAATTCCAAGTTCTCTAAATATATTTGTGGTTTTAGGTGACATCTTTAAAAAACAGAAGTAATTTCTGGGAGAATAAATGAAGAATGACGATTTGTATACTTAAGCTTTCTTAAATAAGATAACGTGGTTTGTATCAGCACTGTATTTATTCTCTGAATTTTAATGGCAGTGTATAATTTTAAACTGCAGCACAGTTGAAGAGTAGAGAACTTGAACACGATTACAAATAGTATTTATTATTACACATCATATTTGCATTACTCCATTTCAAGTCCACCTGATATTAAAGTAAAATATATTTTGTACACTATTTTTTATGTATATTGGCTCCCACAACACCAGCACAGAATTCAGAAAGCAATATGGTAATCCTACTTCTGAACACTTGTGCTTTCTCACTGATGCATAAATGCTATTTTCTAGCTTCTCTATTAGTTATGCCAAATAGAGTGCACTGTTCCTTGGATAAAAAAATGAGTAGGTTTTTATTTATCTATGGAGGTACGTGGCACCTTTTAGAGTGCTGTAACACAATTCGTCAGAACTGACAATAAATAATCAATATAGCAATGTTTACCTAGACCATATCTCTGAAAGTGTTTATCAATAACACTTAAATTTTTCCAGTCAAAAATATCAATCAGTTCTATTTATTCAGGTCCAGACAAGGAATAGAAAAATAAGATTACAACATTAGATTAAGATTAAAATAGGATTACAAAAATAAGGCTCAAAATACAGACACATTAATAGGGGGTTATTGTAGGACAAAATAACTTGGCATTACCTTACCACTTAGTTCACCTGTCAAAAAGGACTTCCATTTCTCCTTTTCTGCCTTCAAACTCTGTGCACGAGACATTTAGATTGATGCGATCAAAACTACAAGAATATATTTTAAAGTAAAAGAATGCTTTTCATTCTTTGTTCTCATAATGTTTATTCCAGGTTGTTTTGGGGCTCTTATTTGAGGTCTTTCTCACCTCTGCACCTTCTACTGCCAGGAAAGAAGAGTCCTTTTCAAATCAGTATCTTCCAAAGTAGTAACCTGGGCACATACTAAAATTGTACATAAAGATGTATATTATACAAAAGGACATAGTAAAAAGATAATTGGAAGTGTGACTGGAATACTCCTGAAAAAAACAATATTAAAAATTTTGAATAAAGGGCTGGGGATGGAGGAGTAGGTCAGTTCAACAGTTAGATGAACATTACCATACTTTTGGGTGAATACCCTATAAGCTTTCTCTAAGAGAGGGGGGCAGGCGGAGAGGACGTTTTACCAAGAGTATAGGTTATAAGCATAACTGATTAAAACATGTGAAAAGTTTACCTCAGAGCTACCCCTCTTTTTCCCCTGCCTGTGCTTCCCTTGATTTTTCCCAATAGCTCGCTCCCAGTAATCTCTTATCCATTTTTACCTCCTCCTACTTGTCCTGCTCATCCCAGGAATCCTCCTGGGATCTGGGGGATTTGCTGAACATGTAAAACAGCCGATCTTGGAGGAAAAAAGGGAGAGAGCTGCAGGTTATAGCCTACGTCATACTTTGATGTATAGGTACATGCTTCTGAAAAAGACACCTCACAGTTACGATGCAAGCACTGGCCTCTCTTTCCCTGCTTCTTTTCTGGGGGGGCATTTATTAAAGGTGTACACAAGCTGACATTGTGGGCTGCTGTGATGGAAGCTCTAAATCTGGATTATTAATAGGTAGATATATTTGCAACACACATACAAGGAAAAAATATTTTTCATGTGCAACAAAAGTTACATACTACTCAATTGTGTAATGATAGAGAGAGGATTAAAATACCAAAAGCAAAACCATTCGTAATCAAAACAACTGGAGTAAAATCCTACCATATCCACAAAGACCTAGTAAATTAATCTGGTGCAGGAAACACATGAAATACTTACAGGTATGGCACAGGAAAAGAAAAACAAAAAAAATATTCTTCCCTCACAAACATCAGTGAACTTTTTACATGGTAGCTACTGCAGCTACTACTGACAAAAACCTGCTTGGCCAGCTGATCTCCTCAGTATAACAGAGCTTAACCCTGCTCCTGGAGCACAGGTGAAAATTTTTATTTGTACTCGCTTCATAACTGTACAGATAATTTTTGCAGCATTCAGCTATTTTAAATTCAGTGTTGCTTGGTACAGTATTTTGTCTTTACAGCTTAACTTTATTGCACTATAATTGCAAATTTATGTCTCAATCCAACTGCACCAATGCTGCATGTGTCCTAATGTGTTGATGCAGTGTCCTTTCACTTTTATCTCCTCTGCTTCCTACCTCCCCATTTCCCATTTTGCCCTTTTTTTTTTTTTTTAATGCTGTAGTTGTCTTATATCTCCCATATGGTGGCCGACAAGGTATTGGCTGGATGGTCACACTCAAACAGTTGCTGTCAATGGCTCAATGTCCAAGTGAACACCAGTGACAAGTGGCGTTCCTCAGGGGTTGGTATTAGGACTGGCACTGTTTTAACATCTTTGTCGGCAACACGGACAGTGGGATCGAGTGCACCCTCAGCAAGTTTGCCAACGACACCAAGCTGTGTGGTGCGGTTGACACGCTGGAGGGAAGGGATGCCATCCAGAGGGACCTTGACAGGCTCAAGAGGTGGGCCCATGCAAACCTCATGAAGTTCAACAAGGCCAAGTGCAAGGTCCTGCACATGGGTCAGGGCAATCCCAAGCACAAATACAGGCTAGGCGATGTGCAGATTGAGAGCCACCCTGAGGCAAAGGACTTGGGGGTCTTAGTAGATGAAAAACTGAATATGAGCCAGCAACGTGTGCTCACGGCCCAGAAAGCCAGTTACATTCGAGGCTGCATCAAAAGAGGCGTGGCTTGCAGATTGAGGGAGGTGATTCTCCCCCTCTACTCCTCTTGTGAGACCCCACCTGAGTACTGCGTTCAGCTCTGGGGCCCCCAATGTAAGAAGGACATGGACCTGTTGGAGCAAGTCCAGAGGAGAGCCACAAATATGATCAGGGGGCTGGAGCACCTCACCTATGAGGACAGGCTGAGAGAATTGGGGTTGTTTAACCTGGAGAGCAGAAGGCTCCAGGCAGACCTTATAGTAGTCTTCCAGTACCTAAAGGGGGCCTAACAAGAAAGATGGGAAGGGACTCTTTAACAGGGAGTGTAGTGATAGGACAAGAGGTAATGGCTTTAAACTGAAAGAGGGTAGATTTAGGTTAGATGTAAGGAAGAAGTTCTTTACTGTGAGGGTGGTGAGGCACTGGAAGAGGTTGCCCAGAGAGGTTGTGGATGCCCCATTCCTGGCAGTGTTCAAGGCCAGGTTGGATGGGGCTTTGAGCAACCTGGTCTAGTGGAAGGGGTCCCTGTCCATGGCAGGGCGGTTGGAACTACATGATCTTTAAGGTCCCTTCCAACACAAACCATTCTATGATGAGTAAGAGGGATATCGCCTCTATATCTTCATTACCTCTGGGAAAAAATATGTAAGAACAAAATAAACTGGAGCTGGATGTTGGGGTAAGGAGATTCTTCTTAAAATTATTTTTGTCTTTTCTCTTTTACTACGTAAAACAGAGCAAATCTTGCTCTTAGAAATACTAATATTTAGATTATGCATACTTCTGTAGTATCTCTCCCCATTTAGTTTTGCAAAATAAAAAGTGAAATCCCACTGATGGTATGAGAAACATAGCATGCAGGTATATATATTTTTTCACATAATTCATTCCCTCTAGGATGCAGGTGATATCTCAACTTGAAGCACCATGAAGCAGTTTCAATATATTTAAGCAGTATGCTGATTGAACTTACATTTGCTCCAGCAGTATTCCTATTTCAGTCATGACAATATGACACAGAGTAGTATATTTTCTAACGAAGTTAACTCTAATACAGCCACTGCACAGGACGATGGGTTTTTAGAAAGATCTGCACAATACATGGTTTAGAAAACCCCTTGAATAAAACCAATAACAGCACCATCACAACACTATTGTTTTTCACTGATCAGATTCAAGAGAATACCTGATAATGTTTTCACTGCAAGTGTACAATGAGCTATGAAACAGCACAGTGTAGTCTGATAGCTATACCATGCAATCATAAATGCAAATCTACCTAGGTTTTTTCCCTGACATCCCTCCTTTCCCCCACTTTCCAGTGACAGTAAGAAATTACCAAGAAATGCTGTTCTTTGTTATGCTTCAAAGATATTATTAAATTACTGTGAAAGTGAAACAAATACACATCTCTGCTACGTACTTGATCTGTTTTTTCTAGTTTTAATCTACAATGCATTTGTCTAACGAAATTAAGTACTTCGCAATCCTAGCATTACATGTACAAGCATATTTCCTTCATATTTGTTTTCCATTTTATGATGCTTTAATTGTTTACAAGTAATAACATAGTTGATTAATTTTTATATTTGAGCTGCAATTATGCTTTGAAATCTAATTTGTAAGAACTGAGGTTGTACTTTACTACAAACACCACAGACTTCTAAATTACAAAACAAATTATCCCCTGGTCCCTTCTCCCTGCCACCACCCCCGCCACACCTCTTTAGCATTTAGAGAACGCTGCCTCAGACTGATGTTTCTGCTGCACAAAAGTACAGACCCAAACCGACCTTAATATCCTTGTGAGATGATAAAATACAACCACTGGCTGTGGCTCACACAGAACCTTAATTATGGTTTAGAAACAGCCAATGCTTTTACATACCAGAAAGTATAATTCTGTTTCTGCAGTGGTTACCTAAGACTAAGCACTTCCACTTAATTTTGTGCAGACTTGAATCAATGAAGTCAAGTTTAACAAATATTTTTGCCCCAATTTTACAGCAACATAACTTCTGTATCCTTTCAAGATTTTGGACATTCTAGTATACAAGAAGAAAGAATAAATGGGCACGGCTGGCACTTCTCTTTTTCTCCCCATTTGAATTAAACGGGCTTTCTCCCAAAGCTCTCAGTCATGTACTTTAAAAGCATGTTCCTTCGGTGAATTCTCACTGCGACTGTAAATTCTCATTAGGCAAAGCCAGGCATTGAGGTTAACAATGGAATTTAACATTGCCTTCCCAAATGCTGCAGTATGCTACAAGAACTGATTATTGAAATACAAATTTAACAACCACTATACAACATAAGTGCATATGAACTAACTTTACACTTAGACTATCATAAAAATGGCTTTTTTGAAATGAGGAAAAAGACCAGACAGTAAGACCACAGCATTTGTTTTGCGGCTTCATTGTGCTGCCCCAAGATCAAGTTCTTTCAGCCCCTTGAATAAGTACCTGCTAAATAAAACTTTAGATCGCCTTTAATACATGAAGCTGGCAGAGTAATGATGCTTGTTCTGAGTGTCTATGTTGGAGGCTGGATGAAAATGAAGTCTGTTTTCCACAGGGAACTTTTTTTTTTTTTAATCCCAAGTAAACAAGTGAGTCATTTTCCACATGCCCAACTGTAACCCTGGCTCAGAAAGACATTATGTCTGAGTGGCTTTATACAGTCATCCCAGCAGACGATGGGTGTGCTCTACAGGGCTTAGGCAGCGCCACGTAGGATAATGGAAAACATTATAATATTATTAGAATAACGAACCCTGTAAGTGACTAATGCTACAATTTAGAACAGCAACTCTTCAGACGTGGATCTCCAGATAAAATAATTGATGTTTAATTGCCTAAGCCTGTTCCAGTGGCTCAGCTTCCTAGAACCTCTCAACCATCTCTGCCTGCATTGCCTACAGTAACCATCCTTTTCAAGGAACCAGGTAAGATTTTATTTATTTCAACTACATCTCCTTTTAGACTTGCTTCAGAGGTTAAGGTGTCTTGATATATACGTAATCATTCCCATTTCATCACACAATAAAAATCTCAGCACAAAATTCAAATTCAAACAAATGTCCTATCTAGTCATAACTGTGTCTTATGGTTCATTTCTCTAATTACAATGTATATGCCAAGAATATTTTGCAATGATTACTCTAGGCCATTAGCTTAGAAGAGTTCTTAGTTGCTGTGTGTTAGGCTGCCATTTTGGGATTCGGTTGATATTGGTGGTCTGACTCATACTTCTCAGTAATGTAAATAAAGCAGAAACTTCTAGACATTACAGTACACACAGGATAAAATTTCCACTCTTGAACCAAGTACATCTTAAACACCTGCCTGTGTATATCTATCTGGCTGACAACGGGCATCTTTTCAAATAAAATCTCTAAAGACTGCAAAATTACTTATCTTGATGTATTTCTTTTTGGGAAATTTCTGGACAAGAAGGATAAGCAAATCAGATGACTAAAGCTTCCACTATTGCAGAAGTGTCCAGTGGAGAAAGTGAGGATTCACAGAGAACAAAGAAAAGAAGGATGCATGGGAATGTGCAGATTTTAATTTAATTTAGGAATGAAAAAATTGTCTCGGGTCTGATACATGAATGGATAATCTTACTCTGAAGGACATTCTTATTAGAGTAATGGCCAAAATCAGAAAGACATTATGGTATCATAAAGGCATATAAGTTTAGGGATGTGAATGGAACAAAGTGATCTTTTACTCTTGCTTCAGGCTAAACCAGAGCCATTTTCTAAATGTAACTGTGATTTGGTGACAATGTTTTTCTTATAATGACTTCAGGTCTATTTAAGAAATTGCAGTCGTTGATGCAGTTATGTTGTCCATTGCTTGCTGCTGAAGCAGGGGAAATTTGTATTCCAGATGACTATAATTGCATTGTCCTTAGTTTGTACAGTCTAATGCTTTAAGTCAGCTTTGGTCATACTCTCTGCCAATGTAAATTACAATAACTATTTTGATTCCAAAAGTCCTATATGAGTTTTCAATTGCATTGTCCTTAGTTTGTACAGTCTAATGCTTTAAGTCAGCTTTGGTCATACTCTCTGCCAATGTAAATTACAATAACTATTTTGATTCCAAAAGTTCTATATGAGTTTTCACTGTTTGGAGCTCAGACATATCACTTTTCAACAGAGGTGTATTATCCCTACATATTTTTATCTCCTGAATTTTCTTTTATTAATAAAGATTAGCTACACAACGATACAACACACTGGTCTCATTTTGAAATTACAACAATTATCTCAACTTGGAAATGCCATAGTGTTCTTGATCCTCTATGCTTTGATTCATTAATAACCTTGCTTAACATTCCATCTGTGGTGGGTTGACCCTGGTTGGATGCCAGGTGCCCACCAAAGCCGCTCTATCACTCCCCCTCCTCAGCTGGACGGGGGGGGAGAAAATATAACAAAAGGCTCGTGGGTCAAGATAAGGACAGTTTAATAAAGTGATAGCAAAGGTTGCGCGCGCGAAAGCAAAGAAAAAACAAATGATGTTATTCTCTACTTCCCATCAGCAGGCGATGTCTAGCCACTTCTCGGGAAGCAGGGCTTCAGTACGCGTAGTGGTTGCTCCGGAAGACAAAAATGCCCCACTTCCGTCTCCCTTTACTTAGCTTTTATATCTGAGCTGACGTCATATGGTATGGAATATCTGTTTGGTTAGTTTAGGTCAGCTGTCCTGGTTATGTCCCCTCCCAAGATCTTGCCCTGCCCCAGCCTGCCATTGGGGGGGGGGCAAAAATGTTGGAGAGACAGCCTTGATGCTGTGCCAGCATTGCTCAGCTGTAGCCAAAACACTGGTGTGCTATCAACACCTTTCTAGCTACTGATGCAGAGCACAGTGCTATGAGGGCTGCCATGGGGAGTATTAACTCCATCTCAGCCAGACCCAATACACCATCCCTATATCTTTTCATGAAATGCCATTAAGTTCAGTCACACCAGTAATACTTTAAGGACAATGACTGAAACACTTACAGTCAATTGTCCATTAGAAACCAAGTCTCTTCTCAGAGGGAAGACGAAGCTTTCCAAACAATGACCATATTTGCAAAGGATCGGAGCTTTCTTGGCAGGGCTATAGGTGAAATCTACATAACACCTTTCCTTCATAGGACAATTGCCATCATTCCTCTTCCTCCTGCATTACTCATCACCACACAGGAAAAGACAGGACTTGAACTACAAAATATTGAAAATATTAAGTGCTGTAATTGCAATTAGTTAGTGGCTCTCAAAAAACAGCTTATTCATTATTTGCAACTAAAGATCAAATTAAGCTGTACAGAACTTCTTAATCCTTTGGTTGCAAACAATTGCCTAAGGTATTTAAAATAGTTATGTAGATTGTTTTCCTGTCAATCTTTCCTATAAATTGCTGGTTGCTGTGACTGAGAAGGAACTTGAGAACTGATGATGCTCCCATTCTGTAACTAGATACAAAGCTCCTTCCATACTCGCTCTGCAGTGCAATTATATTTCCTTTGCACAACCATTATTTATTTTATAATTTTTTTGTACAAAATCATTCTCATTTTTGCAGTGGCCAGACACAGAATAAAAAATAGAAAAATCAGAGTCTGGTTTATTGTTTTGTTTTTCCTCAAAGCAATCAGAAAGAGGTTACCAATTTGAGCAGCCTAGACAAGAGGCAATGTCAGGTAGGAGTTTCAGCTAGTTAGGGTTAGGGAATAGCAGACAATAAAAGGAGTGTAAATATTATATTTTTCCTATTTTCTGAAATGTTTCCCATTTCAGAGAGGACATGAGTATAGCAAAATAACTAATTTTCCCATTACGTGCAAAAAGCAATACAGGATGTACAAGGAGACCATGGAATTGTTATGGCCATGGGCTACGGTTTATTTCTTCTCTGTTTTATTGCAGAGGGACAGGGAATCAGAATAATCAAAAATGAGTTTTTAATCAAATGTAACAGCTTAGTAGTGCCTTTTAAACAAAGAGTTAATCTGTTGTTTGTTGCCCTGATTATGTTTTGGGTATTTATTAATTCTTTGCATAGTGATAGCCAGAGTTATATATTTTTTAATATGCTCTTCTTGCCAGTAAAAAGATTAATGATTCAAAAATCAAGCAGAAAATATTTTTTTCAAAGAAATGTTTGCTTTTTCAAAAATGAAACCACCTTTGTTTCATTAAACATAACTTTATCAAAGGAAACTGACATCTATTACTAAGATATATTCAGTTCATCCCATGTTTCTTCAGAGACTTTTATATATCCTAGTTAAGTATAGGCATATCTAACACACAAAACCCACCTGTTCACTAGGGCCTAAAGTAAATCAAACATCCTACTATACTTTGGAAATCACCTTCCCAAACACACCCACTGCGATTTCCAGCCAGTGCAGGTGGCCTGTCACAGGAAAGGTAGGTCATGCTCCTCACCAGTAATACCTGCATCTGTCCTGTCCATTGAGACAGGCAGCACACGTGACTAGTTTCCACAGGTCTGAGAAAGAGACGGCACACCAAAATTTCCTATCATCTGAGACACATTAATTTGTTTTAGCCATCCTTAAATCTACCCAGAGAACGAGCCACGCACCCACCAGCAAAGGCCCATAAAGTCGGGGGATTGTAGGTCCTGCAAGGAGCACGAGCGGCAGGGAGGAGGGACGGCTGTGTTCCTCAGGGGTGCTGGGAGCGGACATGGTACAACACAGCCGAGGAAGCAGCCTGTGGCGAGCTCGGATGGGACCTGGACCCACGCATGCACACCCCATTGTTCTGGCCTCCACGCTCAGGACACTCAGGCCTGGCTGGTTCTCCAAGGAGGACCTCCAATTCTGGGAATGTATTTGGCCCTTGTGGAAACATATTTGATTCCTACTAGTCCAGGAAGTGATTTTAATGGTGCGTTTGACCACTGACAGCATAATCATATTGCTCATATTTACTCAAAGTACCTGCTTTAAAGAAATGGATATGAATTCTACCTGCTCTACCTCTTACCTATCACTAAAATGTTATGGTAGAAAGTATACTGTAATTCAGCTGATGTGTCTTCTGTTTTTCAGCTGAACTGGAACCACAGCTTTCAAACCAATGTCATTCCAGAGCAACACTGGTCATCCCTATACTTTCCGTATTACCCAAAGAGCGACACATGCTTTCATAGCGCATATATGTGCCAAATATCCAGGAAACTGAAACAGTTCAATCATCTTTTATCAGGTTGTCCAAATGAGTCTGAAAAGCGTTCATTTTTCACATTACCGAAACACGCCTTATTGAATGGACTGTCAAAGCAGACACAAATCTTGCAGTGGGGTACCACCATCTGACAACCTGGCTGCACTAGAGACCACAGTTCATGTCACCACTAAGGAGCACCAAAAATTACAGAGGTAAAATAACAACACTGTCACTCTGAGGGAAAAAATGTCTTCCCTGAGTTTCATCAAAATACCAAAATAAAATTAGAGGGGGAGAGAAAAAGGAAAATAAAATCTGCAACCAAAATAAATGAAGAGTAATATATTATCAGCTTGGTTTGAACTCCTTTTGAAAGGAATTGGGCAAGGCTGCGAGAGTCAGAAAGGATTACCACTGTCTTCAGATGTAACAATTACATTTTTACAACTTCAAGATCTCAGAGAGAAAATATACTTACTTCAGCTAGCAAGTATAAGATACATATGCACCAAAACCTTCCTAGATGCCAAACTGAATATCTGTACTAAACAGCACAGTACAGAATGGCATTAAAGCTGTAATTCTCCCACTTACCACCCTGTTTCCCATCAGTAAGCACCCAGCTAGTCACTGTGACTCCAAGGAGCCTTCTCATGTATTTGAACTCATGCATAAGAATCTTGCTCAGGTAAGTACAGTAGCAAGGTACAAGTTAAACAGCTTTGGCACAGACAGAATATTGAAAAGACTCATTACATAGGCCCATTCATGCATTTACCAGGAGAAAAATCTGACTTGATTCTTAAGACTCTGAAGAACTGCCAAAGGAGCTGTAGCATTTAGAACCATAGAATCATAGAATAGTGTGGGTTGGAAGGGACCTTTAAAGGTCATCTAGTCCAACCCCACTGCACTAAGCAGGGTCATCTTCAACTAGATCAGGTTGCTCACAGCCCTGTCCAACCTGACCTTGAATGTTTCCAGGGACAGGGTATCTACAACCTCTCTGGGTAACCTGTTCCAGTGTCTCACCACGCTCATCATAAAAAATTTCTTCCTTATATCTAGTCTGAATCTCCTTTCTTTTAGTTTAAAACCATTACCTCTTGTCCTATCATTTACCTAGGATCTTCATCTGGAAATTTCCCCTAAAGCTCAGGAAAATATTTCTGACATGGAAAACAGTTGGCAAATTACTGTGTCTGCTTCATGACAAAACAAGATCTGTAGCTCTAAAAACAATTTAACAGCAAATAATATCTTTCAAAAAAAACCCAAAAACCAAACCCAGAAATGTGACGGCAGCTGAAGTACAAATGTACAAAACAGCTTTAAATTGGCCAGCTCAGAGGGGGCTACATGTTGCCATCACTATTCTGAACTGCAGGGCAGTCCTACCCAAAGATACCGATCAAACGAAGTACATAAGCACCTGCTTAACTTTACATTTTATAAAGTAAAATGATGCATCTGAATTTCACTACTTTTTTCAACCACTAGTAGCACATTAATAGTTTTCTGTATTTACACATGAACAGCACAGAGCAGCAGAACATTGTCTGCTCGGATACACATGTCTGAGAAACTTCTTTTTCCACACTGCCCCTTGTAGCATGAGCTTTCAGCTGATAGTTTGGCCAGAGAAGCTGAAGGTAAGTCGTTTTAAAGCATAACATCCAGTTCAATGGGCCATGCCTCCTTTCCCATGCTCCCTTGTAAGAACTTGAAATGAAAGGGAAGATTCCTCATGTCATTGCTCTTTCCCAGCAGCTGATTTATTTATATTTGAATTCAGATAGGAAGGACTAAAATTAGGACTATGCAAAGAGAATACACTGTTCAAAACATTCAAATTGTTTTAGCATCTGGGCATCTTCAAGAGCAACTGACTGATTTATCACTACAGCAACACAAAAAGGCCTTGATAACTTAAACTGTTAAGACAGCATGAGGGTTTTAAGTCTTGTATTTCTACAAAATATAACAAAGTTAATGCAAAATCCTAGACAAAGTGGAGGGCCCAGAGGATGAAGTAAGGTAGAGCTCATATTTCTTGTTTTTCATCCTGACCTCACACTGACATTCAGACTATATATTTTCTCTGCATCACAGTCTGTTAGGGAGTGGAATGACAAAAGCTACAAAGGGGTGCTCTTGCTCTTGCCACCCGAGTACTGAAAACGTGCTTTGCCAAGTGCAGAAAACAAGAAGTCTTGTGCATTGTTCTCCTATAAAAAAAACAGAGAAATTCCTCTGTTCCAAAACGCATATTTACAGAAGAGCAGCAAACCCTTTTTGCACTTTACCAGCCTTCAAGGCAACACAGAATAATAGCCAAAACACCTAACAAGGACTACCTCTTCCTTCTGCAGGTGCTATAGCTTCACCAAACAGGTTCCTTCATGCTTCTTATGACAGGGGTGTCACTCTCAGGCTGCTAAAGATATGATGTTTGCTTCGCCAGAGCCTTCTCTGCTTATTTTGTGGCTATCACATTACTCAGCCAAGTGCATTCCTTCTGAATGAACAAGGTACAGATTTTGCCCGGTGCACAAGCATACAAGAGTTAGCAATTACCTAGATATCACTAAGGAATTACTTCCTAATGAAATGTTTTGAGCTTCCAAGAAAAAATACAAGGGAAAAAAATTGGCCTTTTATTCCTCCAATCCTGATAACACCTAATCACTGACACTTCAAAGAAGCGTTAAGCTTTGCTGTTACCACTTCTGGCACAATTCTTTAGTGCTTACAATAAAATTACAGTAATCAAATACAGTACATTATTTAAAGCTACTAAACAGTTTCTTTCTAAGACAAAATAACATCATCAGTCAAATATTATGCAAGTCACATTAAAGGCTTTTTTTTTCCCTGCCCAGACTTAACAGTTTCTTGTGTCCTGAAGGTCCTGGATATAATTCCACTGTGGTTTACAATATAATTATTTTTAGGTTTTGTAACTGTTTAACATCTTTTTATCATTAATATGTATTTTATCTGTTTTGGATTACACATGTAGTAATCCAAAATCCTTACGTAGTTTTACAAAGCATTAGTTATTCTAAACATACTCTGTCCAAGGCCCTGAAGGCAGCAACTTCTCTTTACAAGACCTCAATGGCTGGCCACCACTCAAGACCTCTGTGATATGCACAAATTTGGGAGGTATAAGTCAAAACCACTCAGGTGCACAAAGATAAGCATAAAAATCAAATCATCAGTGTTAACTTCCATAGAGATAATTACTAATACAAATAATTATAATTCACCTGTGCAGATCAGCCCTGCACTCAAGTCAATGGAATTCAACATTTGCCAAGGGCTTCCTCTTGCTTGATATTTACATTGGAGAGAGATGACCTGGGAAATTTAGACACAGGAATTGGGATCTGTATTGCTTCCATTAAAACTAGATATGGGGAAAATGATCTACATGTAGAAAGCACAGGGTGAAATGAGAGAAGTGAAAGGTATGCTGATGTTTCACAATGCTTGAGATTTTCTTGAAGCCATATGCTTTCACACCCCTACAATTACTTTGAAGGTTTCGACAATATTTACTGAATTCCCATTCTATAACACGCAAAAGTTTTCCAGCAAGATGTTTCTGTTTCATTTCCAATATACTTGTAAGAAATGTTGGTTTAAAGATACTAATACAATTACGCTGTTTCATGTGAAGAAGTTCAAATATATTTAATCTGCTTAAGCACAAGCTTGTTTCTTTTTGAAAGAATTCCAGAGCCACAAGTCATATTTTTAGATGTGAAAACTGGAAGAGTAGCAAGGGTTAGAGCATGTTTCTGAGACCTCTGAGTACATAAGACAAGCATGATTTAAGTCTATGTGTTTAGAAGACATCACTAGTCAGGTTGTAATGAAAAAAACCAAGCACACCAGAAAGCAGATTAATATACTTGCTACTACCAATAAGGTGTAGGAAAGAAAATCTAGGAGGTGGCATCACTCAGCTTTCAAGCACATACTAAACAGATAAAGGAGTTTCCTTTGAATTCATAAGGGGTTATGAAATGCTGAACTGCTGATAGTAGAGAAAAAAGCCAATCAAACAACAGTGCGGGCTTGTCTTTTAGTGGAGAGAAGGCAAAAATGTACTATGCTGTTTGAACTAGCCACAAAAATTATTCTGGATTTCAGCACAGTATTTTGCATCCCATTGCCTTTCCAATCCCTTAGTGTGCAGAGCACCATACGACTGAAACACTAGAATAATGAGATGCTAACAGTATTTCAAACATTAAGTCATTGTAATAATACCTAGATGATAGGCAATATACTGTGTTAAATTTTAAGTACAGGTACACTAGATGAAATGGGTTGATCACCAGACTATAAAAGATGCCACAGTCAGATACAGACTTAAGCTATAGATCTGTACCAAGATCACATCCCATCTAATCTACTTTAATATAATCCACTAGTGATATTTTGGGGTCTTGGGGTTTTTTTTGGGGGGGGGGAGGGAATGTTTTCATTTTCTCACAGTAATAGGCATGCAAGCTAGGACTTTATAGACAAGTTCAAAGCTAAATTTGTATATACCCAGAGAAGCAGAAAACTAACATAAATGGTAAGGAACAATAATGATGTTGTATTATCCATTGTCATGTTTTTAATTACCTTCCCCACTTTAAAATGTGCAGACCCCAAGTTTGTGTTGTGGTAAAGCATTTACCGTTACATTTTCTTCCTTTTAACAAAAAAAAGGTCTTTTCATTCTCCAAGGACTCAGTTGTTAAGAAACAACCATCCTGCCTGGTATTGCAAGACAAATGTTACTGCACATGCTGTGGTTATGATTCTCATCCAAGGCAAGATATCAAATTACAGTCTATTTAATTAAGTAGAATTTCCTTGGAAGACCGCTACCACACTTTTGAAGATGCCATCATATCTTATACCACAGCAGCAAAAATACTGAAAAATACTGAAATATATCAGAGGAGTAGAGCATTTAGGAATTATGTTCTTTCTAAAAATCAACTACTGACTAGAAAAACTGTGTGAGAATGAAAGGACTATTTAAACAAAAAGAATTGCCTTATTAAGCCTGTTAAAAAGTCAATTTCTCAGCATATAAATGCCCATTCCCTCTATATACCTCATTACCAAAAGCCCTGGAAAAAAAGGTAGGCTAATGAACAAAAGCAGCAGCCTAGCCTGAGGCCAATTTCTGCTTTTGGAAATGCCTATGTAACCACTGACGAAAAAGAAAGGAGGTGTATATGCATATCCACAAGAAAGAATCTGGCCTGGTGTTTAAATTGCACTTGTAAAAGATCATGTTATTTGAATAACTCACTGTTTAGACACATCAGGCATTATTGTCTGTTCTTTTTTCCTTGTATCCACTGTCGGCTCTACAGGGGTAAGTACTACAGCAGTACATGAGACTATCGACTGGTATGAGTCTTCCCGGCAAACTGCAAAGATAGAAGAAATCTCAGTGTTAAAGAGGAAACGCAGTTTGTACTTTAAATGCTTAAAGAAAAAAAAAATATAATCAAGTCATACTGTGATAAACAAAACCACAAATGATTAATCGAACTTCACTATGGTCACCTGCAATGAAAACTTCATTGTTTTTCACATTTCCTAAAGTGCTTGCCTGGCACTTTTTTTGCCATAGACTGATACCCCCATCATCGTTCACTAAGTTTTACCTAGCACAAGATCTGATGTCAGTCTGCTCTAGCTCATTGGTGTCTCTGAGTCCTAAAAGGACGTATATTTCCATGAATGACATCAGAATATGATGCAGTTCTTTTTCCTTTTTCATCATGAACTGAAAATGAGACTGGAAATTATGGATGATTTTCAGACAAACCTCCCACCTTCAAAAATTTCAGACTTTGTAAGAAAATAGATTTGAGAAAATCTGATTAGTGATTATTTTTTTCTTCACCTGTTATGTCTTACTTTAATCCAAAAGGCCAAATCCAAATGCTCTAGGAGTGATATCTGATATATTGATTCATGCTTTTGCATTAATACAAATTATCTATGTTTTACTGTGCTGGATGATATGACTTAGACTATATTTAGAGCTAGAAGAAAGATCATGTATTTCAGCTGAGCATGTGGCTCAATTAGCACTAATAAATGAATACCCAAAAGTTCCTGACATCCAAACAGACAACTATATTTGTTAAAAGTTATACATATTCTAAATTCTAAATTTCAAGTGTCACTAGTAATTTAGCATCTAGCATTCACCACTCCAATTGAGTTTGAAGATATAGATTTTCTTTACAGCCAAGGTGTACCTCTATGAGACAAATAAAAGCTGGAATTAGGAGTTGGTTGTATTAAATAAAGTGCAGCAACTTCTTATATTATACATTTATGGTACTATTATATATACACAAGAAGAAATGTGGTTACCTATCTTTTAAGCAGAAAGTCACACAGTATTTTTTATGTATAACATAGAGAACTATTTTATAGAGTGTACACATGCATGTACACAGCCAATAACATAGCCTGTAAAAGAAGGATGACCATGGCAAATTCTCAGCAATTCAAAACCAGAAAGAACTTGTTTTAAAAGTACACACATTTATGCAAGATTGTGACAGGTGGGAACATTGAACTGTGGCATTTATATATTAACAGAAAACTTGTTTCTAAAGACTTTCCTACCTTCCATCCTTCACAATCATGTGCTTCCTTATTGCCCACAGACAACATACCTTTTGCATAGTCTATGCTCCCCTTACAAGAGAAGCAAAACTGTAGTAAAAATTCATCCATATTGCCTTGACTGGGTCAAGAGCAACTAACTGTGGCATTTTACCATGAGCACTCAAATTATATTCAGCATGAATTCAGCGCATATCAACAAGATACACTGCATGCCTGACAAACACCCTGGAGTGATAACTAGTGATTTAAGGCAGCTAGAGAGTAGATTTTAAGGAACAGGTCAGAATGGGGCCGGATATTTCTACAAAGGTTGGAAAAGTGCAAACGTCTTTCTGTTTTCAGAACAATTCTGAGCCATTTAGCAAGCAGCACAAATGGCCAGAGCACAGGCAAATTCTGGCAGGAAAAAAACCTGTTTGTGGAGTACATGTAATTATGTTGAATTCATCTGACGTTCTCCAGCATTACTTAACGCTTGTATTTTTAAATATTTATGTGCACATTGTGCTAAGTGACTAAGACACATAAGATGACGAGTACTGAAACCTTACCTTCATTTTTCTTTGGAACCAGCACTACTCAAAACTTTGTCACTATCATAGACACCCATCTCCAAAACATGGTCATACCCAAAGAGAACTTGCTATATTGCCTACATGTATGCAAGTAGGATATGCATTACAGCTTCATGCATAACAAATTAAGGAGGGAACTAATGCAAAATACATTGAACCAGAGAGACTACATAAGAAAAAAAGAATTTTAGGTGATTTTTATCCTACTATGTTGCATGCAGCCAGCAGATCATCTACTAGCAAGGTGCTGTTTGGTAGGCACCAAGTAATGTACAAAATAGTATCTTCTCATTACAACCAGTGACTGAATATGTGTAAATAAGAACATTTATCTCTATTTGACTCTTGATTTACAGTCAAAAAATTTTAAAAAGATAGGTTTGTCAAAGGGTGATACTAATATTCAGTACCTGAATTTTAACCTGAAATGCTGACAAAAAAAAGGGGAGTAAAGGATGAAGCAAATACTTATTTTTCTCTAAAAGACCTGTGGTACCACTTGAATATCTAGTTATTACTTTAGAACTTGTAAAATGTCTGGTGACTACAGAAGCACCACAGGGTAGGATTTTCCCTAGATGAGCCACTGTCCGTCAGGGCAGTTACAAAGAAAGATAAAATAGGAAATCACAAGTAACAAAGAAGACACTGCTAGTCTCCTACCCTTTATAGAAATTTCACGAATGAATAAAACTGTGAAATTGCTTTTGTTTAATAATTAATGCTACATAGGAGTTGTATAATCCCCTAATTTACAGCTGAAGACAAACCCAGTGGTCACACAGTGATCTGAGCCCACGGAATTTATTATCCTCCCATTCTAGACAGCTATACTCTTGGTCTGGCTTTTGAAAACCACTACAATTCCTCCTTTTTATCTCAAGTCTCTGTGCACACAGTCATAAGTCATTATGGGACAGTATAATTAACTAAAATGTCATGAAATAGCAACAGCACAGCAGCAAGTAATTTTCACCTACTGGAGTGCATTCTCTTATTATCTGTTCATAACTTGCATTAAAAGAATGACAATGTGCTTGAATGTGGACTATCAACTTTAATATTGATGGGGATGGGCACTGTTTTACTTAAGGAGACTGTTTTCATTTTACACTTCACACTTCTCTTAAGTGTAGCTTCTATTCTACACCTTCATTTTTTTATCTACAAGTGGCTTACATTATCGTCAAAGAAGCCCATTAGTGATGTCCACATTTCATACTCTTCATGAATCCAAATCTCTTTGATCCTCAAAATATTACAAACTTCAGAATATCAAACAATTACACAAAGGGATTACCTCCTTTTACCATAAATCCTCTCATGTCCAACTTGCACTTTAACAGCCTGCAAGAAGTTTACAGATTTAGCCTCACCACATTAATTGGTAAGGAAAATAGAGAAAAGTAGATTTTTCAATCATCTGAGTTGGTGTTTGGAAAAGCCATCAATGTAAACAGCTGCCCCAGCCTATTACATTATTGCTGACATGAGTGTGCAAGTTAATTCCATGCTCACCACCCTCTGGGCACAGCCATTCAGCCAGTTTTCAATCCACCTCATTCTCTGCTCATCCAGCCCGTACATCAACAGCTTGTCTATGGGGATCTTATGGAACAGTGTTGAAAGCCTTACTGAAGTCATGGTACACAATATCCACTGCTCCAATAAAGAAACCAATAAAGAAAATTCTCCCATCTATCTGCTACATTTTTACAATGGCACACAAACATTAAGTACATGTTGTAGGTAGAGGTTCATTATCACACTTGCTGTTGCATACCTCTGAAGTGTGGAAAAAACTGTACAAGGTATCAACATCAAGCAAAACAATCAGCTAATTTTATACTACCTGTAACAATTTCTTTAAGTTTAAGAGACTAATATTTAGTATCTCTGAATGTGTTATACACTGAGTACCTTCTGAAAAAATCAGTAATTTGCCTACAAGTGAGATGGTATTTTTCAGTACCATCGCATCTCCTCCATTCATAATTCAACCATTATGTGAACCAGCTAATAATTGTAGTGAAATAATACAATTGGAGGAACATCTTTACTATGTATTATCATTAAAGAAACATATTTTTTTAAGTGAAATAAAAGACACTACATACCAACTACAAGTCATATAAAGGACAACTCTACAAAAAGAAAACAAACAGTCACTGTTATAAAAGATCTGTACTGCTTTTGAAGTTCCATGATTTCTCCCCAGATTCTTCAATTTATACTTTAATGATGCATACAGCTTGTTTTCTTCCATTGCCAAGTTTTTTAAAAGTACCCCATATGTTTATCACTAGGAGTGCTGGCTTGGATTTACTCTAGTTAGTTTAAGCAGTCTCAGAACATCATTCACTATCAAAAAAGATCTCTACATCTGGAGAAGAAAAAAGGTAGCTTTTTTTTTCCTTTGCTGTTTCTTTCAAGAACAATAAGAATGACTAATTAAACAGTTGTCTTCTATTTTGAACCAACCAGTGAAAAATTTTTAATTCCCTAAATAGTAGGACAGTAGAAAGCCTTCAACAGCTACTGAATAGAATGTATCTCTCCGGAGAATAAAAAGACTTTTAAGCTCTAGGGGTGTCATTTACAGCATCTATTTCAAACACTGTTAATTGCACACATTTTTTTCCCTTCTTTTTTTAAATAGAGGACAGATAAAATCTGGTTATCACCACTCACTATCAAAAAAAAAAAGTCCCCTTGACACAAGATGCAAGAGATAGATGAAATTAGCAGCAAGTACTACCTGCTTAAAGAAAACAGAAGGGAAATGTTCACATGCAGTGTGCAATGAAGCATAACGGATTTATGACACAGGAGACAAAAAACAGTGAAGTATTTCTGGATTTAAAAAAGCTGGGCACTTATTGTGACAATTCAAAGCATTTACACTTGTGCCTGTAAAATTTAAAATAATCAGCTCTCATCGTTCAAGAGACAGATCAAGTCCGGAAACAACTGCTGTTTTATACCAAAAAACCTTCTGCTTTGGTAAAAAACTAGGCTACCAGCCAGGAGCATGGAAGGTGCTAAATACCTTCCCATGAAATATCTGTCAACTGCCATTGTAGAAGACAAGGGACTGAAGCATGGGGGAGCAAGGTTTGGATCCCAAGTATCCAATCGCACATTCCTTTTGCTACTCTAGGCCAGAAGATATGTTTTAATTACTCCAGAGCACCAATTTTCAGTGCAGGCATTTACATTTTGGCACACAGTTTCCTAAACATGCCCCTGCCATGACAAGGCTCAGGAAATGAGCCACCCTCTGAGGTGCTCTGAACAAAGGACAAGGAAGAGCTACAAGACATGCAACCCATATGCAGGTTCTTCAGATAAGGGACAGACAGGACAAAGAGCTGTTACACGTGAGAAAGATTTTGCTAAAAAAGAAAACCACCCAAAAGCCAAACAAACAAAAAGGAATGGAGGATCTACTGTAAATTTCTCTAGTGATTAGTCTAGTTTTGAGGACAAGTGAAAAGCTGAGGAAAGAAAAAGGAGCATTTAAAACATGTAACTCCAGCTATTTTCCCAGGAAAGCTGCTGACACTAGATATAGTTTATAAGAGAGGATCTTGAAATCTAGTCTATTAATTTTGATATCTCCAGTAAGAACTGTGGTTAATCACCATGCTAATCCCTTCCTCATCACACAGACATGTCCTCTGATATTCTTGGTCCACTCAGTGGGCTCAGAAAAGAACCACTGTTCAGACCTGCCTTCATCAACCACAAACACCACTTGCATGAAACACTTCAGCAAAACCAAGTGTATGATTTCAGTTCCATGCCGTCTTTCTCAGCCCCAGAAACACAACAAAGTCTCTTAATACCTTGTTATTAAAACTCTAAAGCCCAAGGAGACTTTCAGTCTTTTTAAAGCAACACAAAAGGTCAAGGTACTTTGCCCATCTACTTAAAAAAAAGCCTAATATTAAAAAATAATCATAATAAAAGTCTAATTTTCCTGGTGCTTGATTCTAGATTTGATGGTGATCTTTCAGGAAAAAAAGGAAACTAAATGGATCTCCATTTTATTATTAGTTCAACAGTTATTCTAGGGCCTCTTGTCCCTTAGAAAGCTACATTTCACAATATTGGCCAAATGAATACTTAAGAGAATGAGACTATATGCTTACAGTCCCCAAAGGGTTTGCTGTAATAATTCTGCAATAAAACCACAGGCCCAATTCTTAAACACAGGGTAGTCAGAATCAGAAATTTTGCAATAGCAACAATTACAGGCCCATTACGGGCAAATGAATTACTTTCTATCAGGTTCTTACGTTTCCTGGCTCTTTTGTAGTATTCAGGAAGGCTGCACACACATATCTGCTTTGTGTTATCTACACTGCTACCCAATGGTGAAGGGTAAATAACGCGGCGTTAAGCAGGAGCCAGGGAATTCTTCTAACACACCAGCAGTTCTGTAGTGATTATCTGCACCCTTGCTTTTGTACCCCAAGTTAGTTTGTTGTCACAAGCCACAGTGATAATATGGTAATAGCCACATGTGAAATTTGGGCCTACTGACTTGTACTCTACGTGTAAGAAATTAAACTGTAAGAAGCAGCGAATGCTGCTTCTTTTAATAGTAATGCTTAATGGAATGGTGCCGTTACTGTTGATACTGAATGGAAGGGTATATACCTTGATCACCTAAGAATGCTACACGGACTGCTAAAATAATGACCTAGATAACAGTAACACTGGTGGCCCACTTCTTGCACATTTTCTGTTAAGTACGCCGTATTGACAAAACGACTGTAGTTTGGTCTCTCTTGAGAAGGACAGGGTAGCACCTTAACCCCTGTTCAGTGTTCTCAAGTAGCCTCTCCCAGCTTACAATAACTTGCAGACGTGTTTGAACAGAGGGGTTGTGTCTGTATTTGCTAATCCCTCATGGATTTTATGAATTTGTTCAGTTATGTTCTTGTGCAAACTTGTAGCGTCCACAGCACCCTGTAGAATTCCAAAGCTGAACTATAGGTTACGTTAAGAAATAGGAATTAGTCCACTTTAAACTTGCTTCCAGCTAGTTTCATTTGACTCCTCCAATTTTAGTATTGGAAAAGACAATGCACAGTTCCCCCTTCACTTTCCACTCAGGATTTTACAGACTTTTGGATGCTTTGCCAGTCATCTCTTTTACAGGCTGCAGAATCTGCTTTTGTTCCTATATAAAACCTGTTCCATATCTCTGGCCACCCTGCTAACCGCTCCACGAACAACCACTCCTTGTTGTAGTTCCTGCGATAATGGATCACTGTAGCAACACCAGGACAAACTATAACTGCATTCACAGAAAATTAAATAGGTTAGTTTTTCAGCTGTAACTACTATACACCTAAAACATTCTAAGTATATCCATTTATGCTTGAGGCTGCTTCTAAAATACTTTCTTATTCACAGTGACCTACTAAAAGCAAATATTGTTCCAAGCAGCCTACACAGGAAGTGAAAAAACAACCTTTAAATATAAAAGCATATTCTATATCCAGTAGGTAGGTATTGCTTCTCAATATCAGAAAACATTGTTTTAGTGTTAACATTAGGACTTTTAAAATAACAACTAACTTTCATTGGCTTTTGGCAACACTGTTTGTCAGGGTGATGTCACAGTCTTGTATTTTTAGCAACATAGCCTGTGACTTGTCTTGTGAAATGGATGTGAATAAAAACCATGTGCATAAATGAGGGAAAGGTTGTGATGAAGGACTAATGATCTGAGCCCCAACAATATTTCTAATTCTGTCAAATTGCAGGAAGTTTCATAATTTAATGGTATGAATATCCATTAGAATAAAAAGTGGAAGCTTAGTCATTCCATCCAGGATGCATAGTAATAATCACCATGTGATCCAAATAAGTGCATTGGTTTATTCACAAAGAGGCTTAGAAGATAACTGGTTAAATTAATTTACCATAGAAAACAGCCGCAGGTGGGTTCCTGGGGCAAAGGAGGCTCACCCAGACCTCCTCTGCCAGTAGCAGATCTGCTGTTCTTGGCCTGTACATAACCTGAGCTCTCAGACCCCTTGGTACTCCTGACTCGCCAACAGAGCCACAAAGTGCAAGGCTGCCTGCAGGAGCTCTGGCTGGGAAATAAGAAAGAAAAACACCACAGTCCCGGGTATGGAAGAAAACAGAACAGCCAAAACCTCTGCTTCTCCAGGAAGAATGCAAAAGGTATTACTGAAATTGCTAATTTCAGATGGAAGCATAAAGCCACCCCCCGGTAATAGCCGTAAGGTACCAGAAACTGAGAAATCCTTGTCTCTCCTCCTAGAGGACATGGAGGAAATCCTAACAGGGATTTTGCCAGCCACAAGAGCTGAATGCCTCCAAGTTCCCTTTTCAGCCAAGGGAAGAATAATAGTTTTAGTTCTGTTTTTGATCACATTTGGGTTTCTATTTAAGCTATGTGATGCCTTCAAGAAAAGGAGAGAAACAGGAGCGACTGTGACACTAGCATCTTAAAAGGAGGAATATAGAAAGACCTGCAGGGCATTTCTGTAGGCACAATACAAGCCCCTGAAGGAATGACTACTCCAGCAACAATATCCTTGACTGTCACTCACTGCAAGTAAAACCGTCAAAACTCAATAGCAAGTATTTTCAGGAGCATAGTCTCTTGGCTTCAAGTATTATTCTCGGCCTAGCCAAAATAAAGACTGACAGGCAAGCAAGATTAATTTATTGTTGTTTGTATTGAATGGCTGTAGTCACAAGAAATTAATTTAAACAATTAATACACAGATAAACCTCAAAAAGCATAGCTTCCCAAGAGAAATTATTAAATAAAATCACAACGTCAGCTGTCCTTGCAGTCTCTAACAACAAAAGCTCACCAGGAAAATTATGTGAGGTATTTTTGTTTTGCAAGAGTATGAGGCTATTTGGCTTTCTGTTATAACCGTATTGGCACCTGCTAGCAGGAGCACGAAGTACAGCTGCCAGTAGAGCTGTATGTCTTCTCAGTCACAGAATGACAGCCTTTGTCAACCTCAGTGACAAGCAACCCAGTGAGCAGTCCCTACAGCAGCACATCTGTCATAGCTATTCCTGACTCATTCCTTCTTTCACAGAAGTCACTCATATACCATGAATTAGAAATTTACACCAGACATTGAAACGATTAGAGGATCCATAACAAAAATGTCCTCCCTGTCTTTTCTGGAGGAACACATCTTTCATATTTATTATAAAATGCAAACAATATATTCCACACCTTTGCCCTCTCTAAGGTAAGTGGTTTCCTTTTTTTTTTTCTTTTTTTTTTAAACTCTTGAGGGAATTTTGCTGTCATTGGTTCTGTTTAGTGATTAAAACTGCCCCAACTCTGGAACCTTGCTTAGTTAATAACTCCAATATTTGCACATCTCCCTTGAGAAACTTCAAGATCACTATGTGCTTAACCAGTATTGAGGTTTTGTTTTGTTTTTCTTAGGGCTAAAATTGTCTAAATTGTATAAAATCAGTTTTCTGGTACTATTTAATAAATCTAACAACACCAAATACCAAATAAAATCAATCTCTTTGGAAAATAAAAATAAACATATATTGGGGAAAGTCAATTCCACCTTATTCTTCAGACTGTGTCGGGAGTGGTTGCAGACCTTTCCTGGGCTAAGTTGCAGCCCGGCCCTCACGCTCATACAGGATCCTACAGGAAAGCAAATTCAACTCAAATGTCTCTGCAGTCACTTAACAATCTTGTGTACCAGCATACATAAGCAAACAGCTGGCTACTACTCCAGCTGACTGCTCCAGTGTAACTGCAAAGCAGTGGAGAAATGAGGAAAGCAGGTAGAGCATCACCCACAGTCTAACCACTGGATACTCCATCAGCAAAGGGACAGGCCAGCAGCATTATGATCATCTATTGATATACCTCTGAACGAAGAGGGAAAACGAGAGGCTTTAAGGAACAGCAGATTAAATCCTGGGATGAGACAGAATACACCACACCTTCCTTCTGTGGGCATCTATACCTAGGCACCAGCTAAACCTGTGTGTGATGGAAAAGCACTTGTATGTTCGCAGGATTGGAAAGTGAAGGCTCTTCACTGGCATGTTGTGACCGCAAGCAAAAGATGGACTCCAGAAGACAACCAGAATAAGAATTTCCTAGGCTGCTCACACAGCTTTTTGTGCAATACCAGGGAAATGATGTTCACAAGTTAGCTAGGTGACAAGAAAGTTCAGCAGCAGCCATAGAAAGAGAAAGGTGTGAAGTCTTCTGTGCCACGAAGAAAATGTGGAAACAGAATATGACTGTCTGTCCATTTGTCGTGCCTGCACTTTTAAAATTCTGCTCATTTACATAGTTTCCAGATTTTGCTATGCTTTGTGTTTGTTCCATATAATTTACTAGATTTCAAGGCCAAATGAAACTATTGTGATCATCTGATCTGACACACGGCACAGGTACATGCTGTGGTTCTTCCAGAAGTTTAATACTACAGTCCTGATGCAAAACTTCTAAGAGTAGAGGTCACTGCTATGCCAGGTTCATAAGTGATCTGCTGAGTTCTTCCAATTAATGGACAAAATAACAGCATAATTTTTCCAATTGATTTTCAGAAGTGCAGATTGCTAGCCAAACATCTATACTGCAGATAAAGCATATGCCAAGTAAAATACATGCATCTGTCTGAAACGTAATAAAACAACTGATCACTACGCTGACACCTTTTCACACTTCCTCTAAAAGTCTCAAATATTCTAAAAAAATCACTAAGGTTTGAAATCCAACCAAGTTCGAGGGCAATGTATTTTACTTTAAAGAAAAATAAATTGAAACAGGATAGATCATGCTTTGCAAAAAGGGTCAGGGTCAAAATGACAGGTAGGTCAAGCAAGCTAAGCGGTCTTGAAGAGCCATTAAACTGGATGATTCTAACAAACAGTGCTTGAATGGAGCCCAGTGCAGGATTATAACCCTAGAAACAAAGAATGCAAACTATCACTACACCTCTGAAGTAGAGTTTTGGTTCACAGCAAACCAGGAACTCAGTGTGCTGCCTCTGCAAAAATGCCCAACACAAACCTTGGCTGTACAAATATGAAATTGGTGACTGGAGTCACTGAAGGCAGGCTCAACTCAGTTACCATCTCACCTTCTCAAAAAGATGACTGAAGGGTGTGTTCATTATGCTGTATGTGATCCTGTATAGGAGAAATCCCAGACCTCCCTGAATAAGCAGAGAAAGGTACAATAGAAGTAAAACTGTAGCTTTAAAAGCAATCAAGTTATTGGGAATAAAAAAAATCCCAAACTTAAAACTGGTGGTTGTCTGTCTTTAGACATGTTTAAAATTAAGACCAACACCTTTCTGAAAGATGTGTGTTAGTCAACTACGTATTTTAAGGTTCATTGCAAGCATAACTATGCAAAGTATAATCACTTTGCTATTTAGGAGACTAGTCTTGATGAATTGAGGCCCCTATCTAACTGTGAAAGTCACAAAAGTTGGTTGTTCAAGGTCACACTACAAGGGTGCAACACAGATGCTTCAGTTATCCTGACCTGTAAACCAGTGTTTTTAATTATACGAGCAGTCATGGCAAGCAAAATAACATTAGCATGTATAGAGGTATTTTGGAGGCTGTTTTCCTTAAGAAAGTTATCTAAATCATTTTCCTTTTCCTGTAATTTTCAAATCCAATACTGACATTTACACTGCAGCCCCACAAAGCTCAATGGAGTAAAAGAAGAATCATGTATAGGAAAATGAGATATAAAACTACACGGGTTTAATTTCTTCCAAAAATATTTTCCTCTGCATAGGTCATAATGCTGCAAAACATGCAGATGTCTGTTAACTGTCCACGTGCTTGGCATCCATACATAAATATGCCTGAAAAAACTTCAGAGCAAGCTACCATAGGACAATGAAGTACCATGCAGACAGACCAGTACTGGAAGCAGAATAGCCAGAGCTCAGTGGTCTCCAGCCAGGCCTGTATTAGATATGCTCTAAGCTCGTTAAACATCAGAAAACTGACCAATGAGGAGTAATTCAAATTCCTAACATGATTGTCCTGGTTTAGGCTGGGATAGAGTTAATTGTCTTCCTAGTAGCTGGTATAGTGCTATGTTTTAGGTTCACTATGAGAAGAATGTTGATAACACACTGATATTTTCAGTTGTTGCTAAGTAGTGTTTAGACTATAGTCAAGGGGTTTTCAGCCCCTGATGCACAGCCAGCAAGAAGGCTGGAGGGGCACAAGAAGTTGGGAGGGGACATAGCCAGAACACCTGACTTAAACTGGCCAAGGGGGTATTTCATACCATGTGATGTCATACCCACTATATAAACTGGGGGGAGTTGAGCAGGGAGGGATCACTGCTCAGGAACTAACTGGGCATCATCGGTCAGCAAGTGGTGAGCAATTGCACTGTGCATCACTTGGTTTGTATATTCCAAACCTTTTATTATCATTGTCATTTTATTAATGTTATTATCATTATTAGTTTCTTCCTTTCTGTTCTATTTAAACTGTTCTTATCTCAACCCACGAGTTTTACTTTCTTTCAATCCTGTCCCCCATCCCACGGAGCGGGGGGTGGGGGGAAGGGGGGAAAGTGAGTGGCTGTGTGGTGCTTAGTTACCAGCCGCAGTTAAACCACGACAATGATTAAAATAAAAACCTAACTTGCAAAGAAATTCAGTTGCTTCTCTGCTTGTTTCGTGTTACACGTGAAGTTCTTCACAGAACGCAGTGATACAAATATACGAAGCAATACAACATATAAACCCAAACCATTACAAATTCATCAGGGTCTGTTCAGATTCTACCAGTCATAACAACTGCAAAGCAAAGAATTAATAAGTCACTTTTCTTCTATTGGCAACCAACGATTTGGAGACTAGATAACAAGAAAATATACTTGCATATTACCTCTCTACCTCGATTTGAGCACCTTCCCTCTGGTTTTGGCTCTAAAAAGGGAAGAGTGCCATTTAGTGGTCAGGTAGATTTACTGCACCTTTTGAACGTAATGCAAGACTGCACACTGGTAATATTAGTAAGAGAATTGCAAATGCCGAGTGATGGCACAGTTATTAAAGCTGTTGTTTTTCCTTGATGAAATACTGTAAATGTTTTTTGGAGGGGAAGGATGATGTTTTATTTAAAGCATGATTTGGAACCTGCACTGAATCTTTTTGAGCCTCATCTCCCCTAAGAGCAAAGAACTACATGCTCTTTCTCCTGCACTCCACCAGGTGATAATCTAGGCAATAAATTTTATGAATACAGAAGAGGATACAGGGAAATTCTGTAGGTGCTGGCAGAAAGATAACTTGAAAACCTGTTCCAGGGAAAAAGTAATTATGTTCTAAAACAGCAGAACATGCAGAGGAAATAGGAGTAAAACACACCTTACTGATTTTCACAGGATAACACTCCAGCTGAAGATAAAGAGTAAATGGCCAAATTCACCTGGAGCTTTCTGTAGATTCATCAACCTCAGGATTTCTGAACCCAAGGTGAACTGGTTAAATAGAAGCAAAAAGAGGAAAGCTCAATTCTCAAATTGCACCATTTGTCAAAGAAGATGAAGAGTGTTCATGAATATGGAAGACTGGTTGTGCATCTGTGAATCCAGCAAAATCTGGCCTAATGACTATTTAAATAGTGAGAACACATTCACAGCCCCACGTTCCTTCTTCCCTTGGGAAATCTTCGATCTTTACTTCAGATGTCATGCCAGAGGCATCCAAGGAACCAGTCAAGTACAACAGATCCTTTTGAAAGTTAGCGGAGTGTGAATGTACCAGATTTCTAGAGGTACCTAAAAATGAAGATGAACCACTTTTTTCTAATCCACAGTGATTCTGGAGACATCTTTTACCTTCAACTGAATATCAGGAAATCTGGCCTTATATAAAATCAGCTATGTCCATCAGTGTCCACGGCTTGTTTCCAAGGGACAATACTCCCCTTTACTACATATTTATGTAGCTTGCTCCTAAAGGATGGCACACAAAAACACCAGATGCACACAAAAATCCAGGCTCTAGAAAAACTGTAACCTACATAGCGAAGCTGGATAAATTAGCTCCCAAGTTTCTAAAATGTAGTGCACATAATGGCACTGCTCCATTCTCATTCAAATGTCAACAGCCGTCACCTCCACAACCTCATTTAAAATCCTAGCGCTCACTGGAAGGAGTCCCACCTAACTTCAAGAATACTCTAGACACTAGGGTGCAAAGGTTATCCTTGTCTCTTCGAAGGGAGGGTGACTAATGTGATCTTTGGTACGCAGAGCATTTACTTGTATTTTGGAGTGCATGACCACCGATTCTGGAACCTCCTTCCAACTAGTCCTTTAAGCCGCTGTGTATAAGGTGATTTACTTCACTCTCTAGTGAACAATTATGCTCTTAGCTGATTGGAATTTAAGAGCAGGCCCAAGATTAACACTTGACATTTGTTGAAAGCCCTCCAATTTAAAAACAAGAATTATTTGGAAGTTACCCAATATTTTAAATATCATATGTATTAATCAAAATAAAACTTCACTTCGGATAAAAACTTAAATATGAATGTTATGTACTTAATTTAATCTACAGTTAAGATAATATTCAAAACATAAAGATCCAAAAATTGAAGGAAACCTACTTAGCACATCATCCTCCTTAAAAACACCTCTCCTAATTGTCCTATATGATTAATTCCTCAGTGGCATTTGAACCAGCTAGACGCTTCATACACTCAACAGCATAAAAAAGCTGGAAAATCAGCTATCTAAAATAACATTATTGCATTTGAAAGAGTAACTCCTGTTTCAGTCAAAATATAGTTTTATAGCTCTGCAATAAATATATATAAAACAAGACCACTTGGATGTAAGATGCCATGCATAAAATGTGCTAAAGTTACTGTGCTTAGGCCATCAGCACCCATTTAGATTTAGAAAGCAGGCAATGCATTTTCTACTCAACAAAGATTTCTCACTGTATGCTTTTAGTTTTCTTTCATATGTTCAGTTTCTCTTTATTATCTTTGGTTTCAGAGGTACTGTCTAGTGTAACAACATAAAAGCATAAAATACTGTTATGAGATAGCTGCAGTCCCCTGGGATTAAACACTTGACCAAGGTTTCATTTGACTACCATTCCCTGTCTGCCTCTGTACAACTGTACAAGCAATGTGGATAGTAATGATTTCATACAGAACTGCTACCCACAAATGAAAAATGCTATGAAAGAGCAATACATTAAAATTTGATAGTGATACTACTTCTGAATTCTGAGCATCTATTTTTATTTTTAGATCTACTAATGGGTTTGTTGCTGAAATCTGTTTTTAATATGAAGTAACACATTAAACATTTTGCAACCTGTCAATGCCAAGACAGCAGAGAGACTATTCAATCTAGCTAGCAAATGATTCCCAGAGCTGTACTGTCAGTATTAATGATGTCAGACCACAAACATGAAAGAAAGGAATGATTACTTACTTTACAGAACCATGATTCCTTCCAATAGAGTAGGAAGCAAAGATGGCACAGTAAGGTATGGTTCACTGCAGCTTCAGATAGGATATACATAGCCCCCTGGTGCTTCCCAAGGAAGATTAAGAATGACAGAAGGACCAACACTCCTCCTCAGTCCCTTGAAATTCAAAGATGTAACAAGTAGCTAAAGACTGAAAACTAAGTTTGAGAGTCAAGATGATTATGGGATCAAGGTTGACCATGAAGATCTCCAAGATATAAATTTACTGTGGGGTACCTGAAACTTTCCTTCCTTAGATAACTATTTTAACTATTGTATTTATTAAAAAAGCAGCCAACAAGTGGTGTCTTTTCAGGACAGTGGAAGACAGGATTTCTGGCTGTATCAGTCAGAAATAACAGCCCTCAGCTTGGTGTCTGACTTAGCAGCTAAAACCTAAGGGACAGGAAGTTTTAACCAGTTCCGGGGGCCATGCTTATGTTACTCTCTGTGATTTTCTGATGTTGGCATAGTCCTGAAGGAGCCAGAGGAGGTAGCTTGTCTTCTAGTTGCAAGAACATGTTGAGAGCAAGAGAAATGTTAGTAAACCAGAAACTGTGAGATAATACATGGTCTCCACTTCAGCAGTCTTTGTGCAGAAACAGCTTAACATTAAAACCATCCAGTTATGCCTCTAAATAATAAGGAAATGCATTGAAAAGGTGTATACAAAGCGTATGAAAAATAAAACCTTATGTAAAGTCCAGGATACAGCTAATGCGCCCAGTAGCTGTTCTCAGTAGGAGTTTCCCACACCTCAGTTAAAGACTATGACATGAAGATGTGCAGCCTGCTGTGGAGGTAGCAGTGATGAGGTCCTTCTGCTGATGTACAGAGGGCTGTACAGTCAATTACCACATGCATTAGCTCTGTTGTCTCTTCCTTGGTTATGGAATATCTAACATCATGAATATAAAGAGAATGAAGAAATATTTCTAAATACACTAATCAAAACCTGTTTGAAGTTCAGCACACAGCAATATATTAGGCAATCTCCAGGTTCTGCCTTGCTGACACATGGAAAACAAGGGAAGTAACAACCATTTGGGGTTTTATAGTTTCTCATAGGACAATGAAACATCTCAAGACATGTTTGTGGGCCAAGACACGACTACTAAAAACAATGCGGTCACAAACGTTTGGAGTGCACTTGCACAGTCACACAGGTACATCTCCAGTGACACGTCCTTGAAAGATGGCAAAACGCAGCCATCTTGCATGAATTTTTGTGTAACAGACGTTGATATTTACACAATGTCTTCCAAACAAATAAAAATAAAACAGCACAAAATTATGAACTGATTTAAAAGAGAGCTCGTCAACCAAGAGAGGGTTCCCTTGATAGGGTCCGCAGTAAATGTCTCAACTAACCAAGATTCAAGAAACTACTGGGTTAGTACTACCTTCCAGTCTCCAGCTTCTTGCTTTGAAATCTCAAGAGGAATGGTGCTTTGCTTTCTAGAGCCACTGAAAGGAAAGGCAGAAAAACCTCTTGACATCCTGCCAAATTTTCTAGTGACTATAAGGCATGAAAATAATTGTTTTTGTTTCCCCAAGTGTTGAATACCAAAAAGTATCACATTTACTGTCAGAAACTGAATGTTTTTTCTTTTTTTAAAAATAGTGCATTTATTAAGTACTCGCACAGAGATTCACAAGTGTTAGTTTAGACTCACAATAAAAAAAAAACACCAAAAAAAACCCCCAAAACCCACAAAAAAAACCCCAAAAACAACAACAAAAAACCAACCAACCAAACAAACAAACAAAAAAAGTCTACATCCAGGATTTCAACACTACCAGATATATTCCTGGCATAAAGCCTGCTCCAGACTTATCCCAGCAGAAATCCCAGAAAACAATGAGGACTGAAAGGGACTGTAGGCCCCACCACATGCTGCAGCAATGCTCAGCTTGATGTGCACTGCTGGGGCTCTGGGAGGGAAGAAGGCTCCAAAGCAGTCGTTGCCTGCTCCTGACAGTAGGTAAGGCAGAGGTGGGCATGGTCCTGCCAGCAGGCAAGGCCAGGTAGCCCCAGCCCTACGAGCCAGCTGCCAGAGCCATGGTGACAAGGGCTACAAGAAGTTTCTCTGCCCAGTTGAGCAAAGGCAAATAAGGGGTCAACTCTTACTTTAAGTCAACGGTGCTTCCCAAGGCACCTTTGGAGGAAATACAAGTGCTAAACTGCTTTATTACATCCATTTCGAGTGAAAGCTCAGTCTAGCTTTTCCTTGTTTTTATAGGCTTACCTGAGATTGTGAACCAAGGCTGAAAATACAACTTCAGTATATCACTGAAACTGGAAGGCAAAGAAAAAATACAAATTCTTCTGCGTTTTAAAAATCTCAGCACTATCAACTAAATTATTTTTTGAGTGTTTGAAGTTGGCCATACTTTGTTGTGATCCCTGCCAGCAGAGCCCTGCCCTCTAAGGTCTCCATGATGATAGAGTACAGAAACAACAATATACAGAATTTTAAGCTTATCAACACTACCTTTTCATTGTTAATGATGAACTTGAAACAAAAATTTACAGAGCTGCTACAAAAGTATATGAAAGATGTTTAAGCATTTAATAATATTTATTTTAACAATACTTAAAAATAGCTATGCCATAGTGTAAACTTCTGTAAGTTTTTATAAGTTCTACCTAAAAAATTGAATAGGAAAGCTTTTTTAAAGCAAGAATTTCCTGAAATTGTATATACCGTCTACATTCATGCATGTATATTGTCATTTGAAGGCTAACACTGGGCACTTCTGTTAATAGCATACCACAGACGTTACCACACATCTAAGCATAACAAACATGCTGAACAGAAAACTTAACAGCCCAGTTAACCTCTCCTTAATGTTAAAGGGGTAAGAAGAAAGAGGCACATGAGAAACATCGCTGCTGTTAAGCTTGTTTGGGAAAAGGCTCATCTAATGCGTATCATGTACATTGCTTAGAATACTTAACAACAAAAAGAAAATAATTTGTTGCATACTCAGGTGGCTCGCTCCCTCCCTCCCATGTGCCATCAGCTTTACAGGTAAATGAACTGGCAAGCTGCAAAACACCAGTCCTGATGGGAAGCTTAGGCCACTTGTTTCCTTTTATCCCGTATTTCTGTGTATGAAAGCAGGAGGCATTCAATTCCTGCCAGTTCTCTACCTACTAAATAGAAGACTGTTCCCCTCCCAGTTACAGAGTATCTCTGCTTTCGATTTTTAGGAAAATGTAACTGCCTGTTTAAAACAAATTTTCTGATTTTTCACTGAACAAACAACAAAGGCAAGGGCTGAAATCAATTTGGATAAAATATCTTAGAAATATTTCTACAGAGAAAATAAAAGTACTACTTCGTACATTGCAAGCTCTATTTGCAGGTCAAATATGAGTAGTTCATATTTCACAGTTTCACAAGTATTTCACAGTTTTGACTATGGAGCTGCATTCCCTTGAGAGGTATTTTCACAGTTTAGTTACTATTATTGCAATGTGAGAATGCTAAAGTCCAATATAATAAAAATTACTCTTGCATATAATTTGCAGGAATGCTTTGTCATGTACATAAATTAGTAATGCTATTAGGATAGGAATATTCAACAACAGTAGTCAATTTTAAAAATTTTACATAATAAAATTTACATTAACACAGCACTAACTTTGAATTTTTAAGAACCTCATAATCAGTGATGAAGAAGTAAGCAATCCACTTAAGTGGCTTACACTGCGTGTTACGGTGCACATTCAAGCAGGCAGTTATTTCAGAAAGCTCCAGGTCCAGGCCAAATCAAGTGCAAAATCTTACTAATATTAGTGAGGAAAAAAGCACACAGAACATGCATGCACTGCATCTTGTGTGCTGAATAAAAATAGGCAAATAAATGTTCATTTCTGTGGAGTGCTGTGGACTACTTCTCTATGTGAACATGAAAAAAAGTTTGTAAAAGCACAAAAAAAAGGTTTAGCTGTTTATTTTCTTTGCACCTTTGAAATTCATGCAATATTCACTTAATTCGGAAACTAGCTCTCAGGGCCCATAGCTAATCAGCAAAGTTACTGCTAATATCAAAAAGCATTTTGACTCACTAAAAAAAAAAAACATGATCATACCTTAAATTTTAGTTCTTTTTCTAATCTTTTAAATGTCTTCAGGGTCTAGCAAAGGCATAAGCAGGGCCGTGACCCTGATACATAATGAGAACGGTGGCAAAGGTACACTTTGTAGAAGAATTTGCTCTTTAAGAATCTGATTAACCTTTATTAATTAGGTACTGGATAGAGAGGAATTATCATTCAACTTCTCAGTAACTTGTTGTGTTGATTTTATAGTGATATGACTAAACCCATAGTTGCTCTAAATGCAATACTCTTTTTGGATTTTGTTTTCATTGGCATGGCTTTTTAGGGATACTGATAAACATTCAGTTAAAAATGTAGAGCCTATATAGACATAGTTACCTTGTTACCAGGTTGCTAATTGCAGCTGAAATGAATAGTATCATATAAGATTTTAAAATAATTATGTAACATGTGGGTAAAGATTAAACTTACTGACACATAAGCAAATAAACACCATCAGAATTATTCTGCCTACAACAGACCCTGTGTGGTCCAGGGTCACAGCTCAAGACCACAAACCATCCCAACAACATGTTTTGGACTGTGCTGGCTTCAGGTACATAGGAACAACAATTCTGATGGAGGGGTTGGGGGGGGATGGGCATGAGGGCGCAGAAGGATAGGATACAATTTCTCCACATTTTGCAGTATATCAGATAATCAAACCACCCAAGTTTTCCCTAATGCTTAAGAATACAATCAGGGTGCAGAAAGTTATATGAGGGATGAGTTTGGCCTTTTGTGCTGTTATCATCTTTGTGATTTTGAGCAAAAAAGTTTTGAGCATATGCCATATTATAAAGGAAATATATTAAGTTCTGCAAGATTTTTTTCTACAAAAAGATGAGTTTTTCTTCTCTGTTGCTAAAGTCTCCCACATAAAGAGAGGAGAATGGATGAGAAGAGACATAGTTCTAATCCAGAATAGAAACTCCCAGGTTACCATGTTATTCTGGCCTTTTTATTATAGTACCTATATACTTACAAATCAATTTTTATGAAATTAATTATCACCTCTTTACTGAATTATATATATTTAACTCCTTGTCCTGGTTTCAGCTGGGATAGAGTTAACTGTCCTCCAGAGTTAACTGTCCTCCTAGTAGCTGGTACAGTGCTATGTTTTGAGTTCAGTATGAGAAGAATGTTGATAACACACTGATGTTTCCAGTTGTTGCTAAGTAGTGTTTAGACTAAAGTCAAGGATTTTTCAGCTTCTCATGCCCAGCCAGCGAGAAAGCTGGAGGGGCTCAAGAAGTTGGCACAGGACAGAGCCAGGGCAGCTGACCCAAAGTGGCCAAAGGGGTATTCCATACCATGTGACGCCACGTCCAGTATATAAACTGGGGGAGTGGGGGTGGGGAGATCACCGCTGGGGGACTAACTGGGTGTCAATTTGTGGGTGGTGAGCAATTGCACTGTGCATCATTTGTACATTCCAATCCTTGTATTATTACTGTTGTCATTTTGTTAGTGTTATCATTATTAGTTTCTTCTTTTCTGTTCTATTAAACCATTCTTATCTCAACCCATGAGTTTTACTTCTTTTCCCGATTTTCTCACCCATCCCACTGGGTGTGGGGTGAGTGAGTGAGCGGCTGCGTGGTGTTTAGTTGCTGCCTGGGGTTAAACCACGACACTCCTTGTTATCCCAAATGTAGGCAGACTACGGTCACAAGTACAGGAAGAAATAAAATAATTAAAAAATCCCAACTTCTACCAAAGCATACTTCTACAGTAATTTTTCCCTGTGGCCTTAATTCACATATTTCATGCACTTCATAGCCACTGAATTGCTGCTTTCCTTAATTCACATATTCCATTCAAGCACTTCATAGCCACTGAATCACAGCTTTCCTTTATATCTTCATATTTCCAAACAATGCTGGTAGCTGAAACTCTGTATTTGCAGAATCATAAAAGCATATTCCTTTATAAAGTAAAAAAAAGCTTTAAGGATTTTTAAAAGTAGTTAAGCATACAAGATATCACAGTTAAACTGAAAGTGCATTTTGAGTGAACCTTGAAATAACATTTTTCAGACAAAACTGGAATGCAGATGAAGAGCCTAGACATAAAAGAAAATGGTCATCATTCCTAAATCCATCACTGACACAGCAAAACTTCAGTAAGCAGATCAGTGCATGCATTGTGCTCCTGTTTTCTGAATTCCAGCCTTCCATTTTGTCCATCGTGTGAAAAGGTAAAGCTAAGGCCCAAGTTTTTTACAGATGTGCACATTGCTTTGTTTAGGCTGTCGGGCTTAACTGAACCAAGCTTTAATAGATCCAAAAGTTTTAACAACTACAAAAGACAACACCTAGCTCTTTTTGGACTCAGGACTTTGGCCTGATTTCAACAGTCCTGGGAGCCTCCTGGGAGCCTGTACCTCACTGAAAGTCAAAGGAAGAACCCAAAGTAACCAAGTGCCTTTATAAAATAAGACTTGTGCTCTGAGGTCAGTTAGGTCTTGCAGTGTGAAGCACAATACCTTTAAAAACCAGGACACAGACCCTTAGCTGTGGAAAATTGGGATAACTCAAATTGAGCATGCATATCTTACATATATGCGTGGTTCGACATGGCTGTTTAATCGGTCCTCTTGGTAGCTTGGGAAAACAAGCAGTATAAAGCATCCATGTACTAGAAACAGAAATAGCGTGTTCAGCTAGCTAAAGCAGATATGTACAATAATGTAGTCCCTATACAAGACCAACGTCTCTTCACAGACATATAAAAATGGAGGGAGGCCTCACTCTTGCTTCCAGTTATCCTCTTAGCCCTAAGAGTTTTTTGGAGTAAATGTTAATTTGAATTTTAAGTAACACCCTCTGAAGCCACCATTTATTACCTGACTCTGTAAAGGACAGCTAACACCTTAAAACGCTACAGCATTAATTATGTATATAAATAACTACACAAAGGACATGCAGTTAATTTTAATCATTAATTAATTGTTTGCTGTTTTTGTTACAAAGACTCAAGGCTTAATTAAGTACCACAGGAATAGTCTTTCATGTTTTCTGACAGACACTGTCATAGATGAAACTGTTCAGAGACTTTCTTCCTCCTCCCAATTAGGCTTACGTCCTCTACAGTCATCCTACCAATTCAAGGCACTATAACAAAGCGTATTAAGAAACATCCCATGGAGATAAGCATGACAGACCTACCTGCAGTTGACCACATGCTCCAAGAGCTCTTCCTTTAAAGCCTCCGAGACTCTATTGAGTACTCATTCAAACAACTGAACGCTATCATAACACTATTTATGCTGCACATAGTACAGCTATATTGCTTGCTTTCCAGCTTCTCTGAAATTTTCAGAGACTATCAGAGAGTCTTATATGGTTGAGACTGCTGTTACAGTTAAAATTCATTGACTTTGGAGACTTATGCACTGCCAGAATCTCAACCCGCACAGGGCTGTTCAAGTAATTTATTGAAAGATGTTGCAACTTCTTTTGCTAAAGAGTAAAGGATAAAACTGTGCAGATAGCTATATATGAAAAACAGCTCAAACAACAGAAGTGATAATTAATTTAAAAGAAAACAGTGAGGCACTGTTAAACCAAGGTAAGAGTGTGTCCATGTATGACAGCAGTTATGCTCCACCAGTTTCTAAACCAATATACTTAAGCTGGTACAATTTGTCATACAAGCACTATGATAAAGCCTCAGAAAAAACTTTTGCCTTCTCACTAAAAACTCACATAAGCAGTTAATAGATACAACTCTCTTACTCTGGGTCATCTGAAAAGAATCTTACTTCACCATTTTGCCAGGATTTAGCTTTTCCACACTCTAGTTGTCAAGGCAAATCCTTCAGCTGCATCTAAATTCTCTCTTACAACAAAGATTATAAAAACAGACACATATAAAACAGAGGGAATTCTTTCTTATTTCAAAATGTTATTATTTATTTTATGATTTATTTTATTATTTCATAGCAGTAGTATTCATCCAGAGCAGTTGATACCAAACAGTGGTATTTCTACCACAAAGAGGCTACTAAGCCAAAAGCTCATTAACTAGCAGAGTCTTGAAGAATGAGCTGATGAATGTGTGATCCTGACATACATGGACACAGGTGAGGAATTTACATTGCTGAGCTACTCATCTTCACCTTTACCCCTGGAAGAGTACAGGTGTTTCTTACCTTTAACGCACTCTTCCAGGATGTCCACCTTTGTGGCATATGCAGGAGTCTAAGCTTTTCTCCAACCCTCAGATGGTCAATTGAGTTCTGTTGTTATTTATTTTCCACGTAAACATGGAACACTTTGGGAAATATACTTCATTTAATGACAGCAAGGCTGAGAAGAACAAGATACCTTTTAAAAGCAACATGAGCACCAAAACCAAACTATTGAAATTGGTACTATTAAAGTTTATGTTTAGGCACCTAGTAAGCATTCATGGACAGTCAAACACAGAAAAGCAAAGACTAAGTGTGGATATGAAAGTTAAAGTGTAAATTTGACTGACCAAAGCCAAACCATTTGCCTTCTTTGAGAGTTCTATTTAAACACCAAAAGATATAAGAATATTTGTATTATTTTCAGGACTGGTGTATGTATTTTATGAAAGCATAATCTCAGCATGACTGTGTATGGAAGAGTCTCACGAGGCCCTGCATTTATTCTCAAAATGATTCTAGAGCAAATATGCTCCATTTATTACTGTAACCTTTTTCTTTCCCTTGTGGCAACATCAGAATGTTTAACGTAGCCTCTGGGTTTCTTTTTAGGCTAATGAATCATCGCTAATAAAAATCAGAAGCAGCTCACAGTTCTGTTGATTGAAAAACCTGTTGATTAAGACCAAGAAGAGTAAAAAAGTCGATTTCCTCCTTTTTACACTCTTTCCTCCACTAATGAAGTAAGAGATCAAACAAAATTTTAAAAGTCTGGACATTTAATTTTGTAAGAAAGTGAGCAGATTAGAATCAGAATATGCAACAGAAGCAAACTTACTGAACAAGACGGTATTTACCTGGATGTTTTCTTTACAATGAAGAAACTATATTGCTTCACAGAAGTCATATACAGTATACCAGATATACAAATACAATGTGGTAATTGCTTGTATTTATAGCTCTGTGTGTATTGAGAGACTGAACTAAATCCCTGTGGCAATGAGCTTTAAACTGTCAGTTATCAGTAATATGGCATCTCTTTACTTCTTTTACATCACATAAAGAACAGTTTAAATAATAATGTTGCCTACATCAGAAAAAAAAATTGTTTCTGATTTGTTACCCCCATCAGGAAGGAAAAAAAATAAAAGAAAAAAAGATATTTGCATCTTATATCAGTATTCGTTAAGTTTAAAATAAGTGTCTGTTACAGAAAATCATAAAAAATACAATTTTGATTAAGAGTCAGGGTCACAGAGGTAAGAAACACAACAGTGGAACTCCAGGCACATCTGTTCACTCATCTCACCGTCTATTTTTCCTCTGCATCACTTCGGGCATCGCTCATATCTATGAATGCTAGATACGAATCAAAATAAGGAAAAAGCTGAAACATGGAAAACTCTCAAGGCAACTGGCCACCATCTCATAACTGAGGTAATGGAAAGCTGATAGGAAACACCATAGGAAACATTCTGTATTGGCAGGAAAAAGGAAGAAGAAAAACAAAAATTAACATGCCAGATGAGGTAATTAGCTCTCTCCATCTGTAACTTCTGTGTTATCCAACCCTACTAGGTGAACGGAATGCTGCTGGTGAAGTGATTAGCAATGAATGAGGTAAAGCTGGCATGTAAAATTTCAACAGTAAGCTTTAGGGTTATTTGCCTACTGCTGTCAACAGGCATTTTATACTAGTTGGAGCAATCATGACAAATTCTTTTTCAAATACATTGGCTTTCACTGCAGGTATTTGGAAAGAACCCAGTAAAATGAGGCTTGTTAGGCATAGCTGGAGATTGAGTTTATCTCGTATTTAGGAAGTCATCTCTATAGCTGTTGAAGTTAGCAACTTAATTTGTTTTGAATTTAAAAATTAAAATTAATGGCAGCAAAAGAAAACAATTTTCAGCTCAATTTCAGCATAATGAACAGGAGCTGCATACATAAACAACAAAAGTGTTCTGCATTTTAAGATTACATGGTGAACTTGAATCTCCAGCAGTTCTTCAAATGGAATTCCCATTTCAGTCAATTATAGACTGTTTACTCCATTGCTTTTTGAGCCTTCAAACACCACTGGGTTTAATTAATTAAACAAATAAGCAACAGTTTGATTAATCAAGTGCCCATGCAAAAGCCATTGAAAAATCAGGATCAAGGAAACCTTTTCAGTAACTTCAAGACACTTTGCGATCAGGCTCTGCAAGACCACATCAATAATGGTCTACCAGGAAAATAAATAAAAGACAAATAAGATAACTGAGATTCTGCAGATACGTATCTCTATGCATATGACTACAGCTTTACCACAGAACCTAACAGGCATCTAGCACTTCTCAAATACAACCCAGCTGTATTTGCAAACAAAACACAGATTGAGCCCTTATATCTGTTTTAAGAAGCCAAGATAGAATCCACAGAAACAACAGTAGGATTCATGTCAGCAGACATCTACACCTGGGTTAGCTGTTTAGATGCCTTTATAGCCCATGCAGAGAAATGGGCACATCTGAAGTATGTATCACAACAAGCAGTGGTGCTCATCGGCCACTGAGCATAGAATAGTCCTTGATGGTTCAAAAGTAGATTTCTATGATTAGGCAATATGAATTTCAGCCCTGGGCAGTGACAGAGAGCAAAGGGGAGAGAGAGTGGCCAGGTGTAGAAGTAACAGTTTGAAGTTGTCTGCACTCATGCTCTAAGGACAGTGAGAGACATAGTAGGAAAAAGTGATACAGCTCTGGATGTCAACCTAGACACTCAAAAGCACCTGCTGTTAATACTAATGAAGGACTGCAGTTAAGACAGGTCTGAAGTCCTAGGAACTTAGCTTCTGCCTGGATATTTAGCCAAACCAACTAAAGACTAAGTGAATAGCACCAACAGCTTACTTGGGATAGCTTGCAAGATCACCGCTATCCATCTACCCATGCAGAAAAATGTCTGGGCAGCTCTTAAATCATCTCCTGAACCACATTTTAAGGTAAATCACCATTGAATCATAGAATCATAGAACCATTTAGGTTGGAAAAGACCTTCAAGATCATCGAGTCCAACCATCAACCACGCCCACTAAACCATGTCCTGAAGTACCCCATCTACTCGCTTTTTGAATACCTCCAGGGACAGTGACTCAACCACTTCCCTAGGCAGCCTGTTCCAATGTCTGACAAGCCTCTCAGTAAAAAAATTTTT